>NC_133123.1:81529086-82149086 GCF_033568475.1 Henckelia pumila
CTCGTTTTTGTTAGTTTTCAAGTTGCTAAATGATAGTAGATGATGGGTAGAACATTTCCCTAGCTTTTGGTAGATTATTTCGGCATATTTGGTGCAGATTGGAGTTTTTAAACCGCCACCGCCCTGTTTTTCTCCGATTGCCGCCGCGTCGGACCTCCGTTCCGGTCGTGGCTTATATGGTTGGAATCGTCTCTTCGAGCTCGACAAGCCTGCCAAATTTCATAATTTTTGGAGCAGTTTTGACATCGCCGCCGCGTCGCCGCCATCTTCTCCGATTTTCCGGCGACCTCCGGCGAGTTAACCATTTTTTATCGTCACGACGTGATAGATCCAAATATCCAAGTTTCGAGTCGAGATTCGAAACAGTGAAGCGGTGAGAACGCGATAAAGTTGACGAATTATTGGTCAAAGTTTGACCAGAGTTGACTATGGTTGACTTTTTTATATTATGTGATTTTTCGCATATTGGAAGCCAGTCGAGGATATTTAAAGGCAGAGATCAGCAGTTTAGGGATTGGACTTTTCCAGACTTGAAAAATTGAGGTATGACCTGATGTCGATATTTAAGGGAATGAATATTCGAGCGAGTTTGAGATTCTCGAGTTCCCGATTAAAATCACATACTTGCATGTTTATTTGATTATTTGATATTGAATGTGAATTTGAATGATTTAATTGATTTTCAATATTACTTGAAAGACATGAGTTTGTCTATATGAAATTGTTTGAAGTAAGTGATTTATATATTCAATTTTAAAAGCATGAGATTTCTTATTTGAATTACTTCAATGATTTTTGATATTATATTCATGAGCTTGAATATACGAGTTGAATATGTTGACATCTTCGGTACATTGATGTCTGAATACACAGATTTATTTTTTTCGATTCGATTAAATTGCATTTGATTCATATGCATTCATCTTGAGCCAAATTTCTTAAATTTTTAGAGGGCTGAGTTGCCCAGATTCGAATTAGACGTTTGGGAGCTATATCGAGTGGCCTGGGATGTTGAGTTCCCCCAGTGTCAGCATACTCCTATAGTTGCGCCAAAGTCTAGAGGTTTGAGACGCGTAGCACCACCCCGAGCGGGAGCGTAGGTGGGTTAGTTGCGTGATCTTGACCTCGGGATCCCAACCGATTGTCCGATATTCCCTTGATTATCTGATTTGATAATCCCGATTTTTAAACACATGCATTTCATTGGCATTTCCATTGAAGAATTTGAATGTATATTATGATTTTAATATACTTACTTGATATTACATGTTACGTCGCTTTTACTAGGATTTTATTCTCACCGGAGTTATCCGGCTGTTGTCTTGTTTTGTATGTGTACTTGACAACAGGTAGGGCAGGAGCTAGTCAGAGTCGACGTGGTTAGCTTGGGATCAAATGATAGATGTGAGGCGTCGATTTAGAGTCGAATAACTTTTAGAACTCGGTTATTTATTGAAGCATGCTTTTATTGTTGATTTATAATACTGCATGTATTTTTATGCCCCGATTATTCTTAGAATTGATGTATGTCGAAGAACGAGTAAAATTGATTTTTATAGTTGAGCCCGAGATGATCTCGCTCGAGCCGAATATTTTCCTACCGCTCGAGGGAGGCACTGTTCTTGATTTAAAAAAAAAATTAGCTCATTTATTTATCGATGATTGTTTTACTATTTGAGATTAGTTGATTAGAATCGAGGTCCTCACATCTGGCGACACTACCTTTAAGGTGAGAGTATTGAGATCTACTCAGACCACAAGAGTTTGAAGTATTTGTTTCCTCAAGCTGATTTGAACATGAGGTAGTGTCGTTGGATGGACCTTGTCAAGGATTATGATTGTGAGATCAAGTATCATCCGGGTTCTCCAAATCCAGCTGCAGATGCGCTCAATCATAAGGTTTATGTCAGTGCTCTTCGTACTAGTGTTGTGGCTAATACGGTTCTCGAGTGGTGTTCTTTAGGTTTTAATTTTTGCCACAAGAGAGATCAGCAAGGTATTCGAGTATTTTCAGTGTTAGCTGAGCCAATATTGTTTGCTCGTATCTGGGAGATTCACCTTTCTGACCCAAGGACGCAAAAGTTATCCAGGCTTACTCAGGGAGACAACACCTATGGTTTCTATGTTCATTCTGATGGTTTTTTGTCCTTGTCTGGTACAGAGGTTGTGCCTGATGACTCGTCTTTGCACAAAGAGATTTTGTCTCAAGCCCATCGTAGTAGATTCATCGTACACCCAGGAAGTGCTAAGATGTACAAGGATCTACGCACCAAATTCTGGTGGAAAGGGATGAAGCACAGTGTTTATCAGTATGTTTCCCGTTGCCTTGTTTGTCAGCAGGTTAAGGTGGAACATCGTCGACCGGGTGGTCTGATGCATACTTTGGAAATTCCTGAGTGGAAGTAGGAGCATGTGACGATGGATTTTGTCACCCACTTGTCGATGTATTCAAGGCAGTGTGTGCCATTTGGGTTGTGGTGGACAGGTTGTCCAAGTCTGCTCACTTTCTTCCATACAATCGCGAGTTCAATCTTGATCACATGGCGAGATTGCACATCCAGGATATTGTGTGTTTGCATGAAGTGCCACTGAGTATTGTCAGTGATAGAGATCCGAGGTTCACCTCACGGTTTTGGGGTAGTTTTCAACGAGCGTTGGGTACTACATTGAGTCTCAGCACAGCGTATCATCCAGAGATTGTCGGTCAGTCCAAAAGGACTATTCGGACATTAGAGGATATGCCGAGGGATTTGATGAAGGATTTTGGGTTATCTTGAAAAGATCATCTGCCGATGATAGAGTTTTCTTATAGAAATATCTATCACCGCATTATTGCCATTGCACCGTTTGAGGCTCTTTATGGTTGCCGTTGTTGAACACCCTTACTCTTGGATGAATTAGGGGAAAGACAGGTTGAGGGACTAGAGTTGATTGAGAAAATGATGGATAAAATTGAAATGATCAGGAAGAGGGTCAAGACTGCACAGTATTGGCAGACCAGTTATGCCAACACCAAGCGCAGACCTTTGCATTTTGAGACAGGGGAGCATGTCTTCTTGCGAGTTTTGCTTTTTCGGAAGGTGATGAGGTTTGGTCTCAAGGGGAAGTTAGCGCCTAGGTTCATTAGTCCATTCTAGATCTTGGAGAAAGTCAAAGATGTGGCTTATTGTTTGGCGTTATCACAGTATCTTTCCAATATTCATAACGTGTTTTACGTGTCGCTACTTCGTCAGTACGTGGCAGATGATTCGCACATTCTTCATCTGACGGAGGTTTTGATGGATCCTGATTTGTCATACATGGAGAGACCGCTCATAATTCTTGACAGGAAAGACAAGGTGCTTCGGAATAAGCTCATTGCTCTAGTCATGGTTCAGTGGCAGCGTTGAGGTAATGAGGAACCCACCTGGGAGTTGGAGAGCCATATGCATTCTAAGAACCCGAAGTTGTTTTGATTGTATTGTATTTTAGCAGTCCATCTGTATAGTAAAAACTGCATTATTGTAATTACAAGTTGGATCAGTACTATTTTTGTTCTATTATCCTTGTCCAGATTTCGAGGATGAAATCTCTTAAATGGGGGAGAATGTAGTAACCCGTCTCCAAATTCATTTAATCAAGCGCCTAATTATGTTTGATGGGTTAAAACATGATTAAGGGATCCTCAAATGGGTTTAAGGAGTTGAAAAATGGATTAAGAACATTCAAAAATAGTCCAGATGGATTGAGAGTATTGGGCAGATCGGAACCATAGTTTTGGGTTCGGAAGTCCTGTTCGCGTTCGGAAGCTTTGATTCCTTATACATATTGGCACTACCTGGGTGCATGGCAAATCTACTACTATGTGCCTGAGATAGAACTTCATCTCACAGGGCTGATTCATCAGGTACCACGACTCTGCCAGACACACACAATAATCCATTTGTCTGAAAATGAAAACCAGACGTGTTTTCTCCTTGAGCAAGTCTTGCTAATTTTTGCGTCTTCGAATTAGAAAATTGTACTTCTCGGATACAAGAAAACAAGTATGGATTAGTTAGAACTTAGGAAACTTGGATACCCTGTTGTCCTTTCTTATGCAAAAACATAAACCCTGAAAAACAACATTCTCGAATGGTACTAGCCCTTGCACTAATATTGAGAGAACTATTACTCACTTTTCCGACTATGTGCGTCAGCCACCGGTTAGAAGTTCCAGGATGGTACTTAATCTCACAATCATAATCTTTGAGAAGATCTAACCATTGATGTTGTCGCATGTTCAGCTATGCCTAAGTGAACAAGTACTTCAAACTCTTATGGTCCAAAAAGATCTTAAACCTCTCGCCATACAGATAATGACGCCAAATATTTTGTGCAAACATGATTGTTGCAAGCTCTAAATCATGTACTAGATAGTTCCCTTCGTGGGTCTTCAATTGTTTAGAAGAATAGACAATCACATGCCCATTCTGTGTCAACACACAGCCAAACCCTTGAAGAGATGCATCAGTATAAACTACATAGCCCCCAGGTCTTGATGGCAAGGCAAAAACAGGTGCAGTAGTCAATCGGCCTTTCAACTCGTCAAAGCTCTGCTCACACTCGTTTGACCAGACAAAAGGAACATCCTTTCTTGTCACCTGTGTCAGTGTTCGAGCAATTCTCGAGAAATTCTCGATAAATCATCGATAATACCCTACCAAACCCAAAAAGCTACGAATCTCTGAAGCTGTAGTCGGATGCGACCAATAGAAAATAGCTTCAGTCTTACTTGGGTCAACTGATACTCCTTCTCGAGAGAAAACATGACCAAGAAATACCACTCGGTCAATCCAAAACTCGCACTTGCTAAACATGGCATATAACTGCTTCTCACGGATAATATGCAGTACAAGTCTCAAGTACTGCACATGTTCATCAACACTCTGCGAGTACACCAAAAGGTCGTCAATGAAGACCACGACAAACTTGTCTAGGTAATCGCGGAATACCCTGTTCATTAGATACATAAACACCGCAGGCGCATTCGTCAACCCAAAAGCATTACTAAGAACTCATAGTGACCATATCGGGTATGAAATGCTGTCTTCAAGATATCCACATCTCGAACACAAAAATGATGATACCCTGGCCGCAAGTAAATCTTAGAGTACACAAAGGTACCCTGAAGTTGATAAAAAAAATCATCAATTTGTGGCAAAAGATACTTGTTCTTAACCGTCGCGCGTTTCAACTTTCTGTAGTCGATACATAGACGCATAGAACCATCCTTCTTTTTAACAAAAAAGAACTGGCACTCCCCAAGATGAAACTGAAATGACCCTCACCTCAACTGAAACGACCCTAACCTATCATAAATAATAATAAATAACTAAACAAATGCGAGATTTTTCAAAAAATTTCGGCATGTCATTTTTAAAACATTAACAAACCACCTGTCTCAACAAGTACATTAACAGACTGAACTAAACAACAAGACGTGGAAGATAAACTCTCTAAACTTACACTAGACAGGTCAATAGTACCCCATAATACTATTCACCTACATAATTATCACTAAATAACCAAACAGTAAAATAATCTCAGAAATACAGAAATAAAGCATAAACATCCTCTGCTAAAACTTTTGAATCATACACAACGACAATATGATTAATTTTCTAATAACTAAACATAAACTAGAAATTCTTAAAGTTGCATCAATGCAATAAACAAAGTAAATTACATTGCAACTAAAAATTTAAAAGTACAACTGTGGAAGACATAGTTCGGAGGGATGTGTCGTGCTCACATCGCAGTCCACTCGACAGTCATGCCCCTCGATCTCAACGATAGTCTAATTTTGTAGCGACCCGACCCGAATCCACTACCTAATCAGAGTTAAAAGCATAATTAAGCATGCATTAAATAAAATTGCTGCGGAAGACTTAAATACAAGCAGACCGGCAGAATACAACCAGCTAACAAACTCGATTTATACAACCCAATCGAATTACTTAGATAAAACCCTACAGCTAAATACTGTTGTCTTCAAGGTCGCTGGCTCCTCCAGGCTCCTGGTGCTCAATCCTGCACCTACACCTGCCCCGTCGAATAGGGTATCCAGATACACAAAAAATACTGGACGTGAGCTCTAAGCTCAATACAAAAGCACGGATAAACATACAAATATGATGCATGCAAATGATAGGGTATCCATATCTGGGATAACTGCATATGAACTACTCAGACTGGCGCTTGGGATATAAGCTTGTCACATCGGGGTAGCTAACCACTGTGTGCGACCACTCATTCCCGAATCACAAACGCGGACCACGGAGTCCTTCAGGTATCAGTACCTAGGGGTACTCGATATCAAACGTCCTAACAGGGCTGAGCAACCCTAACTGGCTCATCTCGAAAGATATACAGATGTACAGGCACAAGATGATATGCACATGCCGCATAACAATAATAACATGCAAACACATAAATGCAACATATAAGCATGCATATCCGCTGGCAATCTCAGTCAGTACTTACGTACCTTTCTAAGGCAGTCCTAGTAGTCCCACTCTAGGTTCCAAGCCTATCATCAAGTTTACAATGCAAATACCCATGCATCATTCAATAAGCTCTAAAAGCCTTAACTAAGCTATTGCATACTCCTAAATAATTTAAGGAGACCATAGCTATACCTGCGTCCGTCGTTAGCCCACTGATGGCGACTATCCCGCAACTAGGGGCACACCCCTGATGCAGCTCCACAGCCTCGAGCACTACTCTGCTACATGAGCGCTGCTACGCTACTCGAGCACTGCTCCGCTACTATGTCAGACACTGTCTGACTATACTAAAATATATTCCCTACTCTAACTCTAAAATAAGAGTACCCAAAGCCCTATAATAGAGCTCCTAGGCAAAGGAGAGGAATTCGGAATTGGCAAGAAATGAGGAGCTCGGACCTCATATTTATAGGCATCAATCGGAAGCTCCGTTCCTCGATCGGAAGCTCCGAACGTGTAGATCGGAAGCTCCGTTCCCCCGATCGAAAGCTCCGTTCGCTACGTGTCAATTCGGTCCACATGCAACCACACACCTGTCACCGACAGCCATCGGAAGCTTCGATCCTGATCGGATGTTCCGATCTCCCTGCTTCCGATGTGGTTCCAAACTCACCAAGATCGGAAGTTCCGATCCTGGATCGGTGGTTCCGATCCCACTCGAATTTTGGGACCCTCCAAACCATTTTTGAGTGTTCTGGATCCATTTCTGGACTCCGTTAACCCTTTTGGAATTTCCTTAATCATGTTTTATTTAATCCAAACATAATTACATGATTAAATACTTATTAATCGTTAATTCTGGATACGGGCTACTACATTCTCCCCCACTTAAGATATTTCGTCCTCGAAATCAGATCTTAATTACCGAATGAAAACAACTCAGGATGTTCTTAACACATCCTGTTCTCAAGTTCCCAAATAGCTTCCTCAGTACTTCAATGTTGTCATTGAACTATCACTCAGAGGAATAACTTTATTACGCAAGACCTTATCCTTATGATCCAGGATACGAGTAGGTCTTTCCACGTAAATCAAATCAGTATCCTTTTGAATCTCAGACCGCTGCAGAATATGAGACTGATCCACCACATATCGTCGCAACAGAGATACGTGAAATACGTCGTGAATACTGGGAAAATAAGGTAGCAAAGCTAGCCGATAATCCAAATTGCCAATGCTCTCGAACGAACCATAAACCTAGGAGATAACTTGCCCTTAAGGACAAATCTGAGAATCCTGCAGAAAGGTGACATTCTCAGAGTTACTTTCTCCCCTAGCATCAAGCTGCAAAGGCTCACGCTTAGTATCTGGCATAGCTGTCCCGACGATCCTGTGCACTCTTAATCCGTTTCTTGGTCTGATCAACTATGTCTGCTAACTGCTGGACTAACTCTAGTCCTTCAGTCTTTCTCTCCCCCACTTCTCCCCTAGAAGGGTGGAGTATGACAATGTCGTCCGTACAAAGCCTCAAATGGTGTCATCCCAAAGCTACTATGATAGCTGTTGTTGTACGCGAACTCAATCAATGTCAACTGATCCTGCCAGACTGAACCAAAATCTATAACACATGCTCGCAGCATATCCTTCAAATTAAGGATTGTGCGCTCTAACTGACCATCTGTCTCCGGATGATATGTATTACTCAAACTGAGAGTAATGCCCATTACACGTCGAACCCTCCCCCAAAATCTTGAAGTAAACCTGGCGCCTCGATCACTGATAATGCTCAAAGGCACTCCATGAAGTCGATCGATCTCCTCAATACATAACCGAGTCAAAACGATCCTCATTGTACTCTTGGCTACAAAAAATGAAATGTGCTGACTTCGTGAGTCGGTCCACCACAACCCAGATAGCATCACAATTCCTCGAGGATACCGGAAAATTGGTCACAAAAAGTCCATCGTGATAACTCCCATTTCCCACTCAGGAATAGGCAGACTGTGAAGCAAACCTCCAGGTCGTCGGTGCTCTGCCTTGACCTGCTGACACACCAAATATCTCGAGACAAGTTGATAAACATAGCGTTTCATTCCCTTTCATCCGAACCGAGTACGTAGATCTTTGCACAACCTGTTGCTTCCCCGGATGAATACTTAACTTAGCGTGATGCGCCTCCAAAGAACAAATCTCAAGAAATCCACTGGAAGCACCAAAACTAATCATTCCGATTAACAGTCTTTAAAATTTGTCCATTGACAATCCTTGGACAATCACTGAATCCTATTTCCCATGCTGAATCAATCATTGCTAAAACCAAGCAATGCTCAAATCAAAATCCGCCCATGGTAATCTCAGCAATGCTGTCAACGAACTATGATCACAAGAGCCACCCCATGACCACTTTCGTGATCCATAGAATCCAAAAGTCCAGATCTCCGCATTCCGGAAGATCCTTAGTGATGAAGAATCCCCTAAATACACTTGAATCGCTATATCAAGCATACAATACTTAAAGTACTATTTCCAGCACTTGTTGATTCACTACATCCCAATCAACACCGATTGGAATAACATGATCGATCAAGTCAATCTACTGTAGCTCCTGATAATTATATCTCTTGCTAAGATTGCAACAAATCGAGACTGAGGTAACCTGTCAAAATGTACCACCTAAAATCACCACGAAGTGTACACTGGTATAAGTCACGCTTTCCTCACGCCTCAAATAGCCATGTACAATCCTTATCATCAGATATAATCTATCACTGAAGAAAACTATCCTTGCCGAAAAATACTCATCCCCGAGTCAAATGCTCTAGGAAATTCACTAACACAACTCCTGAATAGCCCTTATCACCAGAGCATCCAAACACCGACTAGATCCACTAGTCCAGCAATATTCGATAGGCTAAAACTATCTGCTCAGAGTACGCACTTGTCAAGGAAATCCCTCCAAAACTGGTTCTTATGACAAAAACTGCAAACCAATATCTTTGACGACAGTCAGACGATATCTATACCGCCGATACCTAACCAGGCATCCAATCCAATGCCATACCCCGTCGTGGCTGTTACCAAAACTCTAGACTAAGTAGCCTTCCCACCGCCAAATCCTGAAGCACGAAGGCTTCCAGGTATTCTCCAAAGTACGAAAGACTCCCAAAGTAACACTGGCATAGGGTCGCGCTCCATCATGTCTAGTCTTGGTCATAGTCCACAACTCTCGGCATATACTCGACTTGGTATCCCGATGAAATCCCATCATCACGAAGTCTCAACCTATGAAGGTCAATCAAACTACTGTCCTAAGGAAACAACTTAGAACAAAAACTCAAAATTCCAAACAAGATCAATATTTCCATGCCCCCAGATGAATTACCTCATCAATGGCAATAACCCAGTCAAACGAATAATTAGGTCAGCCCTAGGAAAACACCTAGACTAACCTCATGTCAATCCGTTACCGCTGGCTTACTAAAAATCCATGAGCTATCCTAGTTGATTACCAATCAACTAATTCCAAGCCAAACTTTATAAAATTACTTGCAACCAATCACGAATTGCTGAATAAGTAACACATGTATCATTACTTCAAGTTACGTACAATTTCCTTTATTACAATCCCATGTAATACATACAGTATTCAAAATACAACAAAATGTACATCCAATAACTTTAACTAATACTGCCAAATTCTGATGATTCATTACAACTGAAATACTGTTTACAACTACAACAATACAGTATTTGAAATCATCGTACTAGTCTTCGTTCCTTGAGCATGAAGCTTCCAATCGACACACGCATCGATACAAGCATACTTCCGTCCAAGTCTCTCTACATGTCCTCCTGCGAAGAACTCCGGAGAAATGGCACGTGATAGCTAATCAGCTATGCTCTGCGTCAGTGCATATCAGTCAACTTCTTCTGCTCACGATCTACCATCAACGTTCTTCTTGTAACTAAATCATGCTTTTGAACATGAAGTTTCCCGTATGCCTACCAAAAGCATCGATACAAGCATACCGGCAAAACCATGTTCTGCATGAGTTTACAGACCTTACGCTCGAAATCTGTCATGCCTTAGGCACTCAAGGTATTCCCTGGTAAAGGTCTATCTGACAATCTCTCCAACTACGAGTGGAGAATCTTCAAGGACTGGAACCACATGGATTACTAAACACCATTCGTTCCAAAAAGCCCTCAGAGATATCTGACGCGATATACCCGATCTTTTTCTTCCAGTCTTCCCTGGCTGGAATCCATATGTTCTTCGATCAACATCCCAATGCATCGAATGATGAACTGTCCACAGCAGTCAGTCTATCTATCGATATGCTACTACTGGTGTTCTCATCACTGCTGCATTTTATAGTAAAGGCTTATGCCGCAAACCTCGGCAACGAAGAACCAAATCTTCTTTCGCTAGGCCTCAATCAATCCAACAAGGATAATCAAGAAGTCTTTTTATCAATTTTCTAAGTCCCTTGCATGCAGCTCTGATACCATAAATGTAGCGACCCGACCCGGATCCACTACCTAATCAGAGTTAAGAGCATAATTAAGCATGCATTAAATAAAATTGATGCGGAAGACTTAAATACAAGCAGACCGGCAGAATACAACCGGCTAACAAACTCGATTTATACAACCCAATCAAATTACTTAGATAAAAACCTACAGCTAAATACTGCTGTCTTCAAGGTCGCTGGCTCCTCCAGGCTCCTAGTGCTCAATCCTGCACCTACACCTGCCCCGTCGAATAGGGTATCCAGATACACAGAAAATACTAGACGTGAGCTCTAAGCTCAGTACAAAAGTACGGATAAACATACAAATATGATGCATGAAAATGACAGGGTATCCATATCTGGGATAAATGCATACGAACTACTCAGACTGGCGCCTGGGATATAAGCTCGTCACATCGGGGTAGCTAACCACTGTGTGCGACCACTCATTCCCGAATCACGGACGTGGACCACGGATTCCTTCAGGTATCAGTACCTAGGGGTACTCGATATCAAACGTCCTAACAGGGCTGAGCAACCCTAACTGGCTCATCTCGAAAGATATACAGATGTACAGGCACAAGATGATATGCACATGCCGCATAACAATAATAACATGCAAACACATAAATGCAACATATAAGCATGCATATCCGCTGGCAATCTCAGTCAGTACTTACGTACCTTTCTAAGGCAGTCCTAGTAGTCCCACTCTAGGTTCCAAGCCTATCATCAAGTCTACAATGCAAATACCCATGCATCATTCAATAAGCTCTAAAAGCCTTAACTAAGCTATTGAATACTCCTAAATAATTTAAGGAGACCATAGCTATACCTGCGTCCGTCGTTAGCCACTGATGGCAACTATCCCGCAACTAGGCGCACACCCCTGCTGCAGCTCCACAGCCTCGAGCACTACTCCGCTACACGAGCGCTGCTCCGCTACTCGAGCACTGCTCCGCTACTATGTCAGACACTGTCTGACTATACTAAAATATATTCCCTACTCCAACTCTAAAATAAGAGTACCCAAAGCCCTAAAATAGAGCTACTAGGCGAAGGAGAGGAACTCGGAATTGGCAAGAAATGAGGAGCTCGGACCTCATATTTATAGGCATCGATCAGAAGCTCCGTTCCTCGATCGGAAGCTCCGAACGTGTAGATCGGAAGCTCCGTTCCCCCGATCGGAAGCTCCGTTCGCTACGTGTCAATTCGGTCCACATGCAACCACACACCTGTCGCCGACAGCCATCGGAAGCTCCGATCCTGATCGGACGTTCCGATCTCCCTGCTTCCGATGTGGTTCCGAACTCACCAAGATCGGAAGTTCCGATCCTGGATCGGTGGTTCCGATCCCACTCGAATCTTGGGACCCTCCAAACCATTTTTGAGTGTTCTGGATCCATTTTTGGACTCCGTTAACCCTTCTGGAATTTCCTTAATCATATTTTACTTAATCCAAACATAATTACATGATTAAATACTTATTAATCATTAATTATGGATACGGGCTACTACAAATCTGCACCAATAAAAGGTAGTGAGCCTAAAGGCTCAACAAGTATAAACCATGAGGTACCTAAGGTTTAAAAATATATGAATGTTACTTAAAATACTAGTACTTATAATACCTTGAAACTTACTCGAAAAAAGTCTTAAAGATACAGGAAATGAGACTTGGAACTATAAAGGAAAGTCTTATGCAATGAACTCACGCCTTTAAACAAAACTCACGCTTGATACTTCAAATCAATTCATGCCTTTAAACTTAAATTTCGTAACTTTAACTTCAAACTCAAACTCACGCTTCACTTTAACTGAAACTCACACTTGAAAATTTAACTTTACTCACGCCTTCAAACATAAACTTTCTTAAACTTTAACTTTGAACTTTCCTTTGTGAATTTAGATCCTCCATTGTGACCCTCTGTTTTTATCATTAAATTGATACAGTACTATGCCAGCAAGGAGGCCGAAATCTCTTCCGACGCCACATTTCCCCTTTACTCTCATTTGGTAGGTGTTCCGAGATGACTCCCGGTCACACACTACCCGTATACTTCGGTATGGGTTCCAAAATTTCTCCTGACCGTACACTACTCGTATATTTGGTAGGGGTTCCGAGATGACTCCCGTCCGCACATTACCCGTCTAATTTGGTAGAGATTCTGAGATTTCTCCCGACAACACAATATCCATCTATTTGGTAGAGGTTTCTGAGATGTCTCCCGGCCGCACACTACCCGTCTGATTTGGCAAGTAAGTCGAGGAATCCCCCTACCGAAATTGTCCATCTATTGTCACAATCAACTCTCCTCATTCAAAACTTTTACTTTAACTCAGATTCAAACTTTTACTTTAATCACATCAACACAAACCTTCACTTAAATCGAAAACGCGAAGGAATATCTTAACTTTCTTAAAAGTTTACTCAACTCAAAAGATATGAGCACACACTCGAATATATAACTTTAGGGGATGAAAATCCAGCTTTAAAACAAGAAATAATGATGATTAAGTGGCTAACCCTAGGGTAAACTACCCAACTATGACTCTTCTTTTTCTCAAACACGACTTACCTCGAACGGTTCAACCGAAAAACCCATAACTCAACCTTACCCTAATCAAATTTACACCCGATTGAACCGACACTCTCTTCACACTCAAAAAAACCCAAGGACCAGATTCAAACCTCCAAAGCAAACCCGAGAAGCCCGTTCACTCTGTGTTCCCGGACAGCCTCTAAACTCTCCCAAAATCTACACTAACCACCTCAACTTTATTCGCCCTTATCCTATCTAAAACATAATCGAATTGCGCCCAAATTGAACCTGCACGACCAAAACATCCTACACTTAAAATATGACAAGGCCAACCTCTGTCCAGACCTCTAAATCCAACACATCATAACCAAACTCTAGAGACCAATACAAGAGACCACAAAATTCTGCACAAGACCATGATTAACCTAACTCCTTATGAACCATTCATCGATTGAATTCCCAGCTTCCAGCCCTTAAACCAACCTTAATAAACTCCCTTTATACCACAATGAAACCTCAATCCAAGCCATCGTACCCAAAGCTAGCTCAAAATCCATTTTAGGCCGACTTATCACAATCGGAAACCCTAACACATGACCACGACTTCAGCCCCCAACCCTTCACCTCCAGCCCTTCAAACCAATCCAAACCTCATCCAATAAATCATTTTAAACACATTTCATCTAGCCTAGGAAGCCCTTTACACCATTCAATCAAATTTTTAGAAAACAAACTCAAACGCCACAAGCTAGCAAGCTGAAGTTTTTTTGGAATGCATAATGCCACTTCAAGTATTGACTAATACACATAACATGGATCATTTTAACATCAATAATTCAAGCATAACTCAAAATTTCACATGAAGCCTACTGTTTTTTGGAGAAAAAATCAAAATACATGCAAGAATCAACCAAGTCTCAACTCCAAACCATCACATAACTCATTTTAACTACAAAATTCAAGAGTGATTCGAAATTTAGCAAGCAAAATACTGATTTTTCATCAAAATTTAGAAACTCTATCTCAAACAACATGAAAAATTCAAAATAATCTCAAGAACATAGCACAAATCATAGTAACTTTGCTTGATGGCCAAGGAAATGACATATACTTGCCTCAAATCCTCAAAGAGCAAGAAAATGAGATGGAATGGAGCTGGAAATAGAAAATTACAGCAGCTACACCTTCCTTGGACGTGCTCCGGCCGGTTATGTTGTGGAATGGTGGCGGCGACGGCAAGGTGGAGGATGGAGATAGCCGACAGGTTTTGGGAGTGAAAAGAGAAGGGCGGCGGCTTCAAGGGTGAAAAGGGGGGCTAGGGTTTTAATCTTTTAATTGATTTAGGGTTGGAACAAATAATAGTGTGTATATGTATTTGTGTGTGTATTGGTGTAAGCATGTGTGTGCAAAAGTTTAAAAATATTACTCCTTCAACTTATAAAAGTACTACTTTATGTTTTACAACTTTAGCACTACTCAAACTTAGCCCCTTTAAATTCTTAATTTTCAAAATTAATGAATTGAAGGAATTAATTGAATTTCACTAGTCCGGTTTCAAAATGCTAATTTTTTTGGAAAATTCTAAAATAAACTCAAAAATGTCTTAAAGGCGATTTTGGTCACCCAGAAAATCTAAAAAAAATTAAAACTTTGTTTATTCTCCTCAATTCCTCACAAATATCAACTCTTGTAAAAAAATCTAAGAATTTACCGCCAAAATCCACCATCCCCTCATGATGGAACCGGAAGTCACTGAACTCAAGAATCTCAAGAATAATTAGATTAAATATTTAAGCAACATAAAATTTAATGGAATTTAAAGCAATTAAATCTGAAAAATTAAAATTATAAATATTAAAATGAAATTAGGCATGCAATCCAAATTATAAAATTCTAGGCGCTACAATTCCTTAGAACTCAAGAATTCTTTTAAATCAATACTCAAACATTTTTATGTCACAACGATATAATTGTAGTAGCCCGTAACCAAAATCAGTAATTGAGGGATTAATCATAATTACTTGGGTAAAGTTCGGAAGCTCCGAAGGTGAGTTCGGAAGCTCCGATCAGGATCGGAAGCTCCGAACAGGATCGGAAGCTCCGATCGGTATTACGTCAGGCATGACGTGTGGCACGATCGGAAGCTCCGATCAGGACCGGAAGCTCCGATCACCCCTATCCAGAGTCAACAAGTGATATTTTGACACATGGCAGATCAGGATCTTCGGAAGCTCCGATGGCAATCACCGGCTTTGGGAGACGACGAATTTGCACCTGATCAATATTAATTCACAACTTCTTTTAGCAATCTATATATGCTTGTGTTAAACAGCAGATTCATAACTCATTGGGATTCAAACCTGCAAATCGAGGACATTCAGACGTCCGAAATTGTCGTAGTCGGCGTACCCATTTTTGCCTCTGAACGATTGATCACCTCCACTGCAAAAGGCTTGTGTGCCCTGTAATTTTTTGCGAGTTTTAAAATAAACATTAACTGACTATTACACAATAAATTGCTTTAGATTTGCTATTTGTTTGTTAAAAAGAAATTAAATACCTTTTCGATGAAAATAATGACCCCAATAGTATTATCGTCCCTGGCATCATTGAATGCTCGCATGAGCTCCTTCACAGTGTGAGGCCTGAATGCATTCCTCCTCTCTGGCCTGTTGATTGTTATCTGTTGCCCACAAAATATAATATTACGTACACATTCAACAAGGTAATAACTTTACCAATCAGCAAAAACTCCCCCATCTTTTGGGCTCTAGTTATAATTAACTCAAAAGTCTTGATCTTTCGTATATATATTTCAAGAAAAAAAAAATACCTTGGCAATGCCTTCTCCGACGGATTTTTCGTAGATGATATCGGTGAACGGCTTCCCGGACTCATCGGGCACCTGCCTCCATTCTGGAATAAATTTTAAGAATGTTTCGATCGAGGTTCGGACGTTCCGATCAAGGATCGGAAGTTCCGATCGTTGTCTATAAATAGAAGGCCGAGGCTTCACTTTCATTTGCCAATTCCGAGTTCTCCTTTCCATTCTAGTCCTTTTGGAGATGTTCTAGTTTTCTTAGGCTTGGTCCGGAGGTCAGCGAGGTGTTCGGTAGTCGTAGCGGAGTTGTGCCCAAGTTCTGGAGGCATCAACATCAAAGGGCTAACGACGGACGAAGGTATAGCTTTTGCTTCCTATAAATATTTGGGAGTATGCAATAGCTTAGTTAAGGCTTTTAGAGCACTTTAATGATAGTAGTATCATTTGGCAGTGTAGAGCAGACTATAGGCGTGGACCTAGAGTTGGTAGAGCTTGCTCTGTTTTGAGGTACGAAAGTACTGTTCGAAATATCCTGACTGAGTATGCATGTATTATGTGACTGCATGATTTATATGCCATGATATTATGCTGCATTCATTTGCATCTTGCTGTATCTCTTTCGAGATGTCTGTTAGTAGGGTTGTACCCTATCCTGTTAGTGGATGGACTTCCATCGATTTGGGTCCGGCGTATCCACGGTTATCTCGGTATGGGAGCCACCTCCTGAAGCGACGGCACAGCGTGCTACATACCAGGGCCCGGTCTGTCTCTGTTATCTGATCCTTGACCTCGAGTCTATAGGAAGTTCACTTTGCATGCATGTATACTCATACTCTCGCACTGAGCGTTTTATGCTCACGTCTCGTACTCTGTATTTTTTGGACACCCTATTCCATGGGGCAGGTTTGCGATTGGACGAGGAGGGTGGATCCAGGAGGGGCTAGTCAGTGGTTGGCCAGCTGGAGCTTCGCTTAAGTTTTACTACTGTTGTTTGGGTTTATACAGCTATTCGATTTGGTTGTATATTATTGGATAGATTACAGATTCCTTTTCTTGGGATTGTATATTTGTTTATGGATTCCGCAGTTTTATTCTGATATCTGTTTTATTAAGTTAATTGCATGCCTAAATTCTGTTTAGTAGGTGATCCGGGTAAGGGTCACTACAATAATAGTCATTTAAATAATAAAAAGAGAGATTAAAATAATTTAAATAAAATAGTTGAACATTTAAAAGTCATTTGAATAAATACACAAGAGGAATTAAAAATCTTAAAACAAATTGGACAATCAAAAGCCCTTAGATAAATAAGGTACACATTTAAAATAATTTAAATAATCATCCAATAAACTTAAGTAATTTTTAATAAATAAGCGGGACAGTTAAAATCATTTGAATAAGAAAGGTTAAACCTTTAAAATCATTAAAACAAATAAGTTATATAATAAAATCATTTAAATAAATAAACTTAAACAATTAAAAGCATTAATTAAATATTTTGTACAATAAAATCATTTAAATAAATAATTAACATTTTATTAACTCATAAATCAAATAAATTATTTAAATCAAATAAATTTAAAAATAATAATCATAATATTTATTTAATTTTATGCATACAACTTAGTACATTGGATTTTAGGCCCTACAATTCCTCTCTCCCCCCACTCTTAAATGGAATTCCGTACTCGAAATTTGAAACTTACTAACTAGGTCCACACTAAATTTTCTAACCTTACACCCACATGAGTTGACACAAAATCAGCTTTCGATGCTTATTGATATCTATATCACCAAGTGTATGATTAACTCTTACTGCAATATTAATTCCTTGTTCTTATTTACTCCCAAGTGATTTTATCCTAAAAAAATTTTCAAATCACTGTTCCAATAGGACTTTAAGAGTTTCAATTTGCCACTTAAAGTTCTACAATACCTGATACTTTCCTTAGTTCGATGACTTTAAATCCTTGGTCACAACTTCAAGCAATAGAGGTTCCTAAAATCAATAAAAAATTTATGTCGATCTCAACCAAAAATTAAAAACTTTCTCACAAGGGATTGTGCTTAATATCTACTTATCTATTAAGCTTAACACATACGATATTGGACTCGAGCTCCTAAGAAATTCCCAATTTCCCAAAATACTTAACAACCAAACACTCACTTTTCTAAACACGATAGCTTCAATAAAAGGGTTTTCTCAAAAACTTTCATAAAGTACAGTTCAAAATTTTTCTACATTATTAGTCATAGTCAAAACACCGCCAAGAATCATTGAAAGACATGCTTAAAAGTTTTAAATAAATAATGTATGCACAAAATTTATAAAAATATATGCTTTCGAAAATTATATTTTCGTTTCCAAAACATTTTCTTAAAATTTTTCTCACAAGTCAGCGCATTTATCAAAAATATTTCTGCATGCAGACAAATAATTTCAGAAATTATTTTAGAAATGACAAATAGATGGAATTTGTTGCCCGCAAAAGCTCTAAAATTTCTCAATCGACTCACTAGACTTGTTCAAGCTTCTAAAATCATTTAACTCTCTTCCAAAAATCCTTAGGTCTGATACTCTACCAAAACTCCTCAACGAGTCTCAAACTCTGACCCATACAAACGAATCAAATTTCAAGTCTTAAACTCGATAAAGACAAAAACTTAAATAGATGATACCTCAACTTTAGACAACCTACTGCAACTAGACTAATTGCATCCATTCATTATGTAGTAACAACTTAAAGTAACAAAACATAAATGTTCGACAACCAATAGAAAAATCCATGACAACCCAAGGATTGGAAGGCAATAATTTCTTGGTGACAGCAGCCTAGCTGAACAATTTAACAATTTACCTACTGTACATAGCCAGAATCTTGTTTCTCAATTAATACGTATCACGCTAAGACACATCTTAAACACTAAGACATGCCATGAGCAATACTACCAAATCAAAACAAAACCCAAATACCCGGTCAACCTTTAAATTCCACCAACACGTCCTCCAGAATGCAGGGCAGCAGAAGGAAGACGAAATTGACAGCAAAGAAATGCCTTGGCAGAAGCATAAAATCTAAAGTTAAAATTAAAGGGTCTTGACCAAACTTATTATACAGCCCTAACCGGTTTACTGCCAAGAAGCTCATTCAACAGAACTAAATCACTTCTTGACGCAAAATCCTCCTCTGACAGCACTAAGTCTTGCTTTACAACTCCTCAACCGATTAAAACCTTTAGAAAAATAAATCTTGACAGTAACTTATAAGAATATTTAGACAACAACTGAAAATAAATATTTGTGGCAACAAAATCCTCTCTTCTTGACAGCAAGAGCCCCTACATACATCAATCTTGCACCTAACTCCGGAATTCCATACTAATGGTTTCGACAAAGACAAGGAAACCGCCAATCCCCCATTCCAGTTCCTACCAAACTAACTGTATGATACTCACGACAGTAAAAAAATAGAATTTGACAGAAATCCCTCGCTTTCACCGCAACCTTAGCAGTTGATAAGTGCATTTTATGCACTTAATTTGTATATGTTTTGCCTTGAATTTTGTGTTAAATTGAGAGGTATTGCGTGAATTGGCTGTTGTTTTTGTTAATTGTAGGAAACAAATAAATTGATGATTTTGTTTTGATATGAAACAAAAAGACCCTGTAAAAGAAGTAGAAAGCGAGATCTGGCCGGTTGAAGGAAAGAAAGAAGTGGGAATTTTTGAACTCCAGGCGCGCTCGCGCTGATTGAAGAATTGAGAAAATGGAATGCGAGGGTACTGCGCGCCCGTGATACTCTTACTGCACGCCCCCGCCATCGCGACCATTATAGTTTTTAATTTCTGGGGAAGGAAACATTCAGATTCTTGGGCTGGATCTTGGGATTTTCAAGCAACGTATAAAAGAGATTGAGAATGTGAGAATTATAAAAAAACTGTCGCACAACATAGAAATTAGAGAAGAATCGTGAGAGTTGGAGAGAGAACTTTGAAACACAAATATGCACAATGACATTGAATAACTAAAAGAACAAAGACGAAGATCGATCGACCGGACACGGAAGAGCGACTACGGATTTTTTTTCTTTCTTTCAAACTTATTATTATTGAATTGATGTATAGAATATTGAACATGATTTATTTTTACAATATTTTGAGTATGAACTAAATTTTATTAGTCTAGAGGTTGACGTAGCCTGATGTAGACCCTTCTACGACTTTTCATTTTTATTGTATTGAATTCTCCTAGATTAATTGTTTTTAATAGGTTTTATTGTCTTTTAAATTACTTGATCACCAATTTATTTGTTATATTTATTTGAAATCATTGATAGGGAGAGGAGATTTTGAATAGGACCATTAAAAATTACACTGTTAAGTGTTTATATAGCTCGGGAAAGTGTATAACGTTAACAGAGCTTTTGAAAAGAACATCGTTTTTCACATATCTTTAAGACTAGATTTTTAATAGGGATATTTGAATCAAATCTTATTTTATACACTCTATTTGTTGCTTGGGAGAGGAAAATAAAAAAATACCTAAGTGTTATTGACTATTAATTGAATAGAATTCATGAAAATAAATTAATTAGAAGTAGTTGTTGTCGAAACCATGTGAAATCAAAACCTGTAGACCATTTTTTCCACGTGGAAGACAGTAATTTACTCACTCTTTATTAAAACTTGACATCGTGCACTTGCGAAAAAAAAATTATGCAACAAGCTTTTAGCGTCGTTGCCGGGGAGTAATTTGTTGATTTTATTTTAGTCTTGTTACCAATTAGTCTAGATTTTAATTTAGAGTTTTTATTTATTTTTATTTTTAGTTACTGATTGATTTTTAATTCTTATTACATGCAGTGTATGCGAAGATCTCAAAATGCTAATTCTTTACTGTTTGATCCGGAGTTCGAACGAACTACAAGAGCTTTGAGAAGGTTGAGAAGAGAATAATTGAATAGGATGGCTGAAGAAAATGCACAACAAGCTCCCTTGGTGCCAATTTGAGATCACTTCCGGCCTACTGTCCAGGCTCACTACTCTAGAATTGCTCTAGGAACTATCAATGCGAACAACTTTGAGCTGAAGCCGGTATTAATCAACATGGTCCAACAAAATCAGTTTAATGGGAGCGCCACATCTGATCCTCACTTGCATTTTAGAACATTCTTGGAGATTAATGACACGGTAAAGATGAATGGTGTTCCTGAAGATATTATTCATTTTATGTTTGTTCCCTTTTCTCTCAGAGATCAGGCGAGGAGTTGGCTGCAATCACTACCGCTAAGAAGCATCACTACTTGGGAGGACATGACAGTCAAGTTCCTTCAAAATATTTTCCACCTACTAAGTCTACCCAGTTAAAGATCGAGATCAGCACTTTTCAGCATATGGATTCTTAACAATTATATGAAGCATGGGAAAGGTATAAAGATTTATTGAGATGTTGTCCTAACCATAATTTTGCAGATTGGGAGCAAATTGATCTATTATATAATGGATTAAATGCGCCTACACGGATGTCAGTGGACTCTGCTGCTGGAGGTACAAATTTTTCTAAGGACCCTATTCAGACCCATGATATGCTGGAACATATGACTATTAATAATTTTTAATGAACTTCTAAGAGAATGGGAGTCCAGAAAGCTGTAGGAGTTTATGCAGTTGATCCTATCACTTCTATATCTGCTAAGCTATCTGCTTTAACTACCAAAGTGGTTGCGTTGAACAAAGTGAGTGTGACAGATTCAGCAGGTGCATTGTGAGGCCTCGGTTCTAATCCTCTAACGATAATATAAAGTAAACCAACATCAAATATAATTCAAAAGTCAAGGCAAGACAATATTTTTTTTTTTAAAACAGGGCTGCGCCCGATCGCCTGAACTCATGCGATCGAGCGCACCATTCATGCCTCAAGTACTGCCGGAGAAAACTCAAGCGTTGCGCTCGATCCTATGAACTCGTGGGATCGAGCGCACCAATTCTTGCAAAGTCTCTGCCTCAACACTTTGAAGGGCCGCGCTCGATCGTTTGAACTCGCGCGATCGAGAGCGCCCTCTGCCAAGAAAATTCTGAAATAGAACATGCTATTAATCAACCTTCAACAACATTTCAATTTAGAAATTACAACATGCAAACATCAATATTCGATAACCAAAGTCGACTTATTCAATACAACAAGACAACAAAGTTCAATATCTAAACATGTTCTAACATAACTAGGTAGACATGCTGACACGACTTCTAAACCGAGTCCCATGACTAACACTCCCTCTTGTTGCTAACCAGGTCTTCGCTAACTTGATCCTGCCCATCCTGTTGCCAAGTACACATTCAAAACAAAGCAACAACCAGATAACTCCGGTGAGAAAGATATTCCCAGTAAAAGCAACATAAAAAGTAATACAACAACAAACATGCTTTCAAGGCAACAACGTAATCAATATCAACGTAATGAAATGCATGTCTTTACATCGGGATATCAATTCTGATAAACGAGGGATTGCTACTGTGCTTTTGGGATCCCGAGGATGAGATCACGTAACGACTCACCGACTCTCCCAATCGAGGTGGTGCCATGTATCCCACTCCCCTAGACTTTGGGATGACTATAAGTAATATGCTGACTCTAGGTGAACCTCTATACCCAGGCAACTCACAATATAGCCCCCAAAATGTCTAATAAAAAAGGGCTGTTCTACCCGCTGAAATCAAAGTTGGCTCAAGATGAGTGCATAAGAAACATAAAACATAAGCCACATAACAAAAGCTCAATCAATCAACAAAATACGAGTTCCACATGCTAGAACAAGTATTGATGCAAGTATGTGATTTTAAGGGAAAACTCGAGAACCAACTGTCACGAGTATTCTATCCCGCTAACGATGACTGCTTTTACCTTTCAATGCAATAGCTCCAACTCTGGATAAGCTACAGTAAAAAGATTATATCAGAACTATACAACCTATCCACAACAACGGCTCAAGTAATCTCTTTACCGTTCTTCGTCCAATCTCTTAGACGATCCAATGCTGTCAACACCGGCTCGACAACTCCAAATGAATCTGTACGGAGACAAAAGATGATCAACAACGACGATCAAACTCAATAGCCAAGTTTCAAAAACTCGAAATGGTTCGAAATCCCCAAAACTCAAACTGGCGGCATAACGGCTATAAACTGAACAAACCGAAAACGCAGACAGAAGTATATCAACGATACTAACTCCTTAAAATGCTAAGACAACAATAACAAGGCAAATCCAACACATCTCAAAATCTCATTTTCGAAAATAGGCTTCCAAAAATCATAAAAATTCCGAACGTCGCTCTATTTCAAAACCGACAGATAATAAACGATTAGAAATCTGCCAAGAACAACGTACTCGAACCTCAATCGAATCTAACAACATCCAAAAAATAGAATGTATCTGATAATAGAAAAACTTACGATATAACGAAGCTCTCGCTGTAGTGATCTCTAATCTGCCTTCAGAAATAAATTCTAACGGCCGGATCGAGCTCGGACTAAAATCACAAAGCTTGGAAGCTCAAAGGGGCGGCTTGAATGGAGGGAGACAGCCAAGGGAGGAAGATGGAGGAAAGAATGAGTCAAAATTCCTTATAAATATCTAATAAAACCGATATTTGCGTTTTTGTCCCTGAAAAATCCAAAATTTGCAAAATAGACCCTGATCAAAATAAAGTCGGCTCTTGAACTCTGCAATCTCCGATTAACTCAAATAAAATCATTTAAGATTAAATCGGGGCATTACAATTCTCCCCCTCTGAGATGAGATTTCGTCCTCGAAATCAATAAGAATCACTCATAAGATATAATAAAGAACTAAAGATAGTAAGAAGAACTCATGTCATCCGAATAAATCCAAAAATCGCTGTCTCATGTCAGATGCTGTCTCCCAAGTCGCTTCCTCAACTCCGTGACGGCTCCACTACACTTTCACCAACGGAATAAACTTGGTTCTGAGCTGCTTTTCATTCCGATCTAGGATTTGAATCTGTCGCTCAAAATAGCTCAGAGTCTCGTCTAACTCGGCTTCGTCAGGCTGAAGAATATGAGAAGGATCTGGGTGATACTTCCGCAGCATAGAGACGTGAAAAACGTCGTGAATACCAGATAAAGACGGAGGAAGTGCGAGTCTATAGGCAAGATCGCCTAACTTCTAGAGAATCTCGTACGACCCGATGAATCTCGGAGATAACTTCCCTCTCTTACCAAATCTGACAGTGCCTCTAAAAGGAGAAATCTTAAGGAAAACGCGGTCTCCTTGCTCGAAACTCAGAGGTTTACGTCTGACATTCGCATACTTTGTCTGTCTATCCTGAGCTGACTTCATTCTAGTCTGAATGATCTTAACTTGCTCTGCCATATCTCGAAGCATATTCGGTCCCAAATCAGGTGACTCGGACAAATCATCCCAAAACAATGGAGATCGGCACTTCTTTCCGTACAATGCCTCAAAAGGCACCATACCGATACTCGCTTGGAAGCTGTTGTTGTAAGAAAATTCAACAAGAGGCAAAGAATCTTGCCAACTAGTGCCAAAGTATAGCACTACTGCTCGAAGCATATCCTATAACATCTGGATAGTCCGCTCTGACTGTCCATCAGTCTGAGGATGATAAAGCTATACTCAGATGCAACCGAGTACCAAGTGTCTCATGCAGACTGTGCCAAAAGTGCGAAGTGAATCTAGGATCTCGGTCTGAAACGATCGAATTCGGCACACCATGCAATCTCACAACATTGTTAACATATAACTCAGCCATCTGATCGTGACGATACGTCATCCTGTATGGAATGAAACAAGCAGACTTCGTCAATCGGTCGATCACTACCCAAATAGCATCGCATCCTCGAACAGATCACAGTATCTTCGTGACAAAATCCATAGAAATGTGATCCCATTTCCATTCAGGAACAGATAGACTGTGCAATAGACCAACTGGTTGTTGGATAACTGGCGGTCAGATCAATCACGATTGATACCCGGTGCAGCGGAAGTTTAAAAATTTTTATCATGGAACAATTCCATGGTGTGGGTATCAACCATTCAACGATTAAATTATTGTGTGTGTAAAATTCAAATAACAATTAATTAAATTTTACCTTCAATCTCGAAGCGAGATTATTGGACACCACACAGATTTCTCTGCGCTTCTTGTATCTCCCAGGAACTGATGAACTCCTTCAATCAGGTCCACGAATGGGGTTTAAGTCCCTCTGATAGATTGCACTAGAAAATCTATCAGAAGTTTTCTGCGAAGAGATTAAACGAATCTGATTCGTTATTCCTGACTGCGATTCAAAATCACAGACCGAAATTTCTCGGGCAGAGCAAAAGGGGGACGGCCGAAAATTCTTTGAGAGAGAAGAGGGTTTCGATTTTCTGTCTCAAAAATTATGAGCTGTTGTGTCTAATTTCTGTACTGCAATAACTTATTTATAATGCAGGCCACTAACACCTTAGGGCCCATTAGTCATAAGCTGGGGCCCGACAAGCAAAGCCCGCACGTTCAGAAATTAATATAAAATTCATCGTGACTCCGATTGATGAACCGATTTCACCAATGTGCACAGAAACCATTTCTGCACATTTTAAAGTCAAAATAAATTTTCCTGAATCCGAATTCAGTGGTTTCCAAAAATGTCCATCCCTATGTCATTTTAGGAAATCCTACTCCCTTACTCTTATTTAAGAAGTCCAACTCCTTAGTTCATTAAATTTAACTCTTTAAATTTAACTATCTCAACGGGGATTAAAACTCCATTACACTGTGTGACCCTCAATGGTTCAGGGATACAGCTAGCCGTGGGCTCACAACTCCTTGTGACTCGGAACAACACTTTCCGACTTACCCAACGAATCATGGTAAAGCGCCTAGCAACATCGCCCCATGATTCCCTTGGTATCACTGATAGTGCCTACAAGAACCAGTAGATTTTGGTTAGCGTACAGTACGGTCCCTTCATCCATATATCCCGATCGAATCAACAACCATTGGTATATCGAGAGTCGCTCAAGATTCGATAACTATGCAATACATCTTGAAGATCAAATTAGTGACATCGCATGTGCTACTAAGAAACCATTTCTTAAATCACATCAAGTACTCTGGCCAGAGATTTGTCACACTAATATCTCCTCAGATCGCATAGGATATCCACACTCGCAAGTATGTGGTGAATCCTTGACAACAATGCATTGACTCCTATATGTGTCGTAACTGTACCCAATCTCGACACCTGATGACCACCATAGAGTCGGTAAACGAGTCAAAGCACAGCACTAGCATATAGAGTCTCCATGATGTTTCAAGTCGTAAGGACTAATGGTGTACAACCAAAACCGCGGACTTTATCCACTCGATAAGTGATAACCACTTGGAAAGTCCGGATAGGGTAGTTCGATTATTCATCCTATGAATATCCATTTGCATGCTTCGAACATCTCCATGTTCCCTACCAATGAAACGTGGTACTCCGCATCGCAAATGCTAGTCTCAAACTCGAGCGATCCTTATCCTTATTATCGGACGGCTCAATCGACTAGGAACGGGTTTTAGAATATACAGTGACTATAAGATGTATTTCATGATAGACATCTCCATGTTCTACCACATCTTACATACACTATAGTATATTCAAGGTCTTTATCAAAACAACAATAGTATATCACAATATAACAATATGAAGTAATATAAAGTCATTGCCATAAAAGTGTAAATAATATTAAACAAAAGATTGTTTATACAAAGAGTCATCAAAGCCCATAGCCACACAGTTGGCTCACTGGGCACCCACTCTTACAATCTCCCACTTGCCCTATAGCCAACTAGTCATACTACGTAGACCCATTGCTTCGCGATGTTTGTCAAACAATGGTCCTGGCAAGGGCTTAGTAAGCGGATCAGCGATATTGTCTGCAGAGGCCACTCGTTCGACAATGATGTCTCCTCTTTCCACAATCTCCCGGATTATGTGGTATTTCCTCAGTACGTGTTTGGATCTTTGATGAGACCTTGGTTCCTTTGCTTGAGCAATGGCACCCGTGTTGTCGCAGTACACCGGGACTGGACCAACAAATTCAGGAATGACGCCCAACTCTTGGACGAAATTCCTCATCCAAACGGCCTCTTTAGCAGCAGCTGATGCTGCAATGTATTCAGCCTCAGTGGTGGAATCCGCTGTGGTGTCCTGCTTGGAACTCTTCCAAGAGACAGCACCGCCATTGAGCATGAATACAAATCCAGAGGTTGACTTCGAGTCATCCACGTCACTTTGGAAGCTAGAGTCGGTATAGCCTTCCAATTTGAGTTCTCGTCCTCCATAAACCATGAACATATTCTTAGTCCTTCGCAAGTACTTAAGAGTGTCCTTCACGGCTTTCCAATGCATTTGACCAGGATTAGACTGATATCTGCTCGTGACACTCAGAGCAAATGCTACATCCGGTCTAGTAGATATCATCCCATACATGATACTACCTATAGCTGACGCATATGGTACATGTGTCATATTCTCTATCTCTTCATCAGTCTTGGGACACATAGACTTGGATAGAGAAACTCCATGACACATGGGTAGATGTCCTCTTTTGGACCCATCCATTGAAAACCGTTTCAATATGGTATCGATGTAGGTTGATTGAGTGAGTCCTATCATTCTCTTAGACCTATCTCTATAGATCTGTATCCCAAGAATGTAGGATGCCTCTCCCAAATCCTTCATCGAAAATCTACCTGATAACCATATCTTTGTTGACTGCAACATCCCTACATCATTCCCAATGAGTAGGATGTCATCAACATAAAGTACTAAGAATGTCACCGCATCCTTAACTACTTTCTTGTACACGCAAGGTTCCTCCGGGTTCTTGATGAAACCAAAATCTTTTATTGTTTCATCAAATTTCTGGTTCCAACTTCTTGATGCTTGTTTTAGACCATAAATTGATCTCTGAAGCTTGCATACCTTATGCTCGCTTCCCATGGATGTGTACCCCTCAGGCTGCTTCATATAGATTTCTTCCTTAATGTCTCCATTAAGAAAAGCAGTCTTCACATCCATTTGCCATATCTCATAGTCATACCATGCAGCTATGGCAATCAGGATTCTTATGGACTTGAACATTGCAACTGGTGAAAAGGTTTCATCATATTCAACTCCTTGCCTTTGAGTATAACCTTTCGCCACCAATCGCGCCTTGTAGGTCAATACCTTACCATCAGGCCCAAGCTTTCTCTTGTAGATCCATTTACTCCCTATTGGAACAATTCCATCGGGTGGATCTACTAAAGACCAAACTTGGTTTGTATGCATCGAATCCAATTCTGACTGCATAGCTTCAAGCCATAAATTCGAATCCGCATCAGAAATTGCTTCCTTGAAGTTTCTTGGATCACATCCAATGTCGGGTTCATCTTGATCCCCTTCAAGAAGAAGACCATATCGAACTGGAGGTCTAGAAGTCCTTTCGGATCTTCTAGGTGCAGGCGTGTCCAGCAATGGTTCCTGAGGTGTAGGATTGTTATTTTGTATTTCGGGTTCTTCTCGAACTTCTTCGAGTTCCATCATCTCGCCTTTCTTATCCAATAAGAACTCCTTCTCCAAGAAGGTGGCATTCCTAGAAACAAACACCTTTGTTTCAGCAGGATAATAGAAATAATATCCGATTGAATTCTTCGGATACCCTACAAAATAACATAAGCTGGATCGACTATCCAACTTATCTCCCACTGTCCGCTTCACGTAAGCAGGACATCCCCAAATCCTCAAGTACGAATACTTAGGAGCTTTGCCATTCCATAACTCGTATGGTGTTTTGTCCACTGCTTTAGTGTGGACGTTGTTCAACAACAATACCGCCGTTTCAAGCGCATAGCCCCAAAACGAAGGTGGAAGCTCAGTGAAGCTCATCATAGATCGAACCATGTCCAACAAAGTTCGATTACGACGCTCCGATACACCATTAAGCTGTGGTGTCATAGGAGGAGTCCACTGAGAGAGAATCCCATTCTCTTTCAGATAGTCCAAAAACTCGGTACTCAAGTGTTCTCCACCTCGATCCGATCGAAGTGCTTTAATACTTTTACCTAGCTTGTTTTCTACTTCAGCCCTGAATTCTTTGAACTTTTCAAATGCTTCAGACTTATATTTCATTAAATATAAATACCCATACCTTGAATAATCATCAGTAAAGGTAATGAAGTAGGTGTGGCCATGTTGAGTCCCTACTCTAAATGGGCCACAAACATCTGTATGGATCAAATCCAACAGATTCTGACTACGCTCAGGTTTCCCCTTAAAAGGAGATTTAGTCATTTTTCCTTTTAGGCAGGATTCACAAGTAGGTAGAGAATTAATATCAGACATATCAAACATGCCCTCTCCCACTAGCTTGTTCATCCTCCTTGAGGAAATATGACCTAGCCTAGCATGCCAAAGGTTTGCCGGGTTTTGACTATCGATTTTCCTTTTGTTTGTTGTCGCCGGTTTATCAACATAATTCACTGGAACGTCTTTTAGTTTTAAGTTGTATAGATCGTTTTCAAGTTGTCCATTTCCAATTAAACATTCATTCTTGTAAATATTGCAAATCCCATTCACAAAATTGCAAGAATAACCATCTCTATCAAGCATAGAAATAGAAATAATGTTTTTAATTAAATCTGGCACAAATAAAACATCTCTTAACAATAATTTAAAACCGTTCTGCAAAGTCAAACAAACATCTCCAATGGCCGTAGCTTCAACTCTGGAACCATTCCCGAGCCTCAGCTGGGTCTCACCCATTCTAAGCCTGCGACTTCTTGTCATCACCTGCAAATCATTGCAAATGTGAGATCCACATCCGGTATCCAATACCCAAGAAGTTGTATTAAGTGACATGTTTATTTCAATATAGAACATACCCTTTGCAGTTCCCAACTGCTCAAGATATTCCTTGCAGTTGCGCTTCCAATGACCCGGCTTCTTGCAGTAATGGCAAACATCCTTGGATTTTCCATTGTTTGAAGCCTTTGTCTTTTGCTTCTTCTCGGGCTCGACTTTCTTGGGTGGGGTAGAACGTTTCTTGCCCTTCATACTTGGCCCCTTCTTAGCAGAAGATGAGGAGCCCACCAAGAAAGCTGGCTTATCCTTCTTAAGTGTGGATTCATATGTAACGAGCATATTGACCATCTCTTCAAGGGTGGCCTCTATCTTGTTCATATTAAAATTTATCACAAATCCATCAAATGAAGAAGGAAGAGACAGAAGCAATAAATCCACATTGAGTTCATGCTCCAACACCAAATCTAGGGTCGCCAACTTCTGTATGAGCCAAATCACTCGTACCCCATGATCACGGACCGAAGTCCCTTCACGCATGCGGCACGTCATCAACTCCTTAACAGTAGCGAACCTTTCAGCCCTCGACTGAGCCCCAAAAAGTTCCTTGAGTTGCGTGTGAATGTCAGCAGCATTCACCGTGTCCTCAAATCGCCTCTGGAGTTCATCAGACATCGAGGCTTGCATATAGCATTTGGTCTTGATGTCATGGTCACACCATGCATCAAGTTTGGCCAATTCCTCCGGACTTATGTCAGCTGGTGCTTCCTTCGGAGGTGCTTTCTCTAACACGTAGAGCATTTTCTCCGAAGTTAAGACAATCTTCAACTTCCGGAACCATTCCGTATAGTTGGCGCCAGTCAACTTGTTTTGTTCGAGGATCGAGAATAATGGATTTCGCGAATTCATTGTATGAAATACTGAAAAGAAAAACAGACATATATCAATGATTGTTTAACAATTTACTAAGACATAAAATAGGCGAATTTAATTTTATGAATCTCACTCCCACTATTTTAACGATTTCACCACCCTCTAGTGAAAACGGGAAACTTTTTCCTTAGTGAGAACATGGAGTCCAATTGACAAACTTATGGTCCCGAATAATATCAGCCAACCATAATTCTCAAAAGGTAGAGCCCAATTGCTTCCAAAGCAACCCCCATGTGTTTACCTCATGTCCAATAAGGGCCCAATAATATGACGCCGTTTAAAGTGACATGTCAAGATGACCCATCAATATTAAGTTGTGATGGACGGTCGCCATGTGGATCCCCCAATAATATGAGCCGATCCCATGGGAGTTCCACCCAACTTACAACATTTGTCGATCCAATGTACAGCTTTTCGACGGACGGGCCCCCCCAATAATATGAGCCGGACCATATCCGCGGGTAGCATCACATACATTGACCGTTGATGGAAGGTGGGAACATTTAAACAAATTTAAATTTCCTTTATTTATCTTGATATAAATTTTAAATCATATTTAAAATGAGGGATTTTTAATTATAAAAATATTTGTCTCATCATATTCATTTTATTGCATGCTTGCCGGATTCACGCAATTTATGTCTAAACATGCATACAATCATAATATCAAATATTATATAGGATGATCGATTCCATTTCTAATTGACCCGTGGTTGCCAATCACGGGTCTTAGTCCAATCCTAGGTAATATGCAGTATGCAATGCAATCCTATTACATGTGCTTCCAATTTACATTTCTTCAGTCTTTATTGTCTGCTGGGCCCACCGTCTTCAAATCTTGATCTCCCACTAAATCTAATGTATTTACAATAAATAACAATGACAAGTAGGGATACATTTTTAGGGGTGGGAACGGGCTATAAACCAAGCCCACTTTTATTACATATGACATTCATATCGGGCCATAAACCAGGCCCATTAATAAAACCAACAACAATAAAAACAAAATGTAAATTCCTAACATACACCTACAAAATTGGTCATGGCAATCGATCATCCTTATCCAATAACATTTAATTCAAAATTAATTTATTGGATAACATGCAGTGGCAATTCAAATTTAAACAAGATAAAATCATATTTTATATATAAAATCTCATTTCACATATAAAATCATATTTTATCTCTATATCAAATAAAATCATATTTTATCTATAAAATCCAATTTTACAAATAAAATCATATTTTACTCAATATATCATAAGATCATATCTTATCATCAATTGTACCAAAATAATTGATTTCAAAATTCAATTTACGGATAAAACATTAAAATTTTCCAAAAATTCAAATTTATCCAAAATCAATTTTAAAATTTACGGACTCGAACAATTCGATCCGAAATCTCGTGAACCAATCAAAAACAATTTTTGACCGGACCAAAAATAAAATTTTAACATATTAAAATTAATTTTTAATAAAAATAATAATTTTTCCCGCGGGCCGCCCGGGACACTCCCGGGCCGGCCCGCACCCGGGGCGCGGGCCGGGGGCAGCCCGGCTGCCCCCTTAGGGCAGCGACTCTCGCTGCCCTGGCGGCGCCTGGTGCCGCCGCTGGGCGGCGCCGTGCGTCGCCCTGGGCAGCGCCGAGCGCTGCCCTGCGCAGCGCCCAGCGCTGCGCTGGGCAGCGCACAGCGCTGCCCTGGGCGGCGCCGTGCGCCCCCTTTGGGCGGCGACGGTCGCCGCCCTGGGCGGCGCCGTGCGCCCCCTTTGGGCGGCGCCGTGTGCCGCCCGGGGCAGCAACAATTGCTGCCCCACCGGGCAGCGATCCAATCGCTGCCCGGCTTTTGCCCTGGAAAAAAAAAAAAATTTTATTTAAAAATATTTATTTTGTTTTCCAAAAACCGAGATTCAAAAATTTTGTACAATCGATTAATTTAATCGTTTGATCTGAGCAACCTGGCTCTGATACCACTGTTGGATAACTGGCGGTCAGATCAATCACGATTGATACCCGGTGCAGCGGAAGTTTAAAAATTTTTATCATGGAACAATTCCATGGTGTGGGTATCAACCATTCAACGATTAAATTATTGTGTGTGTAAAATTCAAATAACAATTAATTAAATTTTACCTTCAATCTCGAAGCGAGATTATTGGACACCACACAGATTTCTCTGCGCTTCTTGTATCTCCCAGGAACTGATGAACTCCTTCAATCAGGTCCACGAATGGGGTTTAAATCCCTCTGATAGATTGCACTAGAAAATCTATCAGAAGTTTTCTGCGAAGAGATTAAACGAATCTGATTCGTTATTCCTGACTGCGATTCAAAATCACAGACCGAAATTTCTCGGGCAGAGCAAAAGGGGGACGGCCGAAAATTCTTTGAGAGAGAAGAGGGTTTCGATTTTCTGTCTCAAAAATTATGAGCTGTTGTGTCTAATTTCTGTACTGCAATAACTTATTTATAATGCAGGCCACTAACACCTTAGGGCCCATTAGTCATAAGCTGGGGCCCGACAAGCAAAGCCCGTACGTTCAGAAATTAATATAAAATTCATCGTGACTCCGATTGATGAACCGATTTCACCAATGTGCACAGAAACCATTTCTGCACATTTTAAAGTCAAAATAAATTTTCCTGAATCCGAATTCAGTGGTTTCCAAAAATGTCCATCCCTATGTCATTTTAGGAAATCCTACTCCCTTACTCTTATTTAAGAAGTCCAACTCCTTAGTTCATTAAATTTAACTCTTTAAATTTAACTATCTCAACGGGGATTAAAACTCCATTACACTGTGTGACCCTCAATGGTTCAGGGATACAGCTAGCCGTGGGCTCACAACTCCTTGTGACTCGGAACAACACTTTCCGACTTACCCAACGAATCATGGTAAAGCGCCTAGCAACATCGCCCCATGATTCCCTAGGTATCACTGATAGTGCCTACAAGAACCAGTAGATTTTGGTTAGCGTACAGTACGGTCCCTTCATCCATATATCCCGATCGAATCAACAACCATTGGTATATCGAGAGTCGCTCAAGATTCGATAACTATGCAATACATCTTGAAGATCAAATTAGTGACATCGCATGTGCTACTAAGAAACCATTTCTTAAATCACATCAAGTACTCTGGCCAGAGATTTGTCACACTAATATCTCCTCAGATCGCATAGGATATCCACACTCGCAAGTATGTGGTGAATCCTTGACAACAATGCATTGACTCCTATATGTGTCGTAACTGTACCCAATCTCGACACCTGATGACCCCCATAGAGTCGGTAAACGAGTCAAAGCACAGCACTAGCATATAGAGTCTCCATGATGTTTCAAGTCGTAAGGACTAATGGTGTACAACCAAAACCGCGGACTTTATCCACTCGATAAGTGATAACCACTTGGAAAGTCCGGATAGGGTAGTTCGATTATTCATCCTATGAATATCCATTTGCATGCTTCGAACATCTCCATGTTCCCTACCAATGAAACGTGGTACTCCGCATCGCAAATGCTAGTCTCAAACTCGAGCGATCCTTATCCTTATTATCGGACGGCTCAATCGACTAGGAACGGGTTTTAGAATATACAGTGACTATAAGATGTATTTCATGATAGACATCTCCATGTTCTACCACATCTTACATACACTATAGTATATTCAAGGTCTTTATCAAAACAACAATAGTATATCACAATATAACAATATGAAGTAATATAAAGTCATTGCCATAAAAGTGTAAATAATATTAAACAAAAGATTGTTTATACAAAGAGTCATCAAAGCCCATAGCCACACAGTTGGCTCACTGGGCACCCACTCTTACACTGGTAGCTTCCTTTCTGCTTTCACTTGCTGAAAATTCAAACATCGAGATACAATCCTCGCAACATCGCTCTTCATTCTCTTCCACCAAAACTGGTTCTTCAGATCGTTATACATCTTACGGCCTCCAGGGTGAACACTGAACCGACTGCAATGACCCTCTCGGAGAATACGCTGTCTCAACTCCGCAATATCAGGCACAACAATACGGTTATTCACAAACAAAACATCATCTCTAACCTGGAATTCAGACTGATGTCCGGATCTGACTTTCTCTACCGAAACCTGAATGCTCGGATCAGACATCTGTTCTTCTTTGATCAATACAAATAGCTCTAGCTTGGCTTGAGTAGCAAACACTCTGATAGTCATCCTATCTGTTTCAAACTCTAAACCAAAAGTGCAACAATCATCGATCAACTAAGAAACACCGATAGTAGAAAGAGATAAAGAACAAAGCTTTCGGCTCAAGGCATCTGCAACAGCATTCGACTTTCCCGGATAATACTTGATTTCACAATCGAAATCCTTCAACACATCTAACCATCTTCTCTATCTCATGTTCAGCTCTACCTGTGAAAACAAGTACTTAATACTCTTATGATCAGAAAAGATCTCGAAAGACTCACCATAAAGATAGTGATGCCAGATCTTCAAAGCAAATACGATCGCAACTAGTTCAAGATCATGAACCAGATAACGAGTCTCGTGCGGCTTCAACTGCCTCGATGCATACGCTATCACGTGCTTATGCTGCATAAGAACACAACCCAAGCCTCGGTTAGAAGCATCACAATAGACTGTGAAACCCCCAGTACCTTTCGGAATAGAAAGAATCAAAGCACTGGTCAGTCTCCTCTTCAGGTCAACAAAGCTAGCCTCACAATCTGCAGTCCAGATAAAAGGCGCATTTTTCTATGTCAGCTGGGTAATCGGCTTGACAATGGAAGAGAAACCCTCGATGAATCGGCGATAATAACAAGCTAAACCCATAAAGCTTCGGATCTCAAGCACTGATGCCGGTCTAGGCCAATTCATAACCGCTTCAATATTGCTGGGATCGACAGAAATCCCATCTCCAGAGATAATGTGACCGAGAAAGACAACTCGATCCAGCCATAACTCACACTTAGATAGCTTGGAAAACAACTGCTCCACTCGCAAAATCTGCAAGACGGTCCTCAAATGCTCTGCATGGTCAGTTACGGTTCTTCGAGTAGATAAGAATATCATCGATGAAGATAATAACAAACTCATCTAAAAAGCGCTGAAAGATACAGTTCATCAAACCCATAAAAACCGCTGGAACATTAGTCAAACCGAACGGCATGACTATAAACTCGAAATGACCATAACTCGTTCTGAATGCGGTCTTAGGAACATATTCCTCTCGCACTCTCAACTGGTGATAACCTGACCTCAGATCAATCTTTGAATAGACAGAAGAACCCTACAGCAGATCAAAAAGGTCATCTATTCGGGGTAAAGAATACCTGTTCTTGACTGTAGCCTGATTCAGTTAACGGTAGTCAATACAGAGCCGCATAGAACCATCCTTCTTCCGAACAAACAGAACAGGAGCGCCCCAAGGCGATACACTAGGTCTGATGTATCTCTTGGCAATCAAATCCTCAAGTTGTTCCTTCAACTCTCTCAATTCAACCGGTGCCATACGATATGGAGCTTTTGAAATAGGTTGAGTACCTGACACCAAATCGATGCTGAATTCGATCTATCGAATAGGTGGCAATCCAGGAACATCTTCCGAAAACACATCAACAAATTCTCTAAACACTGGTATATCAACCAATTCAGGGCTAGATTTCAGTATATCAACTGCATAAACCAAAAATACTTCTGCACCTCTCTGTAACAAACGAGTCATAGATAACACTGAATTCTTGATCGAGAACCCTTACCAAAGAATTTCCACTCGTCTGGAATTTCAGGTCTGAATCTGAAAACCTTCAGAAAACAATCCACGGTTGCTTTGTACTTGGTTAAAGCATCTATACCAACAATACAATCAAAATCTGATAGCCCAAGTACAATACAGTCGAACTCTAAAAAATTTACCTCAAAAAAGAGTTCACAGTTCCTGACTAATCTGACAGAAACAATTCCTCCACCCAAAGGTGAAGTAACAACTACTACAGTAGATAAGAACTCAGTAGGCAAAGCATGCAACAACACAAATTTCTCAGAGATAAAGGAATGGGTAGCACCTGTATCTATCAAAACATGAGCAGAATAACCGAAAATCGAACAGTTACCTGCTATAACATCGTCAGGTGCTGCCTGAACCTGATCCTCTGTCAGAGCAAAGACGCGTGCCTGCTGTCTCGGAGGCTGGTTTGCACTAGGGTTACCTCCCTGTCTGTTCTGCTGCTGAGGCTGGAAAAGTGAATTGTAGATGACTGTCTCTCAGGTTGTGCTGTAGGTCTAGATGAACTCCCACTTTGAGCTCGATCTCTACTACGCTGAGGGCACACCTTAGAAAAGTGTCCCGATTGCTGACAGGTATTGCAGTTCCCAAAGACTCCTACACACTGATCTAGTGAGTGTCTACCCCGACACTTGCTGAAGAACATGGGTGAAGATCCAGAACTCTGTCCTGAACCAAATTGCTTGGAACAACTGGAACTAGAAGAACTGTTCCCCTGCCTCTTGAATTGTTTCCCCCTTTATTTGTACTTATCCCTTCTGCTTCCACCTTCATACCTCTGTTGTTTTTTTCGATATTATGGTGGCTGATTCTGAAACTGAGACGGTTGGTTCTGAGACTGTCTCTGCTGCTGAGGCACCATTGTTGGAACACGGTCGTTCTCCGGATCGAAAAAGAAAGTGATACCCGGTGTAGCGGAAGTTTTTAAATTTTATATGGAACGATTCCATATGAGTATCAAATTCCTACGATTAAAATTGATAATATAAAATTTAAACAATATAAATTTTACCTTAAAATCTCGAAGCGAGATTATGGACACCAACAGATTAAACTGCTCTTGTTGTATATCCCAGGAACTGATGAACGAACAATTCTTCAATCAGGTCCACGAACAGAAATTTAATTCCTCTGATAGACTGCACTAGAAAGTCTATCAGAAGTTTCTACGAAGAGATAGAACAGATATGATCTGTTAAATCAGTCTGCAAATTCAAAAATTCACAGACTGAATTTTCGAACACAGTAGGGGAGGGGGGCGGCCGAATTCTCTAGAGAGAGAGCTCTAGGGTTTTCGAAAATTATGACCCGTGTTGTGTAATTTTTGTACTGCAATAAATTATTTATAATGTGGGCTGCTAACAGCTTAGGGCCCATTAGTCATAAGTTCAAGCCTGACAAGCAAAGCCCGCATGTTCAGAAATTAATATAAAATTCATCGTGACTCAGATTGATAAACCAATTTCACCAATGTGCACAGAAACCATTTCTGCATCTTTTAAAGTCAAGATAAATTTTCTGAATCGGAATTCAGTGGTTTCCAAAAATGTCCATCACTATGTCATTTTAGGAAATCTTACTCCCTCTACTTTTAAATAAGAAGTCCCACTTCTTTATTCACTAAATTTAACTCTTTAAATTTAATTATCTCAACGGGGATTAGAAATCCATTACTTGTGTGACCCTCAATGGTTCAGGGATACAGCTAGCCGTGGGCTCACAACTCCTTGTGACTCGGAACAAAAATTTCCGACTTGCCCATCGAATCATGGTAAGAGCGCCTAGCAACATCGCCCCATGATTCCCTAGGTATCACTGATAGTGCCTGCAAGAACCAGTAGATTTTGGTTAGCATACAGTACGGTCCCTTCATCCATATATCCCGATCGAATCAACAACCACTGGTAAATCGAGAGTCGTTCGAGATTCTATAACTATGCAATGCATCTTGAAGATCAAATATTTACATCGCATGTGCTACTAGGAAACCAAGTAACCTAAAACACATCATGTACTCTGGCCAGAGATTCGTCACACTAATATCTCCTCAGATTGCATAGGATATCCACACTCGCAAGTGTGCGGTGAATCCTTGACAACAAAGCATCGACTCCTATATGTGTCGTAACTGTACCCAATCCCGACACGTGATGACCCCAATAGAATCGGTAAACGAGTCAAAGTACAGTACTAGCATATAGAGTCTCAATGATGTTTCAAGTAGTAAGGACTAATGGTGTACAACCAAAACCGCGGACTTTATCCACTCGATAAGTGATAACCACTTGGAAAGTCCGGATTGGGTAGTTCGATGATTCATCATATGAATATCCATTTGCATGCTTTGAACATCTATATGTTCCATACCAATGAAACGTGGTACTCGGCATCGTAAATGCTAGTCTCAGTCTCGAGCGATCCTTATCCTTATTAACGGACGGCTCAATCGACTAGAAACTGTTTAGAATATACAGTGACTTTAAGATGTGTTTCATGATAGCCATCCCCATGTGCTACCACATCTTACATACACTATAGTATATTCAAGGTCTTCATCTAAACATCTTATATTATGTCACAACATAATAATATGATAAAAGATAAAGTAAATGCCATTATAAAAGTGTAAATTATATTAACCAAAAGATTGTTTATACATAGAGTCATAAAAGCCCTTAGCCACAAGTTGGCTCACCGGGCACCCACTCTTTCAACCATATGATTTCCTCTCTGTCTCCACAAACCCGCTTCAGCATCCTTTGCGTGATTCATGGCATCCGCAAAGTTATCTGGCCTAGAAGTATTTACTAACGTGAAGATGTCGGGATTCAAGCCATTGACGAACTGATCGGCTTTGGCTTCTTCATTGTCAGCGATATGCGGTGCAAAATGCAACAAGCTGTCGAACTTGGCTACGTACTCCTCAATGTTCAAGTTCCCTTGCCTCAGATTGGCAAACTCGGCTCCCTTGTCCTTTCGATACAAAATAGGGAAAAACTGCTTATAAAATTCAGATTTGAAAAGAGTCCAATTGGCAACTATACCTCGGTTCTCCATGGATCTCTTTGTCGTGATCCACCAGTTTCAACACCACGAAGCTGATGAATGACTAACCTAGTTCGGCGGTCGTCAGAGTAATCAAGGGAATCTAACAACTGATCGATATCGTCCAACCAGCTTTCACAATCAATCGGATTTTCTGTACCCAACAACAAGGGCAGATTAAATGACTGAAACCTCTTCAGCAAGGTTTCCATAGGAGTCGTTGTAGCATCCATCTGAATGGTTTCAGTACTAGCTTGCTCATTCGGTGGAGTAACTGGCGGTTGGTTTCTATTAATAACTCGACGAGGACCCATCTGATAATCAAAGGTTAGGACGCAAGATATCTCAATCGCTACAATGCGGTGCCCTTTCAACCTCTTAAAATATCGGATACCAGACGATAAACAAAACATTTAAATATCAAGTAGATCATGCTTTATAAATTTAAATCACATAGTCATGTAATTCAAATAATTCTCAATAATAAAGCATGCTCGCATGGAATTAATTAAAAAACAAATAATTCAAACACATGCGAGGAGCCAATACACACAGACTCGATCTACCCCGCTCACTCTAGTTCAACCAAGAACTTATCGCTCTGATACTACTTAATGTGAGGTCTCGGTTCTAATCCTCTAACGATAATATAAAGTAAACCAACATCAACTATAATTCAAAAGTCAAGGCAAGACAATAATTTTTTTTTCAAAACAGGGCTGCGCTTGATCACATGAAATCGTGCGATCGAGCGCACCATTCATGCTTCAAGTACTGCCGGAGAAAACTAAAGCGTTGCGCTCGATCCTATGAACTCGTGGGATCGAGCGCACCAATTCTTGCAAAGTATCTGCCTCAACACTTTGAAGGGCCGCGCTTGATCATGTGAACTCGCGCGATCGAGCGCGCCCTCTGCCCAGAAAATTCAGAAATAGAACATGCTATTAATCAACCTTCAACAACATTTCAATTTAGAAATTACAACATGCAAACATCAATCTTCGATAACCAAAGTTGACTTATTCAATACAACAAGAATATGAAGTTCAATATCTAAACATGTTCCAACATAACTAGGTAGACATGCTGATACGACTTCTAAACCGAGTCCCACGACTAACACTCCCTCTTGTTGCTAACCAGGTCTTCGCTGACTTGATCCTGCCCCTCTTGTTGCCAAGTACACATACAAAACAAAGCAACAACCGGATAACTCCGGTGAGAAAGATATTCCAAGTAAAAGCAACATTAAAACTAATACAACAACAAAGATGCTTTCAAGGCAACAACTTAATCAATATCAACGTAATGAAATGCATGTCTTTAAAATCGGGATATCAATTCTGATAAACGAGAGATTGCTACTTTGCTTTTGGGATCCCGAGGATGAGATCACGTAATGACTCACCGACTCTTCCAATCGATGTGGTGCCACGTATCCCACTCCCCTAGACTTTGGTGCGACTATAAGGAGTATGCTGACTCTAGGTGAACCTCTATACCAAGCCACTCACAATATAGCCCCCAAAACGTCTAAACAAAAAGGGCTATTATGCCCGCTGAAATCAAATTTGGCTCAAGATGAATTCATAAGAAACATAAAACATAATCCACATAACAAAAGCTCAATCAATCAACAAAATACGAGTTCCACATGCTAGAACAAGTATTGATGCAAGTATGTGATTTTAAGGGAAAACTCGGGAACCAACTGTCTCGAGTATGCTATCCTGCTAACGATGACTTATTTTACATTTCAATGCAATTGCTCCAACTCTAGATAAGCTACAATAAAAATATTATATCAGAACTATACAATATATCCACAAAAACGGCTCAAGTAATCTCTTTACCGTTCTTCGTCCAATCTCTTAGACGATCCAATGCTATCAACACCGGCTCGACAACTCCAAATGAATCTGTATGGAGACAAAAGATGATCAACAACGACGATCAAACTCAATAGCCAAGTTTCAACAACTCGAAACGGTTCAAAATCCCCAAAACTCAAACTGGCGGCATAACGCCTATAAACTGAACAAACCGAAAATGCAAACAGTAGTATATCAACGATAATAACTCCTTACAATGCTAAGACAACAATAACAAGGCAAATCCAACACATCTCAAAATATCATTTTTGAAAATAGGCTTCCAAAAATCATAAAAATTCCGAGTGTCGCTCTATTTCAAAATCGACAGATAATAAACGATTAGAATTCTGCCAAGAACAACAATCTCGAACCTCAATAGAATCTAACAACTTCCAAAAAATAGAATGTATCTGATCGTAGAAAAACTTACGATATAACGAAGCTCTCGGTGCAGTGATCGCTAATCTGCCTTCAGAAATAAATTCTAACGGCTGGATCGAGCTCGAACTGAAATCACAAAGCTTGGAAGCTCAAAGGGGCGACTTCAATGGAAGGAGGCGGCCAAGGGAGGAAGAGGGAGGAAAGAATGGGTCAAAATTCCTTATAAATATCTAATAAAACCGATATTTGCATTTTAGTCCCTGAAAATTCAAAAATTTGCAAAATAGACCCTGATCAAAATCAAGTCGGCTCTTGAACTCTGCAATCTCCGATTAACTCAAATAAACTCATTTAAGATAAAATCGGGGCATTACATGCATCAATGGCTAGTGAATAGATGCAACATCCTGAACAAGCTCAGTACATCAATCAAAGAGGTTATGGAGGCTATCGAGGTAATCCCGTTCCAAATAATTATCACCCAGGATTGCGAAATCATGATAACTACTCTTATGCCAATAATAAAAATGTATTGAATCCTCCTCTGGGGTTCAATACAAACCAGGGTGAGGGAAAGCTGTATTTGGAAGATGTGGTGAGAACATTTGTTACTGAATCAAGTAAGAGGATGGCAAGGACTGAAAATCGTCTTAATATTTTGGAAACGCATGTGGTCAACATGGGCGCCATGATGAAATTTATGGAAACTCAGATCTGGCAGCTGACAAATGCATTAAAAGATAATAACAAAGGTCGGTTTCCAAGCAATACAGAGGTAAATCCAAAAGAGCAATGCAAGGCTATCACTTTGAGGAGTGGAAAAGAATTAAAGGCCGAAAGAAGAGATAAAGAGAGTGAGAAGCCGACGGAAGCTGAAAATTATAAGGTTGAAGAGATAATTGTTGAGAAAAAGAAGAGTAGTGTTGAGTAAAATCCAATGTTTAAACCCACTCTTCCATATCCACAGAGGTTTAAGAAGAAGGCTTTGGACGAGTGATCAGATCAGATCAATCAGAATTGATACCCGGTGCAGCGGAAGTTTTAAAATTTTTATATGGAACAATTCCATATCATGGGTATCAAAACTTTACGATTAAATTGTGCGTGTAAAAATTAAATAACAATTATAAATTTTTACCTTGAATCTTGAAACGAGATTATGGACACCAACAGATTACTCTGCTCTTGTTGTATATCCCAGGAACTGATGGACGAACAATTCTTCAATCAGGTCCACGAACAGAAGTTTAATCCCTCTGATAGATTGCACTAGAAAATCTATCAGAAGTTTTTATGAAGAGAATTAACGAATTTGATCCGTTAAACCAGACTGCAAATTCAAAATTCACAGGATGGGATTTTTCGAGCAGAGAGGGGATAGGGGGCGGCGGCCACTAGGTCTCAAAAACCCTAGTGAAGTTCGAAAATTATGCTCTGTTGTATAATTTCTGTACTGCAATAACTTATTTATAATGTGGGCTGCTAACAGCTTAGGGCCCATTAGTCATAAGTTCAAGCCTCACAAGCAAAGCCCGCATGTTCAGAAATTAATATAAAATTCATCGTGACTCAGATTGATAAACCAATTTCACCAATGTGCACAGAAACCATTTCTGCATCTTTTAAAGTCAAGATAAATTTTCTGAATCCGAATTCAGTGATTTTCAAAAATGCCCATCCCTATGTCATTTTAGGAAATCTTACTCCTCTTCTCTTAAATAAGAAGTCCCACTTCTTTGTTCATTAAATTTTACTCTTTAAATTTAACTATCTCAACGGGGATTAAAAATCCATTACTTGTGTGACCCTCAATGGTTCAGGGATACAGCTAGCCGTGGGCTCACAATTTCTTGTGACTCGGAACAACAATTTCCGACTTGCCCACCGAATCATGGTAAGAGCGCCTAGCAACATCGCCCCATGATTCCCTAGGTATCACTGATAGTTCCTCCAAGAACCAATAGATTTTGGTTAGCGTACAGTACGGTCCATTCAACCATATATCCCGATCGAATCAACAACCATTGGTAAATCGAGAGTCGTTCGAGATTCGATAACTATGCAATACATCTTGAAGATCAAATAGTGACATCGCATGTGCTACTAAGAAACCATTTCTTAAAACACATCATGTACTCTGGCCAGAGATTCTTCACACTAATATCTCCTCAGATTGCATAGGATATCCACACTAGCAAGTATGTGGTGAATCCTTGACAACAAAGCATCGACTCCTATATGTGTCGTAACTGCACCCAATCCCGACACCTGATGACCCCAATAGAGTCGGTAAACGAGTCAAAGTACAGTACTAGCATATAGAGTCTCAATGATGTTTCAAGTAGTAAGGACTAATGGTGTACAACCAAAACCGCGGACTTTATCCACTCGATAAGTGATAACCACTTGGAAAGTCCGGATAGGGTAGTTCGATCATTCATCGTATGAATATCCATTTGCATGCTTTGAACATCTCTATGTTCCATACCAATGAAACGTGGTACTCGGCATCGCAAATGCTAGTCTCAATCTTGAGCGATCCTTATCCTTATTAACGGGCGGCTCAATCGACTAGGAACTGTTTAGAATATACAGTGACTATAAGATGTGTTTCATGATAGCCATCCCCATGTGCCACCACATCTTACATACACTATTGTATATTCAAGGTCTTCATCTAAACATCTTATAGTATGTCACAACATAATAATATGATAAAAGATAAAGCAAACGCCATTATAAAAGTGTAAATTATATTAAACAAAAGATTGTTTATACATAGAGTCATCAAAGCCCTTAGCCACAAGTTGGCTCACCGGGCACCCACTCTTTCAATCTCCCACTTGCCCTAAAGCCAACTAGTCATACTACGCAGTCCCATTGCTTCGCGATGTTTGTCAAATAATGGTCCTGGCAAGGGCTTAGTAAGTGGATCAGCGATATTGTCTGCAGAGGCCACTCTCTCGACAGTGATGTCTCTTCTTTCCACGATCTCCTGGATGATGTGGTATTTTCTTAGTACGTGTTTGGATCTTTAATGAGACCTAGGTTCCTTTTCCTGAGCAACGGCACCCGTGTTGTCACAGTACACCGGGACTGGACCAACAACTTCAGGAATAACGCCCAACTCTTGGACGAAATTCCTCATCCAAACGGCCTCTTTAGCAGCAGCTGATGCCGCAATGTATTCTGCCTCAGTGGTGGAATCCGCTGTGGTGTCTTGCTTGGAACTCTTCCAAGAGACAGCACCGCCATTGAGCATGAACACAAATCCAGAGGTTGATTTCGAGTCATCCACGTCACTTTGGAAGCTAGAGTCGGTATAGCCTTCCAATTTCAGTTCTCTTCCTCCATATACCATGAACATATTCTTAGTCCTTCGTAAGTACTTAAGAATGTCCTTCACGGCTTTCCAATGCATTTGACCGGGATTAGCTTGATATCTGCTCGTGACACTCAGAGCAAATGCTACATCTGGTCTGGTAGATATCATCCCATACATGATACTACCTATAGCTGACGCATATGGTACATGTGTCATTTTCTCTATCTCTTCATCAGTCTTGGGACACATGGACTTGGATAGAGAAACTCCATGACACATAGGTAGATGTCCTCTCTTGGACCCATCCATTGAAAACCTTTTCAATATGGTGTCGATGTAGGTTGCTTGAGTGAGTCCTATCATTTTTTTAGATCTATCTCTATAGATCTGTATCCCTAGAATATAGGATGTCTCACCTAAATCCTTCATCGAGAATCTACCTGATAACCATATCTTTGTTGACTGCAACATCCCTACGTCATTCCCAATGAGTAGGATGTCATCAACATAAAGTACTAAGAATGTCACAGCATCCTTAACTACTTTCTTGTACACGCATGTTTCTTCCGGGTTCTTGATGAAACCAAAATCCTTTATTGTTTCATCAAATTTCTGGTTCCAACTTCTTGATGCTTGTTTGAGACCATAGATTGATCTCTGAAGCTTGCATACCTTATGCTCGCTTCCCATGGATGTGTATCCCTCAGGCTGCGTCATATAGATCTCTTCCTTAATGTTTCCATTAAGAAATGCAGTCTTCACATCCATTTGCCATATCTCATAGTCATACCAAGCAGCTATGGCAATAAGAATTCTTATGGACTTGAACATTGCAACTGGTGAAAAGGTTTCATCATAGTCAACTCCTTGTCTTTGAGTATAACCTTTCGCCACCAATCGTGCCTTGTAGGTCAATACCTTACCATCAGGCCCAAGCTTTCTCTTGTAGATCCATTTACACCCTATTGGAACAATTCCATCGGGAGGATCTACTAAAGACCAAACTTGGTTTGTATGCATCGAATTTATTTCCGACTGCATAGCTTCAAGCCATAAATTTGAATCCGCATCAGAAATTGCTTCCTTGAAGTTTCTTGGATCACATCCAACGTCGGGTTCACCTTGATCCCCTTCAAGAAGAAGACCATATCGAATATAATGTCTAGAAGTCCTCTCGGATCTTCTAGGTATAGGCGTGTCCATCAATGGTTCCTGAGGTGTAGGATCATTATTTTGTATTTCGGGTTCTTCTCGAATTTCTTCGAGTTCCATCATCTCGCCTTTCTTATCCAATATGAACTCCTTCTCCAAGAAGGTGGCATTCCTTGAAACAAACACTTTTGTTTCAGTAGGATGATAGAAATAATATCCGATTGAATTCTTCGGATACCCTACAAAATAACATAAGGTGGATCGACTATCCAACTTATCTCCCACTGTCTGCTTCACGTAAGCAGGACATCCCCAAATCCTCAAGTACGAATACTTAGGAGCTTTGCCATTCCATAACTCGTATGGTGTTTTATCCACTAATTTGGTGTGGACGTTGTTCAACAACAATACCGCCGTTTCAAGCGCGTAGCCCCAAAACGAAGGTGGAAGCTCAGTGAAGATCATCATGGATCGAACCATGTCCAACAAAGTTCGATTACGACGCTCCGATACACCATTCAGCTGAGGTGTCATAGGAGGAGTCCACTGAGAGAGAATCCCATTCTCTATCAGATAGTCCAAAAACTCGGTACTTAAGTATTCTCCACCTCGATCCCATCGAAGTGCTTTAATACTTTTACCTAGCTTGTTTTCTACTTCAGCCTTGAATTCTTTGAACTTTTCAAATGCTTCAGACTTATATTTCATTAAACATAAATACCCATACCTTGAATGATCATCAGTAAAGGTAATGAAGTAGTGTGGCCAAATTGAGTACCAATTCTTAATGGACCACAAACATCTGTATGGATCAAATCCAACAAATTTTGACTACGCTCAGGTTTCCCCTTAAAAGGAGATTTAGTCATTTTTCCTTTCAGGCAGGACTCACAAGCAGGTAGAGAGTTAATATCAGACATATCAAATATGCCCTCTCCCACTAGCTTGTTCATCCTCCTTGAGGAAATATGACCTAGCCTAGCATGCCAAAGGTTTGCCGGGTTTTGACTATCGATTTTCCTTTTGTTCGTTGTTACCGGTTTATCAACATAATTTATTGGAACGTCTTTTAATTTTAAGTTATATAGATCGTTTTCAAGTTGTCCATTTCCAATCAAACATTAATTCTTGTAAATATTGCAAATCCCATTCACAAAATTGCAAGAAAAACCATCTCTATCAAGCATAGAAACAGAAATAATGTTTTTAATCAAATCTGGAACAAATAAAACATCTCTCAAAAGTAACTTAAAATCGTTCTGCAAAATTAAATAAACATCTCCCACAGCTTTGGCTTCAACTCTAGAACCATTTCCGAGTCTCAGCTGGGTCTCACCCATTCTAAGCTTGCGACTTCTTGTCATCACCTGCAAATCATTGCAAATGTGAGATCCACATCCGGTATCCAATACCCAAGAAGTAGTATTAAGTGAAACATTTATTTCAATATAAAACATACCCTTCGCAGTTCGCAACTGCTCTAGATATTCCTTGCAGTTACGTTTCCAATGACCGGGTTTCTTGCAGTGATGGCAAACATCCTTGGAATTTTCCATGTTTGAAGCCTTTGTCTTGTTCTTCTTCTCGGGTCCGGTTTTCTTGGGTGGGGCAGAATGTTTCTTACCCTTTGTACTTGGCCCCTTCTTAGCAGAAGAAGAGGAGCCCACCAAGAGAACTGGTTTATCCTTCTTTAAAGTGGCTTCATATGTTACAAGAATATTGACCATCTCTTCAAGGGAGGCCTCTATCTTGTTCATATTGAAATTTACCACAAAACCGTCAAACGAAGAAGGAAGAGAGAGAAGTAATAAGTGCACGTTGAGTTCATGCTCCAACACCAAATCAAGCGTTACCAACTTCTGAATGAGCCAAATCACTCGTACCCCATGATCATGGACCGAAGTCCCTTCACGCATGCGACACGTCATTAGCTCTTTTACAGTAGCGAACCTTTCAGCTCTCGATTGAGCCCCAAAAAGTTTCTTGAGTTGTACGTGAATGTCAGCAGCATTCACGGTATCCTCAAATCGCCTCTGGAGTTCATCAGACATTGAGGCTTGCATATAGCATTTGGCCTTGATATCATGGTCCCACCATGTATCAAGTTTGGCCAACTCTTCCGGACTTATGTCAGCTGGTGCTTCCTTCGGAGGAGATTTTTCTAACACGTAGAGCATCTTCTCCGAGGTCAAGACAATCTTCAACTTACGGAACCATTTCGTATAGTTTGCGCCAGTCAGTTTATTTTGTTCGAGAATAGAGAATAGTGGATTGCGCGAATTCATATTAATGAAATACTGAAAAGAAACAGACAATAATCAGTGATTGTTTAATTAATTTACTAAGACATAAAATAGGCGAAATTTATTTTATGAATCTCACTTCCACTATTTTAACGATTTCACTACCCTCTAGTGAAAACGGGAAACTGTTTTCCTTAGTGGGAACATGGAGTCCAATTGACAAACTATGGTCCCGAATAATATCAGCCAACCATAATTTTCAAAAGGTAGAGCCCAATTGCTTCCAAAGCAACCTTCACGTTTTTACCTCATGTCCAATAAGGGCCCAATAATATGACGTCGTTTATTGTGACATGTCAAGATGACCCATCAATATTAAGTTGTGATGGACGGTCGCCATGTGGATCCCCCAATAATATGAGCCAATCCCATGGGAGTTCCACCCAACTTACAACATGTGTCGATCCAATGTACAGCTTTTCGACAAACGGGCCCCCCCAATAATATGAGCCGGACCGTATCCGCGGGTAGCATCTCATACATTGATCGTTGATGGAAGGTAGGAACATTTAAACAATATTTAAATTTCCTTTATTTATCTTGATATCAATTTTAAATCATATTTAAAACGAGGGATTTTAATTTTGAAAATTTGTCTCATCATTTAAAATTTGTATGCTTGCGGGATTCATACAATTTAGTCTAAAACATGCATACAACGATAATATCATATATTATATAGGATGATCGATTCCATTTCTAATCGACCCGTGGTTGCCAATCACGAGTCTAAGTCCAATCCTAGGTAATATGCAGGTATGCAATGCAATCCTATTACATTGAGCTTCCAATTTACATTTCTTCAGTCTTTATTGTCTGCTGGGCCCACCTCCGTCTTCAAATCTTCATCTCCCACTAAGTCTAATGTATTTACAATAAATAACTATGACAAGTAGGGGATACATTTCAAGGGGTGGGAACGGGCCATAAACCAGGCCCACTTTTATTACATATGACAATTCATATCGGGCCATAAACCAGGCCCATTAATAAATCCAACAACAATAAAAACAAATGTAAATTCCTAACATACACCTACAAAATTGGTCATGGCAATCGATCATCCTTATCCAATAATATTTAATTCAAAATTAATTTATTGGATAACATGCAATGGCAATTAAATTAAAAAGGATAAAATCATATTCCATATATAAAATCTTATTTTACATACAAAATCATATTTTATCTTTTTATCAAATAAAATCATATTTTACATATAAAATCCAATTTTATACATAAAATCATATTTTACTCAATATTTCCATAAGATCATATCTTATCATCAATTGTACCAAAAATAAATAATTTCATAAAATCTGATTTAACGGATAAAATCTATAAATTTTCCAAAAATTCAAATTTATCCAAAAATCAATTTTAAAATTTTCGGACTCGAACAATTCGATCCGACGCCTCGTGGACCAATCAAAACAATTTTCGATCGGACCAAAAATAGAATTTTAACATATTAAAATTTTAATCAAAAAATTAAAAATAAATTTTCCCGGGCCGTCCGGGACGATCCCGGGCAGCCCGCGCCCCAAAAGGGGCTCGGGCCGGGCAGCCCGTCGCTGCCCCTTGGGCAGCGACCATCACTGCCCCGGGCAGAGATCCAATCGCTGCCCGTGTTTTTGCCCGTCAAAAAATTTTAATTTTAATTTTGTTTCAAAAACCAAGGCTTAAAAAATTTTTGTACAATCAATTAATTTAATCGCTTGATCTGAGCAACCTGGCTCTGATACCACTGTTGGAAAACGGTGATCAGATCAATTAGAATTGATACCCGGTGCAGCGAAAGTTTTAAAATTTTTATATGGAACAATTCCATATCATGGGTATCAAAACTTTACGATTAAATTGTGCGTGTAAAAATTAAATAACAATTATAAATTTTTACCTTGAATCTCGAAACGAGATTATGGACACCAACAGATTACTCTGCTCTTGTTGTATATCCCAGGAACTGATGGAAGAACAATTCTTCAATCAGGTCCAGGAACAGAAGTTTAATCCCTCTGATAGATTGCACTGGAAAATCTATCAGAAGTTTCTACGAAGAGAATTAACGAATTTGATCCGTTAAACTAGACTGCAAATTCAAAATTCACAGGCTGGGATTTTTCGAGCAGAGAGGGGATAGGGGGCGGCGGCCACTAGGTCTCAAAAACCCTAGTGAATTTCGAAAATTATGCCTCTGTTGTATAATTTCTGTACTGCAATAACTTATTTATAATGTGGGCTGCTAACAGCTTAGGGCCCATTAGTCATAAGTTCAAGCTTGACAAGCAAAGCCTGCATGTTCAGAAATTAATATAAAATTCATCGTGAATAAGATTGATAAACCAATTTCACCAATGTGCACAGAAACCATTTCTGCATCTTTTAAAGTCAAGATAAATTTTCTGAATCCGAATTCAGTGATTTCCAAAAATGCCCATCCCTATGTCATTTTAAGAAATCTTACTCCTCTTCTCTTAAATAAGAAGTCCCACTTCTTTGTTCATTAAATTTAACTCTTTAAATTTAAATATCTCAATGGGGATTAAAAATCCATTACTTGTGTGACCCTCAATGGTTCAGGGATACAGCTAGCCGTGGGCTCACAACTCCTTGTGACTCGAAACAACAATTTCCGACTTGCCCATCGAATCATGGTAAGAGCGCCTAGCAACATCGCCCCATGATTCCCTAGGTATCACTGATAGTGCCTGCAAGAACCAATAGATTTTGGTTAACGTACAGTACGGTCCCTTCAACCATATATCCCGATCGAATCAACAACCATTGGTAAATTGAGAGTCGTTCGAGATTCGATAACTATGCAATGCATCTTGAAGATCAAATAGTGACATCGCATGTGCTACTAAGAAACCATTTCTTAAAACACATCATGTACTCTGGCCAGAGATTCGTCACACTAATATCTCCTCAGATTGCATAGGATATCCACACTAGCAAGTATGTGGTGAATCCTTGACAACAAATCATCGACTCCTATATGTGTCGTAACTGCACCCAATCCCGACACCTGATGACCCCAATAGAGTCGGTAAACGAGTCAAAGTACAGTACTAGCATATAGAGTCTCAATGATGTTTCAAGTAGTAAGGACTAATGGTGTACAACCAAAACCACGGACTTTATCCACTCGATAAGTGATAACCACTTGGAAAGTCCGGATTGGGTAGTTCGATCATTCATCATATGAATATCCATTTGCATGCTTTGAACATCTCTATGTTCCATACCAATGAAACGTGGTACTCGACATCGCAAATGCTAGTCTCAATCTCGAGCGATCCTTATCCTTATTAACGGACGGCTTAATCGACTAGGAACTGTTTAGAACATACAGTGACTATAAGATGTGTTTCATGATAGCCATCCCCATGTGCCACCACATCTTACATACACTATAGTATATTCAAGGTCTTCATCTAAACATCTTATAGTATGTCACAAAATAATAATATGATAAAAGATAAAGCAAACGCCATTATAAAAGTATAAATTATATTAAACAAAAGATTGTTTATACATAGAGTCATCAAAGCCCTTAGCCACAAGTTGGCTCACCGGGCACCCACTCTTTCAATTGTAGAATATGTGCTTGTCAAGGTGGATAAATTCATCTTTCTGGCTGATTTTGGGATTATGGACATGGAAGAAGGTCAATTCACTCCATTGATTTTTGGGAGACCATTCTTGGCTACTGCTGATGCCAAGATAGATGTGAAAAAAGGTAAGTTTTCGATGGGTGTGGAAGGCAAAAATGTCATTTTTAACATATTCATGAAAGCAATTAATTTATCCATTGAGGAATTGTGCATGATTGAGCGAGTCAAGAAGGAGGATTGCCATCACAAATCTTTCAGTGAAGAAGAGTTACCAAAGGAAAAAGAGCAGAGCATACCAAAAAAGAAAATGCAGTGGAAGAAAGAAGAATTTAAAAAGCGGTTTGTGGAGTTTGTTTGGAGGGTGAAGGAGAAGACCCCAACCAAAGTGATAACCGCCTAAGCCTGATGAAAGTCGGGCTGACGACTATAAACCAAGCGCTACTTGGGAGGCAACCCAAATTTTTGATTTATTTTATTTAATTTTGTTTTCATTTTTATTTACTTTTTGTTCATTAATTATCTCAAGGTACACTATTGTGAGTTTTGAAGCCTAATTTTCTCCAATTTTTTAAATTTTTTAGGCTTTGGAACTTCAATTTCGAAGCTCAGGTGCACCTGTCCCTTCCTTATTGAGTTCGCGCAACTGCAACCCATAAATTAGTCAAATTTGAACCTTAAGCGCGCCTGCGTGAGTCTCTGCGACATTCTACATCTAAAAAGCGTAGCCACTGCACGCCCGCCCTAGTCCTAATGCGCGCCCGCGCGATGTCCGTGAATGATTTAAATATGATATGCAGTGCGCCTATCCTTAAATTAAGCGCGCTCGCGCTACGGGTTTTAAATACCTAAAATTGATTGGATTCTTCACTTTCCTCCTTACACTCCTCTCTAAATCCCTAAATCCCTAACTCTCTCCATCCCCATGCCTCCAATCTCTTCTAGTATCCCTCATAAACTATACTTCCCACATCTCCCATTTTTCTTATATAGTCACGCCTCTTATATTTCCTCTTTTCACTAGGAAAGATTGGTTGAGTGAATCATATATGGTGTTTTGGCCACGTTTTCTGCCCGACATTAAGTGGTAAGTTCTATTTGTTAGGGTTGCGCTAAATTCCTTCTTAGTTGCGGATTGCACTTGTTGAAGCTAGGTTGGAGTGGTTGAGTACAGTGTTGGTTTGGATTTAATATTTTGGGGTGGTGCATACATGTGAAGGTAGTTAAACTTGTCTAAAGTTGTTATTGTGAGTAAATTGCAAGTTTGGGGGAGAAATTTTGAAACGTATATTGAAAAAATCTCTGTTGTTGTTTGTGCTCGCAAAGTGTTTGTTACATGGCCACTATGAGAAAGCAAAAGCATGGCGCTTCTTCATCGTCTGCTCCTACTTATGATGATCATCGATTTTGGGATGAGATGGTTGCGGCAAATTATCAGACACTCTTGTATAAGATTATATTCCCCTGTTTTTGGTTTTGATAAGATGCTTGGTTTTTATCCAGACCATCCTGTATGTGAAGTTGGAAGAGTTTTATTTTATCGACATTGGGCTAAGTTTGCAAAACCGCCAATGGATGTTGTGGTTTCCCTTGTGATGGAATTTTATTCCAATCTGAAGGTTAATAATGATGGACTGCGGGTATTGGTGCGAGGAAAGTTGGTACCATTTGATTCACACACTATAAACACCATCTATGACCTTCCGCCCTTAATGAATGACGAATATGTGGAGTACAAAGCTGAGGACGTTGGTTATAATGCTATTTTGAGGCATTAATGCATACCTGGGGCTGAGTGGAGACTGGGTCAAGATAATGTGCCTAATATGTTAAATAAAATTGACTTGTTGGATGATGCGAAATTGTGGTATTCATTTGTTTGTGCTAGATTGAAGCCAACAGATCATGATCATAAAGTGACACGCGACAGAGCTATATTGGTATACTGCATTCTTGTGGGCAAGACCATCGACTTGGGCCAAATATGCCAAGAGACAATTTCTAAGGTGGTGGCTGGGCGAACCACAGGTGGTCTTGCATTTCCTTTCCTTATCACCGATCTTTGTGTTACTGCTGGGGTGCAATGGCCCGACAGTGAGGAATTGTTTAAATGTCATAATCCTATCCCTTGTGTGGCTTCGAGAAGATTTGTTTCAGATCCTGAGTGATGTGCCCTCACTGAAAGAAGAGAATTTAATGCTCGATCGGCCGCTCGCCAAGAAGCAGCACCCCATCCTGTTGGTCCTCCTACTTTGACTGATCGTGTTCATTATCTTGAGGAGGAGATGCGTCAGCAAAGATAGTCATTGCAGACGTTTCAGCAGGACTCCAGCATTTTTATGAACTTCATGATGGACTTCACCGCGTCTTTGGCACATCAGTTTCCTCAAGCGGAAAGCTCTACTTATCCTTTCCCTCCACATCCACAGTGGCCTTCCCGTGCTAGTACACCTGAGATTCACCATGGGTCTGATAAAGAAGAAGATGGAGGTGACCAATGAAGTTCTCTGCCTGCAGTACATGTCCCTTGTTCTTAATTGTTAAATCATTGGGACAATGATTGTACTAAGTTTGGGGGGGGGGGGGGGGGGTTTGAAACTTGATGGTTTAGCTTTTTTTTTTTGAATTTTTTTGAGTTGTGTTGTGTATAGTTTGATTTCGTTATTGTTGTGTTTATGTTATGCTCAATTGAATTGAGTCAAGAAGTCAAGAAAGAAATGGAAAATAGTGGCCAATGATGAAATTTTTTTTCTCTGTAACTAATATCCATGATTATCTGCCTGTCTGACCAATTCTGAACTCGGGAAACTAAATGAATGAACAATTTCCTATATACTCTGTGATTTGTGCTTGAGTCTGAGTTTCAGACATGCAAACATAGATATGATTGAGGCATTGTTTGGACTTTTGGGCCTAGTTTTTTTTTTCGTTGAATTCATCATATCTCTAGTTGTCCTATTGAGCCTACACTTATATGAGTACGTTAGGTACATTTTCTGAAATTTGTTGAGAATCATAGTTTACTTTTGATGATTATCTGTTCTTGCACTGATTAAATTCATACGATTTGATTATGAATTGATATTTGTCTAGAACTAGTGCAGACACCCTTCGAAGAAAAATACGGGTATACTGTGACTTAGGAATGATTAGGCAATTTTTATGTGAATCGTTTGTGCCTTTCAAGCTACCCATTGATGCATTTTATCCCTAGTATCTTTTTTGAGCCTTATTGAAAAACGAATGACATGCGTGAAAACGTGTGATAGAACCCCCATTCGGCATCATTTCAAGGTCCTACATTTACTACCAAATGAATAGCCTAAAAACTATTTCCTACCTTAAGGGAGTAAGTATTGAATTGAAATGTGTGTATGCTCCTGATTTGAAAATGAAGGGTGGAATGAGGTGTTGAGAAAAATAAAAAGAAGAAAGGTAGAAAAGAAAAGAGATTGAAAAAATTTAAAAATTGTTGAAAAGAAAGAAAAGAAAATTATGAAAAGAGAAGTGAAATCAATGGTTTGACAAAGTGAATTAGATTGAAAACGAAGGAGATGGAAAATAATGATTGAATGTTAACTTACTCTCTTCTTTGAATTGTTATCCTTTATTTGTAGCCATGAGCCAGGCCTTACATTACAAGCTATATTAAGTCCTATTGACCGAGTCACAGTCGCCCAATATACTAGTGGAGAAGGGTTGCGAGAATTTAGCCTATGGACAGTCGATAGACACTTTTAATGAGTATGAATTTTTAATCAAAACACGCACATTATTTTCTTTGCATTAAACCAATTGTGAGTGTTTTTGATTGAGATCTAACTTATCTTTGAACCATTATCACCTAAAAAGTCCTCATGATCTATGAATGTGTGAATTGAACATGGATGAAGGTGTTTTGAAACTTGAGTTCCAGAGATTTTAAGTTTATGCGGTTAACTAGTTTATGATTAAATTTTCAAGTGTTAGAAGGTTTGATGCGATTGGATTTAAATTTTTAAAATCATTGCTGAGGTCATTGCTCCATAGTATTTATTGATTTTTCTTGTTGCTGACATGTGTATTATGAGTTTTTGGAGTTTTTGTGTTAATTAGTTTTGTTCGGGACGAACAAAAGTCTACGTTTTGGGAAATTTGATAAGTGCATTTTATAAACATAATTTTTTTATGTTTTGACTTGACTTTTGTGTTAAATTGAGAGGTATTGCGTGAATTGGCTGTTGTTTTTGTTAATTGTAGGAAACGAAGAAATTGATGATTTTGTGTTGATATGAAACAAAAAGACTCTGGAAAAAAAGTAGAAAGCGAGATCTGGTCGGTTGAAGGAAAGAAAGAAGTGGGAATTTTCGAACTCCATGCTCGCCCGCACAGATGAAGAGGCGTGCACGCGCTGATTGAAGAATTGATAAAATGGAATGCGAGAGTACTGCGCGCCCGCGCCATTGCGACCATCAGAGTTTTTAATTTCTCGGGAAGGAAACTGTAATGGGCTAGGTGCATCCCTCTGCTCTAGCCCATCTAGCCTCGGCTTTGGGGGCTCATACCATACTCATAGTTTTCTCCCCACCTAGAAAGGGGAGTTTTTGCCCTCCCCAAGGTTCGAACTTGTACCACCAGGCATATATACAAGTTTAACTCAACCCTGGTACCACTTGCGCTAACTAGCTCAAGTGTTACCAGGGTTGAGTTTAGTTAGCTCAAGTGGTACCAGGGTTGAGTTTTATGTCATGGGTTGGGTGAGTCCCTCTGCTCTGGCCTATCTGGCCTCGGATATAGGGGCCCAGACCATACTCATGGTCTTCTCCCCACCTGGAAAGGGGAGTTTTTGCCCTCTCTAGGGATCGAAATTGTACAACCAGACATATATACAAGTTCAACTCAACCCTGGTACCAGAGCCTAGACCATATGGGCCAGATCAAAGGGACGCACCCAGCCCATTACAGAAACTTTCAGATTTTTGGGCTGGATATTAGGCTTTACAAGCAACGTATAAAAGATATTGAGAATGTGAGAATTAGGAAAAAAAAAATCCGTCGCACAACATAGAAATTAAAGAAGAATCATGAGAGTTGGAGAGAAAACTTTAAAAGAGAAATCTGCACAAGGAGATTGATGAACTAAAAGAACAAAGACGGTGATTGATCGACCGGACACGGAAGAGCGACTACGTATTTGTTTTTTTTTCGAACTTATTATTATTTAATTGATGTCTAGATTCATGAACATAATTTATTTTTACAATATTTTGAGTATGAACTAAATTTTTTTAGTCTAGAGGTTGACGTAGCCTGATGTAGAAACTTCTAAGACTTTTGATTTTTATTGGATTGAATTCTCCTAGATTAATTGTTTTTTTTAGCTTCTATTGTCTTTTCAATTACTTGATCACTAATTGATTTGTTATATTTATTTGAAATCATTGCACGTTAGAGGGAATAATGAATATGGCCAAAAATTACACTTTATGTGGGGCCTAGGTTTGCTAATCAAAACTTGGGGCAATTAATCACTAAAAATGATTAACTAACGAAGGATCAAAGATAAATAAAACAACAATTTTTTTTTTCAAAGGGGGTTGCGCTCGGTCGGCCAAAAAGAGCAGATCGGTCGCTGATCTGGGCAGAAAATGGCCCTATTTTTGCAGCTCAAACTTTGATCTCAAAACTCCTTTCCAAACATGCTATATTAAGTCTAAAGCATGCACGAACATATATATATATATATATATATATATATATATATATATATATCAATTGTCATGCATAATATCAAGCATGTCATACCCCAAATTAGTAGTCTACACTACATCAAGAGAGTACAACTACACAAGAGTTCAACATGAGGTATTCAAACTACAACCAAACTCTTGTCATCTAACAAACTGGATATGAATCTAAAGTTCATCAAATCCGCTACAAACCGAGACACCACATCTACGTCTCTCTCTCTCTCGAGCTACCCATATCAGTTCTGGTCAGCTCTTGCCCCATGTGTTGCCATGCACATATACAAAACAAGACAACTACCGGATAATTCCGGTGAGAATATAATTCTCAGTATAAAAGACATATACATATCAAATCAATCCTAAATACTTCAAATCCAAGCTTCAAAGCAATAATTCAAATCATACTTCAAATCAAAAGATTTATATAGCGCACTAAGAAATTGATTCATAATAAATCACTGCCATCAAGATTCGTATACAATCTTGACATGGATATCCATCTATCGTCGTCTCATCAGACTCGAAAATAAGGTCCATCTGACCTTGGCACAAGAATCAATTCAATTTTCTTCATATCACATATAACTCAATAAAGATCCACTACCTGAGATGGATCGACAACATCAAATTCTAAATAAAAAATAAAGAGCAATAAGTATGTGGTTTATCGGGACAACTCAAGGAACTTCATTCTTGAGTTTCAAACCCCTGACTCTCGATGTCGTCTTATACCTTTCGTTTCGTTGAGTCATGGTTGAGTTGCTCACAATCTGGACAATCAACACAACAAACTCATATCCAACTTCTATCCACAACTTCAACTCAATCGTCAAGGCTAACAAGTCACAACCCTTGTTCTTTCTTCAACCGGTTTTGAAGTTGTCTTCTTAACTTGAAGCCCCCTGTTTTCAATCTGAAAACATAGCATATATATCCAAGAATATCAGCAAGAACTCAAACAATATCCAGCTCAATCAATCTAAGCTCAAACACTTGCCAATTCTTGACTCTACGGCATAACGGTTAAAATTCGGCAATCGTAACTCATTTCTACCAACTCTATCATTCAAATAAACTTCAAGTGCAACTCATACCAGCTATATATCATCAAACATCAGCAAAATCAGAAGCATAGGATCGAATATAACTTCTGAAAAATCATAGCAATTGCAACCGACGCTTGTTCTTCGATCCAACTTTGATATCGTAATACATATCAAGTCTAACAATCATATTAACTTCGAATACACATTCTAAAACCAATATATCTGCATAAACCATCAACATCAAAAGTGTAATAATTCTAATATAAGCTGGAAGTTCATATCAAAGTTCAATAATATCCATTCTTCGATTCGGTAACGCATATAAACTCAAGAACAATAATTCATGCTTCAATTCTGATTTTTTCAACATTATAATTTCGAAATATTTTGTAAACATCATAATACTTACACCAATTCGTAGCCCTTGTTGCAAGGATTCCAAAACTATCTTCGAAATTAAAATCGGACAGTTGGATCTTGAGTTATCAATTTTTGAAGATCAATTCTAAAGAAGATGATGAAGTCTCTCGATCTCTTGGGCTGAGTATTCTGAAATCTGATGTAAATATATGTAATACACGTTCATATAACTCCAAGTGCCATGTGTCCAAGTCAAATTTCAAGTATTTGCACTTTGGCCCCTCGACTCTTCATTAATTGCGATCTAGTCTTCGGCCAATCATTTAATTCAATTTTAATCCTAAATAATTTAAGAATATTAGAATTTAATTCTAAACTCCAAAAATTCTCAAATTAGATATTCTCGGATTAAAATTAAAAATTGCATATTAGCCCTCGCAACTTCGATATTTGCAAAACAGTCTCTACTCGAGTTTCACCTCCGAATTAAATCCTCTTCAATTCCTGGAACATGGAATTTCCATCTTAAATTCCGAAATATTCAATTCAAATATTTTATTCTTTTAATTTAAGAATCCCGGAATTTAAATCTCAAAATCCGTAAATTCTCAAATTAAATATTTTCAACTTTGAAATTAAATCTCTAATTTCATAATTAATAACTTAATATTTTCGGGTCTTACAATTTCTCCCCTCTAAGGAATGATTTCGTCCTCGAAATTACAATCAAACGTACTATTGAATCTCGTCAGTGGAAAGCTGTTTGAAGTAGTACTTACTTCAATTCTGTAATTTCTGGATATCTTTCTGATATCTTTTCGTATTCTTTCTTCTGATCGCTTCAGATCACTTCTTCAATCATTTTGTAATCACTGAGCTAAATTACATCTAAGCTGCTCTTACTTTTGATCAAATATATATCAATCATTTTGATCAGGTCAATCTTATCAACCTAACCTAAGTTCACAGGTATAAATTTAGCTGAAGTAATTCTTACTTCAATCATACAACTCTGAATCTCTACTATCACATCTGAATCTACCTCTTCAAGTTCTTTCTTCAAATTGCGTCTATTCTATTGTACGTAGTTAGCTGACCGGAATTTGATTTATCTCTGAGCTATTTCTCTTTCAGATTCAGTATCTATTTTGGATTCTTGAAATAACTCAGGCTCTTATCAAATTCTACTTCTGCTAATTGAACTACATCAGAAGAATCTAACTGATTCTTTAGCATACACTACAAGAAAAACGGCTAAAGACAACGTTTTTTTTACGTTGTTAATGTCCCCAAAAAATTGTTGTCGTAGCCAGTGTTGTAAAAGACCACGCTCAAAGACAACGCAGAAAAAGCATTGTCGTTTCTGAAAAAGACAACGCTTAAAAAGCGTTGTCGTATCTAAAAACGACAACGCTTTTTAAGCGTTGTCTTTTATAAAAAGCGTTGTCGTTTCTGGAAAAGATAACGCTTTTTAACCGTCTTTGTATCTGGAAAAGACAACGCTTCAAATAAGCTTTGTCTTTTCTGGCAAAGACAACGCTTTAAAAAGCGTTTTCTTTGTTCAAATAAAAAACAAAAAAAATTTAATTCACAAATTTTCAATATTATAAATCACTCAAAATTCAAAAATTTGTAAATAAAATTTAATATAGAATATTCCAATATTATAAATCATTCAAATAAAAAAATAATCGATCTTTTTACACAAACATTATGCAAGATTGAAGAAAATTACAAGCCAAGTGCACCAAGGGGTGTTTTCCCCTGCCCTGCCTCAAAGTATAAGATGAGCATAGCCAACATTGCGATCCTAGCATGCTTAATCTTAGCAAGCTTCAATCTTTCGAGCTTTTCATTGTCTGGGATGTACACTCCATCCTTCAATGTACCGGCAACTGACAAGGGGTCGAAGAATTTGCCGCCAGGATAGCCCTGTTCCCCTGTAGAATCACAAAAGCATTACTAACTACTGAAGCATAAGAGTAATGTTTTTATTTATTTTCTACAACCAAATACTGGGAAAGAGGGAACAAAAACTTTATAGATGAAAGATATAAATGGCTAATTTTATAAAATGCGACTAAAGTTTTCAATGATGCAACAAAATATGTAACCAGTAACCATCCAATGAGGACGTGGGTATGGGTATTTTTTATTTAGTGAAATTTCTCTTTAAGAGGATCTTTAATCATTCTAGGAATATAAACTTAAATATTTAAAATGATAAGTCATTTTCTTCCATCATATAAACTTCCTCACCGATAAGGGCTTGCCACATCTACAGAGTTTAACGTAACTACTCTCAGAGTTATTAACCAGATATGACAACTCAAAAATTCAAATTAAAATAAACAAAAGCAACATACTTTATTTATGTACAACACCTTTATGAATAAAACATACCCATTATCCATCACTGAACGCCTTAGAGAAGTTCTGGCTTCCCCTGGCCTTCCTTCTTTCTTATTCTCCATCTCCCGAGCCTGGGAATTGCAAGCAAACGAATTAACTATATTACAGTAAGGGGGAGTGGGAATGAACAAATAATAGTAGATTGGGTAAAAGTTATCATAATAATAAGCATAATGTACAACCTTATGATGGGATTTTTTTAAAATAAAACATAATCACTCTACAAACACTAATGGGAGGGGAAAAAAAGTCCTTTAGATGGTAAAAGCTAAATATCATCCTCGTTCACCCCTGAAATCAACTGCCCAAGCAAGGAGTGGAACTGCAACAGTACTACATTCAACATACTTTTTTTAACAACAACTTTATATAATAGAAGATCTTTCAAAGGCCACGAAAACTCAGAATTTTGATGAGCTTTTAGCCATCCCTTTCTTTAGTATGAGACATTCCCAACAGTTTCCTTTTCTTTTTCAATCACATAAATATTGGGATTAAATAGCTGGTAATGTGATAAAATCACTTCTTGTAACTTTCTAAAATAAACTTAAACAGACTCTAATTAATAATTGAGATCAACATAAGCATATGTGTAGTAGCCCGTAACCAAAGTCAGTAATTAAGAAATTAATCATAATTACTTGGATAGAGTTTGGAAGCTCCGAAGGTGAGTTCGGAAGTTCCGAACTGGATCGGAAGCTCCGATGGTATTATGTTAGGCATGACGTGTGGTTGGATCGGAAGCTCCGATCACCCCTATTCGGAATCAACAAGTGATATTTTGACACGTGGCAGATCAGGATCTTCGGAAGCTCAGATGGCAGGATCGGACGTTCTGATCGAGGTTCGGACGTTCCGATCAAGGATCGGAAGTTCCAATCGTTGTCTATAAATAGAAGGCCGAGGCTTCAGTTTCATTTGCCAATTCCGAGTTTCCCTTTCCATTCTAGTCCTTTTGGAGCTGTTCTAGTCTTCTTAGGCTTGGCCCGAAGGTCGGCGAGACATTCGGAAGTCGTAGCAGAGTTGTGCCCAAGTTCTGGAGGCATCGACATCAAAGGGCTAACGACGGACGAAGGTATAGCTTTTGCTTCCTATAAATATTTAGGAGTATGCAATAGCTTAGTTAAGGCTTTTAGAGAGCTTTAATGATAGTAGTATCATTTGGCAGTGTAGAGCAGACTATAGGCGTGGACCTAGAATTAGTAGAGCTTGCACTGTTTTTAAGGTACGGAAGTATCATTCGAGATATCCTGACTGAGTATGCATGTATTATGTGACTACATGGTTTATATGTCATTGATTTATGCTGCATTAATTTGCATCTTGCTGTATCTCTTTCGAGATGTCTGTTAGTAGGGTTGTACCCTATCCTGTTAGTGGATGGACTTCCATCGATTTGGGTCCGGCGTATCCACGGTTATCTTGGTATGGGAGCCACCTCCTGAAGCGAGGCACAGCATGCTATATACCAGGGCCCGGTCTGTCTCTGTTATCTGATCTTTGACCTCGAGTTTATAGGGAGTTCACTTTGCATTCATGTATACTCATACTCTCGTACTGAGCGTTTTATGCTCACGTCTTGTACTTTGTGTTTCTGGACACCCTATTCCATGGGGCAGGTTTGCGATTGGACGAGGAGGGTGGATCCAGGAGGGGCTAGTCAGTGGTTTGCCAGCTGGAGCTTCGTCTAGGTTTTATTTCTGTTGTTTTGAGGTTGATACAGCTATTCGATTTGGTTGTATATTATTTGGATAAATTACAGATTCCTTTACTTGGGATTGTATAACGTTTATGGTTTCCGCAGTTTTATTCTGATATCTGTTTAATTAAGTTAATTGCATGCCTAAGTTCTGTTAGTAGGTGATCCGGGTAAGGGTCACTACATTTATGGTATCACAGCATGCAAAAGATTTCTTGGGATTTAGTCTCATCATGAGTTATTTTTGTAGATGGCAAATCGTGACGACCGAAGTTCTCATGGCAGTGTTGGTGGGCGTTGGGGTGATGCCGACCGGGAGCCTCGTCGAGAACGGCATCATCGTCATCATGACGACGAGCGTTTCACTGTGCGTCGATTCTTAGCTATGGGTCCTAAGCCCTTAGTTGGAGGTGAGTCTCCGGAGGATGCGGAGAACTGGTTAGACCGCATGGAGACGACTTTTCAGACTTTCCAATGCACCGAGGAGCAGAAGATGGAGACCCTGGGTTATCTTCTGAATGGACGTGCGCGCAGGTGGTGGAGGTTTACTTCTGCACCCTTTATTGCGGCAAGAGGAGTGGCCACCTGGGCCGAGTTCCGCACAGCTTTCCAAAAGCGGTATTTTCCTCCTGCACTCTGTCAGTCGAAGGCAGGCGAGCTACTGAGTCTGCGATAGGGAGCCATGTCTATTGATGAGTATCAGCAGAGATTCTTTGATCTGCTATCCTATTGCCCCGAGATTGCTGATAGCTCAGAGATGAAGTATAATCTATTCCTTCAGGGCCTTAACCCTGAGATCCATGACTGTGTGGCGGTTGGCGACGACATGTCCTACGAGGGTTTGGTGAGCCGTTGTCACCAGGCAGAGGACAACATTCGGCGGAACAGGTCTTTCCCTCAGTCGAGGCCTACTGGTTCTTTGGGTCCCCGTGCCCAATCTTTCAAGAAGTCTGGATCTACTTATTCCTCTGGTTCTGGAGGTGTTGTCTGTTTTGATAAGAAGGACAAGTGTGATAACTGTGGGAAGAACCATCCATCCGACAAGTGTCGTAGAGCTTCTGAAGCTTGTTTCCGTTGTGGAGAGACTGGTCATATCCGGAGGGATTGTACACTGTCTGGGGGAGGCGGTTCTGGTTCTAGTTCAGGATCGGGTTCTCAGGCCACCGTTCAGCAAAGGTCGCAGGGACAGTCTGCTGGGAGTTCTCATTTGAGGCCACGAGCTTCTGGCCAGGTGTTTGCCCTGAGACATGATCAGGCTATGGAGGAGAATGAGAAAGTCATCGCAGGTACATTTCTGCTTTATGGTATACCTGCTCTTGTACTTATTGACACTGGTGCATCTCATTCCTTCATTTCTGCACGTTTTGTTAAGAGGCATAAGTTACCATGCATTGCACTAGACGTAGTAATGTATGTTTCTACTCCGACGGGCCAATCTGCTTTGGCTAAGCGTCTAGTGATGGGTTGCCCTTTAGAGTTTGAAGGGAACATTCTATTAGCGAATCTCATGGTCCTGGCGATGGACGACTTTGATTGCATTCTGGGAATAGATATGTTGACTACCTATCGAGCTTCAGTGGACTGCTATCAAAGATTAGTACGCTTTCATCCGGAGGGGAGTGAGAGCTGGTTTTTCTATGGTGAGGGAGCGCGACCCCCGATGTCTTTGGTATCAGCTTTGAGAGCCTGTGAGCTCTAGAATCTGGCGGGGATGCTACCTTATTTATGCAGTTGATTTGTCCGCTGGGAGTATTGGGATAGAGAGCATTCCTGTTGTGGATGAATTTCCAGATGTATTTCTTGATGATATTCCGGGTTTTTCTCCTGCTAGGGAATTCGAGTTTGGCATAGAGTTGATGCCGGGTACTTCGCCTATTTCTAGAGCACCGTATCGTTTGGCTCCGTCAGAGATGCGCGAGTTAAAGAATCAGCTACAGGATCTTTTGGGCAAGGGATACATTCGTCCTAGTGTATCTCCTTGGGGAGCTCCTGTTCTCTTTGTAAAGAAGAAGGATGGGTCGATGCGGCCGTGCATTGACTATCGACAGCTGAATCGAGTCACTGTAAAGAACAAGTATCTGTTGCCTCGTATTGATGACTTGTTTGATCAGCTGCAGGGCACGTCAGTTTACTCCAAGATTGACTTGAGATCTGGGTATCATCAGTTGAGGGTCCGTGATAAGGACGTTGCATAGACTGCATTCCGTACTCTCTATGGGCATTACGAGTTCCTAGTGATGCCATTTGGTTTGACTAATGCGCCGGCTATATTCATGGATCTGATGAACCGTGTCTTCAGGGAGTATTTGGACAAGTTTGTCGTGGTCTTCATTGACGACATCTTGGTGTATTCGCGTAATACGGAAGAACATGTTTCTCACTTGCGGTTGGTACTGCAGACTCTTCGAGATGAGCAGTTGTACGCCAAGCTGAGTAAGTGTGAGTTCTGGATGGATAGAGTGGTCTTTCTTGGCCATATCATATCCAGGGAGGGGATTTCTGTTGATCCAAGCAAGATTGAAGCGGTACTTAATTGGTCGCATCCGACGACAATTGCTGAGATCCGTAGTTTTCTGGTCTAGCAGGGTATTATCATCGCTTCATTCTGAACTTCTCTCAGTTAGCTCGACCGTTGATGCAGCTTACCCGCAAGGGTGTGGATTTCGAGTGGTCCTCCGAGTGTGAGGAAAATTTCTGTGAGCTTCGACGGCGGTTGACTTCTGCGCCGGTGTTGGCATTACCGTCAGGATCTGGAGGGTATGTGGTATACACTGATGCTTCTCTTCAGGGGTTAGGTTGTGTCTTGACTCAGAATGGGCATGTGATCGCATACTCTTCTAGACAGCTGAAGATTCATGAGACAACTATCCAGTCCATGATTTGGAGTTAGCAGCCATTGTGTTCGCTTTGAAGATCTGGCGTCATTATCTGTATGGCGAGAAATTTGAGATCTTCACCGACCATAAGAGTCTTAAGTATTTGTTCACTCAGGCGGAGTTGAACATGAGGCAGAGACGTTGGATGGACTTGCTTAAGGACTATGATTGCGAGATTAAGTACCATCCGGGAGCTGCTAATCTCATCGCTGATGCTTTGAGTCGCAAGGTGCGACTATCCACACTTCAGACTTGTTCAATGTCTAGTGCGATCAGTGACTGTTGTACTTCAGGTTATACCTTCAAGCATAAGAAAGGTATGCAGAGTATCCAGATGTTTGCGATATTATCAGAGCCAGCCTTGTATTCGCGGATCCGAGATGCTCCGATGTCTTATTCGAAAACCCAGCGTTTAGCTCGTCTAGCTAACGAGGGTATCTCGTCTGGATTTCATTATCAGTCAGATGGCTTTCTGTGTTTGTCTGGTAAACTTGTGATTCCGCAGGATGAAGAGTTGCGAGAGGAGATTTTGTCTCAGGCGCATCGCACTAAGTTGAGTATTCATCCTGGGAGCAACAAGATGTACAAGGATCTACGTACTCGTTTCTGGTGGAAAGGAATGAAACGCAATGTTTATCAGTTTTTTTTGAGATGTTTGGTGTGTCAACAGGTCAAGGCAGAGCACCGACGACCTGGAGGATTGCTTCACAGTCTACCTATTCCTGAATGGAAATGGGAGTTTATCACAATGGACTTTGTGACCCATTTGCCGTTATCCCCGAGGAACTGTGATGCTATCTGGGTTGTGGTGGACCGACTCACCAAGTCAGCGCATTTCATTGCCTATAGCCGGGAGTACAATGTGGATCGTATGGCATGGTTGTACATTCAGGAGATCGTTCGACTTCATGGAGTGCCTGTGAGAATTGTCAGCGATCGGGACCCCAGATTTACTTCTAGATTCTGGGGGAGTGTTCAACGTGCGATGGGTACTACTCTCAGTTTGAGTACTGCCTATCATCCAGAGACTGATGGTCAGTCAGAGCGCACTATCCGTACTTTGGAGGATATTCTTAGAGCGTGCGTCATGGATTTTGGTTCAGCCTGGCAGGATCATTTTCCATTGATCGAGTTCGCGTACAACAACAGCCATCATACTAGTATTGGGATGGCACCTTTTGAGGCGTTGTACGGACGATGTTGTCGTACTCCACTCTTCTGGGAAGAAGTAGGGGAGAGACAGGCTGAGGGACCGGAGTTTATCCAGCAGGCGATAGTCATTGTTGATCAGATCAAGAAATGGATTAAGACTGCACATGATCGTCAGGCCAGCTATGCTAATATCAAGCGTAGGCCTTTGCAGTTCGATGTTGGGGAGAAAGTGTTTATGAGAGTGTCACCTTTCCGCAAGATTCTCAGATTTGGCCTTAAGGGCAAGTTGTCTCCCAGGTTTATCGGTCCGTTTGAGATCTTGGAGAGCATTGGCGATTTGGCTTATCGACTAGCCTTGCCACCGCATCTATCCAGCATTCACGACGTGTTCCACGTATCTCTGTTACGACGGTATGTGGCGGATGAATCACATATTCTGCAACGGGCTGATGTTTAGGTAGACAAGGATTTGACTTATGTTGAGAAACCTCTTCGTATCCTGGATTATAAGGATAAGGTTTTGCGGAACAAAGTCATTCCTTTGGTGTTAGTTCAGTGGCAGCGCCGAGGCACTGAGGAAGCTACTTGGGAGCTTGAGGACAGGATGCGTGAAGACCATCCTGAGTTGTTTTGATTTTATTCTTAAGTTGTATTCAGTTGCAAACTCTGTAAACGTTTGATTTGAATAAAGAATGTCTCTGATTTCTGTATTGCATTCAGTACTTAAGATCTGATTTCGAGGACGAAATATCTTAAGTGGGGGAGAATGTAGTAGCCCGTAAACAAAGTCAGTAATTAAGGAATTAATCATAATTACTTGGATAGAGTTAGGAAGCTCCGAAGGTGAGTTCGGAAGTTCCGAACTGGATCGGAAGCTCCGATGCAGGATCGGAAGCTCCGATGGTATTACGTCAGGCATGACGTGTGGTTGAATCGGAAGCTCCGATCAGGATCGGAAGCTCCGATCACCCCTATCCGGAATCAACAAGTGATATTTTGACATGTGGCAGATCAGGATCTTTGGAAGCTCCGATGGCAGGATCGGACGTTCCGATCGAGGTTCGGACGTTCCGATCAAGGATCGAAAGTTCCGATCGTTGTCTATAAATAGAAGGCCGAGGCTTCACTTTCATTTGCCAATTTCGAGTTTTCCTTTCCATTCTAGTCCTTTTGGAGCTGTTCTAGTCTTCTTAGGCTTGGCCAGAGGTCGGCGAGACATTCGGAAGTCGTAGCAGAGTTGTGCCCAAGTTCTGGAGGCATCGACATCAAAGGGCTAACGACGGACGAAGGTATAGTTTTTGCTTCCTATAAATATTTAGGAGTATGCAATAGCTTAGTTAAGGCTTTTAGAGCGCTTTAATGATAGTAGTATCATTTGGCAGTGTAGAGCAGACTATAGGCGTGGACCTAGAATTGGTAGAGCTTACACTATTTTTATGGTACGGAAGTACTGTTCGAGATATCCTGACTGAGTATGCATGTATTATGTGACTGCATGGTTTATATGTCATTGATTTATGCTGCATTCATTTGCATCTTGCTGTATCTCTTTTGAGATGTCTGTTAGTAGGGTTGTACCCTATCATGTTAGTGGATGGACTTCCATCGATTTGGGTCCGGCGTATCCACGGTTATCTCGGTATGGGAGCCACCTCCTGAAGCGACGGCACAGCGTGCTACATACCAGGGCCTGGTCTGTCTCTGTTATCTAATCTTTGACCTCGAGTTTATAGGGAGTTCACTTTGCATGCATGTATACTCATACTCTCGTACTGAGCGTTTTATGCTCACGTCTCGTACTCTGTGTTTCTGGACACCCTATTCCATGGAGCAGGTTTGCGATTGGACGAGGAGGGTGGATCCAGGAGGGGCTAGTCAGTGGTTGGCCAGCTGGAGCTTCGTCTAGGTTTTATTTTTGTTGTTTTGAGGTTGATACAGCTATTCGATTTGGTTGTATATTATTTGGATAAATTACAGATTCCTTTACTTGGGATTGTATAACGTTTATGGTTTTCGTAGTTTTATTCTGATATCTGTTTAATTAAGTTAATTGCATGCCTAAGTTCTGTTAGTAGGTGATCCGGGTAAGGGTCACTACAATATGCATCACAGTACATCACTACAACTAATCAATGGAAACATTCTTACTTGAGTAACTACCAGGTCCTTTCTCTGGTTCTGCACCTAGTGATAAAGATTTCTCCAGCAGCCACAAGTTTCTCTACACGAGTTACTATATGCTTTCCATAAGTGTACTTACAACATTCAAATGGATTCTGATTCTTGACATGATCAATTCACGCTGCTGGTCATTACAAGTTTCATGCACTTTCTGTACGACGTAATTCGCAAATTAATCTTTCATCATAGCCTGGTTGGAAAAAAAATTTAGGACACTTTTAAGTTTTGATCGAATAAGCTAGAAAAATGAGGAACAAAATTATCAGAGTAAGAAAATTTAATGCTCTTCTGTGTTCCAAATTCCAATCATACAAAAAAACTGCAGAAAAAAATAAAAAAATAAAAAAAAGGCGCAAGATATTCTCTCAAGGTGCTGGAACTCAGGGTGCAGGATCATCGAGACGGTAGGTCAACATACATCTTCTTTTCACTCTTTTCAACCACAACCTGTAGCACCGAGTAGAGGAGGAGGTCAGACAGTGAATCAACCTCTCAAGAAACAAGCACGAGTGTTTGCATTGACAGAAGAGCAAGCACAAGCAGCACCGAATGATGTGATTGCAGGTAACTGTTTTCTTTCTGGTTATCCTGCCTATGTCTTATTTGATACTAGTGCGTCGCATACCTTCATATCTGAACAATTTGTTACGATGTATTCATTGTCTGTTGAGTCATTAGCTACTGTAGTGTCTATATCTTCACCGTTGGGAAAAGGTATAGTATCAGTGAAATCTGTTAGAAACTGTGTACTACAGTACGAAGGTAATGAAGTTGAGCTTGACTGTATCGTTCTTGGGTTATCTGATTTTTATTGCATAATCGGTATCGATATGCTAACCAAGTACAGAGCTACAGTGGATTGTTTTCAGAATATTGTAAAGTTCAGACCTGATATGACTGATGAATGGAAATTCTATGGTAAGGGATCACGAGCCAAAATTCCTTTGATATCTGTTCTTTCTATGACTGACTTGTTACAGAAAGGGGCAGAAGGATTCCTTATTTATGCAGTTGATATACTGAAGACTAGTCCGAAATTGACTGATATACCGGTGGTGAGTGAGTTTGCAGATATATTTCCTGACGAGATTCCAGGATTGCCACCGTACAGAGAGGTAGATTTTGATATTGAATTGATGTCAGGTACACAACCGATATCGAAAGCACCGTACCGAATGGCACCAATTGAATTGAAAGAACTGAAGGACCAACTTGAAGATTTGTTTGCCAAAGGATATATCAGACCGAGTGTATCCCCATGGGGTGCTCCGGTATTATTTGTTCGAAATAAAGACGGATCGATGAGATTTTGTATTGACTACCGGCAATTGAACAAAGCAACGGTAAAGAATCGCTATCTTTTACATCGTATCGATGATTTATTTGATCAATTGCAGGGATCGTCAGTATATTCGAAGATTGACTTACGATCCGGATATCATCAACTGAGGGTTAGAGACGAAGACATTCTTAAGACTGCGTTTAGAACCAGGTATGGCCATTATGAATTCATAGTCATGCCTTTTGGTCTAACGAATGCACCGATAGTTTTTATGGGATTGATGAATAGAGTATTTCAAAGATATTTAGATGAATTTGTGATTATCTTTATCGATGATATTTGTTGGATAACTGGCGTTCAGATCAATCACGATTGATACCCGGTGCAGCGGAAGTTTAAAAATTTTATCATGGAACGATTCCATGGTGTGGGTATCAACCATTCAACGATTAAATTATTGTGTGTGTAAAATTCAAATAACAATTAATTAAATTTTACCTCCAATCTCGAAGCGAGATTAATGGACACCACACAGATTTCTCTGCGCTTCTTGTATCTCCCAGGAACTGATGAACTCCTTCAATCAGGTCCACGAATGGGGTTTAAATCCCTCTGACAGATTGCACTAGAAAATCTGTCAGAAGTTTTCTGCGAAGAGATTAAACGAATCTGATTCGTTATTCCTGACTGCAATTAAAAATCACAGACCGGAAATTCTCTGACAGAGCAAGGAGGGGGCGGCCGAATTGTGAGAGAGAGAGGAGGCTAGGGTTTCGAATTCTGTCTCTCAAAATAATGACCTGTTGTGTCTAATTTCTGTACTGCAATAACTTATTTATAATGCAGGCCACTAACAGCTTAGGGCCCATTAGTCATAAGTTAAGGCCCGACAAGCAAAGCCCGCACGTTCAGAAATTAATATAAAATTCATCGTGACTCCGATTGATGAACCGATTTCACCAATGTGCACAGAAACCATTTCTGCACATTTTAAAGTCAAAATAAATTTTCCTGAATCCGAATTCAGTGGTTTCCAAAAATGTCCATCCCTATGTCATTTTAGGAAATCCTACTCCCTTACTCTTATTTAAGAAGTCCAACTCCTTAGTTCATTAAATTTAACTCTTTAAATTTAACTATCTCAACGGGGATTAAAACTCCATTACATTGTGTGACCCTCAATGGTTCAGGGATACAGCTAGCCGTGGGCTCACAACTCCTTGTGACTCGGAACAACACTTTCCGACTTGCCCAACGAATCATGGTAAAGCGCCTAGCAACATCGCCCCATGATTCCCTAGGTATCACTGATAGTGCCTACAAGAACCAGTAGATTTTGGTTAGCGTACAGTACGGTCCCTTCATCCATATATCCCGATCGAATCAACAACCATTGGTATATCGAGAGTCTCTCAAGATTCGATAACTATGCAATACATCTTGAAGATCAAATTAGTGACATCGCATGTGCTACTAAGAAACCATTTCTTAAATCACATCAAGTACTCTGGCCAGAGATTTGTCACACTAATATCTCCTCAGATCGCATAGGATATCCACACTCGCAAGTATGTGGTGAATCCTTGACAACAATGCATTGACTCCTATATGTGTCGTAACTGTACCCAATCTCGACACCTGATGACCCCCATAGAGTCGGTAAACGAGTCAAAGCACAGCACTAGCATATAGAGTCTCCATGATGTTTCAAGTCGTAAGGACTAATGGTGTACAACCAAAACCGCGGACTTTATCCACTCGATAAGTGATAACCACTTGGAAAGTCCGGAGAGGGTAGTTCGATTATTCATCCTATAAATATCCATTTGCATGCTTCGAACATCTCCATGTTCCCTACCAATGAAACGTGGTACTCCGCATCGCAAATGCTAGTCTCAAACTCGAGCGATCCTTATCCTTATTATCGGACGGCTCAATCGACTAGGAACGGTTTTAGAATATACAGTGACTATAAGATGTATTTCATGATAGACATCCCCATGTTCTACCACATCTTACATACACTATAGTATATTCAAGGTCTTTATCAAAACAACAATAGTATATCACAATATAACAATATGAAGTAATATAAAGTCATTGCCATTAATAAAAGTGTAAATAATATTAAACAAAAGATTGTTTATACAAAGAGTCATCAAAGCCCATAGCCACACAGTTGGCTCACTGGGCACCCACTCTTACAATCTCCCACTTGCCCTATAGCCAACTAGTCATACTACGTAGACCCATTGCTTCGCGATGTTTGTCAAACAATGGTCCTGGCAAAGGCTTAGTAAGCGGATCAGCGATATTGTCTGCAGAGGCCACTCGTTCGACAATGATGTCTCCTCTTTCCACAATCTCCCGGATTATGTGGTATTTCCTCAGTACGTGTTTGGATCTTTGATGAGACCTTGGTTCCTTTGCTTGAGCAACGGCACCTGTGTTGTCACAGTACACCGGGACTGGACCAACAAATTCAGGAATAACGCCCAACTCTTGGACGAACTTCCTCATCCAAACGGCCTCTTTAGCAGCAGCTGATGCTGCAATGTATTCAGCCTCAGTGGTGGAATCCGCTGTGGTGTCCTGCTTGGAACTCTTCCAAGAGACAGCACCGCCATTGAGCATGAACACAAATCCAGAGGTTGACTTCGAGTCATCCACATCACTTTGGAAGCTAGAGTCGGTATAGCCTTCCAATTTGAGATCTCGTCCTCCATACACCATGAACATATTCTTAGTCCTTCGTAAGTACTTAAGAATGTCCTTCACGGCTTTCCAATGCATTTAACCAGGATTAGACTGATATCTGCTCGTGACACTAAGAGAAAATGTTACATCCGATCTGGTAGATATCATCCCATACATGATACTACCTATAGCTGACGCATATGGTACATGTGTCATATTCTCTATCTCTGCATCAGTCTTGGGACACATAGACTTGGATAGAGAAACTCCATGACACATGGGTAGATGTCCTCTTTTGGACCCATCCATTGAAAACCGTTTCAATATGGTATCGATGTAGGTTGATTGAGTGAGTCCTATCATTCTCTTAGACCTATCTCTATAGATCTGTATCCCAAGAATGTAGGATGCCTCTCCCAAATCCTTCATCGAAAATCTACCTGATAACCATATCTTTGTTGACTGCAACATCCCTACATCATTCCCAATGAGTAGGATGTCATCAACATAAAGTACTAAGAATGTCACCGCATCCTTAACTACTTTCTTGTACACGCAAGGTTCCTCCGGGTTCTTGATGAAACCAAAATCTTTTATTGTTTCATCAAATTTCTGGTTCCAACTTCTTGATGCTTGTTTTAGACCATAAATTGATCTCTGAAGCTTGCATACCTTATGCTCGCTTCCCATGGATGTGTACCCCTCAGGCTGCTTCATATAGATTTCTTCCTTAATGTCTCCATTAAGAAAAGCAGTCTTCACATCCATTTGTCATATCTCATAGTCATACCATGCAGCTATGGCAATCAGGATTCTTATGGACTTGAACATTGCAACTGGTGAAAAGGTTTCATCATAGTCAACTCCTTGCCTTTGAGTATAACCTTTCGCCACCAATCGCGCCTTGTAGGTCAATACCTTACCATCAGGCCCAAGCTTTCTCTTGTAGATCCATTTACACCCTATTGGAACAATTCCATCGGGAGGATCTACTAAAGACCAAACTTGGTTTGTATGCATCGAATCCAATTCTGACTGCATAGCTTCAAGCCATAAATTCGAATCCGCATCAGAAATTGCTTCCTTGAAGTTTCTTGGATCACATCCAATGTCGGGTTCATCTTGATCCCCTTCAAGAAGAAGACCATATCGAACTGGAGGTCTAGAAGTCCTTTCGGATCTTCTAGGTGCAGGCGTGTCCAGCAATGGTTCCTGAGGTGTAGGATCGTTATTTTGTATTTCGGGTTCTTCTCGAACTTCTTCGAGTTCCATCATCTTGCCTTTCTTATCCAATAAGAACTCCTTCTCCAAGAAGGTGGCATTCCTAGAAACAAACACCTTTGTTTCAGCAGGATAATAGAAATAATATCCGATTGAATTCTTCGGATACCCTACAAAATAACATAAGCTGGATCGACTATCCAACTTATCTCCCACTGTCCGCTTCACGTAAGCAGGACATCCCCAAATCCTCAAGTACGAATACTTAGGAGCTTTGCCATTCCATAACTCGTATGGTGTTTTGTCCACTGCTTTAGTGTGGACGTTGTTCAACAACAATACCGCTGTTTCAAGCGCATAGCCCCAAAACGAAGGTGGAAGCTCAGTGAAGCTCATCATAGATCGAACCATGTCCAACAAAGTTCGATTACGACGTTCCGATACACCATTAAGCTGTGGTGTCATAGGAGGAGTCCACTGAGAGAGAATCCCATTCTCTTTCAGATAGTCCAAAAACTCGGTACTCAAGTATTCTCCACCTCGATCCGATCGAAGTGCTTTAATACTTTTACCTAGCTTGTTTTCTACTTCAGCCCTGAATTCTTTGAACTTTTCAAATGCTTCAGACTTATATTTCATTAAATATAAATACCCATACCTTGAATAATCATCAGTAAAGGTAATGAAGTAGGTGTGGCCATGTTGAGTCCCTACTCTAAATGGACCACAAACATCTGTATGGATCAAATCCAACAGATTCTGACTACGCTCAGGTTTCCCCTTAAAAGGAGATTTAGTCATTTTTCCTTTTAGGCAGGATTCACAAGTAGGTAGAGAATTAATATCAGACATATCAAACATGCCCTCTCCCACTAGCTTGTTCATCCTCCTTGAGGAAATATGACCTAGCCTAGCATGCCAAAGGTTTGCCGGGTTTTGACTATCGATTTTCCTTTTGTTTGTTGTCGCCGGTTTATCAACATAATTCACTGGAACGTCTTTTAGTTTTAAGTTGTATAGATCGTTTTCAAGTTGTCCATTTCCAATTAAACATTCATTCTTGTAAATATTGCAAATCCCATTCACAAAATTGCAAGAATAACCATCTCTATCAAGCATAGAAATAGAAATAATGTTTTTAATTAAATCTGGCACAAATAAAACATCTCTTAACAATAATTTAAAACGTTCTGCAAAGTCAAACAAACATCTCCAATGGCCGTAGCTTCAACTCTGGAACCATTCCGAGCCTCAGCTGGGTCTCACCCATTCTAAGCCTGCGACTTCTTGTCATCACCTGCAAATCATTGCAAATGTGAGATCCACATCCGGTATCCAATACCCAAGAAGTTGTATTAAGTGACATGTTTATTTCAATATAGAACATACCCTTTGCAGTTCCCAACTGCTCAAGATATTCCTTGCAGTTGCGCTTCCAATGACCCGGCTTCTTGCAGTAATGGCAAACATCCTTGGATTTTCCATTGTTTGAAGCCTTTGTCTTTTGCTTCTTCTCGGGCTCGACTTTCTTGGGTGGGGTAGAACGTTTCTTGCCCTTCATACTTGGCCCCTTCTTCGCAGAAGATGAGGAGCCCACCAAGAAAGCTGGCTTATCCTTCTTAAGTGTGGATTCATATGTAACGAGCATATTGACCATCTCTTCAAGGGTGGCCTCTATCTTGTTCATATTAAAATTTATCACAAATCCATCAAATGAAGAAGGAAGAGACAGAAGCAATAAATCCACATTGAGTTCATGCTCCAACACCAAATCTAGGGTCGCCAACTTCTGTATGAGCCAAATCACTCGTACCCCATGATCACGGACCGAAGTCCCTTCACGCATGCGGCACGTCATCAACTCCTTAACAGTAGCGAACCTTTCAGCCCTCGACTGAGCCCCAAAAAGTTCCTTGAGTTGCGCATGAATGTCAGCAGCATTCACCGTGTCCTCAAATCGCCTCTGGAGTTCATCAGACATCGAGGCTTGCATATAGCATTTGGTCTTGATGTCATGGTCACACCATGCATCAAGTTTGGCCAATTCCTCCGGACTTATGTCAGCTGGTGCTTCCTTTGGAGGTGCTTTCTCTAACACGTAGAGCATTTTCTCCGAAGTTAAGACAATCTTCAACTTCCGGAACCATTCCGTATAGTTGGCGCCAGTCAACTTGTTTTGTTCGAGGATCGAGAATAATGGATTTCGCGAATTCATTGTATGAAATACTGAAAAGAAAAACAGACATATATCAATGATTGTTTAACAATTTACTAAGACATAAAATAGGCGAATTTAATTTTATGAATCTCACTCCCACTATTTTAACGATTTCACCACCCTCTAGTGAAAACGGGAAACTTTTTCCTTAGTGAGAACATGGAGTCCAATTGACAAACTTATGGTCCCGAATAATATCAGCCAACCATAATTCTCAAAAGGTAGAGCCCAATTGCTTCCAAAACAACCCCCATGTGTTTACCTCATGTCCAATAAGGGCCCAATAATATGACGCCGTTTAAAGTGACATGTCAAGATGACCCATCAATATTAAGTTGTGATGGACGGTCGCCATGTGGATCCCCCAATATTATGAGCCGATCCCATGGGAGTTCCACCCAACTTACAACATTTGTCGATCCAATGTACAGCTTTTCGACGGACGGGCCCCCCCAATAATATGAGCCGGACCGTATCCGCGGGTAGCATCACATACATTGACCGTTGATGGAAGGTGGGAACATTTAAACAAATTTAAATTTCCTTTATTTATCTTGATATAAATTTTAAATCATATTTAAAATGAGGGATTTTTAATTATAAAAATATTTGTCTCATCATATTCATTTTATTGCATGCTTGCCGGATTCACGCAATTTATGTCTAAACATGCATACAATCATAATATCAAATATTATATAGGATGATCGATTCCATTTCTAATTGACCCGTGGTTGCCAATCACGGGTCTTAGTCCAATCCTAGGTAATATGCAGTATGCAATGCAATCCTATTACATGTGCTTCCAATTTACATTTCTTCAGTCTTTATTGTCTGCTGGGCCCACCGTCTTCAAATCTTGATCTCCCACTAAATCTAATGCATTTACAATAAATAACAATGACAAGTAGGGGATACATTTTTAGGGGTGGGAACGGGCTATAAACCAAGCCCACTTTTATTACATATGACATTCATATCGGGCCATAAACCAGGCCCATTAATAAAACCAACAACAATAAAAACAAAATGTAAATTCCTAACATACACCTACAAAATTGGTCATGGCAATCGATCATCCTTATCCAATAACATTTAATTCAAAATTAATTTATTGGATAACATGCAGTGGCAATTCAAATTTAAACAAGATAAAATCATATTTTATATATAAAATCTCATTTCACATATAAAATCATATTTTATCTCTATATCAAATAAAATCATATTTTATCTATAAAATCCAATTTTACAAATAAAATCATATTTTACTCAATATATCATAAGATCATATCTTATCATCAATTGTACCAAAATAATTGATTTCAAAATTCAATTTACGGATAAAATATTAAAATTTTCCAAAAATTCAAATTTATCCAAAATCAATTTTAAAATTTACGGACTCGAACAATTCGATCCGAAATCTCGTGAACCAATCAAAAACAATTTTTGATCGGACCAAAAATAAAATTTTAACATATTAAAACTAATTTTTAATAAAAATAATAATTTTTCCCGCGAGCCGCCCGGGACACTCCCGGGCGGCCCGCACCCGGGGCGCGGGCCGGGGGCAGCCCGGCTGCCCCCTTAGGGCAGCAAAAATTGCTGCCCTGGCGGCGCCTGGCGCCGCCGCTGGGTGGCGCCGTGCGTCGCCCTGGGCGGCGTCGTGCGCTGCCCTGCGCAGCGCCCAGCGCTGCACTGGGCAGCGCACAGCGCTGCCCTGGGCGGCGCCATGCGCCCCCTTTGGGCGGCGCCGTGCGCCGCCCGGGGCAGCAACAATTGCTGCCCCACCGGGCAGCGATCCAATCGCTGCCCGGGTTTTGCCCCGGAAAAAAAATTTTTTTTTTTATTTAAAAATATTTATTTTGTTTTCCAAAAACCGAGATTCAAAAATTTTGTACAATCGATTAATTTAATCGTTTGATCTGAGCAACCTGGCTCTGATACCACTGTTGGATAACTGGCGTTCAGATCAATCACGATTGATACCCGGTGCAGCGGAAGTTTAAAAATTTTATCATGGAACGATTCCATGGTGTGGGTATCAACCATTCAACGATTAAATTATTGTGTGTGTAAAATTCAAATAACAATTAATTAAATTTTACCTCCAATCTCGAAGCGAGATTAATGGACACCACACAGATTTCTCTGCGCTTCTTGTATCTCCCAGGAACTGATGAACTCCTTCAATCAGGTCCACGAATGGGGTTTAAATCCCTCTGACAGATTGCACTAGAAAATCTGTCAGAAGTTTTCTGCGAAGAGATTAAACGAATCTGATTCGTTATTCCTGACTGCAATTAAAAATCACAAACCGGAAATTCTCTGACAGAGCAAGGAGGGGGCGGCCGAATTGTGAGAGAGAGAGGAGGCTAGGGTTTCGAATTCTGTCTCTCAAAATAATGACCTGTTGTGTCTAATTTCTGTACTGCAATAACTTATTTATAATGCAGGCCACTAACAGCTTAGGGCCCATTAGTCATAAGTTAAGGCCCGACAAGCAAAGCCCGCACGTTCAGAAATTAATATAAAATTCATCGTGACTCCGATTGATGAACCGATTTCACCAATGTGCACAGAAACCATTTCTGCACATTTTAAAGTCAAAATAAATTTTCCTGAATCCGAATTCAGTGGTTTCCAAAAATGTCCATCCCTATGTCATTTTAGGAAATCCTACTCCCTTACTCTTATTTAAGAAGTCCAACTCCTTAGTTCATTAAATTTAACTCTTTAAATTTAACTATCTCAACGGGGATTAAAACTCCATTACACTGTGTGACCCTCAATGGTTCAGGGATACAGCTAGCCGTGGGCTCACAACTCCTTGTGACTCGGAACAACACTTTCCGACTTGCCCAACGAATCATGGTAAAGCGCCTAGCAACATCGCCCCATGATTCCCTAGGTATCACTGATAGTGCCTACAAGAACCAGTAGATTTTGGTTAGCGTACATTACGGTCCCTTCATCCATATATCCCGATCGAATCAACAACCATTGGTATATCGAGAGTCGCTCAAGATTCGATAACTATGCAATACATCTTGAAGATCAAATTAGTGACATCGCATGTGCTACTAAGAAACCATTTCTTAAATCACATCAAGTACTCTGGCCAGAGATTTGTCACACTAATATCTCCTCAGATCGCATAGGATATCCACACTCGCAAGTATGTGGTGAATCCTTGACAACAATGCATTGACTCCTATATGTGTCGTAACTGTACCCAATCTCGACACCTGATGACCCCCATAGAGTCGGTAAACGAGTCAAAGCACAGCACTAGCATATAGAGTCTCCATGATGTTTCAAGTCGTAAGGACTAATGGTGTACAACCAAAACCGCGGACTTTATCCACTCGATAAGTGATAACCACTTGGAAAGTCCGGATAGGGTAGTTCGATTATTCATCCTATGAATATCCATTTGCATGCTTCGAACATCTCCATGTTCCCTACCAATGAAACGTGGTACTCCGCATCGCAAATGCTAGTCTCAAACTCGAGCGATCCTTATCCTTATTATCGGACGGCTCAATCGACTAGGAACGGTTTTAGAATATACAGTGACTATAAGATGTATTTCATGATAGACATCCCCATGTTCTACCACATCTTACATACACTATAGTATATTCAAGGTCTTTATCAAAACAACAATAGTATATCACAATATAACAATATGAAGTAATATAAAGTCATTGCCATTAATAAAAGTGTAAATAATATTAAACAAAAGATTGTTTATACAAAGAGTCATCAAAGCCCATAGCCACACAGTTGGCTCACTGGGCACCCACTCTTACAATATTTTGATATACTCTAAGAATCTGTGTGAACATGATGATCATCTCCGAACTGTATTGAGAATATTAAGAGAAGAGAAATTGTATGCCAAGTTATCCAAATGTGAGTTTTGGTTGCAGCGAGTTGTTTTTCTTGGTCATGTAATTTCAGGAGATGGTATTTCAGTGGATCCGAGTAAGGTTGAAGCTGTGATCAGTTGGCAGAGACCGACATCTGTGCTAGAAATTCGATGTTCTATGGGCTTGGCAGGTTATTATCGTCGATTCATTCGAGATTTTTCATCTATAGCGAAGCCTATTACACAGCTTACACAGAAGAATGCACCATTTGTATGGTCTGAGGCGTGTGAAATAAGTTTTATCGAACTCAAAAGGAGATTGACTATAGCGCCGATTTTAATAATCCCTACAGGTACTGGTGATTTTTTTGTTTATTGTGATGCTTCTCACCAGGGTTTGGGATGTATTTTAATGTAGAAAGGACATGTTGTCACTTATTCTTCTCGACAACTGAAACCACATGAAGTCAGGAAGTTTGAAATCTTTTTTGATCACAAAAGTCTGAAGTATCTATTCTCAAAATCTGAGTTGAATATGAGACAACGACGATGGCTTGATTTGTTGAAGGATTTCGATTGTGAAATCAAATACTATCCGGGAAGATCTAATGTAGCAGCAGATGCCCTGAGTAGAAAAGTATGTGCTCTATCTTTATCTACTGTAGGTGTATCTAATTTGATTGAGAATTGTTGTGTTTCTGGGTATGTATTTGAGACAGATAGAAGACCGATGAGAGTTTATGCAATCAGTGCTGAGCCAGAGTTATTGATTCGTATCAAAGAAGCACAAAAAGCCGATCAAAATGTGCAGAAGTCGATTGAAATGATTCAATCAGGACATCAGTCTGAGTACAAGGTTAGTGACGATGATATCTTATATGTGAATGACCGAATAGTTGTTCCCGATATTGCAGACTTGAGACAGAATATTTTGAAAGAAGCCCATTGTAGTCGCTTCAGTGTTCACCCTGGAGGCAGAAAGATGTACAACGATTTGAAGAGTCAGTATTGGTGGAAACAAATGAAGTCTGATATGACTGAATTTGTATCTAAATGTTTGAATTGCCAATAGGTGAAAGCAGAAAGAAAGAAACCAGGTGGCTTATTACAGAGTTTATCCATTCTTGAATGGAAATGGGACCACATTTCCATGGACTTTGTAACGAAGTTGCCACGATCATCTCGAGGATGCGATGTTGTTTGGGTGATCATCGACAAATTGACGAAATCTGTGTGCTTTATTCCTTATCGAATGACTTATCGTCATGATCAAATGGCGGATCTCTATATTCGAGAAGTGGTAAGACTACACGGTGTGCCGAAGTCGATTGTATCTGACCGAGATCTGAGGTTCACTTCGCACTTTTGGCATAGCCTACAGGAAGCTCTAGGTACGCGTTTACATTTGAGTACTGCTTATCATCCTCAAACTGACGGTCAATCCGAACGAACTATTCAGACGCTTGAGGATATGCTTAGAGCTGTAGTACTTGATTTTGGTGTTACATGGCAAAATTTTATACCACTTGTGGAATTTTCTTATAACAACAGTTATCAGACGAGTATAGAGATGGCACCATTGGAAGCATTATATGGGAAGAAGTGTCGATAGCCTTTGTATTGGGATTATGTTTCTGAGGTACCTGAGTTAGGGCCAGATATGATCAGACAGATGACTGAGAAGGTAAAACTGATACATCAAAGAATGAGAACAGCACAGCACAGACAGATGATATATGCAAATGTACGACGACGGTCGTTATCTTTTGATCAGGAAGATAGAGTGTTTTTGAAGATTTCACCGTTCAGACGCACCGTTCGATTTGGCAAACGAGGGAAGTTATCTCCGAGGTATATTGGGCCGTATGAGATTCTCGAGAAGATAGACAATCTAGCTTATCTACTCGCTCTTCCTATGTCTTTATCTGGAATACATGATGTCTTTCATGTATCGATGTTGAGGAAGTACATATCTGATGCATCTCATGTGATTCACTCCGATGAGGCTGAGTTGGATGACACTCTTAGCTATTTCGAGCAACCTATTCAGATTCTTGATAGTAATACAAAGCAACTCCGAACGAAGACCATTCCATTGGTGAAGATTCAATGGAGTAGACACAGAGTTGAAGAAACAACGTGGGAAGTCGAAGAAGATATGAAGCAACGATTTCCTTATCTATTTCACTGATGTGACTTCTTATTCAGTTTTCAGTTATTCTTTATTCTGATGAGCATGCGGACTGCATATCTATACTGTTTATGAATTCGAGGACGAACTCATGTCTTAGTGGGGGAGAAATGTAAGGCCCCGGATTAATTAATATTAATCCAAATTTATTAAATTTTAATCCGAGTATATTTAATTTGGGAATATTTAGAGTTTCGATTTAAATTCTAATATTCTTAAATTATTTAGGATTGAAATTGAATAAAAATAAGGGCCGAGGACTAAATTGCAATTATTGAAGTCTTGAGGGACTAAAGTGCAATTTTGGTTAAAACTTATCAGATTTTATTGCAAGACTCAGCATGTGCACGTGTAATTCCTTCTCAAATTCAGAAAATAAGAACAGAGCATCCGAGATCTTCTTGTTTTTTTTAGAATTTTGATCTTCAAATCCTTATAAATTTTGAACCGGTTGTCCGATTTCGATTCCGTAAATTGTTCTGGAATCCTTACGACGAGGGCTTCGATTTAGTGTAAGTGTTCATATCTTTCAGTATGGTTTGAAGCTCGAAAGTTGATAGATATCAGATGTTGAGTTTTCGATTATGTTTATCGACGTTTATGCGATTCTATATCGAAACCGGATTGATGAGTTTGTGTTATTTGTATCCAATCTTGATTCCAGCATGTTAATCGATTTTTATAGCTATTGAGATGATGTTTTGAATGATATATCAGCTGGTTTTCATGATTGAGAGCACGTACATATGGTTTGAATAAAAGAAATGGTTTCGGGATTACGTCGGTTACCGATTTTGAATCGCTACGTCGTTTAATCGAGTTTTGGAACTGTTTTGATAGCCGATATTTGAGTTGAAGTTGTTGTTGAGATGTTTTGAATGTTATAGTATGTTTCTTATTCAGTTTCAGTTGAGTTTGAAGGCTAAACGACACAAGACGCCGACTTGAACTAACGAAGAAAGAGTTGAGGTTTGAAATGCGATTGATTGATGAATTCTTGATGGTTTTGACTTGTTTCTGAAATGATAGATTGGTATGAAGTTTGATATATGTATTTTGGTTGTATCTTTCAGATATGAAGAGTTCAGAACCAAGATAAACGAAGGTATAATGACGACATCGCGAAGTAGGGACTTTGAAACTCAAGAACGACTAATCTTGAGTTGGCCCGCAAAAAAAAAAAACCACATACTTGTTTATGTTTTTGATTTGATTGTGATGTTGTCGATCCATCACAGGTAGTGGATCTTTATATTCGAGTTGATATGATGCTATATTGAATTGATTCTATGCCAAGGTTTCTGTTAACCTTATTTGCGAGTCGGTTACGAACTCGTTAGATGGATATCCATGTAAAGATCATTTATGAATCTTGATGGCCTCGAAGTTATGTGAATCAATTCGTATTTAAAGCGTTTACGTACTGTATTTGTTGAGTTGAGTTTAAATAGAGTCAAGATCATTTATTTAACGCTTTCTATATGTTGGTTATACTGAGAATGTTTTCTCACCAGAGTTTATCCGGCTGTTGTCTTATTTTGTATGTGTGCATGGCAACAAAAGGGGCAGGAGCTAGTCATCGACGTCATTGACAGCTGGGAGAGAGTCTAGCATGTGAGGACTCGGGTTGTAGATGATGTCTTGAACTTTAGAAGCAAGGAACATTGGTCTAGTTTGTTTTAGACTACATGTATGAAGTATGAAATAATTGATGTCATTTATCGTTCTTTAGCGATTTGTTTGATGTAATAAATGCATGTATAGATGCTTGAGACCTTGGTTATGTTTATATGCATGATTTGGAACTTATATATCATGTTTTGGATCGAGTTTGGAATTTGTATGAGATTTCTTAGACTTGGTACAGATGATTGAGAATGTTTTCTAAGCTGATAAAAGGTTGAGAATTTCTGAATATTTTTCTGCCCAGGACCGCGCCCGAGCTGTAGAAAAGAGCAGCTCGTGCGCAGCCCCGAGCTGCACCTCTTTTTTGAATAAAACAGGGTGCGCTAGCGCGGCTCATTTTAAAAAAATATATATTTTTTTATTTTCTTTTCATTTTCTTTATAGCTTAAAGTTAGATTTAATTCATGATTTTGGATTAATTTTGTGATTTGAGAGATTAAGAACCGGGTCGTCACACATATCTACTGGTATTATGGTATGGGAGCCACCTTCCTGAAGCGACGGCACAGCGTGCTACATACCAGGGCCCGGTCTGTTTCTGTTATCTGATTCTTGACGTCGAGTTTATAGGGAGTTCACTTTGCATGCATGTATATTCATACTCTCGTACTGAGCGTTTTATGCTCACGTCTCGTACTCTGTGTTTCTGGACACCCTATTCCATGGGGCAGGTTTGCGATTGGATGAGGTGGGTGGATCCAAGAGGGGCAAGGCAGTTGTTGGCCAGTTGGATCTTCGCCTAGGTTTTATTCTGTTGTTATTAGAATGATTCAGCTGTTCAATCTGGTTGTATAATATTTGGGTATTTACAGATTCCTTTCCTTGGGATTGTATATTGTTTTTGGTTTCCGCAGTTTTATTCTGATATCCGTTTAATTTAGTTAATTGCATGCCTAAGTTCTGTTTAGTAGGTGATCCAGGTAAGGGTCACTACAATATGAATCAATTCTTGATAGAGCGCTATATAAATCATTTGATTTGAAGTTTGATTTGAAGTATGATTTAAAGTCTTGATTTATATGTTTTGAATTGATATATGCGTTATTTAACTCTATCCTTGAAATAAAATGGTTAGAGTTGACATGTTTATATTTTAACGCGTGTATATGTCTTTTATACTGGGAATTATATTCTCACAGGAGTTTTCCGGTTGTTGTCTTGTTTTGTATTCTGTGGGGACCTCGGGTTGCTAATCTCAAATCTTAAGGGCAATTAAAGAATAAGCAATCACCAAGCATCCGAAGCTGTAACAAAAATTTTTTTTTTTTTTTTTTAAAATAGGCTGCGCTCGAGCGGCTGAAAAGCGCCGCTCGGGCGCGCCCTGCCCATTTTGAGGCAGAACTCTCTGCCCCGGGCCGCGCTCAGGCTGCTGTTTTCTGCAGCTCGGGCGCTGCCCTGGGCAGGTTCTTGCCCACACTTGACAGCTCCAAAACTTGGCAATTGACAACTTCAAAACTTGTTTCCTTTGATGTAACATAAACTTATACATCTAAACAAAGTCTTAAGCAAGTATACATGCATTTTATTACATCAACCAAGTCGCTAAAGAACGATAAATGACCCAAACTATCTCAAGTTTCATACATGTATTCCAAAACCAACAAATTCTAAGGTTCCTTGCTTCTAACATTCAAAACATCATCTACCACCCGAGTCCTCACTTGCTAGACTCTCTCCCAGCTGTCAATGACGTCGATGATCAGCTCCTGCCCTCTCTGTTGTCATGCACACATACAAAACAAGACAACAGCCGGATAACTTCGGTGAGATATAATTCTCAGTATAACCAACATATCGAAAGCGTTAAATAAATCATATTAACTCTATTTAAAACTCAACTCAACAAATAGAGTACTCAAACGCTTTAAATACGAATTGATTCACATAACTTCGAAGCCATCAAGATTCATAACTGATCTTGACATGGATATCCATCTAACGAATTCGTAAACGACTCGCAAATAAGGTTAACCGCAACCTTGGCTTATAATCAAATCGATATAGCATCATATCAACTCAAATTTAAAGATCCACTACCAGAGATGGATCGAAAACACCACAATCAAATCAAAACATAAACAAGTATGTGATTTTTGCGGGCCAACTCAAAGATAATCGTTCTTGAGTTTTAAAGTCCCTACTTCGCGATGTCGTCATTATACCTTCATTTATCGAGGTTCTAAACTCTTCAAATCTGCGAGATATAATCAAAATACATATATCAAACTTCATATCAACCTATCATGTCAGAAACGAGTCAAAACCATCAAGAATTCATCAATCAATCGCATTTCAAACCTCAACTCTTTCTTCGTTCGTTCAAGTCGGCGTCTTGTATCGTTTATCGTTCAAACTCAACTGAAACTGAATAAGAAAAATACTATAACATTCATAACATCTCAATAACAACTTCAACTCAAAATTCGGCTATCAAAACAGTTCCAAGACTCGATTAAACGACGTAGCGATACAAAATCGATAACCAACGTAATTCCCGACTTCGAAACTTGTAACTCAACTCATATATCAGCATATATCTTATAAAACTCAGCCATACAACAACATATCAGCAGCCATACTTGTCAAGATACATGCTACAAATCATAATCAATCCCTTCAAGCATTCAACTTTGATCCGGTGTCGAAACTAGACGCAATACACAACTCAAAACATAACCGAAAACTCAATATCTGATATCTATCAATTTTCTAAATTCCGACCATGCTAAAAGATATAAAATCTTACACCAAATCGAAGCCCTTGTCGTAAGGATTCCAGAACACTTTTCGGAATTGAAATCGGACAACCGGTTCAAAAGTTACGGCAAATCGAAAATCAAACTTTCAAAGGATATGAAGAAGAACGAAACTCTGCTCTTGGTTTCGAAAGTTTTCTGAACAAAAATCATGCTTACACGTTGCATAAGCTGAGTAAGCTAATAAAATCTGATAACTTTCAATAAAATTGCACTTTAGTCCCTAGATTCTTTAATAATTGCAATTTGGTCGTCGGCCCTTATTTTAATTCAATTTCAATCCTACATAATTTAAGAATATTAGAATTTAAATCAAAACTCTAAATATTCCCAAATTAAATATACTCGGAATAAAATTAAATAAATTCGGATTAATTTCTAATTAATCCCGGGCCTTACATTTCTCCCCCACTAAGACATGAGTTCGTCCTCGAATTCATAAACATTATAGATATGCAGTCCGCATGATCATAAGAATAAAGAATAACTGAAAACTGAATAAGAACTCACATCAGTGGAATAGATAAGGAAATCGTTGCTTCATATCTTCTTCGACTTCCCAAGTTGATTCTTCAACTCCGTGTCTACTCCATTGAATCTTTACCAATGGAATGGTCTTCGTTCGGAGTTGCTTCGTCTTTCTATCAAGAACTTGAATAGGTTGTTCGAAATAGCTAAGAGTATCACCCAACTCAGCTTCATCGGAGTGAATCACATGAGATGCATCAGATATGTACTTCCTCAACATCGATACATGAAAGACATCATGTATTCTAGATAAAGACATAGGAAGAGCGATTCGATAAGGTAGATTGCCTATCTTCTCGAGAATCTCATACGGACCAATATACCTCGGAGATAATTTCCCTTGTTTACCAAATCGAACGGTGCCTCTGAACGGTGAAATCTTCAGAAACACTCTATCTCCCTGATCAAAAGATAATGGTCATCGTTGTACATTCGCATATCTGGTCTGTCTGTGCTGTGCTGTTCTCATTCTCTGCTAAATCAGTTTCACCTTTTCAGTCATCTGTCTGATCATATCTGGCCCTAACTCAGGTACCTCAGAAACATCATCCCAATATAAAGGTGATCGACACTTCTTCCCATATAACGCTTTGAATGGTGCCATCTCTATACTCGTTTGATAACTGTTGTTATAAGAAAATTCCACGAGTGGTATAGAATTTTGCCATGTAACACCAAAATCAAGTACTACAGCTCTAAGAATATCCTCAAGTGTCTGAATTGTTCGTTCAGATTGACCGTCGGTTTGAGGATGGTAAGCAGTACTCAAATGTAAACGCGTACCTAGAGCTTCCTGTTGGCTATGCCAAAAGTGCAAAGTAAACCTCGGATCTCGGTCAGATACAATCGACTTTGGCACACCATGTAATCTTACCACTTCTCGAATATAGAGATCCGCCATTTGATCATGACGATAAGTCATTCGATAAGGAATAAAGCACGCAGATTTCGTCAATCTGTCAATGATCATCCAAACAGCATCGCATCCTCGAGATGATCGTGGCAACTTCGTTACAAAGTCCATGGAAATGTGGTCCCATTTCCATTCAAGAATCGATAAACTCTGTAATAAGCCACCTGGTTTCTTCCTTTCAGCTTTCACCTGTTGGCAATTCAAACATTTGGACACAAATTCAGTCACATCAGACTTCATTTGTTTCCACCAGTACTGACTCTTCAAGTCGTTGTACATCTTCCTGCCTCCAGGGTGAATACTGAAGCGACTACAATGGGCTTCTTTCAGAATATTCTGTCTCAAATCTGTAATATTAGGAACAACTATTCGGTTATTCACATACAAGATATCGTCATCAATAACCTTGTACTGAGACTGATGTCCAGATTTGATCATTTCAATCGATTTCTGTACACTCTGATCATCTTTATGTGCTTCTTTGATACGAATCAATAACTCTGGCTCAGCACTGATTGCATACACTCTCATAGGCCTTCTATCTGTCTCAAATACATAACCAGAAACACAACAATTCTCAATCAAATTAGATACACCTATAGTAGATAAAGATAAAGCACATACTTTTCTACTCAAGGCATCTGCTGCTGCGTTAGATTTTCCCGGATAGTATTTGATTTCACAATCAAAATCCTTCAATAAATCAAGCCATCGTCGTTGTCTCATGTTCAATTCAGATTGTGAGAATAGATACTTCAGACTTTTATGATCAGAAAAGATTTCAAACTTCTCGCCGTATAAATAATGTCTCCAGATCTTCAATGCAAAAACGATAGCAGCCAATTCAAGATCATGAATCGGATACCTAACCTCATGTGGTTTCAGTTGTCGAGAAGCATAAGCAACAACATGCCCTTTCTGCATTAAAATACATCCCAAACCCTGGTGAGAAGCATCACAATAAACAACAAAATCACCAGTACCTTTAGGGATTGTCAACACTGGTGCAGTAGTCAATATCTTCTTCAGTTCAACAAAACTCCTTTCACATGCCTCAGACCAAACAAATGGTGCATTTTTCTGTGTAAGCTGTGTAATAGGCTTCGCTATAGATGAAAAATCTCGAATGAATCGACGATAATAACCAGCTAAGCCCATAAAACTTAGAATTTCTGGCACAGACGTCGGTCTTTGCCAACTGATCACAGCTTCTACTTTGCTTGGATCCACTAATATACCATCTCCTTAAATTATATGGCCAAGAAACACGACTCGCTGCAACCAAAACTCACATTTGGATACCTTGGCATATAATTTTTCTTCCCGTAACGTTCTCAATACAATTCGGAGATGATCAGCATGTTCACACATATTCTTAGAATAAATCAAGATATCATCGATAAATATGATCACGAAATCATCTAGATATCTTTGAAATACCCTATTCATCAATCCCATAAAAACTGCTGGTGCATTCGTTAGACCAAAAGGCATGACTATGAATTCATAATGGCCATACCTGGTTCTAAATGCAGTCTTAGGAATATCTTCATCTCTAACCCTCAGTTGATGATATCCGGATCGCAAATCAATCTTCGAATATACTGACGATCCCTGCAATTGATCAAATAAATCATCGATACGAGGTAAAGGATAGCGATTCTTTACCGTTGCTTTGTTCAATTGCCGGTAGTCAATACATAGTCTCATCGATCCGTCCTTCTTTCTAGCAAACAATACCGGAGCACCCCAAGGAGAGACGCTCGGTCTGATATAACCCTTGGCCAAGAAATCTTTGAGTTGGTCTTTCAGTTCTTTCAATTCAATCGGTGCCACACGGTAAGGTGCTTTTGATATCGGCTGTGTACCTGGCATCAATTCAATACCGAAGTCTATCTCTCGATATGGAGGCAATCCCGGAATCTCGTCAGGAAAAACATCAGGAAATTCACTAACGACTGGCAAGTCAGCCAATTCAGGGCTAGTCTTTAATACATCAATAGCATAGATCAGAAATCCCTCTGCTCCTTTCTGTAACAACTCAGTCATAGCAAGAACAGATATCAATGGAATTTTAGATCTTGATCCCTTACAATAAAATTTCCATTCGTCAGCCATATCAGGTCTGAACTTCACAATCTTCTCAAAACAGTCTACTGTAGCTCTGTACTTGGTTAGCATATCAATACCGATTATGCAATCAAAATCAGACAAACCGAGTACAATACAATCAAGCTCAATCTCATGCCCCTCACACTGTAATATACAATTTCGTACAGACTTCACTGATACAATACCTCGACCCAGAGGTGATGAAATAGATAAAACAGTAGCTAAGGGCTCAACAGGTAATGAGTGCAATGCAACAAACTGCTCGGATATAAAAGTATGCGACGCACCAGTATCAAATAAAACATAAGCAGGATAACCATAAAGAGAATAGTTACCTGCAATCACATCATCTGGTGCCGCTTGTGCTTGCTCTTCAGTCAATGCAAACACCCTTGCTTGTTGCCTTGGAGGTTGATTCACCGTCTGACCTCCTCCTCTACTCGGTGCGGCAGGCTGTGATTGAAAAGAGTGAACTGAAGATGTAGATTGACCCACCGGTCTCGATGCTCCTGCACCCTGTGCACCTTCAGATCCTCTTTGTGGACACACTCTTGCAAAGTGTCCCATCTTGTTGCAAATGTGGCAGCTTCCAAACACACCTCGGCATTGTTCATCAGTATGGCGACCTCCACATTTGGTGCAATATACATCATACTTCTGTCCAGCTCTAGACTGTCGGGATCCACTAGAACTAGAAGAGCTACCACCACCTGATCTCTTGAACTGTTTGCTCTTACCCTTGAAGAAATTTTTCTTTCCACTGCTGCTACCTCCAGCTTCAAATCGAGGTGGCTGTGGAATCTGTGGTTGTTCTTGTGGTTGTCTCACTGGCTGTGACACAAACTGTGCTCCTCGTTGTTTTAGTATCCCTGCTTCTGCACCCTTTGCTCGATTCAGAGCATCAGCAAAGGTATTCGGTCTTCCCGAATTCACCAGTGTAAACACATCAGGATTCAAGCCATTGATAAATTGATCGGCTTGAGCTTCGTCACTAACAACGATATGTGGTGCAAACTTCAACAAGCTAGTGAATTTGGCAACATATTCTTCAATATTCAACTGTCCCTGTTGCAAACTTGCAAACTCTGCTCCTTTGTCGTTGCGATAAGACACAGGAAAGAAACGCTGATAGAAAGCAGTTCGAAATACAGACCAGGTAATAACAGTACCTTGGTTTTCCAGTGCTCTCTTCGTCGCTATCCACCAACTCTTCGCAAGGCCATGCAGTTGATGAATTATCAATCTCACACGATGATCATCTGCATAATCAATGGACTCAAATAACTGCTCTATATCTTCCAGCCAGTTCTCACACTCTATAGCATTCTCTGTTCCTTGCATCTTTGGTGGTTTGAATGACTGGAATCGTTTCAAAAGTTTCTCCATCGGATTAGCATCACTGAACTCATCAGTAGACGTACTACCCTGTCCATGTTCAGACACTATCACTGGGACCTGTGCAGCATTTGTCTGTTCAGGCTGATTCGTAGCCAATGTCTGCCTAACTCTCGGTGCTGGTCGGGGAGGCATATCTGATAATCAAACAGATTAGTGTACAGCTCATCATATCATAACACATTTCTGTTTCAGTTTTGTTGGAGAACGGCGATCAGATCAATCAGAATTGATACCCGGTGCAGTGGAAGTTTAAAAATTTTATATGGAACGATTCCATAATGGGTATCAAAACTTTACGATTAAATTGTGTGTGTAAAAATTAAATAACAATTATAAATTTTTACCTCCAATCTCGAATCGAGATTATGGACACCAACAGATTACTCTGCTCTTGTTGTATATCCCTGGAACTGATGGACGAACTGTTCTTCAATCAGGTCCACGAACAGAGATTTAATCCCTCTGATAGATTGCACTAGAAAATCTATCAGAAGTTTCTACGAAGAGAATTAACGAATTTTATCCGTTAAACCAGACTGAAAATTCAAAATTCACAGGCTGGATTTTCCCGAGTAGAGAGGGAGGGGGGCGGCCACTTAGAGATAGAAAAACTAGGGTTTTCGAAAATTGTGAGCCTCTGTTGTGTAATTTCTGTACTGCAATAACTTATTTATAATGTGGGCTGCTAACAGCTTAGGGCCCATTAGTCATAAGTTCAAGCCTGACAAGCAAAGCCCGCATGTTCAGAAATTAATATAAAATTCATTGTGACTCAGATTGATAAACCAATTTCACCAATGTTCACAGAAACCATTTCTGCATCTTTTAGAGTCATGATAAATTTTCTGAATCCGAATTCAGTGATTTCCAAAAATGCCCATCCCTATGTCATTTTAGGAAATCTTACTCCTCTACTCTTAAATAAGAAGTCCCACTTCTTTGTTCATTAAATTTAACTCTTTAAATTTAACTATCTCAACGGGGATTAAAAATCCATTACTCTGTGTGACCCTCAATGGTTCAGGGATACAGCTAGCCGTGGGCTCACAACTCCTTGTGACTCGGAACAACAATTTCCGACTTGCCCATCGAATCATGGTAAGAGCGCCTAGCAACATCGCCCCATGATTCCCTAGGTATCACTGATAGTGCCTACAAGAACCAATAGATTTTGGTTAGCGTACAGTACGGTCCCTTCATCCATATATCTCGATCGAATCAACAACCATTGGTAAATCGAGAGTCGTTCTAGATTCGATAACTATGCAACGCATCTTGAAGATCAAATAGTGACATCGCATGTGCTACTAAGAAACCATTTCTTAAAACACATCATGTACTCTGGCCAGAGATTCGTCACACTAATATCTCCTCAGATTGCATAGGATATCCACACTCGCAAGTATGTGGTGAATCCTTGACAACAAAGCATCGACTCCTATATGTGTTGTAACTGTACCCAATCCCGACACCTGATGACCCCAATAGAGTCGGTAAACGAGTCAAAGCACAGTACTAGCATATAGAGTCTCAATGATGTTTCAAGTAGTAAGGACTAATGGTGTACAACCAAAACCGCGGAATTTATCCACTCGATAAGTGATAACCACTTGGAAAGTCCGGATAGGGTAATTCGATCATTCATCGTATGAATATCCATTTGCATGCTTCGAACATCTCTATGTTCCTTACCAATGAAACGTGGTACTCTGCATCGCAAATGCTAGTCTCAAACTCGAGCGATCCTTATCCTTATTATCGGACGGCTCAATCGACTAGGAACTGTTTAGAATATACAGTGACTATAAGATGTGTTTCATGATAGTCATCCCCATGCACTACCACATCTTACATACACTATAGTATATTCAAGGTCTTTATCAAAACAACAATAGTATATCACAATATAACAATATGAAGAAAGATAAAGTCATTGACATTAATAAAAGTGTAAATTATATTAAACAAAAGATTGTTTATACAAAGAGTCATCAAAGCCCTTAGCCACAAGTTGGCTCACCGGGCACCCACTCTTTCAATCTCCCACTTGCCCTAAAGCCAACTAGTCATACTACGTAGACCCATTGCTTCGAGATGTTTGTCAAATAATGGTCCTGGCAAGGGCTTAGTAAGTGGATCAGCGATATTTTCTGCGGAGGCCACTCTTTCGACAGTGATGTCTCCTCTTTCCACGATCTCCCGGATGATGTGGTTTTTCCTCAGTACGTGTTTGGATCTTTGATGAGACCTTGGTTCCTTTGCCTGAGCAACGGCACCCGTGTTGTCACAGTATACCGGGACTGGACCAACAACTTCCGGAATAACGCCCAACTCTTGGACGAAATTCCTCATCCAAACGGCCTCTTTAGCAGCAGCTGATGCTGCAATGTATTCTGCCTCAGTGGTGGAATCCGCTGTGGTGTCCTGCTTGGAACTCTTCCAAGAGACAGCACCACCATTGAGCATGAACACAAATCCAGAGGTTGACTTCGAGTCATCCACATCACTTTGGAAGCTAGATTCGTGTTGGAAAACTGGCGAGTTCCCAGACCAATTACGATTGATACCCGGTGCAGCGGAAGTTTAAAAATTTTTCATGGAACGTTTCCATGGTATGGGTATCAACCGTTCATTGATTGAATTACGTGTGTGTAAAATTTAAATAACAATTAAATAAATTTTACCTCAAATCTCGCAACGAGATTAATGGACACCAACAGAACAATTCTGCTCTTGTTGTCTCTCCCTGGAACCGATGAACGCCTTCAATCAGGTCCACGAACAGAGGTTTAATCCCTCTGATAGATTGCACTAGAAAATCTATCAGAAGTTTTCTGCGAAGAGAATACACGAATTTGATTCGTTATTCCTGACTGCAATTCAAAATCACAGACCGGAATTTCTCGGGCAGAGTGAAGGGGGGCGGCCGAAATATGTTTGAGAGAGAGGGTAGGGTTTTCGAAAATTGCTCTCAAAATAATGACCTGTTGTGTGTAATTTCTGTACTGAAATAACTTATTTATAATGCAGGCCACTAACACCTTAGGGCCCATTAGTCATAAGCTGGGGCCCGACAAGCAAAGCCCGCTCGTTCAGAAATTAATATAAAATTCATCGTGACTCCGATTGATGAAACGATTTCACCAATGTGCACAGAAACCATTTCTGCACGTTTTAAAGTCAAAATAAATTTTCCTGAATCCGAATTCAGTGGTTTCCAAAAATGTCCATCCCTATGTCATTTTAGGAAATCCTACTCCCTTACTCTTATTTAAGAAGTCCAACTCCTTAGTTCATTAAATTTAACTCTTTAAATTTAACTATCTCAACGGGGATTAAAACTCCATTACACTGTGTGACCCTCAATGGTTCAGGGATACAGCTAGCCGTGGGCTCACAACTCCTTGTGACTCGGAACAACACTTTCCGACTTGCCCAACGAATCATGGTAAAGCGCCTAGCAACATCGCCCCATGATTCCCTAGGTATCACTGATAGTGCCTACAAGAACCAGTAGATTTTGGTTAACGTACAGTACGGTCCCTTCATCCATATATCCCGATCGAATCAACAACCATTGGTATATCGAGAGTCGCTCAAGATTCGATAACTATGCAATACATCTTGAAGATCAAATTAGTGACATCGCATGTGCTACTAAGAAACCATTTCTTAAATCACATCAAGTACTCTGGCCAGAGATTTGTCACACTAATATCTCCTCAGATCGCATAGGATATCCACACTCGCAAGTATGTGGTGAATCCTTGACAACAATGCATTGACTCCTATATGTGTCGTAACTGTACCCAATCTCGACACCTGATGACCCCCTCAGAGTCGGTAAACGAGTCAAAGCACAGTACTAGCATATAGAGTCTCCATGATGTTTCAAGTCGTAAGGACTAATGGTGTACAACCAAAACCGCGGACTTTATCCACTCGATAAGTGATAACCACTTGGAAAGTCCGGATAGGGTAGTTCGACTATTCATCCTATGAATATCCATTTGCATGCTTCGAACATCTCCATGTTCCCTACCAATGAAACGTGGTACTCCGCATCGCAAATGCTAGTCTCAAACTCGAGCGATCCTTATCCTTATTATCGGACGGCTCAATCGACTAGGAACGGTTTTAGAATATACAGTGACTATAAGATGTATTTCATGATAGACATCTCCATGTTCTACCACATCTTACATACACTATAGTATATTCAAGGTCTTTATCAAAACAACAATAGTATATCACAATATAACAATATGAAGTAATATAAAGTCATTGCCATAAAAGTGTAAATAATATTAAACAAAAGATTGTTTATACAAAGAGTCATCAAAACCCATAGCCACACAGTTGGCTCACTGGGCACCCACTCTTACAATCTCCCACTTGCCCTATAGCCAACTAGTCATACTACGTAGACCCATTGCTTCGCGATGTTTGTCAAACAATGGTCCTGGCAAAGGCTTAGTAAGTGGATCAGCGATATTGTCTGCAGAGGCCACTCGTTCGACACTGATGTCTCCTCTTTCCACAATCTCCCGGATTATGTGGTATTTCCTCAGTACGTGTTTGGATCTTTGATGAGACCTTGGTTCCTTTGCTTGAGCAACGGCACCCGTGTTGTCGCAGTACACCGGGACTGGACCAACAAATTCAGGAATGACGCCCAACTCTTGGACGAAATTCCTCATCCAAACGGCCTCTTTAGCAGCAGCTGATGCTGCAATGTATTCAGCCTCAGTGGTGGAATCCACTGTGGTGTCCTGCTTGGAACTCTTCCAAGAGACAGCACCGCCATTGAGCATGAACACAAATCCAGAGGTTGACTTCGAGTCATCCACATCACTTTGGAAGCTAGAGTCGGTATAGCCTTCCAGTTTGAGTTCTCGTCCTCCATAAACCATGAACATATTCTTAGTCCTTCGCAAGTACTTAAGAATGTCCTTCACGGCTTTCCAATGCATCTGACCAGGATTAGACTGATATCTGCTCGTGACACTCAGAGCAAATGCTACATCCGGTCTGGTAGATATCATCCCATACATGATACTACCTATAGCTGACGCATATGGTACATGTGTCATATTCTCTATCTCTGCATCAGTCTTGGGACACATAGACTTGGATAGAGAAACTCCATGACACATGGGTAGATGTCCTCTCTTGGACCCATCCATTGAAAACCGTTTCAATATGGTATCGATGTAGGTTGATTGAGTGAGTCCTATCATTCTCTTAGATCTATCCCTATAGATCTGTATCCCAAGAATGTAGGATGCCTCACCCAAATCCTTCATCGAAAATCTACCTGATAACCATATCTTTGTTGACTGCAACATCCCTACATCATTCCCAATGAGTAGGATGTCATCAACATAAAGTACTAAGAATGTCACCGCATCCTTAACTACTTTCTTGTACACGCAAGGTTCCTCCGGGTTCTTGATGAAACCAAAGTCTTTAATTGTTTCATCAAATTTCTGGTTCCAACTTCTTGATGCTTGTTTTAGACCATAAATTGATCTCTGAAGCTTGCATACCTTATGCTCGCTTCCCATGGATGTGTACCCCTCAGGCTGCTTCATATAGATTTCTTCCTTAATGTCTCCATTAAGAAAAGCAGTCTTCACATCCATTTGCCATATCTCATAGTCATACCATGCAGCTATGGCAATAAGGATTCTTATGGACTTGAACATTGCAACTGGTGAAAAGGTTTCGTCATAGTCAACTCCTTGCCTTTGAGTATAACCTTTAGCCACCAATCGCGCCTTGTAGGTCAATACCTTACCATCAGGCCCAAGCTTTCTTTTGTAGATCCATTTACACCCTATTGGAACAATTCCATCGGGAGGATCCACTAAAGTCCAGACTTGGTTAGTATGCATCGAATCCAATTCTGACTGCATAGCTTCAAGCCATAAATTCGAATCCGCATCAGAAATTGCTTCCTTGAAGCTTCTTGGATCACATCCAATGTCGGGTTCATCTTGACCCTCTTCAAGAAGAAGACCATATCGAACTGGAGGTCTAGAAGTCCTCTCGGATCTTCTAGGTGCAGGCGTGTCCAGCAATGGTTCCTGAGGTGTGGGATCGTTATTTTGTATTTCGGGTTCTTCTCGAACTTCTTCGAGTTCCATCATCTCGCCTTTCTTATCCAATAAGAACTCCTTCTCCAAGAAGGTGGCATTCCGCGAAACAAACACCTTTGTTTCAGCAGGATAATAGAAATAATATCCGATTGAATTCTTCGGATACCCCACAAAATAACACAAGCTGGATCGACTATCCAACTTATCTCCCACTGTCCGCTTCACGTAAGCAGGACATCCCCAAATCCTCAAGTACCAATACTTAGGAGCTTTGCCATTCCATAACTCGTATGGTGTTTTGTCCACTGCTTTAGTGTGGACGTTGTTCAACAACAATACCGCCGTTTCAAGCGCATAGCCCCAAAACGAAGGTGGAAGCTCAGTGAAGCTCATCATGGATCGAACCATGTCCAACAAAGTTCGATTACGGCGCTCCGATACACCATTAAGCTGTGGTGTCATAGGAGGAGTCCACTGAGAGAGAATCCCATTCTCTTTTAGATAGTCCAAAAACTCGGTACTCAAGTATTCTCCACCTCGATCCGATCGAAGTGCTTTAATACTTTTACCTAGCTTGTTTTCTACTTCAGCCTTGAATTCTTTGAACTTTTCAAATGCTTCAGACTTATATTTCATTAAATATAAATACCCATACCTAGAATAATCATCAGTAAAGGTAATGAAGTAGGTGTGGCCATGTTGAGTCCCTACTCTAAATGGACCACAAACATCTGTATGGATCAAATCCAACAGATTTTGACTACGTTCAGGCTTCCCCTTAAAAGGAGATTTAGTCATTTTCCCTTTTAGGCAGGATTCACAAGTAGGTAGAGAGTTAATATCAGACATATCAAACATGCCTTCTCCCACTAGCTTGTTCATCCTCCTTGAGGAAATATGACCTAGTCTAGCGTGCCAAAGGTTTGCCGGGTTTTGACTATCGATTTTCCTTTTGTTTGTTGTTGCCGGTTTGTCAATACAATTCACTGGAACGTCTTTTAGTTTTAAATTTTATAGATCGTTTTCAAGTTGTCCATTTCCAATTAAACATTCATTCTTGTAAATATTGCAAATCCCATTCACAAAATTACAAGAATAACCATCTCTATCAAGCATAGAAATAGAAATAATGTTTTTAATTAAATCTGGCACAAATAAAACATCTCTCAACAATAATTTAAAACCGTTCTGCAAAAATGTCTCCTATAGCTTTGGATTTATCTCTGGAACCATTCCCGAGCCTTGACTGGGTCTCACCCATCCTTAGCCTATTACTTCTTGTCATCATTTGCAACTCATTGCAAATATGAGATCTACATCTGGTATCCAATACCCAAGAAGTAGTATTAAGAAAAACATTTTAATGTAAAACATACCCTTTGCAGTTCGCAACTGCTTGAGGTATTCCTTGCAGTTACGTTTCCAATGACCGGGTTTCTTGCAATGATGGCAAACTTGTTTAGACTTGTCCAATTTTGCATGTAACATTTGGCCTTGAGATCATGGTCCAACCATTTCTCTAGTTCGGCCAACCTTTCGGCAGTTACATCAGCCGGGGCTGTTTTCGGAGAAGCCTTTTCTAACACTTTAGAAAATCTTTTCCGAACTTAGGACAATCTTAACTTATGGAATCATTCTGTATTGTTTGCGTCAATAAGTTTGTTTTGTTGGAGAACAGAAGCATGTGGATTACTGAGATAAAACAGACAATTATCGATGATTGTTTAAATAATTTACTAAGACATAAAATTGGCGAATTTTATTTTATGAATCTCACTCCCACTATTTTAACGATTTCACCACCCTCTAGTGAAAACGGGAAACTTTTTCCTTAGTGAGAACATGGAGTCCAATTGACAAACTTATGGTCCCGAATAATATCAGCCAACCATAATTCTCAAAAGGTAGAGCCCAATTGCTTCCAAAGCAACCCCCATGTGTTTACCTCATGTCCAATAAGGGCCCAATAATATGACGCCGTTTAAAGTGACATGTCAAGATGACCCATCAATATTAAGTTGTGATGGACGGTCGCCATGTGGATCCCCCAATAATATGAGCCGATCCCATGGGAGTTCCACCCAACTTACAACATTTGTCGATCCAATGTACAGCTTTCCGACGGACGGGCCCCCCCAATAATATGAGCCGGACCGTATCCGCGGGTAGCATCACATACATTGACCGTTGATGGAAGGTAGGAACATTTAAACAATATTTAAATTTCCTTTATTTATCTTGATATAAATTTTAAATCATATTTAAAATGAGGGATTTTATTTATAAAAATATTTGTCTCATCATATTTAATTTATTGCATGCATTGCCGGATTCACGCAATTTATGTCTAAACATGCATACAATCATAATATCACATATTATATAGGATGATCGATTCCATTTCTAATTGACCCGTGGTTGCCAATCACGGGTCTTAGTCCAATCCTAGGTAATATGCAGTATGCAAATGCAATCCTATTACATATGCTTCCAATTTACATTTCTTCAGTCTTCATTGTCTGCTGGGCCCACCATCTTCAAATCTTGATCTCCCACTAAATCTAATGTATTTACAATAAATAACAATGACAAGTAGGGGATACATTTTTAGGGGGTGGGAACGGGCTATAAACCAAGCCCACTTTTATTACATATGACATTCATATCGGGCCATAAACCAGGCCCATTAATAAAACCAACAACAATAAAGACAAAATGTAAATTCCTAACATACACCTACAAAATTGGTCATGGCAATCGATCATCCTTATCCAATAACATTTAATTCAAAATTAATTTATTGGATAACATGCTGTGGCAATTCAAATTTAAACAAGATAAAATCATATTTTATATATAAAATCACATTTCACATATAAAATCATATTTTATCTCCATATCAAATAAAATCATATTTTATCTATAAAATCCAATTTTACAAATAAAATCATATTTTACTTAATATATCATAAGATCATATCTTATCATCAATTGTACCAAAATAATTGATTTCAAAATTCAATTTACGGATAAAATATTAAAATTTTCCAAAAATTCAAATTTATCCAAAATCAATTTTAAAATTTACGGACTCGAACAATTCGATCCGAAATCTCGTGAACCAATCAAAAACAATTTTTGACCGGACCAAAAATAAAATTTTAACATATTAAAATTAATTTTTAATAAAATATTAATTTTTCCCGCGGGCCACCCGGGACACTCCCGGGTTGGCCCGCACCCGGGGCGCGGGCCGGGGCAGCCCGGCTGCCCCCTTAGGGCAGCAACGCTTGCTGCCCTGGCGGCGGCTGGCGCCGCCGCTGGGCGGCGCCGAGCGCTGCCCTGGGCAGCGCCGAGCGCTGCGCTGGGCAGCGCACAGCGCTGCCCTGGGCAGCGCCGTGCGCCGCCCTGGGCGGCGACGGTCGCCGCCCTGGGCGGCGCCGTGCGCCCCCTTTGGGCGGCGCCGTGCGCCGCCCCTGGGGGCAGCGACCATCGCTGCCCCCTCCGGGCAGCGATCCAATCGCTGCCCGGGTTTCGCCCCCGGAAAAAAATATTTTTTTATTAAAAATATTTATTTTGTTTCAAAAACCGAGACTCAAAAATTTTGTACAATTGATTAATTCAATCGATTGATCTGAGCAACCTGGCTCTGATACCACTGTTGGAAAACTGGCGAGTTCCCAGACCAATTACGATTGATACCCGGTGCAGCGGAAGTTTAAAAATTTTTCATGGAACGTTTCCATGGTATGGGTATCAACCGTTCATTGATTGAATTACGTGTGTGTAAAATTTAAATAACAATTAAATAAATTTTACCTCAAATCTCGCAACGAGATTAATGGACACCAATAGAACAATTCTGCTCTTGTTGTCTCTCCCTGGAACCGATGAACGCCTTCAATCAGGTCCACGAACAGAGGTTTAATCCCTCTGATAGATTGCACTAGAAAATCTATCAGAAGTTTTCTGCGAAGAGAATACACGAATTTGATTCGTTATTCCTGACTGCAATTCAAAATCACAGACCGGAATTTCTCGGGCAGAGTGAAGGGGGGCGGCCGAAATATGTTTGAGAGAGAGGGTAGGGTTTTCGAAAATTGCTCTCAAAATAATGACCTGTTGTGTGTAATTTCTGTACTGAAATAACTTATTTATAATGCAGGCCACTAACACCTTAGGGCCCATTAGTCATAAGCTGGGGCCCGACAAGCAAAGCCCGCTCGTTCAGAAATTAATATAAAATTCATCGTGACTCCGATTGATGAAACGATTTCACCAATGTGCACAGAAACCATTTCTGCACGTTTTAAAGTCAAAATAAATTTTCCTGAATCCGAATTCAGTGGTTTCCAAAAATGTCCATCCCTATGTCATTTTAGGAAATCCTACTCCCTTACTCTTATTTAAGAAGTCCAACTCCTTAGTTCATTAAATTTAACTCTTTAAATTTAACTATCTCAACGGGGATTAAAACTCCATTACACTGTGTGACCCTCAATGGTTCAGGGATACAGCTAGCCGTGGGCTCACAACTCCTTGTGACTCGGAACAACACTTTCCGACTTGCCCAACGAATCATGGTAAAGCGCCTAGCAACATCGCCCCATGATTCCCTAGGTATCACTGATAGTGCCTACAAGAACCAGTAGATTTTGGTTAACGTACAGTACGGTCCCTTCATCCATATATCCCGATCGAATCAACAACCATTGGTATATCGAGAGTCGCTCAAGATTCGATAACTATGCAATACATCTTGAAGATCAAATTAGTGACATCGCATGTGCTACTAAGAAACCATTTCTTAAATCACATCAAGTACTCTGGCCAGAGATTTGTCACACTAATATCTCCTCAGATCGCATAGGATATCCACACTCGCAAGTATGTGGTGAATCCTTGACAACAATGCATTGACTCCTATATGTGTCGTAACTGTACCCAATCTCGACACCTGATGACCCCCTCAGAGTCGGTAAACGAGTCAAAGCACAGTACTAGCATATAGAGTCTCCATGATGTTTCAAGTCGTAAGGACTAATGGTGTACAACCAAAACCGCGGACTTTATCCACTCGATAAGTGATAACCACTTGGAAAGTCCGGATAGGGTAGTTCGACTATTCATCCTATGAATATCCATTTGCATGCTTCGAACATCTCCATGTTCCCTACCAATGAAACGTGGTACTCCGCATCGCAAATGCTAGTCTCAAACTCGAGCGATCCTTATCCTTATTATCGGACGGCTCAATCGACTAGGAACAGTTTTAGAATATACAGTGACTATAAGATGTATTTCATGATAGACATCTCCATGTTCTACCACATCTTACATACACTATAGTATATTCAAGGTCTTTATCAAAACAACAATAGTATATCACAATATAACAATATGAAGTAATATAAAGTCATTGCCATAAAAGTGTAAATAATATTAAACAAAAGATTGTTTATACAAAGAGTCATCAAAACCCATAGCCACACAGTTGGCTCACTGGGCACCCACTCTTACAATTCGGTATATCCTTCCAATTTTAGTTCTCTTCCTCCATATACCATGAACATATTCTTAGTCCTTCGTAAGTACTTAAGAATGTCCTTCACGGCTTTCCAATGCATTTGACCGGGATTAGCTTGATATCTGCTCGTGACACTCAGAGCAAATGCTACATCCGGTCTGGTAGATATCATCCCATACATGATACTACCAATGGCTGACGCATATGGTACATGTGTCATTTTCTCTATCTCTTCATCAGTCTTGGGACACATAGACCTGGATAGAGAAACTCCATGACACATAGGTAGATGTCCTCTCTTGGACCCATCCATTGAAAACCTTTTCAATATGGTTTCGATGTAAGTTGATTGAGTGAGTCCTATCATTCTCTTAGATCTATCTCTATAGATCTGTATCCCTAGAATATAGGATGCCTTACCCAAATCCTTCATCGAGAATCTACCTGATAACCATATCTTTGTTGACTGCAACATCCCTACATCATTCCCAATGAGTAGGATGTCATCAACATAAAGTACTAAGAATGTCACAGCATCCTTAACTACTTTCTTGTACACGCATGGTTCCTCCGGGTTCTTGATGAAGCCAAAATCCTTTATTGTTTCATCAAATTTCTGGTTCCAACTTCTTGATGCTTGTTTTAGACCATAGATTGATCTCTGAAGCTTGCATACCTTATGCTCGCTTCCCATGGATGTGTATCCCTCAGGCTGCGTCATATAGATCTCTTCCTTAATGTTTCCATTAAGAAATGCAGTCTTCACATCCATTTGCCATATCTCATAGTCATACCAAGCAGCTATGGCAATAAGGATTCTTATGGACTTGAACATTGCAACTGGTGAAAAGGTTTCATCATAGTCAACTCCTTGTCTTTGAGTATAACCTTTCGCCACCAATCGCACCTTGTAGGTCAATACCTTACCATCAGGCCCAAGCTTTCTCTTGTAGATCCATTTACACCCTATTGGAACAATTCCATCGGGAGGATCTACTAAAGACCAAACTTGGTTTGTATGCATCGAATCTATTTCCGACTGCATAGCTTCATGCCATAAATTTGAATCCGCATCAGAAATTGCTTCCTTGAAGTTTCTTGGATCACATCCAACATCGGGTTCATCTTGATCCCTTTCAAGAAGAAGACCATATCGAATGGGAGGTCTAGTAGTCCTCTCGGATCTTCTAGGTATAGGCGTGTGCATCAATGGTTCCTGAGGTGTAGGATCATTATTTTGTATTTCGGGTTCTTCTCGAATTTCTTCGAGTTCCATCATCTCGTCTTTCTTATCCAATAAGAACTCCTTCTCCAAGAAGGTGGCATTCCTTGAAACAAACACTTTTGTTTCAGTAGGATGATAGAAATAATATCCGATTGAATTCTTCGGATACCCTACAAAATAACATAAGGTGGATCGACTATCCAACTTATCTCCCACTGTCTGCTTCACGTAAGCAGGACATCCCCAAATCCTCAAGTACGAATACTTAGGAGCTTTGCCATTCCATAACTCGTATGGTGGTTTGTCCACTGCTTTGGTGTGGACGTTGTTCAACAACAATACCGCCGTTTCAAGCGCGTAGCCCCAAAACGAAGGTGGAAGCTCAGTGAAGCTCATCATGGATCGAACCATGTCCAACAAAGTTCGATTACGACGCTCCGATACACCATTCAGCTGAGGTGTCATAGGAGGAGTCCACTGAGAGAGAATCCCATTCACTTTCAGATAGTCCAAAAACTCGGTACTTAAGTATTCTCCACCTCGATCCGATCGAAGTGCTTTAATACTTTTACCTAGCTTGTTTTCTACTTCAGCCTTGAATTCTTTGAACTTTTCAAATGCTTCAGACTTATATTTCATTAAATATAAATACCCATACCTAGAATAATCATCAGTAAAGGTAATGAAGTAGGTGTGGCCATATTGAGTACCAATTCTAAATGGACCACAAACATCTGTATGGATCAAATCCAACAGATTTTGACTACGCTCAGGTTTCTCCTTAAAAGGAGATTTAGTCATTTTTCCTTTCAGGCAGGACTCACAAGTGGGTAGAGAGTTAATATCAGACATATCAAACATGCCATCTCCCACTAGCTTGTTCATCCTCCTTGAGAAAATATGACCTAGCCTAGCATGCCATAGGTTTGCCGGGTTTTGACTATCGATTTTCCTTTTGTTTGTTGTTACCGGTTTATCAACATAATTTATTGGAACGTCTTTTAATTTTAAGTTATATAGATCATTTTCAAGTTGTCCATTTCCAATCAAACATTAATTCTTGTAAATATTGCAAATCCCATTCACAAAATTGCAAGAATAACCATCTCTATCAAGCATAGAAACAGAAATAATGTTTTTAATCAAATTTGAAACAAATAAAACATCTCTCAAAAGTAACTTAAAACTGTTCTGCAAAATTAAATAAACATCTCCCACAGCTTTAGCTTCAACTGTGGAACCATTTTCGATCCTCAGCTGGGTCTCACCCATTCTAAGCTTGCGACTTCTTGTCATCACCTGCAAATCATTGCAAATGTAAGATCCACATCCGGTATCCAATACCCAAGAAGTAGTATTAAGTGAAACATTTATTTCAATATAGAACATACCCTTCGCAGTTCGCAACTGCTCTAGATATTCCTTGCAGTTACGTTTCCAATGACCGGGCTTCTTGCAGTAATGGCAAACATCCTTGGACTTTTCCATGTTTGAAGCCTTTGTCTTGTACTTCTTCTCGGGTTCGGTTTTATTGGGTGGGGCAGAACGTTTCTTACCCTTTGTACTTGGCCCCTTCTTAGCAGAAGAAGAGGAGCCCACCAAGAAAGCCGGTTTATCCTTCTTTAAAGTGGATTCATATGTTACAAGCATATTGACCATCTCTTCAAGGGAGGCCTCTATCTTGTTCATATTGAAATTCACCACAAATCCGTCAAACGAAGAAGGAAGAGATAGAAGTAATAATTCCACGTTGAGTTCATGCTCCAACACCAAATCAAGCGTTACCAACTTCTGTATGAGCCAAATCACTCGTACCCCATGATCACGGACCGAAGTCCCTTCACGCATGCGACACGTCATTAGCTCTTTTACAGTAGCGAACCTTTCAGCTCTCGATTGAGCCCCAAAAAGTTCCTTGAGTTGTACATGAATGTCAGCAGCATTCATGGTATCCTCAAATCGCCTCTGGAGTTCATCAGACATCGAGGCTTGCATATAGCATTTGGCCTTGATATCATGGTCCCACCATGTATCAAGTTTGGCCAACTCTTCTGGACTTACATCAGCTGGTGCTTCCTTCGGAGGAGATTTTTCTAACACGTAGAGCATCTTCTCCGAGGTCAAGACAATCTTCAACTTACGGAACCATTCCGTATAGTTTGCGCCAGTCAGTTTATTTTGTTCGAGGATAGAGAATAGTGGATTGCGCGAATTCATCTTAATGAAATACTGAAAAGAAACAGACAATTATCAGTGATTGTTTAATTAATTTACTAAGACATAAAATAAGCGAAATTTATTTTATGAATCTCACTCCCACTATTTTAACGATTTCACTACCCTCTAGTGAAAACGGAAAACTGTTTTCCTTAGTGAGAACATAGAGTCCAATTGACAAAATATGGTCCCGAATAATATAAGCCAACCATAATTTTCAAAAGGTAGAGCCCAATTGCTTCCAAAGCAACCTCCACGTTTTTACCTCATGTCCAACAAGGGCCCAATAATATGACGCCGTTTATTGTGACATGTCAAGATGACCCATCAATATTAAGTTGTGATGGACGGTCGCCATGTGGATCCCCCAATAATATGAGCCGATCCCATGGGAGTTCCACCCAACTTACAACATGTGTCGATCCAATGTACAGCTTTTCGACGAACGGGCCCCCCCAATAATATGAGCCGGACCGTATCTGCGGGTAGCATCTCATACATTGATCGTTGATGGAAGGTAGGAACATTTAAACAATTTTAAATTTCCTTTATTTATCTTGATATCAATATTAAATCATATTTAAAATAAGGGATTTTAATTTTGAAAATTTGTCTCATCATTTTAAAATTTGTATGCTTGCGGGATTCATACAATTTTGTCTAAAACATGCATACAACTATAATATCATATATTATATAGGATGATCGATTCCATTTCTAATCGACCCGTGGTTGCCAATCACGAGTCTAAGTCCAATCCTATGTAATATGCAGGTATGCAATGCAATCCTATTACATTGTGCTTCCAATTTACATTTCTTCTGTCTTTATTGTCTGCTGGGCCCACCTCCGTCTTCAAATCTTCATCTCCCACTAAATCTAATGTATTTACAATAAATAACAATGACAAGTAGGGGATACATTTTTAGGGGTGGGAACGGGCCATAAACCAGGCCCACTTTTATTACATATGACAATTCATATTGGGCCATAAACCAGGCCCATTAATAAATCCAACAACAATAAAAACAAATGTAAATTCCTAACATACACCTACAAAATTTGTCATGACAATCGATCATCCTTATCCAATAACATTTAATTCAAAATTAATTTATTGGATAACATGCAATGGCAATTAAATTTAAAAGGATAAAATCATATTCCATATATAAAATCTTATTTTACATACAAAATCATATTTTATCTTTTTATCAAATAAAATCATATTTTACATATAAAATCAAATTTTATACATAAAATCATATTTTACTCAATATTTCCATAAGATCATATCTTATCATCAATTGTACCAAAAATAATTAATTTCATAAAATCTGATTTAACGGATAAAATCTATAAATTTTCCAAAAATTCAAATTTATCCAAAAATCAATTTTAAAATTTTCGGACTCGAACAATTCGATCCGACGCCTCGTGAACCAATCAAAAACAATTTTCGATCGGACCAAAAATAGAATTTTAACATATTAAAACTTTAATTTTAAAATTAAAAATTAATTTTTCCGCGGGCCGCCCGGGACGCTCCCGGGCTGCCCGCGCCCCAAAAGGGCTCAGGCCGGGCAGCGCCGTGCGCCGCCCTGCGCAGCGCCGTGCACTGCGCTGCGCTGGGCAGCACCGTGCGCTGCCCGAGGCAGCGACCCTCGCTGCCCCCTGGGCAGCGATCCAATCGCTGCCCGTGTTTTGCCCGAAAAAAAAAAAAATTTATTTTTAAAAAAAAATTATTTTGTTTCAAAAACCGAGGCTTAAAAATTTTTGTACAATCGATTAATTTAATCGCTTGATCTGAGCAACCTGTCTCTGATACCACTGTTGGAGATCGGCGATCAGATCAATCAGAATTGATACCCGGTGCAGCGGAAGTTTAAAAATTTTATATGGAACGATTCCATAATGGGTATCAAAACTTTACGATTAAATTGTGTGTGTAAAAATTTAATAACAATTATAAATTTTTACCTCCAATCTCGAATCGAGATTATGGACACCAACAGATTACTCTACTCTTGTTGTATATCTCTGGAACTGATGGACGAACTGTTCTTCAATCAGGTCCACGAACAGAGATTTAATCCCTCTGATAGATTGCACTAGAAAATCTATCAGAAGTTTCTAAGAAGAGAATTAACGAATTTGATCCGTTAAACCAGACTGAAAATTCAAAATTCACAGGCTGGATTTTCCTGAGTAGAGAGGGAGGGGGGCGGCCACTTAGAGATAGAAAAACTAGGGTTTTTGAAAATTGTGAGCCTCTGTTATGTAATTTATGTACTGCAATAACTTATTTATAATGTGGGATGCTAACAGCTTAGGGCCCATTAGTCATAAGTTCAAGCCTCACAAGCAAAGCCCGCATGTTCAGAAATTAATATAAAATTCATCGTGACTCAGATTGATAAACCAATTTCACCAATGTTCACAGAAACCATTTCTGCATCTTTTAGTGTCAAGATAAATTTTCTGAATCCGAATTTAGTGATTTCCAAAAATGCCCATCCCTATGTCATTTTAGAAAATCTTACTCCTCTACTCTTAAATAAGAAGTTCCACTTCTTTGTTCATTAAATTTAACTCTTTAAATTTAACTATCTCAACGGGGATTAAAAATTCATTACTCTGTGTGAACCTCAATGGTTCAGGGATACAGCTAGCCGTGGGCTCACAACTCCTTGTGACTCGGAACAACAATTTCCGACTTGCCCATCGAATCATGGTAAGAGCGCCTAGCAACATCGCCCCATGATTCCCTAGGTATCACTGATAGTGCCTACAAGAACCAATAGATTTTGGTTAGAGTACAGTACGGTCCCATCATCCATATATCCCGATCGAATCAACAATCATTGGTAAATCGAGAGTCATTCTAGATTTGATAACTATGCAACGCATCTTGAAGATCAAATAGTGACATCGCATGTGCTACTAAGAAACCATTTCTTAAAACACATCATGTACTCTGGCCAGAGATTCGTCACACTAATATCTCCTCAGATTGCATAGGATATCCACACTCGCAAGTATGTGGTGAATCCTTGACAACAAAGCATCGACTCTTATATGTGTTGTAACTGTACCCAATCCCGACACCTGATGACCCCAATAGAGTCGGTAAATGAGTCAAAGCACAGTACTAGCATATAGAGTCTCAATGATGTTTCAAGTAGTAAGGACTAATGGTGTACAACCAAAACCGCGGACTTTATCCACTCGATAAGTGATAACCACTTGGAAAGTCCGGATAGGGTAATTCGATCATTCATCGTATGAATATCCATTTGCATGCTTCGAACATCTCTATGTTCCTTACCAATGAAACGTGGTACTCTGCATCGCAAATGCTGGTCTCAAACTCGAGCGATCCTTATCCTTATTATCGGACGTCTCAATCGACTAGGAACTTTTTAAAATATACAGTGACTATAAGATGTGTTTCATGATAGTCATCCCCATGCACTACCACATCTTACATACACTATAGTATATTCAAGGTCTTTATCAAAACAACAATAGTATATCACAATATAACAATATGAAGAAAGATAAAGTCATTGACATTAATAAAAGTGTAAATTATATTAAACAAAAGATTGTTTATACAAAGAGTCATCAAAGCCCTTAGCCACAAGTTGGCTCACCGGGCACCCACTCTTTCAAGTTCCTCAATGCCTTCTCAAAAGGTCGAATCTGATTCAGTCGTATTATTACATGCTTCCAATAATATCAGATAACGGATAGCATGCAATTATTAAAACATCATCTACAACCCGAGTCCTCACTTGCTAGACTCTCTCCCAGCTGTCAATGACGTCGATGATCAGCTCCTGCCCTCTCTGTTGTCATGCACACATACAAAACAAGACAACAGCCGGATAACTCCGGTGAGATATAATTCTCAGTATAACCAACATATCGAAAGTGTTAAATAAATCATATTAACTCTATTTAAAACTCGACTCAACAAATAGAGTACTCAAACGCTTTAAATACGAATGATTCACATAACTTCGAAGCCATCAAGATTCATAACTGATCTTGACATGGATATCCATCTAACGAATTTGTAAACGACTCGCAAATAAGGTTAACCGCAACCTTGGCTTAGAATCAAATCGATATAGCATCATATCAACTCAAATTTAAAGATCCACTACCTGAGATGGATCGACAACACCACAATCAAATCAAAACATAAACAAGTATGTGATTTTTGCGGGCCAACTCAAAGATAATCGTTCTTGAGTTTCAAAGTCCCTACTTCGCGATGTCGTCATTATACCTTCGTTTATCGAGGTTCTGAACTCTTCAAATCTGTGAGATATAATCAAAATACATATATCAAACTTCATATCAACCTATCATGTCAGAAACGAGTCAAAACCATCAAGAATTCATCAATCAATCGCATTTCAAACCTCAACTCTTTCTTCGTTCGTTCAAGTCGGCGTCTTGTATCGTTTATCGTTCAAACTCAACTGAAACTGAATAAGAAAAATACTATAACATTCATAACATCTCAATAACAACTTCAACTCAAAATTTGGCTATCAAAACAGTTCCAAAACTCGATTAAACGACGTAGCGATACAAAATCGGTAACCGACGTAATTCCCACTTCGAAACTTGTAACTCAACTCATATATCAGCATATATCTTATAAAACACAGCCATACAACAACATATCAGCAGCTATACTTGTCAAGATACATGCTACAAATCATAATCAATCCCTTCAAGCATTCAACTTTGATCCGGTGTCGAAACTAGACGCAATACACAACTCAAAACATAACCGAAAACTCAATATCTAATATCTATCAATTTTTTGAAATTCAAACAATGCTAAAAGATATAAAATCTTACACCAAATCGAAGCCCTTGTTGTAAGGATTCCAGAACACTTTTCGGAATTGAAATCGGACAACCGGTTCAAAAGTGACGGCAAATCGAAAATCAAACTTTCAAAGGAAATGAAGAAGAACGAAACTCTGCTCTTGGTTTCGAAAGTTTTCTGAACAAAAATCATGCTTACACGTTGAATAAGCTGAGTAAGCTAATAAAATCTGATAACTTTCAATAAAATTGCACTTTAGTCCCTAGATTCTTTAATAATTGCAATTTGGTCCTCGGCCCTTATTTAAATTCAATTTCAATCCTAAATAATTTAAGAATATTAGAATTTAAATCAAAACTCTAAATATTCCCAAATTAAATATACTCGGATTAAAATTAAATAAATTCGGATTAATTTCTAATTAATCCCGGGACTTACATATTCACTACAAGAAAAACTCCTAAAGACAACATTTTTTTTTCAGTTGTTATAGTCTAGTTAAACATGTTGTAGAATCCTATGTTATAAAAAAAACCAGCTTAAGGACAACATTTTTTAAATGTTGTCTTTTCAGATACGACAACATTTTTACAACGTTTTATAAATGTTGTCTATTTGCGCGGTAGACAACATACGCACAATATTTTTAAACCGTTGTTTTTAAGAGTGATAGACAACAGGTTCGCAACATTTTAAAACTGTTGTTGTTTAGCGTGATAGACAACATTGTGACAACAAATTAAAACTGTTGTCTTTGACTAAGATATAAAATTATTTGACAACAAAAAAAAATGTTGTCCTTTTAATTAGAATTACAACATTTTAAAATTGTTGTGTTTGGCCTTTTTATATTATTTTGAAAATGTGATCTTATGTAATTAATCAGTTTATAAACTATTACTTACACCATGTATTATTTAATTAATTAAAAATATAAATAATTGAGCTAATTACAACACTTAAAACTATAGATAAATAAACCTTATGGAAACCATCAATTCAAAATTCATGAAAGTAAATTGATTAATTAAGAACACATGAAATTGAAATCCAAAATAAATATTTATCATAGTGTTGTGAAAATTGCTCGCAAGCATACGAGTGTCAAGTTTTAATATAGTGATTAAATCAGATATCGTTCCCACAGGGAGTAAAATAAAAATATTAGTGCTTGTAATTAAAATAGTCTAAATTTTATCTAGAAAATCAATATTTGAGAAATTTGCAATAAATAAAAATAATCAGGATGATTTTGATAGCACGCAAACAACTTGCAGATATAATCAATCAGAGAAAATTGGTCTAGAGGTATAGATTTCACCTCGTTTCAACAACAGTCAATCCTAAATAATTAATCTTCATGAATTTCAGTCAATTAATAGCCAAGAACACTTAAGTTTATTATTTTCCTCTCCCGAACAACAAATAATATTTATCAACTACAATTCAATTTCAATATTCCTATTAAGAATTTATCGCAGTGATCTATCACAAAACAATGTTCTTTTTAAAAGCTTTGTTAAAATCATACACTCTCCCGAGCTGTATAAATAATTAACAGTGTAGTTTCTAATGTCCTATTCAAAATCCCCTCTCCCGAGCAATGATTTCAAATAAATATAACAAATCAATTATTGATCAGATAATTGAAAAGACAATCAATTCTAGAAAAAAAAATTAATTTAGAAACAAAACTCAATTCAATAAAATCAAAAATTCATGAAAGTGTCTCAACCAGGTCCCATCTGAACTCTAAACTCTAAAAATTTAGTTCATATAAAATTATGAATAAACCAAAACATGTTCAAAAATCCAAACATAAATTCAACATTAAATAAATAAAGATAAAAGAAACAAATCCGTCGTCGACGCCGTGTCCGGTCTATCGAACTCCGTCTTCGTTCTTCAGTTAAGCTCTAGAAAATCCTCCAGAAAAATCACACGATCAACTCTGATATTTTGTAATTGTGATTGTGTGTCGCGGCTCTCCCTTCCTCTGATAAGAATTCCTTTTTATATTGCGTACAAAAGCCCACAAAACCAAGCCCATAAAAATTGCCCGAAATAATAAAATTTTCCAATCCAGCAACGGGGCGGACGCTCAAGTGAAGGCGTGGTCGCGCCTTGTTTTCAAAATCTCAATTCTCTCGCTTTTCCAAATCTTGCGCGATAGCCCTTCTTCCCTTCCTCATCAGCGCTTGTTTTAGCGCTAAACTTTTAAGGCCCAATAAGAAAGCCCATTTTATTCCTTCTCTTGATCTGATCATTCCTTTCTTCTCTTCAATTTTCTCTTCTTTTCTTTTTCCTTTATTTTATTCTTCTTTTCTCCTTTTTTTCTCTCATTTCCACATAAATTCAATAAATCACTGCAAACACAAAAACAACAAAATACCACATAAATTTGCTCGAAACAAATATTTAACAATTAAAATCATATATAAATTATGTGTATAAAATACAATTATCAAATACCCCCAAACATAGAATTTTGCTAGTTCCGAGCAAAACTATTCAAAACAATAACTTCCAAAAACTCAAATCATCATAAACTCACAAAAATAGTCAAGAAATATTATGGAGCAATGGCCTCGACAATGATTTCAAAGAATTTTCAAATCCAATCTCATCCAACTTACTAACACTTGAAAGTTTCAGTCATAACAAAATAACCGCATAAACTCACAATCTCCGCAACTCAAGTTCAAAACACCATTCTCCAAGTTCAATTCAAATATTCATAGATCATGAGGACTTTTAAAGGTAGCATAGGATCAAATAAAGGATAAAAAAATCAAAAATCCTCACAATTAGGTAAATGCAAAGAATAATAGTGTGTGCGTATTTCGATCAAAATTCATAATCATTAAAAGCATCAATCAACAGTCCATAGGCTAAATTCTCGCAACTCTTCTCCACTAGTATATTGGGCAACTGAGACTCGGTCAATAGGACTTAATTAGCTTATAATGTAAGGCCTGGCTCATGGCTACAAATGAAGGAATAAGAATTCAAAATAAGGAGTAATTCATAATCTTATGCTCAAATTTCGACTCCTTTTCATTCACAACTTCACACATATTTTTCTTTCTTCACTTCATTGATTTTCAACTTTTTCACTTCACAAATTCTTTCACAATTTTTTTCAATAAAATTTTTTTTCTTTCTTTTCTACTACCTCTTTTCATTTGTTCTTTTCAATTCACCACCACACCATTCCATTTTTCACAAATATCAACTAGGAGCATATAACAATTTAGCATTCAACTTACTCCCTTAAAGGTAGGAAATAGTGTTTAGGCTATTCAGGTAGTCAATGTAGGACCTTGAAATAATGACGAATGAGGGTTTAATCACACGTTTACACAAATGCCATTCGATTTTCAATTAGGCTCAAACAAGGTACTAGGGATACATGCAATTCAGGTAGCTCGAAAGGCTCAAACGAATTCAGAAAAATTGCCTAAATCATTCCTAATCTCAGTTTTGCCCGTATTTCGCCTCGAAGAGTGTTCGTACTAGTTCTAGACAAGTATCAATCCACAATTAAATCATACAAATTCAATCAGTGCAGGAAAGAATAATCATCAGCAATAAACGATAATTTTCAACAAATTTCATAATTTTGTACCTCAAAGTACTAATATACGTGTAGGCTCAAATCAGCAACTAAGGATAAATTTTTTCAATGAAAATTAGGCCCAAAAATTTCAAACAATGCCTCAATCATATCTATGTTTGTATGTCTCAAAAATTAGATTCAAATATTAATCACAGAGTATATAGGAAATTGTTCATTCACTTGGTTCCATTTTCTCAAAAATATTTGTCAGATAGGCAGACAGTCATGGATTTCAGTCATAGCACAACAAAAATTTTTCAGCCATGCATCCAATTCTTTCTCAACTTCTTTTAAAATTCAACTCAACTCAACTAACAACTAAACTTCAACAAAAATTTTATCTATGAAATTCAAAACTCAACTTTCAACAATCAAATCAACTAAATCAGACATTGATTTACCCCCCCCCCCCCCCCCCCCAATCTTAATGTAATCATTGTCCTTCGAGCATCAGTACCCAATGTTATCAAAATTTCCAGTAATATAATTCACAGCCGCAAAACCATTGTGGAGATGATTTGGAGATGAGCACGACATGAACATCTAAAGGAACTTTAAGAACACGATAGTTCATGGTTGATGCACAGATGAGGTAATCAGCGCAATATTTGAGAGAACTACTGAAATTTCAAGCTGTGCATGGTGGAGGTTCTAGGAAGTGGCACGTTTGCACCATGTTTTTGATCAAGTAGGAGCGCGAGATCACATGTTAAGATGTTGGTGATTATTGGCAGAGCAGATGGGATGCAAGGGGATTGTTCACGCATGAGTGCAGCAGCTGAGACATGTGATTGCTCAAGAGGAAGACGCTGATGATGTTTGTTAGCACACGGATGAGAGTTAGGATTGCGATAGCGCATCATGGAGTGTTTCTGGTAGACCTGGTTGGCTGAGAATTGCAGCAGCTTGGACGCATGATAGTACAAGGTGAAGCGCAGATGGTGTAGCAGCTGAGAGCATGCGCGCTTGCTCATGAAGAAACGCTAATGATGGTTGTTTGCGCATGGAAGTGTTGGGTTTGCGCTGATGTGGAGCTGGAAGCGCTAATGGAGAATGTTGGAGCGCGATAGCTCTGGCGGAAGCACGGTTGGTGAGCTGGAAGCGCGATAGCGTTGAAGTGAGCGCTGATGAGGAATGGGAGGCGCGATAGCGCTTGGGTGAGGGCTGTTGGGGATTGTGGTAGCGCGATAGCGCTATGAGTAGCGTTGTTCTTGCATTAATGTGGCACAGAGGAAGCGCGGGCGCTTAAGAGGGGTGGCGCGGGCGCGCCTTTAAGTCGCAAAATAACTCCAATTTCATCCAGGTAAGGCGCGGGCGCTCCGATAAATGGGGCGGGCGCGCCCCTTGCTCGAATTTGAGATTTCTCGAGCCTACAAATTTTTTAAAATTAAGAAAAATTAGCTCACAAAATTTAAAATAAATTAAAAAAACATATTTAAAACAATTAAATAACAAAAATTAAATAAACTAAAAATAAAATCAAATAAAATAAAATAAAAGAAAATGCTTGGGTTGCCTCCCAAGTAGCTCTTGGTTTAAAGTCGTCAGCCCGACTTTCACCGGTGTTAAGTCTTTCCTTTCTCTTTCACGCGCCAAATAAATTCTACGAACCTCCTTTTAAATTTTGCTCTCTTTTTCGTGGTCTTCTTTGTTGAACTTGGCGCTTTACTCTTTGCTGCAACCTCAATATCGGCTCTTTGACATCTCTCTAGTTTCATAATCGGCTCTATCAAGCACAAATTTTCAATAGGGGTGTTAGATTACTTCATGAATATATTAAAAATTACACTCTCACCATCCACACCCATCGACAACGCACCCTTCTTCACCTTTATCTTGGCATCGGCAGTGGCCAAGAAAGGTCTCCCCAATATTAGGGGCATATTTGCATCCTCCTTCATATCTAACACAACAAAATCCGAAGGAAAAATAAATTTATCTACTTTTACCAGAACATCTTCAATGATTCCAAGCGGATATGTGATAGATCTATCAGCCAACTGCAACGCAATCATTGTGGGCTTCACCTCACCAAGTCCTAACCTCCTGAAAATAGACAAAGGCATGAGATTAATGCTAGGTTCTAAATCGCAAAGTGCATTATTAAAATAAGAAGAACCAATTGTGCAAGGAATAGTAAAACTCCTTGGATCGTTCAACTTTTGTGGCATCTTTTTTTGAAGCACGGCACTGCACTCTTCAGTTAAGCTCACCACCTCGTTCTCTAGCAGCCTCCTCTTCTTGGACATCACCTCTTTGATGAACTTTGCATAGTTTGGCATTTGTTCCAACGCATCAGCAAAGGGGATGTTGATGTGAATTTTCTTGAAAATCTCCAAGAACTTGGAGAACTGCTCATCCAACGCCTTCTTATTGAACCTTTGCAGGTAGGGAAGTGGAGGCTTGTACATCGGTTTCGGCTCCAGTTCAGGCTCCTTCTTCTCGACTTCCTTCTCTTCAACCGCAGGTTCTTGGACTTCAACTTCTTTTCCACTCCGCAACTCTATGGAATTGCACTGCTCTTTGGGATTTACCTCAGTGTTGCTCAGAAACTGGCCTCTGTTATTATCCTTCAGTTCATTCGCCAACTGCCCAATGCTATTCTCCATGGATTGCAACACCGCGCCCATGTTGGCCATGTGCGTCTCCAAACTGTCAAGGCGAGACTCAGTTCTCGTCATCCTCTTACCTGATTCCTGCACAAAAGTACTAACCACATCCTCCAAAGATGTCTTACCATCACCCTTATTAGTATTGTTAGCATATGAAAAATTTTCATTATTCCGCAAATTAGGGTGAAAATTATTGGGAATAGGATTACCTCTATAAGCTCCATAACCTCGGTAGCCATTAGGATGGATATAATTAACTTCCTCTAGGTTATGTGATCCTTCAACTCCAATGGAATCTGCAACAGTGATCTTATTCAAAGAAGCTACCTGTGTAGTCAGTGCAGATAATTGGGCTATGATAGATGTGAGAGGATCTACTGCATACACTCCAGCTGGCTTCTTGACTCCCACACGCTCAGATGGCCATTGAAAACTGTTTATCGTCATCTGTTCCAGTATATCATAGGCTTGAGCGGGGTCCTTTGCAAAAATAGTTCCTCCAGAAGCAGAATCCATGTTCATCCTCATAGGCGCATTCAATCCTTTGTAAAACCACTCGATCTGTTCTTAATCTGCAAAATTGTGGTTAGGACAACGTCAAAGTAGTTCTTTGTACCTTTCCCACGCCTCGTAGAGCTGTTCAGAATCCATCTGCCTGAAAGTGCTGATCTCGATCTTCAACTGGGTGGACTTGGCAGGTGAAAAATATTTAGCAAGAAATTTTTTTGTCATCCCCTCCCAAGTAGTGATGCTTCCAAGCGGCAGTGATTGCAACCAACTTCTGGCTTGATCCCTGAGAGAAAATGGAAACAAGCGTAAACGAATAATATCCTCAGGAACACCATTAAATTTTACCGTATCAGTAATTTCTAAAAAGGTCCTGAGATGCAAGTGAGGATCAGCTGTGGCACTCCCATTAAATTGGTTCGATTGAACCATGTTGATCAAGGCTGGCTTTAGCTCAAAATTGTTGGCATTGATTGTTCCTCGAGTTATTCCAGAGTAGTGAGCCTGGATTGTCGGCCTGAAGTGATCTCTGATAGGCACCAGGGGAGCTTGATTCACATTCTCTTTAGCCATTCTTTCAATATCTTCTCTTCTAGCTCTTCTTAAAGCACGTGCAGTTCGTTCGATCTCCGGATCAAAAAGTAGAGAATTCGCACTTTGAGATCGTCGCATAAACTGCAATTAAAATTAAAAAGAATTTAATTAGTAACTTTAAAATAAAATAAAAAAAACTCTAAATTAAAATCTAGACTAATTGGTAACAAGACTAAAAAAATAATCAAAATTACTCCCCGGCAACGACGCCAAAAACTTGTTGTGAAAATTGCTCGCAAGCGTACGAGTGTCAAGTTTTAATATAGTGATTAAATCAGATATCGATCCCACGGGGAGTAAAATGAAAATATTAGTTCTTGTAATTAAAATAGTCTAAACTTTATCTAGAAAATCAATATTTGAGAAATTTGCAATAAATAAAAATAATCAGGATGATTTTGATAGCACGCACATAACTTGCAGATATAATCAATCTGAGAAAATTGGTCTAGAGGTATAGATTTCACCTGGTTTCAACAACAACCAATCCTAAATGATTAATCTTCATGAATTTCAGTCAATTAATAGCCAAGAACACTTAAGTTTATTATTTCCCTCTCCCGAGCAACAAATAATGTTTATCAACTACAATTCAATTCCAATATTCCTATTAAGAATTTATCGTAGTGATCTATCACAAAACAATGTTCTTTTTAAAAGCTCTGTTAAAATCATACACTCTCCCGAGCTGTATAAATAATTAACAGTGTAGTTTTTAATGTCCTATTCAAAATCCCCTCTCCCGAGCAATGATTTAAAATAAATATAACAAATCAATTATTGTTCAGATAATTGAAAAGACAATCAATTCTAGAAAAAACAATTAATCTAGAAACAAAACTCAATTCAATAAAATTAAAAATTCATGAAAGTGTCTCAACCAGGTTCCATCTGACCTCTAGACTCTAAAAATTTAGTTCATAATAAAATTATGAATAAACCAAAACATGTTCAAAAATCCAAACATAAATTCAGAATTAAATAAATAAAGATAAAAGAAACATATCCGTCGTCGACGTCATGTCCGGTCTATCGAACTCCGTCTTCGTTCTTCAATTAAGCTCTAGAAAATCCTCCAGAAAAATCACACGATCAACTCTGATATTCTGTAATTGTGATTGTGTGTGGCGGCTCTCCCTTCCTCTGATAAGAATTCCTTTTTATATTGCGTACAAAAGACCACAAAACCAAGCCCTTAAAAATTGCCCGAAATAATAAAATTTTCCAATCCAGCAACGGGGCGGACGCTCAAGTGAAGGCGCGGACGCGCCTTGATCTCGAAATCTCAATTCTCTCGCTTTTCCAAATCTTGCGCGATAGCCCTTCTTCCCTTCCTCATCGGCGCTTGTTTTAGCGCAAAACTTTTAAGGCCCAATAAGAAAGCCCATTTTCTTCCTTCTCTTGATCTGATCGTTCCTTTCTTCTCTTCAATTTTCTCTTCTTTTCTTTTTCCTTTCTTTTATTCTTCTTTTCTCCTTTTCCTCTCATTTCCACATAAATTCAATAAATCATTGCAGTAAACACAAAAACAACAAAATACCCACATAAATCTGCTCGAAACAAATATTTAACAATTAAAATCATATATAAATTAAGTGTATAAAATACACTTATCACATAGCTAAACTAGTCACAATATAATCTACCAACAAAAAAACATAAAGTATGTAGTCATAATCCACAAACTCTTGTAACGTCTTTACAAAACTCAAAAGTACACCTATAAATGTGACCTAGTGCGCAGATGAATTCCAAAACATGTTGATAGCTTGTTTGATCTAATTTCTATCCCATTGCAATTGCCTGCGAAAACAAACATCAACCATAATTTTTGAAGTGATGTTAGTTTGTTAATAATAAATAAATTATAAAAATATTCATTTTGGAGCTACCCCGAAAAATAATGCACATCTTGCATGTAAAAGATATTGATGAATACAAATCCTCCACATGATCCTTCACATAATAATAGACTCCAGCTTCAGATCGTAACATTTTGGGAGATTAAGAAAAGAAGTTTCAACAGACAACCTACCAACAATACCTGTTAATTTTGTGTATTACATAGAAACTAATTCAACTTCAAAAAACTAAACACACCTCAAAATAGGACACCAGAGAGAAATATCACAAGCAATCTTCATGGAACTTTTATAGATTATCCCAGCTGCAATTGAAAATAAAACAAACAAGACTCAACATCAGGAAAAAATCTCACAAATCGTGGGTAATTGGAATTGAAACTGTTAGGATGCCAATGACAGAGGACTTATATAATTTACAAATGCATCCAAAATACAAGCCACCAATTTTAAATTTATAAATAATTCCAAACATGAAATACAAAAAATACATGTCTATGCATAACAACAAATTTCACAAAACAAAGGCCTCAAAACAGCAATATTACCTCAACAGTAAACGCAAAGCATATACCAAATCATATCGATTGCATAAATTAAGAATGTATAATCACAAGAAAAAACAAGAGGCTCTGAATGTACATACCTAGTCGTAAATATGATCTTGAATGCATTCGGCTAGCTCAGAATGTACCTCAAGAACATGTCGAACATGTAGATGTTTCAAATATTCAAGTTCAAAGAATATGGATTTCTTTTTCCAACAAGTTTTTCCATCCAGGATATAAAGGTTTCTCGACATCTTCAAGTAGCTTATTTAACCGGTTTGGATTCTCAGCACAACTATCGTATACAGCCTGTATCATATCTATAGGTTCATCGTCACAAGATTTTTGTTATCATGCCCAACTCGATCATTATCATTTATTTACCCTGTAGTAGATCTTTCCTCATGCCATATCCATGTATGATATGTCAAGTCTATACCATTGACATAAAGTGTTCCCTTATAGTTTCAACATTTTTCTTCTTCAGATTACCATATCTTGCACATGGGCAAGGTATGGCATCAGGATTGTTGGCGTTTTTCAGCGCAAACTTCAAGAAATACTCTACTCCAACATCATATTATTTTGATAATCTAAGCTTTGACATCCACTCTTTATCCATTTTTGGTACAACTACTCAGCCAACAATGAACAAAATCCCCTTCAAAACAGTTTTAAAAATATAAAAAAAAACTTCTTAATGCAACCTCAAGTTCGAAATAATAATAAAATAGACATAATCAATTTAACTAGCAACTTCATTATTCCTTATAGTGAATCATTGTAATATCACATATATATATATATGATTGATTTAACATGTAATATAATACAATAATCACGACATGCATAAAACAAACCAGCTGCATAATTTTAAAATTTTGGAAATATTTTAGTATCATATATCTCTAAATTTTTTGACAAAAAAAGGCTGGAAAAAAAAATTTTGGACACTAAAAAATGCTAAAATTTGCATCCCTCTGCCAAGAAACTAGAAAAATAAAGATAAATAACAATAATTAACATGCAGATAAAAACATTAATATCTCAAGCAACTTGATACAGTAAATCACAATTAAAATCACAACTTGGTACATTCAAAAAGCTAATGTAAATGATAAAGCGCATCTGGAAGGAGAAAATACTCGATCAATATCCTATTACAGAACTATATATTTATATACACAATAAAGAGATTTTAGGACTAGGGAGCACAAGCACACTTTAACCTCTATGCATGGATTTCTGGATTTATTGGAGAATACAGAAGTGATGCAGTATTTAGCATATCATCAGGTTTTTGAATGGATTGTTCACCACTTAGCATTAACTATTTGTACATGAAATATTTACTACATACTTTTGATCACTAAAATATACCACTTCTTTTATTTTTTTTCCCATTCTTTTTTTTAAAAAAAAAAAACTCAGAATTTACTTGATGGAAAAAATGACATCACAATACGTCAACTTCTTCTCAAAACTACTAACAAAATAAAATATAATGAATAACATCCAAACATAAAATTCATATAAAAAATAATTCCAACATGTATATACTTTAAATATAAATCTAGTATAATGTTAACATTTTATACGCACTGTATAAATCTAGTTTGGATATTTAAAACAAAATTGTCCACAAAAAAATCAGGTCTTATTTTGTTTTTGTATGCATATCCACTGCCACATTAAAAATATAAAACCAACTATTTTTAAAAATTATATATATCACGAGCCTCACTATCAAATCACATTATTCACACCCCCATTTCCCACTCTCGTTTCAAAAATTAATCAGGTTCTTAATTTTGAACCATGAACTCAAAAAAATCATCACATGAATAAACCTTTCATGAGAGATGTTCTAATTGTACCAACTCTTACTAAAAATTTGAAAAGATTTGGAATCTTATTTTGGTGTTGTAATCTGTTTTTAATTTTTTTTTATACTCGTTGACAATGAATTTTTATTTTAATTGTATATCTCCCATTTTATTTAATTTTAGTTTTTCAGTAAAAGTAGATTTTCTTTTTTTTTTATCCATAAAGCCTATGTGTCTTTTCCACCATTTTTGATAATTAATGAACTACAGAGGGCTTAAAATGTTGTTAAGAAATCTTTTGGAGGCATTATTTAGGGCCAAAAAAGATAATAATAAAGTGTCATGTATCCCTTTCTTTCGAAAAGTCAAATACAAATTTGTAAAGATTTTTCATGTCATGTTTAAGGGTATAATAAAGTTCATGAATTAATCCAATAACTGAAGGAAAGATAGGCTTTTTTATATAACCATGAGCAAAACTAAACTTAGGACAATAAGAAAAAAACACATAGGCAGGCACTATCAAAACCAGAAATGAAACCCCTCAAAAAAAAAACCAGAAATAAAATGCACGAAGAATGAATTTTGACAACGATACCATACCTTAGTGACAGTTAACATTCTGCTGAGCAAAAATGGAGAAAGGACTTCTACTGATCGGCATTCTCCTTTTACCTGAGATAACATAGATAAATAAATCCAACTATAAACTCAAAAATTCCAAAAATACTCCTCCGATTAAAAACCCAAACCTTGACAAAAATCTGTTTGGGTAAATGCATTAACCCTAGCATATTAATCGCATAAATTTGTTTACACCATATTAAAGAGCCTAAAAAATTTCTCCTATACTCCGAATCCATGAAAATTCTAACATCTAAACTATATATTGTTAAATATTTTACCGTCGAGTTTGAATAATGACGCAGAGCTAGGAAAGGGAGTAAGTGTAGTTGAGAAGAAACCAAAAGCAGGGAAGAGGATCTCGAAGGAGGGCGCCGCCACGGTCACCGACGTCGCCGCCAAAGATGCTGGAGAGAAGATCGAAGAAAAGGAGGAAGAAACGTTGTGAGAAATTGGGGCTTTAGGTTTACGGTTGTGTTTTTTTATTTGAGCTTCACTTTTTTTTTTAGTGGTCTGTACAAACGTTTGGATATGGTGAGGTTTTAATATTACTTATTTATATAAAATTATTTTAATTAAAAAAATTATTTTAATTATAAGACATCATTTTTTTACAACAATTTTTTAAAAATGTTGTCTTTAATTTCAAAAAACACTCTCATTAACAACATTATATAAAAACTGTTGTAGGATGTATAAAAAATGTTGTCGTAGCTAAAAAAAAAAAAGGTAAAAGACAACATTTTTTAAAATATTGTTGTCTTTGATACTAAAAAACGCTCAACGACAACATTTTTTAATAAAAATATTGTCGAAAGGTGGAAGACAACAGTTTTCCCTTAAAAATGTTGTCGATTGACTGTTATGAATTGATGATTTTCTTGTAGTGATTTGTGCATGACAACAGATGGGGCAGGAGCTAGTCAGAGAAGACATGCATAACGAGAGAGAGAGAGAGAGAGAGAGAGAGAGAGAGAGATTTAGACATGGGACTCGGTTGTTGTAGCAGAATTGATGTACTTTTGATATTGACATACATGTTAGAAAAAATTGTTGTATTGAGATTAAAGTACATGTTGAATCTTAGGTAGTCTAGCTTTGTTTGATATATTTTGGACTACTTGATGTCGTAGAGATACTTGTTATGATGTTTATTACTTAATTCATGGATATTTGAATTATTCAGACTTGAATTTATGTTGGACATTGTATATTTTGACAGCAACATCAAGAACTGAATTCTGCAGATTTTCGAATACGGCACGCTCGCTCGATCGCATGAACTCTTAGAATCGAGCGCGACATATGATTTTATCAAATAGAGAATTTAATTTTGAGGCCTGCTCGATCGGGTGAGTTCGTGGGATCGAGCGCGGCCAAATTTTTTCCAGACCCGAAAGATGATGATTTAAGCTCGCTCGATAGGGTGAGTTTACCCGATCGAGCGAGGTACTTGAATTTTTTAAATTTTTTTTTAAGCTTTTGGTTTAAACATTCTTTTATTGTTTGATTATTTTTAATCAATCCTTAAATTATTTGAGCCTTTATTAAATAATCATGTTTAGTGATTAATTTTCCCAAGATTTGATTAGAAACCCGAGGTTCCCACAACAGGTGGTATCAGAGCGAGAAAATTCTGGACTAAGAGAGACGAATAATGAATGGGGTAGATTGAGTTTTTCTTCCTTGCTTATTTGTATACTAGCATGAGATGATTGAATTACATGTTGAATTACATGCTTTAATTGCTAGTATGATACATGCTTTCTATTATGAACTTATCACATGATATTGTGTTGTAGTTGAAAAGCATGTTTTAATATTGAATATCAGATGCTTACCTGAATCTCTGAATCGAGTGAAAGCATGTGTACTTGTCTTCAGACATACCTGAATCTTTGAATCGAGTGGAAACATGTGTACTTGTCTTCAGACATCAGAATCGAGTCTTGATTATAGGTAAGAAGATGAAGAGAGGACTATAAGGTTGATCACAATATAGAGTTGATAAATTTGATAAATTTGCTATATAAGAATAAAGCAAATGTGATTTTGAACTACAGAGATCACTGCATTGATTTTCAGTGTAGGAGCTAGTGGAATTGAGAAAAGGAACTTTACTCCTATTGATTTGCTCCATTAGCTGAACACTCTTGAGAACGGATATGCGACGATGTCGGGAAATATAATGAATGATTATGAATTTTAAAACCTTATTAGGTGATGTATACCTTGATTATGGAATACAGATTGTGGATATTTGTCTGAGATTGACTGAAGGTTCAGCTCATGATAATGATGACGCACCGCCATAAATGTGAAGTATAAGCAAAAAAGCCTTTTGGCTATTGTTGTCATGAGATTGAGATGACAAGGAGACCATCCTATATCGAGGGAGCTGCTCTATCAGCTTCGAGAATTTATTAAGCTGAGATTGAGGTAAGATTTCATATTTTGCTGATTAGCAATACTTGACTTGATTTTGTCAAAAAATCTTGAATCTCTAGCAAAATAATGATAACTCCTCGATATGGAGAATGTCAAAAATTTACAGCACTTCAAGATATGGTAAGACTCCGCCAGCTTTGAATGGAATTTATATTCTTCTGAATTGATTAAATCAGGTATTAGTTGTAGGCTTTGGAATAAGGTATAAGACACTCGGAGACCAAACCTAGAGATTGCAACATTGTATCCTGAATAGGTGAATCGATTTATCCCTCTTGCTCACCATTGAGATACACCAGGTAAGGTATTGAATTTACGATGTACTTGGGATTAGACTAGATGCTTATAGCAGTATGATGATGGAGATACGAATATTGTTTAGCTACTTAGCCCTGAGATGAGTTGATTATGCTAAGTTGATTGAATTTTGAGAAGTGATGTTAGGATGCAAACCAGGTGAAAGCTAGTTGAAATATATTGAAATATACTGCATGATGAGATATTGCTTTTACATGACGAAAGCTAAGAGTGAGTTTTACATGGACATGTATGAACTGAAATGACTCACAGAGAGAGTAAATGAAATGTGAGAATGAATCTGACATGTTTCTCCTCTACTTATCGAGAAGAAGAAAATGAATTTTGATGTCCCTTGCTTAAATGGTAATGATTGAGGTGAAGAACAATAGAGAATTCAGTTACAGTTGAGCCTTTCCTTTTGATGATATTTGATGCATGCACTTATTGATTCGCATGTTATTGGTCATTGATGAATTGCATGATCTTAATTGTGAAGCTTCTTGCTATTCAGTATCGATTAATAAATCCTAATTTTGGACTTTGATATGAAATGAGATGAACTTTGAATATTGAATCCTTCAATTTGAATTCTTTCTGGTAATCTAGATTTCCTGTTGTACTATCTGAATATGCCTTAGGACGGTGTCCTAATTGATTAGTGTGTGTAGATATCTCATCATAAAGCCACGCTGTCAACCTTGATTTGGGGTATATGAGGAATAGTACTGATATGGACTTGGATCACCAATGTGATTATTTTCCCTTGATTCGTATTCTTTGATTTATCGAGTCTAGATTTGATTTTTTTCACCTCGAGTTTTGAAATGCAAGTGAGTTGTTTTCACTTAGCAAAGATTATCGTCTAGAATTTATTTGATTTGACGACCCGACTTTGATCACTGTCCTTTGATGCTATCTGATTCTTGATTTCGATTCGATTTTCGTTGGCCATTGTCATGCTATCTTTCATCTAATTGGATGTATTGATTCCATATATCGTGATATTATGGGCTCGTAACTGATAGAGACTGATAACATTACTCGATTTGAATGTTTGATGAATATCAGCTTTAAGTTTAAAGTGCATTGATATAAGATCAAACGATTAGAATTTGATTAAGAATGCTAAATCACCATATGAGATAAGACAACGGATCAGAATAAATGGAATTGAAGTGTATAATCTGTTGATTGTGCTCGATATTCTTGATATGGAATATTAGATTCTGAAAAAGCACATTACCACAGACTTAATATCCATTCAAGTGTCTCCAATGTGTATGAATGATTGGGAAATCAATACTAATGAATGAAATTGAAAGCAGATATGACAGAATTGACTTTTCAATACTTCAATTTCGAATAAAGGAAGTAGACAAGAAGAGAACAGATTATCAATGTAACAGATTAGCAACTGTCGAGTCGAAATATGAGCAATTATACGAAAGATTTTTTGTTTCTAATTACTCAAATTGTCATGAGTTTGAGATTTGAAGTCAAGAATATTTCGACAAATTCAAGAATGTGCTGTATTAGATGTGATACATATATGAATAGTTAGCTGTGAATAATATATTGATGTTATGAGATTTCAAGAATTGATTGCAATCTATGGTCGAGATCGAGACTATAGGTTTATTTGATCGATTGTGGAATTGATTGTTTAATTCTGAGTGTTAGGTTGAATGTGATTGCATTATACCATCCTTAATCGATGGATTATCAAAGATGATTATCCGGAGTTTTGAGGAAATGCTCAGAACTATAGTATCTGATTCGATACAATTTGATTGATTTTGCCACTTGATGATCATAATTCTTGTGACAGTTATTTGAGAGAAATAGAGATAATGATTTTAATTATGAGATGAGAAAAAAATAAAAATTCTTTGTATTGAAATAGAATTTTTGAAGTATCAACCATCAGACCAGATATGATTTGAGAAAACTATAGAATGTGAAGACTGAATTGAAGAGATCACGAACAGAACAGATTAGATAAAGTTGAGAATTGAATGATTTGAAAGCTGAAACAAAATGTTCAGCGAAACATGTTTGTTCTGAAGTATCTTTTGCTTTTGAAAGAGATTCCAGAAATGATCTGATAATAGATTCTCGTGAGTATTGACATGAAAATGATAATCTAACTCATTAATATATAATGATGTGATGTGATCCTTGAGTATAAGCTGAAGAACATCAGCTACAATTGTATCTATGAACTGTATTCAGATGAAGTCGATTAGACTTTGAGCTAATCTGAATAATTGATACTGATTGTGATTCAAAAAAGGAACAGTTCAAATGTGAAATCATTTAGTGACTACGGAAGAATAAAATAAATATGATTACAGAAGTGATCAGAAAAATGAAGAAGAAAATATATCAGAAAAGATATTTATACCTCACAGCCTTGAAATGAAGAAGGGATACTGATTTTGAAGCTGTGAGTAAGATGACAATGTATCATTAAAGATGAATTACATTGTCTACGATGTTAGACAGAGTTGAGGGTTCCATTAACAGAATTGATTGTACTCCAGCGCAAAAAGATCAGATATTTTCTATGTGTCTACGTTAAGGAAGTATCCGTCAATTTCTTCCCATGTATTTTGATCAGTCAAGATAGAGTCTGATATGATTCCAAATTAAATTGGGTATGTGATAGATCCTTGACTGAGCAAAAATACAACAGAAAATAAACGCATAATGAAGAGATAAATTAGAAAGAGATTATGAGGTGAAAGAAAAAGTCTGAGATATATGATTGAAGTGAGAATTACTTTAGATAATCATTCAGTTTATCATAATTGATATTTCGATTGAATGTGATTTCGAGGACGAAATCATTCCTTAGAGGGGAGGAAATGTAAGGCCCTGAAAGATTAAGTTATTAATTATGGAATTGAGATTTAAATTCTTAATTTGGGAAAATATCAATTTGATCATTTATGAAAATTAGAAATTTAATTTCCGAGCTGGAAATATTTAATTTGAGAATTTTCGGATTTTGAGATTTAAATTCCGGGATTTTTAAATGAAAATATGGAAATATTTGAATTGAGTATTTATGGAATTTAAGAATTAAATTCCGAGTTCCGAGAATGAAAGAGAATGTAATGAGATGGTGAAATCCGAGAAAGGAGCAATTTGCAAATATAAAGAAGTTCAAGGACTAAAATGCGATAAGTCCGAAATTATTTAATTTTGATCCGAGATTATTTAATTTTAGAATATATGGTGTTTAGATTTAAATTCTAATATTTTTAAATTATTTAGGATTGAAATTGAATTAAATAACTTGTTCGGGGACTAGTTTGCAAATAGGCCAAAGTTCATGGACCAAAATGCAATTCCCTTGCAAGTGGCATTTTATACGTGTGTTGTGCATGAAAAATGATTATAATTCACAGCTCATGAACCGTGCATATCTCAATTTCAGATTCCAAATGATTTCTTCATCTTAAATATTTGATATCTTTTACTCCGTTCGTCCGATTTCAGAACTGAGCATAGTTCCGGAATCCTTGCGACGAGAGCTTCGATTTGGAGTAAGTTTTATCTTCTTTCCAGCATGTTTTTAAAGTTGGAAGTTGGAGAAATCAGAATTGATAAAAAATAATTGTTCTTGAGTTTCTATATAGTGTTATATCGAAATCGGTTCGAAGATTGGATGTCGTTTACAATTGTTATGATGTTCAGCATTCACTCAAACCTTTGTACATCTGATAGACTAAGATTTCGGATGTATACTTGCTGGTTTTATGTGATATATGCTGATATGAGATTGTTATTCGAGTTCGATATTGTTTCGATTACTGATTTTATTCTGTTATGTCGTCGGTTGTTATTGCTCTTATTTTTAGAAGTTATCTTCGATACTATAACTACTGATGTAGTTGATATCTGATGTATTCTGACTGCTAAGAGGTGGAGATGAAGTGTATTGAATGATAGAGTTGATAGCAATGAATTACGGTTGCCTAATTTTAATCGTCATGCCGTCTAGTCATGATTTGGCTAGTATTGAATTATCTGTGATTGAGCTGAGTTTGAATTGAGTTCTCGCTGATATAAATGGCTTGTAAACACTTCATTTCAGATTAGGAATGAAGGCTATTGAGCATGAGAATTTTAATTTCGAATCGGCCAAGAATTGAGCAAAGTTTGTGACTTTTTCCTTGAAGATGAGATGATGAACTTGAGCATACTTTTGTGACCTGTCGGTTTTGAAGAAACGACGACTCAAAGAAACGAAAGGTATAAGATGACATCGAGAGTCAGGGATTCGATACTCGAGAATGATGCTTCTTGAGTTATCCCGAATAAATCAAATACTTGTTTATGTACTTGTTCTTGAGGTAGAACTTATATTATTTTCGATCCATCACAGGTAGTGGATCTTTCTTCCTTATGATATGATATGATTAGATATTTAATTGATTCTAGTGCCAAGGTCAGATGGACCTTATTTTCGAGTATGATGAGACGACGATAGATGGATATCCATGTCAAGATCGGATACGAATCTTGATGGCAGTGATTTGATATGAATCAATTCTTGATAGCACGCTATATAAATCATTTGATTTGAAGTTTGATTTGAAATCTTGATTTATTTGTTTTGAATTGATATATGCGTTATTTTACTCTATCCTTGAAATGAAATGGTTAGAGTTGACATGTTTATATTTTAACGCATGTATATGTCTTTTATGCTGGGAATTATATTCTTACCGGAGTTATCTGGTTGTTGTCTTGTTTTATATGTGTGCATGACAACAGATGGGGCAAGAGCTATTCAAAGAAGACATGGATAGCTTGAGAGAGAGAGAGAGAGAGAGAGAGAGAGAGATTTAGACATGGGACTCGGTTGTTGTAGCAGAATTGATGTACTTTTGATATTGACAAACATGTTAGAAAACATTGTTGTATTGAGATTAAAGTACATGTTGAATCTTAGGTAGTCTATATTTGTTTGATATATTTTGGACTACTTGATGTTGTAGAGATACTTGTTATGATGTTTATTACTTAGTTCATGGATATTTGAATTATTCAGACTTGAGTTTATGTTGGACATTGTATATCTGCTATGGTCCACCCAATAGCCGTCTTGTGCTCCTTTAGAACTTTGATTATTTGTTCCTCTTGTTCGGCTTCCAAATTGTTGGAGATGATGACTGGTAATGTTTCTCCTTCTCCAAGGAAAACATACTTGAGATGTTTGGGAAGCGTCTTTAGTTCAACCACTCGCGCCTGCAAAACAAATGGAAGGCGCCGAGTATTAGAGATTGGTAAAGATAAATAAGAGACATTACCTGACTGAGGTAGCTCAGGAGCATTGTTCAGAATTCTCTCAATCTCTTTCACTTCTTCACTGAATTCAACTCCATCATCCTGCAGAATGTGTAGTAACCCAGATTCCATTTTAAGATAATAATATGTTAAACATGATTAAGGGTTAGTAATTTCGGAGTGTTATTGGACTTCGGAAGAGAATTTGGGCTTTTGAAATTGGGCCGGATCGGAAGCTCCGAACCCAGATCGGAAACTCCGATCGCCCGATCGGAAGTTCCGATCCCGACGTGTCACACATGCATGCAATGAGCTGGATCGGAAGCTCCGATCCTGAAATCGAAAGTTCCGATCCTGGCCGGGAATTTTGCCTATAAATAGGGCTCGTTCGATTTCATTTTGAAATACAAATTCCCGAGTTTCTTTCTTCAGTTATATAGTGTGAGATATACACTTGAGGGCCCTATCGGTTATAATAGAGGTTCTGGAATAACCAAGGTGTGGTTATAGTCATCCGGGACTAGCGACTCCAAAGGGCTAACTACGGACGAAGGTATGGTCCGGGAATCTGTTTAAGTTTTGGGAGTACTTATTAGCTTAGTTAAGGCTTATAGAATTTATGTAGTGATACAGTGAACTTTTGAATATAGGCTTGGAACCTAAGATCCTACTTTACTTGAACTAGCCTAGAGGTACGTACACATTGACTGAGATTTCCAGCGAGTATACATGTTTATATGTTGCATTTATTTTGCATTATTATATGGCATGATGTATGATTTACTGTTTTCTATACTCATATGTCATGTGCATATACACGTTGAGCCTATACCTTGTTATACCTTACTATAGAGTCGCTCAGCTCTATACTCGATAGTCTGTCACTGAGAGTACCGCGACGGCGGGGGCATTTATGTCTGTCTACTTTGGTGTACTAGACGAGTGTGGTTGCACCCAGAGGTTGATCCGTGCGGTGGCAGCACTCATGTGGCACCGGTTCTGAGCATGATTTTTCAGATGACCCTGTACTAGTCATCATGTTGCATGCATTATATACATATGTTTACTCATGTCTATGTACTGGGCGTTAGTGCTCACGTCCTAGTTGTTATCTTGGACACCCTATTCCATGGGGCAGGTCGCAGGATGGACGGAGCTGGTAGTTCAAGGCAGGACTAGGGAGCAGGAGCCTTGAGGATTTTATATACAGAAGGATTCGATATTGCTGTATAATGTTTACTGTTTAAAGATTCGATTTGGTTGTATCACTATAGATTTAAGCCTAGATTATGATACTAAGCTGATATATAAATTATGGTTTTGTTTCCGCATGTTTTACTCTGTTAAGTTATTTTGCTGTATTAAGTTTAATGAATGCTATTAGTTGCCAGTTAGTAGGTGATACCATGCAGGGTCACTACATTTTTGGTATCAGAGCATGCTTAGATTTTGGGATTAGTACTTGGGATTTAGTTTAGTCTTGAGTAATTCTTGCGCATTTGGGATTTTAATGTGCAAATCTTTTCAGGATATGGCTAACGAGAGTCACGATAGTGTTGGCCAGGGAGGTGGTCATCATCATCGTCATCACCGCCATCATGATGATCAACATCATCATCATGAGGGTATACGTCGCTACTCTATCAATAAGTTCATGCAAGTAGGACCGAAACCCTTGGTGGGAGGCGAGAATCCTGAACAAGCTAGAAGCTGGATGTCTAAACTCGAGAGTACTTTCCGAGCTTTCGATTGTACTGAGGAGCAGAAATTGGAAGTTCTAGAATTCGTTCTAGAGGATCGAGCACGTTTTTGGTGGGATGCCAAGGCTGCTCAGGCACGTACTGAGAAAGGACAGGTGACTTGGGAGGATTTCTGTCGGGAGTTCCAGAAATTGTATTTTCCTCCAGCTGTTCGCCAAGCACGATCTATGGAGTTGCTTACTTTGAGGCAAGGATCAATTACTATTGATCAATATCAGCAACGATTTCTTGATCTGCTACCTTTCAGTCCTCATATCAATGAGAGTGATGCGTCGAAGTATGATATCTTTCTACAAGGTTTGAACCAAGATATCTACTCTCAGGTTGTCGTCTGTGATGACCCGGTATCTTTTGAGACTTTGGTGAACCGTTGCCGTCTTGTAGAGACTAGCAACAGGCGGGCACTGTTGATGATGCCAGCACAGCCTAGTGGATCTTTTGAGCCTCGAGCTCAATCTGTTGTGCAATCTGGACCTACGTCTTCTTCTACTCCTACTACTTCATCTGGATCTCGTGGTTCACGAGGTATGTTCTGTTTTGGGAAGAAGAAGAAGAAGGAGGAATTTTGTAGTCATTGTGGAGGGAAGCATCCTGCAGCTTCATGTCGGAGAGCTACTTGTGCTTGTTATATTTGCGGTCAGCCGGGACATCTGCGGAGAGATTGTCCACAGCGCATGGGTTCTGCTAGTGGATTGGGATCACAGGTTGGATCTCAGGCTTCTACTTTTCCACGTCAGCAGCCAGCACCACAGAGTTCTTCTGGTTATCGTCCCTAGACTCAAGGGCAGGTGTTTGCTCTGTCTCAGGAGCAGGCTACAGAGAGAAGCGATCGCATGTTGGCAGGTACCTTTCTGTTATGTGGTATTCATGCACTTGTATTTATTGATACTGGAGCATCACATTCCTTTATTTCTAGTCGCTTTGTTAAGAGACATAGATTACCTTATGTATCATTAGATATGGATTTAGTTGTATCTACTCCGTTGGAGCAAGAGATAGTAACTAAGCGTCTAGTGATGGGTTGCATTCTGGATTTTGAGGGTAATGTGTTAGCAGCTAATTTGATGATATTAGCGATGACAGATTTTGACTGTATCTTGGGAATAGATATGCTGACTTTGTATCACGCTACTGTGGATTGTTATCAGCGTCTGGTACAGTTTCATCCGGGTGAGGGTGATAGCTGGTATTTTTATGGTGAGGGTGCGCAACCTCCGATGCCACTTGATTCGGCTCTGAAGGCATGTCATGTATTGGAGTCAGGTGGGGAGGGCTACCTCATCTATGCAGTTGATATGTCCACGAGTAGTATGGGTATTGATCAGTTACCGGTTGTCAGCGAGTTTCCTGACGTATTCCCTGATGAGATTCCTGGTTTTCCTCCGGTGCGAGAGGTTGAATTTGGTATTGATTTAATACCAGGAACTACGCCTATATCCCGAGCACCTTATTGTCTGGCACCGTAAGAGATGAGGGAATTAAAACAGCAGTTACAGGATCTGCTTGATAAGGGATATATTCGTCCGAGTGTTTCTTCGTGGGGAGCACCTGTTTTATTTGTCAAGAAGAAGGATGGATCGATGCGATTGTGTATTGATTACAGGCAGTTGAATCGTGTCACCATCAAGAATAAGTATCCTTTGCCGCGGATTGATGATCTGTTTGATCAATTACAGGGTACTTCTGTTTACTCGAAGATAGATCTGAGATCTGGATACCATCAGATGCGGGTACGAGACTCAGATATATCTACGACTGCTTTTAGGACCAGATACGAGCATTATGAATTTCTGGTGATGCCATTCGGTTTAACAAATGCACCGGCAGTCTTTATGAATCTGATGAATCAGATAATTTGGGAGTATCTGGATATATTTGTCATCGTCTTCATTGATGATATTCTTGTCTATTCTCATGACAAGGATGAGCATGCACAACATCTAAGGATTATTTTACAGACGTTACGAGATAAGCAGCTGTATGCGAAATTGAGCAAGTGTGAATTCTGGCTTGATCGGGTAGTGTTTCTCGGTCATGTGATTTCTAATGAAGGGATATCTGTTGATCCTAGTAAGATAGAGGCAGTGCTGAACTGGTCTCGTCCGACGACGGTTGCTGAGATTCGTAGTTTCTTGGGTCTAGCTGGATATTACCGTCGGTTCGTCGAGAATTTTGCACAGTTGGCAAGGCCTTTGACACAGCTTACTCGGAAAGATGTTTCCTTCATATGGTCCTCGGATTGTGAGGAGTCATTTCACGAGCTGTGTAGACGTCTTACTATGGCACCTGTGCTAGCTCTACCTTCTGGATCAGGAGGTTATGTTGTCTATACTGATGCCTCTGGTCAAGGGTTAGGATGTGTTCTGACACAGCATGGACATGTTATTGCCTATGCTTCTCGATAGTTGAAGATGCATGAGAGTAATTATCCAATGCATTATCTCGAGTTAGCCGCCATTGTATTTGCGCTCAATATTTGGAGACATTATCTTTATGGCGAGAAATTTGAGATATTCACAAATCACAAGAGTTTGAAGTATTTATTCACTCAGGCGGAGTTGAATATGCGACAGAGACGTTGGATGGATCTTCGGAAAGATTATGATTGTGAAATCAAATATCATACAGGTTCTGTTAATCTTACTGCTGATGCCTTGAGTCGGCAGGTGAGACTTTCTGTACTTCAGACTAGTGAAGTATCTCATATGATTCAAGAGTGCTGTTCATTAAATTTTACGCTCAAGCACAAGAAAGGGAGGAATGGGATTCGTTTGTATACTATTCTATCTAAGCCAGCATTGTATTCTCGGATCAGAGATGCTCAGATATCTGATGTTAAGACTCAGCGTTTGGCACGTCTAGCCAATGGAGTTAATACATCTGGATTTCATTTTCAGGCAGATGGTTTATTGTGCTTATCTAATCGAGTGGTTGTACCTAATGATGCGGAGCTCAGGAATAATATTCTTTCTCAAGCTCATAGGAGTCGATTATCAGTTCATCCTGGAAGCATTAAAATGTATAAGGATTTGCGAACTAGATTCTGGTGGAAAGGGATGAAGCGAAGTGTGTATCAATTTGTTTCAAGATGTTTGGTTTGTCAACAGGTCAAGGCTGAACACCGACGACCAGGTGGATTACTACAGAATCTTGAGATTCCTAAATGGAAGTGGGAGCACGTAACTATGGACTTTGTTACCCACTTACCTATGACTACACGTCAGTGTGATGCTATCTGGGTCGTTGTTGATCGTTTGACGAAATCAGCACACTTTATTCCTTATAACCGGGAGTATTCTTATGATCACATGGCACGTTTATACATTCAGGAGATAGTGCGATTGCATGGGATTCCAGTGAGCATAGTTAGTGATAGAGACCCGCGATTTACCTTACGTTTTTGGGGTAGTTTTCAGGAGGCGTTGGGTACCACTCTGAGTTTGAGCACTGCATATCATCCGCAGACTGACGGGCAGTCAAAGCGGACGATTCGTACGCTGGAGGATATGCTACGTTCTTCTGTCATGGATTTTGGCTTATCTTGGCAGGATCAGTTACCTTTGATCGAATTTGCCTACAATAACAGTTATCATCGTAGTATTGATATGGCACCTTTCGAGGCATTGTACGGTCGACGGTGTCATACTCCGTTATTCTGGGATGAAGTCGGGGAACGACAAGTCGAGGGTCCTGAATTGGTGAAACAGATTGTAGAAAAGGTAGATTTGATCAAGTATAGGATCAAAGTTGCTCAAGATAGACAAGCCAGTTATGCTAATATTCGTCGCAGGCCACTTCGGTTTGAGCCTGGTGAATATGTGTTCCTTCGAGTATCACCTTTCAGGAAGGTGATGAGATTCGGTGTGAAAGGCAAGTTATCTCCTCGTTTCATTGGGCCTTTCTAGATACTGGAGAAGATCGGAGATGTTGCATATTGTTTGGCTTTACCGCCACATCTTTCCAGTATACATAATGTTTTTCATGTGTCGTTTCTTTGACAGTATATAGCTGATGAATCTCATGTGATTCAGTCTACTGATATTCAGCTAGAACTAGATCTGTCTTTTGTTGAACGACCAATCCGTATCCTAGACAGGAAGGAGAAAGTTCTTCGGAACAAGACTATACCACTTGTGATGGTACAGTGGCAGCGCCGAGGCGTTGAAGAAGCAACTTGGGAAACGGAGAGTCGTATGCAAGCAGAATATCCTGAGTTGTTTTCTTTATACTTTTGATTTACCATGTAAGATGTAATTACAGTTGTTGTAATAAAACATGGTTTGATGTTTCATATTGTTATCTTGATTTTGTCTTTAGATGTTATTTCGCGGACGAAATATCTAAAGGTGGGGAGAATGTAGTAACCCAGATTCCATTTTAAGATAATAATATGTTTAACATGATTAAGGGTTAGTAATTTAGGAGTGTTATTGGACTTCGGAAGAGAATTTGGGCTTTTGAAATTGGGCCGGATCGGAAGCTCCGAACCCAGATCGGAAGCTCCGATCCCAGCCACTTCGGAACCTCATCGGAAGCACAGAGATCGGAAGCTCCGATCCTGGAACGGAAGTTCCGATCTCTAGCTGCCAGCAATGCTCGATGGCTCAGCCACGAGTTTTGACAAGTGTTGAACGTAGAGCAGATCGGATGCTCCGATCGCCCAATCGGAAGTTCCGATCCCGACGTGTCACACATGCATGCAATGAGCTGGATCGGAAGCTCCGATCCTGAAATCGGAAGTTCTGATCCTGGCCGGGAATTTTGCCTATAAATAGGGCTCGTTAGATTTCATTTTGAAATACGAATTCCCGAGTTTCTTTCTTCAGTTATATAGTGTGAGATATACACTTGAGGGCCCTATCGGTTATAATAGAGGTTCTGGAATAACCAAGGTGTGGTTATAGTCATCCGAAACTAGCGACTCCAAAGGGCTAACTACGGACGAAGGTATGGTCCGGGAATCTATTTAAGTTTTGGGAGTACTTATTAGCTTAGTTAAGGCTTATAGAATTTATGTAGTGATACAGTGAACTTTTGAATATAGGCTTGGAACCTAGGATCCTACTTTACTTGAACTAGTCTAGAGGTACGTACACATTGACTGAGATTTCCAGCGAGTATACATGTTTATATGTTGCATTTATTTGGCATTATTATATGGCATGATGTATGATTTACTGTTTTCTATACTCATATGCCATGTGCATATACACGTTGAGCCTATACCTTGTTATACCTGACTATAGAGCCGCTCAGCTCTATACTCGATAGTCTGTCACTAAGAGTACCGCGACAGTGGGGGCATTTATGTCTGTCTACTCTGGTGTACTAGACAAGTGTGGTTGCACCTAGAGGTTGATCCGTGCGGTGGCAGCACTCATGTGGCGCCAGTTCTGAGCATGATTTTTCAGATGACCCTGTACCAGTCATCATGTTGCATGCATTATATACATATGTTTACTCATGTCTATGTACTGGGCGTTAGTGCTTACGTCCTAGTTGTTATCTTGGACACCCTATTCCATGGGGCAGGTCGCAGGATGGACGGAGCTGGTAGTTCAAGGCAGGACTAGGGAGCAGGAGCCTTGAGGATTTTATATACAGCAGGATTCGATATAGCTGTATAATGTTTACTGTTTAAAGATTCGATTTGGTTGTATCACTAAAGATTTAAGCCTGAATTATGTTACTAAGCTGATATGTAAATTATGGTTTTGTTTCCGCATGTTTTACTCCGTTAAGTTATTTTGCTGTATTAAGTTTAATGCATGCTATTAGTTGCCAGTTAGTAGGTGATACCATGCAGGGTCACTACAGAATGGGTGCAACAATAGCCACCTATAGCTCATCTTTTCCTGCATGCTCACAATAATCTTTTGCCAAGTAATCCACAATATCAACAGAATATACACAATCATCACAGTCAGGAAATTTCATGGCATCATAAATATTAAACTTCACAACTTCTCCATCAAATTCCATTGTGAGTGTGTCACTGTGAACATCAATTTTAGTCATGGAAGTTTTCAAGAATGGTTCGCCTAACAGAATAGGACTATTGTGATAACTGTTTTCCATGTCGAGCACATAAAAATCTGCAAGAAATACCAAGTTATTTACTTGCACTAACACATCTTCCACTATTCCCCTAGGGTATGCATTAGACCTATCAGCTATCTGAATAAAAATTCCAGTTTTATTCAATGGACCAAGTTTCAAGGATGCATAAATAAAGTATGGCATAACATTGATTGATGCTCCTAGATCTAACATAGCCTTCTCAAGTCTATAATTCCCTATAGTGCATAGGATAGAAAACATACCTGGATCATTTCATTTTGCGGGAAATTTTTGTTGGATAACAGCAGATAAATTTTCACCTAGCTCCATTTTCTAACAACCCTTCAGTGTCTGTTTCCTCTTTGCTATGCACAATTCTTTCAAAATCTTTGCGTATCGAGGTACCTACTTAATAGAATCTAGCAACGAGATATTCACCTCACATCTACGAAAAGTCTCATATAGTTCCTTTATCCCTTCTTCTTTTCTAGACTCCTTAAGTGCTAAGGGAAAAGGGGCAACAAGCTTATATTCAGAAAGGAGAGGAAACTTACCTCTTGGTGCTTCTTCCTTGGATGCTTCTCCATCATTCGCCTTTGGTTCTTCTTGTAGCTTCCCCTTGGGCGAAGCATCAACTTCTTTCTCCTTGATCTTCAAATCCTTCCCATTCCTTAGAGTAATTGCACTTGCGTTCTCTCTTGGGTTCGTAATTGTTTGTAATGGTAAAACGTTGGAATGTTGTGCTTCCAACTTGTTGATTGCAGTGGCGAGCTGCCCCATTTGGGTGTTCAAGTTTTGGATGCTTGCTCAGGTTTCCTGTTGGAAAGACAGTGTATTAGTTGCAAGATCCTTAACTATGTTTTCAAGAAACTCACCTGGCGCTGGAATCTGTGGACGCTGTTGTGGTGGAGGATACGGTGGCCTATACGCTTGATTGTGTGGTGGTGCTTGAGGTCCAGGGTGATATGCCCGACGGTTTCCGTATCTCAGATTTGGATGATCCTTCCAACTAGGATTGTACGTGTTGGAATATGGATCATACTTCCGCTGCGGTGGTCCAAGAAATCTGCCAGTAGCATTAACCTGTTCGACCGATTCCTCTTGAAGTGTAGAACACATGTCAGTGGCGTGTCCCATTGCAGCGCAGATACCACATGCCTTTGCAGTCTTTCCATTCCCTACAGCCATCTGACGCACAAGAGATGTCAATTCAATTAATTGTTTCTCAAGGGAAGAGACATTTACCTCACGGTTCTTGATATGAATCTTATGTATGAAAGGCAACACGACTACAACGAATCGCACCTCAATTCTATAACAAAAGAATTCAAAGATTTTGTTCCGACTTTGAAACAAGTAACAGATTTTGGAATCTCCACCTCTAGTTGAACCTGTAACTAGCAACAGAGAATTCACGATAGAAAACAATCAAAGATTCAATTAGACCTCCAAAGGAACCTGTCTTTGACAACCCAATTGAAAATCGATAACAAACACCACAAAGCTATGAAACTTTGATAAGTTTGATTTTGGGTAAAGCAAAAGCTTTGATAAAATTCTAGAAATAATTTGTGTTAAATAATCAATAATCAGAAATCTTAAAATTGTTTATTAATAATGAATATTGTAGTATTTATATTACAACCCAAAATATTGAAAGATAACGCACAATAAATCAAAAAGATATCAAAGATATCTCCTAAAGTTTCCTAGTAGGAATAAAAGACTTTAAAAATAGCATAAAATATCAAAATATGCATAATATCTCGCACACACACAAACACCTTCGGTGTGTGTAAAATACGTCAAGGCGGGCGCGCTAGGTTGTAGCGCGGGCGCGTCGTAGTTGCGCAGGACACGGCGCGGTCGAGCGAGAAAACAGCGCGAGCATGCCGATAGTTGGAAAAATTCACAGGACACGGCGCGGGCACGCGAAAATGCAGCGCGGGCGCGCCGTTGGTTCGAAAATAACAGGCGCGGGCGCGCTGTAGCTTTGACCTTGGGCTTCAATTTTTTCACTTTCTTGAACTCCTTTGACCTCCATAAAATTATAACATCCCCCAAACGGAATATCAAGAAATCCAACACCCCCTTGTGACTTCAACATCAAAGATCGAAGTGATTCCTTGAACTTCTGAGCTCGGCCTCTTGTAACTGGTCCTCTTGGTAACTCCAATGTATCCTTGGCCACTTGAACTGTAGCAAACCCTACCCGGATCCGCTACCTAATCAAAGTTAAGAGCATAATTAAACATGCATTAAATAAATCGTTACGGAAGACTTAAATAAAAACAGACCGGAAGAATACAACCGGTTAAATAAATTCTATTATATAACCCAATCGAATAAACCTAAAAGGAAAAACCTACAGCTAATCTCGTTGTCTTCACTGGTCACTGGCTACTCCAAGCTCCTGGTGCTCAATCCTGCACCTACACCTGCCCCGTCGAATGAGGTGTCCAGATATACAGAAAAGACTGGACGTGATCTCTAAGGTCAATACAAAAGCACTGGGTAAAACATACAAATATGATGCATGAAAATGATAGGGTATCCATATCTGGGATAACTGTATATAACTGCTCAGTAATGGCGCCTGGGACATGAATGGTACAACCCGGGGAGCAAACCCTGTGTACACTGCTCATTCCTATAGGACGTGGACCATGTCCCCAGATGCTAATCACCCATGACCCGTCAGTCACTGGTCACTAGACATCACCCGTCCAGACAGGGCTGAGCGGCCTACATGGCTCATCTCACAAGATGGACAGGAACAATATGATATGCACATGCTGCATAATAATATGACACACAAATGCAACATATAAGCATGCAAACCCGCTGGCTATCTCAGTCAGTACTTACGTACCTTACTACAGGCAGTCCTAGTAGTCTCACTCTAGGTTCCCAGCCTATCATCAACTCTACAATGCAAATATCCATGCATCATTATTTAAGCTCTAAAAGCCTTAACTAAGCTATTGCATACTACTAAATATTTTAAGGAGACCATAGCTATAGCTGCATCCGTCGTCAGCCCGCTGATGACAATTGCCTCAAAACTTAGGCACATCTTCGCCTCGACGTCGGGATCGCTATGCCACTTCCGGATTCCCAATAGGATACCTAAAACTCCCTAGATCTAAGTTAGAAGGCCTAGGAATCAGAGAGAAGAGAGGGAAAGGTGCACTTGAAAATGAAATCTCGGCCCGCTATTTATAGACGAAGTTCGGAGCCTCCGAACCCGGTTCGGAACGTCCGAACACGATCGGAACCTCCGATCCCATCTTCGGAGCATCCGATCACCCAATATTACGTCAGCCATGATGTCACCTTGCTGACGTAAGCGATGACACGTGCCCTGGTTGCGATCGGACCGTCCGATCTCACCGGCGGAGCTTCCGATCCAGTTCGGAGCCTCCGATCTTGAGTTCGGATCCTCCGGTCCTGAGTTTGGATCCTCCGATCTAGTTCGGAGCTTCCGAACCATCCGAACCCTTGGAACCTTCCCGACCATTTTTGAGTGTCCTGAATCCATTTCTGGACTCCGTTAACCCTTTAGGAATTTCTTTAATCACATTTTACTTTATCCAACCATGATATCACGATTAATATACTCATTAATCGCTAATTACGGATACGGGTCACTACATTCTCCCCCCCCTTAAAAGATTTCGTCCTCGAAATCTAGGGTAAAACCTCGAGAACGTACAAAAAACCCTTGCTCGAGTGTCTGGTCAAAATATCCTCCGACACACTCAGACTCCCGTCGAATTCTCTGCAAGCTTTATTAATGCTGAACCGCATCAACATTTTTTCAGCTGAAAATTACTGCGCTACTGGTCAACAATCGAACTCCTCTAGCACTCCCATATCACAACATTGATACGTCTTCCAAACTGACCCCGATCTCTCTGGTCACGAAAGATATCAACACCCACTTGATCGAGATTATCGTCTCAAAGGAAATCTTATACTGCCGAAGACCAAGTCATAACCTGACTGGTTTTACTGCATTCGTCGAATCACTAATCAAAACTAACCATCTAATGGTTCCAAAAGTTCTCGGTGCTCAACACCTCTAGTTAGGAAACACTTTTTCCAACACTGTGCCAACACAACAAAACTCAAATTTCTCCCCAAGAGAATCTAGTTGACACAAGGTCATACTACAACATAACTGCTTAACACGATTTCCAGACTGGTCATCCTTCCCATGCCTTACCAAAGCAAAGAGCTTCCCAAGTAATACGGGGAATTCAATATCATTTCCAGCGCAAATCACAGTTCACGTTTCTCAGTATAACTCAATACTATGCCTTGATGAAAACTATCATCGATCACTAATAATGACACTAAGTCATCTCCTAGCCATTGGCCTGCGAAGTCATGCATACATTGCAATAGAAGTCATCACGCCTCTGATGATCTACACCATCTCGATCACAGGTTATTCACCTCATGAATTTCAATCGATAGACATCCTCTGGTTAGTTATACATACTCGCAATCACTGTACATACATCAATACTAAGGCAAGCTCCCACCAATATGCTCGACTGGGACATTTCACAGTGCACAGACATATGGAAATGCTTCCTATTTCGTCTCGAAACTCGACAGTAATTTCACTTAGTATAACTCAACTCAGAGTCTCTGATAATATCATCAGCTCATACCAACCTCCCAAGGTTGAACATACTGATCCTGGAAACTAAATTCCAACGGATTCTCAATAGTCAAACCTCTCCCTTGCTGAACGCATCAATCTCAGCACTGAACGAACTAATTCGTCGATTCCCTAGTCGATCCTGGGAAACACTTGTGCTCGAAGTAACTTGTCGCACAACACCCCTGACTGTTGTCATTGCTGAAACGCAATATCCTTGACAAACAGTCTGCACTGATATGGCTTGTCGATTGGAAAGAACAAGTTGCTTCATTGCTATCTTGCAAAATCTTCAATTCCCACAACAATCTTGTTGGCTACTAAGTCAAATTTCTACTATCTCTGTCATTTCAGAGACATCGTTCATCACACACTAGAAGACTAGTGACACATCCTGCTAGATCTCGAGGATCAGATCCTAACTAATGTCACATAGATCAGACAACTGATGTTTCCTTGCTAATGTCCATTAGCATTTCCAACTACTCATCGGATCCAACCACAACGGTACTCATAGATGCCCTCACTTAATCGAAATGTTCGGTCAACAATCTTCACTATTGTTGTTCAATGGAAAACTCTCACATGAAACAACAACATGATCTTTTTCTGACCTATTGCTATCACTAAGCAATTGATTGGATCAATATCAGTTTCCTTCTTAACAAAATTCACTATACTGGAACTACCAACTTCCTTGTTTTATCCACTGTCAAGTTAGCACCTAACTTGATCATACAAGTCCACTTGCAATCGTTCCCAATTACAGTAATCCCAGAAGATTCATCTCTAGCGATCATTGAGACTAAATAACTCAAATCTCCGATTTCTCTGAGATGGTATTCAGTACTCATCCCATAAGCACTACTCGACAAAATACTATCCCAAGTATTTCTTTATTGCTACATCCTGATTAACCCTGATTGGCTCAACCAATCGAATTCGTCGATCTACTTAAGCTCGCACTTATCAGATCAGACCACTACTGATCGTCCCACCTTCATGGCTCGGTCAATAACTATGACTCAGCTGCCAAAAAGGACTATTTCCAAACGGTGTCAAATCACAGTACATAAGTAGTTTACTTGGCACAAGTCCTGCGCCTTTTCAACACTACTAACCGCTGCTTTGTATTCTGAACTTAATCATCCTAACTCTGACAGAGTTACCCAATAACCACTAGTAGTCACTAGCACAGATCCCGTGCCACCTTAGAACTACCAATCGTTGTCTTGTTCACCCAAGGCAAACATCAAGATAAGCTAAGCCCATTTCCATCCCATGGAAAATCCTACGCTCAATCTTTGAAAATATCAGACAGTACTTAGCGCAACCACTGGACTCACTATCCTTACCTCGTTCATTCAGAATGAACACCACGACTCGTCAAGTCCAAGAAGAATAACTAAAGAATCCCAAAGATTTCCAAAATCTTCGAACACAATCTTGATTATATCCCTCGCTAAGATTGTTTAAAAATTAAGACTGAGGTAGCCTATCACCATGTCCCACCTGGAATCACCACCAAGTGTATACTGGCATCACGCTTCCCTCATGCCTCAATTAGTCTTATATAATCCTTAGCGTCTGATATAATCTATCACAGATGAAGTCAATAATCATGGAGTAGTCCTCGTATTCGAGTCTAAGTCTTAAAGCAACATTCCATCCAGTATCTTGGATAATTCCAATCACAAGGAAATTCTTACCACAACCCTGATGACAACTCCTAGTCATCGCTGGTAGAAATCCGTCCACCTACTACATCCACACATCAAACAGTAATTCAGAGGTTAATACCTATCTACTCAAGGTACACACTCGTCAAGGAAATCCCTCCATGACTGGTTCCCACAGCAGAACACTCAACCTATATCTCTGGCACACCAGATGATATCAAACCATCGATATCAAACCTGATATCTAATCCAAGGTCATACCCTGTCGTGACTGTCACCAAATCCTTAGACTGAACAGCCTTCCCACCGCCAATCCTGAAGCACGAAGGCTCCCAGATAACCTCTGAAGTACAAGGACTCCCAGAGTAATACTGGCATAGGGTCGCGCTCCATCACGTCTTAGTCATGGTCATAGTCCACAACTTTCGGCATAAACTGGACCTGGTATCCCGATGAAAGCCCATCATCACAAGTTTCAACCTAACAAAGGTCAGACAGCCTGTTCTAAGGAAACAACCTAGAACAAAGTTCAACGTTCTAAACCGAACAATACCCTTAATGCCTCTTGATGAGTCCACTCATCGCTGGCACTAACATAGTCCACTGACTAACTAGGTCAATCCTAGGAAAACGCCTAGACTAACCACAATTCAAACTGTCACAGTCGGCCCACTCAAATCTCATGAGCTACAGCAGTTGAACACTAATCAACTAAAGCCATGCTAACCTTAGCAAAATCACTTGCAATCATTCATGAATTGCTGGATAAATAAAACATGTATCACTTATTTCAAGTTATGTACAATTTCTTTATTACAAACCCATGTAATATATACAAATACAATGATGTACAAACAAACATAAAATGATACAACCATAATATGATGATTCTTTACAACTGAAATACTGTTTACAACTATATCATTACAGTATTTAAATCATCGCACTGGTCTTCGTTTCTTGAGCATGAAGCTTCTAATCGATGCACGCATCGATACAAGAATACTCCCGACCAAGTCTCTCTACATGTCCTCCTACGAAGAACTCTGGAGAAATGGCACGTGATAGCTAACTAGTTATGCTCTGCGTCAGTGCATGTCGGTCGACCACTTCTGCTCATGATCTACCATCAGCGTTCTTCTTGTATTCATATCATGCTTTTGAACATGAAGTTTCCCGTGTGCCTACCGAACGCATCGATACCAGCATACCGGCAAAACAATGTACCGCATTAGGTTAGAGACCTTATGCTCGAAACCTATCATGCATTAGGCACTCGAGGCATTTCCTGGTGAAGGTCTATATAACAATCTCTCCATTTACGACTGGAGAATCTTCAGAGTAGTGTCATCATGGTATGGACGATACAGATGCAAGCATCAAGTGCGTCCCATCCAATGCTCTGCCACTGCCTCTGGAATCCGGTACTCGATCCAAAGATAGGATCCACATGAGTAGAAGTCTTGAAAACTCGGGCACGATTCCTCGCTCCTATCCGCACTTGCTGGAATCCCATAAGCCAAATCTTTAGAAGTCCTGCCGATGATGATAGTCTTCGGACAACTTAATCACCGCATCATCACCTCTTCCAAGGTCTCACCCATCCTATAAGGATAACCCAAATTCTCAGTACTATATCCCAAGTCTCTTGCATGCATATGCTCTGATACCAATAAATGTAGCGACCCTACCCGGATCCGCTACCTAATCAGAGTTAAGAGCATAATTAAACATGCATTAAATAAATCGCTGCGGACAGACCGGTAGAATACAACCGGTTAAATAAATTCGATTATACAACCCAATCGAATAAACCTTAAAGGCAAAACCTATAGCTAATCTCTCTGTCTTCACTGGTCACTGGCTACTCCAAGCTTCTGGTGCTCAATCCTGCACCTACACCTGCCCCGTCGAATAGGGTGTCCAGATATACAGAAAAGACTGGACGTGAGCTCTAAGCTCAATACGAAAGCACAGGGTAAAACATACAAATATGATGCATGCAAATGATAGGGTATCCATATCTGGGATAACTGTATATAACTGCTCAGTATTGGCGCCTAGGACATGAGTGGTACAACCCGGGGAGCAAACCCTGTGTACACTACTCATTCCTATAGGACGTGGACTGTGTCCCCAGATGCTAATCACCCATGACCCGTCAGTCACTGGTCACTAGACATCACCCGTCCAGATAGGGCTGAGCGGCCCTACATGGCTCATCTCACAAGATGGACAGGCACAATATGATATGCACATGCTGCATAATAATATGACACACAAATGCAACATATAAGCATGCAAACCCGCTGGCTATCTCAGTCAGTACTTACGTACCTTACTACAGGCAGTCCTAGCAGTCCCACTCTAGGTTCCCAGCCTATCATCAACTCTACAATGTGAAAGAGTGGGTGCCCTGTGAGCCAACTTGTGGCTAAGGGCTTTGACGACTCTTTGTATAAACAATCTTTTGTTTAATATAATTTACACTTTTATTAATGGCAATGACTTTATCTTTCTTCATATTGTTATATTGTGATATACTATTTTTGTTTTGATAAAGACCTTGAATATACTATAGTGTATGTAAGATGTGGTAGAACATGGGGATGTCTATCATGAAACACATCTTATAGTCACTATATATTCTAAATGGTTCCATGTCGATTGAGCCGTCCGTTAATAAGGATAAGGATCGCTCGAGATTGAGACTAGCATTTGCGATGCCGAGTACCACGTTTCATTGGTATGGAACATAGAGATGTTCAAAGCATGCAAATGGATATTCATACGATGAATGATCGAACTACCCTATCCGGACTTTCCAAGTGGTTATCACTTATCGAGTGGATAAAGTCCGCGGTTTTGGTTGTACACCATTAGTCCTTACTACTTGAAACATCATTGAGACTCTATATGCTAGTACTGTGCTTTGACTCGTTTACCGACTCTATTGGGGTCATCAGGTGTCGGGATTGGGTACAGTTACAACACATATAGGAGTCGATTCTTTGTTCTCAAGGATTCACCACATACTTGCGAGTGTGGATATCCTATGCAATCTGAGGAGATATTAGTGTGACGAATCTCTGGCCAGAGTACATGATGTGTTTTAAGAAATAGTTTCTTAGTAGCACATGCGATGTCACTATTTGATCTTCAAGATGCGTTGCATAGTTATCGAATCTAGAACGACTCTCGATTTACCAATGGTTGTTGATTCGATCGGGATATATGGATGAAGGGACCGTACTGTACGCTAACCAAAATCTATTGGTTCTTGTAGGCACTATCAGTGATACCTAGGGAATCATGGGGCGATAGTTGCTAGGCGCTCTTACCATGATTCGATGGGCAAGTCGGAAATTGTTGTTCCGAGTCACAAGGAGTTGTGAGCCCACGGCTAGCTGTATCCCTGAACCATTGAGGGTCACACAGAGTAATGGATTTTTAAATCCCCGTTGAGATAGTTAAATTTAAAGAGTTAAATTTAATGAACAAAGACGTGGGACTTCTTATTTAAGAGTAGAGGAGTAAGATTTCCTAAAATGACATAGGGATGGGCATTTTAGGAAATCACTGAATTCGGATTCAAAAAAATTTATCTTGACTTTAAAAGATGCAGAAATGGTTTCTGTGCACATTGGTGAAATTGGTTTATCAATCTGAGTCACGATGAATTTTATATTAATTTCTGAACATGCGGGCTTTGCTTGTCAGGCTTGAACTTATGACTAATGGGCCCTAAGCTGTTAGCAGCCCACATTATAAATAAGTTATTGCAGTACAAAAATTAGACAACAGAGGTCACAAAATATTTTTGAAAACCCTAGCTGTTTTTACACAGTGGCCGCCGCCCCCTCCCTCTCTCTGTCGAAAATTCCAGCCTGTGAATTTTGAATTTGCAGTCTGGTTTAATGGATTAAATTCGTTAATTCTCTTCGTAGAAACTTCTGATAGATTTTCTAGTGCAATCTATCAGAGGGATTAAATCTCTGTTCGTGGACCTGATTGAAGAACAGTTCGTCCATCAGTTCCAGGGATATACAACAAGAGCAGAGTAATCTGTTGGTGTCCATAATCTCGATTCGAGATTGGAGGTAAAAATTTATAATTGTTATTTAATTTTTACACTCACAATTTAATCGTAAAGTTTTGATACCCATTATGAAATCGTTCCATATAAAATTTTTAAACTTCCGCTGTACCGGGTATCAATTCTGATTGATCTGATCGCCGTTATCCAACACAATGCAAATATCCATGCATCATTATTTAAGCTCTAAAAACCTTAACTAAGCTATTGCATACTCCTAGATATTTTAAGGAGACCATAGCTATACCTGCGTCTGTCGTCAGCCCGCTGATGACAATTGCCTCAAAACTTAGGCACATCTTCGCCTCGACGTCGGGATCGCTATGCCACTTCCGAATTCCCAATAAGATGCCTAGAACTCCCTAGATCTGAGTTAGAAGGCCTAGGAATCAGAGAGAAGAGAGGGAAAGGTGCACTTGAAAATGAAATATCGGCCCCCTATTTATAGACGAAGTTCGGAGCCTCCGAACCCGGTTCGGAACGTCCGAACATGATCGGAACCTCCGATCCCATCTTCGGAGCATCCGATCGCCCAATATTACGTCAGCCATGATGTCACCTTGCTGACGTAAGCGATGACACGTGCCCTGGTTCTGATCGGACCGTCCGATCTCACCGACGGAGCTTTTGATCCACTTCGGAGCTTCCGATCCTGAGTTCGGATCCTCCGATCCAGTTCGGATCCTCCGGTCCTGAGTTCGGATCCTCCGATCCAGTTCGGAGCCTCCTAACTTGGTTCGGAGCTTCCGAACCATCCGAACCCTTGGAACCTTCCCGGCCATTTTTGAGTGTCCTGAATCCATTTCTGGACTCCGTTAACCCTTTAGGAATTTCCTTAATCACATTTTACTTTATCCAACCATGATATCACGATTAATATACTCATTAATTGCTAATTACGGATACGGGTCACTACATGAACATCATGTGAGCCATCCATGTTCGCATCATCCTCCCCTTCTTGAAAAGGATTTGTCCTCAAATATTGATCATCACCTACATCAAACGGAGATAAATCAGAAACATTAAAAGTAGCACTGACATTATACTCACCTGGCAAATCTAATTTGTAGGCATTGTCGTTGATGCGCTCCAATACTTGAAACGGTCCATCGCCTCGAGGTAAAAGCTTTGAGCGCCATTTTTCAGGAAACCGCTCTTTCCTCAAATGCAACCACACCCAATCACCCGGCTCAAACACAACTCTCTTCTTTCCCTTATTTTCTTGAATTGTATATTGCAAATTTTTTTTCTCAATGTTCGCCTTTACCCTTTCATGAAAATTTCTCACAAATTCCGCCTTTTTCTTACCATCTATGTTAACCCTTTCACTCATAGGCAAAGAAATTAAATCCAACGGGGTTAAAGGATTAAAACCATACACAATTTCAAATGGTGAAAAATTTTTAGTAGAATGCACACTACGATTATATGCAAACTCAACAATTGGCAAACATTCTTCCCAACTCTTCAAATTCTTTTTAATTATAGCACGCAACAAAGTTCCTAACGTTCTATTAACAACTTCAGTTTGACCATCCGTTTGAGGATGACATGTAGTCGAACACAGTAGTTTAGTACCAAGTTTGCACCATAATGTTTTCCAAAAGTAGCTCAAGAAACGAGTATCTCTATCAGACACAATACTCCTAGGCATGCCATGCAATCTAACAACTTCATTAAAGAACAATTCAACAACATGAGAAGCATCATCAGATTTATGACACGCAATAAAATGACCCATCTTAGAAAATCTATCAACCACAACAAAAATTGAATCCCTCCCCTTCTTAGACCTCGATAGTCCTAAAACAAAATCCATAGAAATATCTACCCACGGTTCACTAGGAACGGGAAGTGGAGTATACAAACCATGTGGATGTTGTTTAGATTTTCTTTCTTACAAGTCACACATCTTTCACAAATTTTCTCAACATCATGCTTCATATGTGGCCAATAAAAATGTTCATGCAAAGTTTCATAAGTTTTAGCCACAACAAAATTTCCCATTAAGCCACCCCCATGTGATTCCCTAATAAGTAATTCACGAATAGACGACTTAGGAATACATAACTTATCCTCCTTAAACAAATACCCATCATGCATGAAGAATTTATCTTTTGGACCATGCAAACATGACGCATATATCCCACCAAAATCAAAATCACTAGTATATAACGCTTTCACATACTCAAATCCTAAGAATTTAGAATCTAGAGTAGATAAAAGTACATACCTTCGTGATAGAGCATCCGCTACCACATTTTCCTTCCCTTGCTTGTTTTTGATAACGTAGGGAAAAGTTTTCACAAACGCCACCCACTTAGCATGCCTCTTGTTTAGCTTTTGTTGTCCTTTGAGATGCTTCAATGATTCATGATCCGTATGAATCACAAATTCCTTTTGCCTCAAATAGTGTTGCCATGTCTCAAGTACCCTTACCAACACATAATGTAAGAGTGGGTGCCCAGTGAGCCAACTGTGTGGCTATGGGCTTTGATGACTCTTTGTATAAACAATCTTTTGTTTAATATTATTTACACTTTTATGGCAATGACTTTATATTACTTCATATTGTTATATTGTGATATACTATTGTTGTTTTGATAAAGACCTTGAATATACTATAGTGTATGTAAGATGTGGTAGAACATGGAGATGTCTATCATGAAATACATCTTATAGTCACTGTATATTCTAAAAACCGTTCCTAGTCGATTTAGCCGTCCGATAATAAGGATAAGGATCGCTCGAGTTTGAGACTAGCATTTGCGATGCGGAGTACCACGTTTCATTGGTAGGGAACATGGAGATGTTCGAAGCATGCAAATGGATATTCATAGGATGAATAATCGAACTACCCTATCCGGACTTTCCAAGTGGTTATCACTTATCGAGTGGATAAAGTCCGCGGTTTTGGTTGTACACCATTAGTCCTTACGACTTGAAACATCATGGAGACTCTATATGCTAGTGCTGTGCTTTGACTCGTTTACCGACTCTATGGGGGTCATCAGGTGTCGAGATTGGGTACAGTTACGACACATATAGGAGTCAATGCATTGTTGTCAAGGATTCACCACATACTTGCGAGTGTGGATATCCTATGCGATCTGAGGAGATATTAGTGTGACAAATCTCTGGCCAGAGTACTTGATGTGATTTAAGAAATGGTTTCTTAGTAGCACATGCGATGTCACTAATTTGATCTTCAAGATGCATTGCATAGTTATCGAATCTTGAGCGACTCTCGATATACCAATGGTTGTTGATTCGATCGGGATATATGGATGAAGGGACCGTACTGTACGCTAACCAAAATCTACTGGTTCTTGTAGGCACTATCAGTGATACCTAGGGAATCATGGGGCGATGTTGCTAGGCGCTTTACCATGATTCGTTGGGCAAGTTGGAAAGTGTTGTTCCGAGTCACAAGGAGTTGTGAGCCCACGGCTAGCTGTATCCCTGAACCATTGAGGGTCACACAGTGTAATGGAGTTTTAATCCCCGTTGAGATAGTTAAATTTAAAGAGTTAAATTTAATGAACTAAGGAGTTGGACTTCTTAAATAAGAGTAAGGGAGTAGGATTTCCTAAAATGACATAGGGATGGACATTTTAGGAAACCACTGAATTCGGATTCAGGAAAATTTATTTTGATTTTAAAATGTGCAGAAATGGTTTCTGTGCACATTGGTAAAATCGGTTTATCAATTGGAGTCACGATGAATTTTATATTAATTTCTGAACGAGCGGGCTTTGCTTATCGGGCCTCAACTTATGACTAATGGGCCCTAAGGTGTTAGTGGCCTGCATTATAAATAAGTTATTTCAGTACAGAAATTAAACACAACAGGTCATAATTTTTGAGACAGGATTTTCGAAACCCTAGCCTCCTCTCAAAAGAAATCGGCCGAACCCTCCCCCTCTGCCCGAGAAATTCCGGTCTGTGATTTTTGAATTGCAGCCAGGAATAACGAATCAGATTCGTTTAATCTCTTCGCAGAAAACTTCTGATAGATTTTCTAGTGCAATCTATCAGAGGGATTTAAACCCCATTCGTGGACCTGATTGAAGGAGTTCATCAGTTCCTGGGAGATACAAGAAGCGCAGAGAAATATGTGTGGTGTCCATTAATCTCGATTCGAGATTGAAGGTAAAATTTAATTAATTGTTATTTGAATTTTACACACACAATAATTTAGTCGTTGAATGGTTGATACCCACACCATGGAATTGTTCCATGATAAAATTTTTAAACTTCCGCTGCACCGGGTATAATTCGTGATTGATCTGAGAGCCCTGTTTTCCAACAGTGGTATCAAAGCCAGGTTTCTCAGATCAAACGATTAAATTAATCGATTGTACAAAATTTTTGAATCTCGGTTTTTGGAAAACAAAATAAATATTTTTAAATAAAAAATTTTTTTTTCGGGGCAAAACCCGGGCAGCGATTGGATCGCTGCCCGGTGGGGCAGCAATTGTTGCTGCCCCGGGCGGCGCACGGCGCCGCCCAAAGGGGGCGCACGGCGCCGCCCAGGACGGCGACCGTCGCCGCCCAGGGCAGCGCTGTGCGCTGCCCAGGGCAGCGCTCGGCGCTGCCCAGGACGGCGCACGGCGCCGCCCAGGGGCGGCGCCAGGCGCCGCCAGGGCAGCGAGAGTGCTGCCCTAAGGGGGCAGCCGGGCTGCCCCCGGCCCGCGCCCCGGGTGCGGGCCGGCCCGGGAGTGTCCCGGGCGGCCCGCGGGAAAAATTTTATTTTTATTTAAAAAAATTAATTTTAATGTGTTGAAATTTTATTTTTGGTCCGGTCAAAAATTGTTCTTGATTGGTTCACGATATTTCGGATCGAATTGTTCGAGTCCGTAAATTTTAAAATTGATTTTTGGATAAATTTGAATTTTTGGAAAATTTTAATATTTTATCCTTAAATTGAATTTTGAAATCAATTATTTTTGGTACAATTGATGATAAGATATGATCTTATGATATATTAAGTAAAATATGATTTTATTTGTAAAATTGGATTTTATAGATAAAATATGATTTTATTTGATATAGAGATAAAATATGATTTTATATGTGAAATGAGATTTTATATATAAAATATGATTTTATCTTGTTTAAATTTGAATTGCCACTGCATGTTATCCAATAAATTAATTTTGAATTAAATGTTATTGGATAAGGATGATCGATTGCCATGACCAATTTTGTAGGTGTATGTTAGGAATTTACATTTTGTTTTTATTGTTGTTGGTTTTATTAATGGGCCTGGTTTATGGCCCGATATGAATGTCATATGTAATAAAAGTGGGCTTGGTTTATAGCCCGTTCCCACCCCTAAAAATGTATCCCCTACTTGTCATTGTTATTTATTGTAAATACATTAGATTTAGTGGGAGATCAAGATTTGAAGACGGTGGGCCCAGCAGACAATAAAGACTGAAGAAATGTAAATTGGAAGCACATGTAATAGGATTGCATTGCATACTGCATATTACCTAGGATTGGACTAAGACCCGTGATTGGCAACCACGGGTCAATTAGAAATGGAATCGATCATCCTATATAATATTTGATATTATGATTGTATGCATGTTTAGACATAAATTGCGTGAATCCGGCAAGCATGCAATAAAATGAATATGATGAGACAAATATTTTTATAATTAAAAATCCCTCATTTTAAATATGATTTAAAATTTATATCAAGATAAATAAAGGAAATTTAAATTTGTTTAAATGTTCCCACCTTCCATCAACGGTCAATGTATGTGATGCTACCCGCGGATATGGTCCGGCTCATATTATTGGGGGGGCCCGTCCGTCGGAAAGCTGTACATTGGATCGACAAATGTTGTAAGTTGGGTGGAACTCCCATGGGATCGGCTCATATTATTGGGGGATCCACATGGCGACCGTCCATCACAACTTAATATTGATGGGTCATCTTGACATGTCACTTTAAACGGCATCATATTATTGGGCCCTTATTGGACATGAGGTAAACACATGGGGGTTGCTTTGGAAGCAATTGGGCTCTACCTTTTGAGAATTATGGTTGGCTGATATTATTCGGGACCATAAGTTTGTCAATTGGACTCCATGTTCTCACTAAGGAAAAAGTTTCCCGTTTTCACTAGAGGGTGGTGAAATCGTTAAAATAGTGGGAGTGAGATTCATAAAATTAAATTCGCCTATTTTATGTCTTAGTAAATTGTTAAACAATCATTGATATATGTCTGTTTTTCTTTTCAGTATTTCATACAATGAATTCGCGAAATCCATTATTCTCGATCCTCGAACAAAACAAGTTGACTGGCGCCAACTATACGGAATGGTTCCGGAAGTTGAAGATTGTCTTAACTTCGGAGAAAATGCTCTACGTGTTAGAGAAAGCACCTCCGAAGGAAGCACCAGCTGATGTAAGTCCGGAGGAATTGGCCAAGCTTGATGCATGGTGGGACCATGACATCAAGACCAAATGCTATATGCAAGCCTCGATGTCTGATGAACTCCAGAGGCGATTTGAGGACACGGTGAATGCTGCTGACATTCACGCGCAACTCAAGGAACTTTTTGGGGCTCAGTCGAGGGCTGAAAGGTTCGCAACTGTTAAGGAGTTGATGACGTGCCGCATGCGTGAAGGGACTTCGGTCCGTGATCATGGGGTACGAATGATTTGGCTCATACAAAAGTTGGCGACCCTTGATTTGGTGTTGGAGCATGAACTCAATGTGGATTTACTGCTTCTGTCTCTTCCTTCTTCATTTGATGGATTTGTGGTAAATTTTAATATGAACAAGATAGAGGCCACCCTTGAAGAGATGGTCAATATGCTCGTTACATATGAATCCACACTTAAGAAGGATAAGCCCGTTTTCTTGGTGGGCTCCTCATCTTCTGCTAAGAAGGGGCCAAGTATGAAGGGCAAGAAACGTTCTGCCCCACCCAAGAAAATCGAGCCCGAGAAGAAGCAAAAGACAAAGGCTTCAAACAATGGAAAATCCAAGGATGTTTGCCATTACTGCAAGAAGCCGGGACATTGGAAGCGTAACTGCAAGGAATATCTTGAGCAGTTGCGAACTGCAAAGGGTATGTTCTATATTGAAATTAACGTTTCGCTTAACACTACTTCTTGGGTATTGGATACCGGATGTGGATCTCACATTTGTAATGATTTGCAGGTGATGACAAGAAGTCGGAGGCTTAGAATGGGTGAGACCCAGCTGAGGCTCGGGAATGGTTCCAGAGTTGAAGCTACAGCCGTAGGAGATGTTTGTTTGACTTTGCAGAACGGTTTTAAATTATTGTTAAGAGATGTTTTATTTGTGCCAGATTTAATTAAAAACATTATTTCTGTTTCTATGCTAGATAGAGATGGTTATTCTTGCAATTTTGTGAATGGGATTTGCAATATTTACAAGAATGAATGTTTGATTGGAAATGGACAACTTGAAAACGATCTATACAACTTAAAACTAAAAGACGTTCCAATTAATTATTTTGATAAACCGGCTACAACAAACAAAAGGAAAATCGATAGTCAAAACCCGGCAAACCTTTGGCACGCTAGGCTAGGTCATATTTCCTCAAGGAGGATGAACAAGCTAGTGGGAGAGGGCATGTTTGATATGTCTGATATTAACTCTCTACCTACTTGTGAATCCTGCCTAAAAGGAAAAATGACTAAATCTCCTTTTAAGGGGAAACCTGAGCGTAGTCAGAATCTGTTGGATTTGATCCATACAGATGTTTGTGGTCCATTTAGAGTAGGGACTCAACATGGCCACACCTACTTCATTACCTTTACTGATGATTATTCAAGGTATGGGTATTTATATTTAATGAAATATAAGTCTGAAGCATTTGAAAAGTTCAAAGAATTCAAGGCTGAAGTAGAAAACAAGCTAGGTAAAAGTATTAAAGCACTTCGATCGGATCGAGGTGGAGAATACTTGAGTACCGAGTTTTTGGACTATCTGAAAGAGAATGGGATTCTCTCTCAGTGGACTCCTCCTATGACACCACAGCTTAATGGTGTATCGGAGCGTCGTAATCGAACTTTGTTGGACATGGTTCGATCTATGATGAGCTTCACTGAGCTTCCACCTTCGTTTTGGGGCTATGCGCTTGAAACGGCGGTATTGTTGTTGAACAACGTCCACACTAAAGCAGTGGACAAAACACCATACGAGTTATGGAATGGCAAAGCTCCTAAGTATTCGTACTTGAGGATTTGGGGATGTCCTGCTTACGTGAAGCGGACAGTGGGAGATAAGTTGGATAGTCGATCCAGCTTATGTTATTTTGTAGGGTATCCGAAGAATTCAATCGGATATTATTTCTATTATCCTGCTGAAACAAAGGTGTTTGTTTCTAGGAATGCCACCTTCTTGGAGAAGGAGTTCTTATTGGATAAGAAAGGCGAGATGATGGAACTCGAAGAGGTTCGAGAAGAACCCGAAATACAAAATAACGATCCTACACCTCAGGAACCATTGCTGGACACGCCTGAACCTAGAAGATCCGAGAGGACTTCTAGACCTCCTATTCGATATGGTCTTCTTCTTGAAGGGGATCAAGATGAACCCGACATTGGATGTGATCCAAGAAACTTCAAGGAAGCAATTTCTGATGCGGATTCGAATTTATGGCTTGAAGCTATGCAGTCAGAATTGGATTCGATGCATACAAACCAAGTTTGGTCTTTAGTAGATCCTCCCGATGGAATTGTTCCAATAGGGTGTAAATGGATCTACAAGAGAAAGCTTGGGCCTGATGGTAAGGTATTGACCTACAAGGCGCGATTGGTGGCGAAAGGTTATACTCAAAGGCAAGGAGTTGACTATGATGAAACTTTTTCACCAGTTGCAATGTTCAAGTCCATAAGAATCCTGATTGCCATAGCTGCATGGTATGACTATGAGATATGGCAAATGGATGTGAAGACTGCTTTTCTTAATGGAGACATTAAGGAAGAAATCTATATGAAGCAGCCTGAGGGGTACACATCCATGGGAAGCGAGCATAAGGTATGCAAGCTTCAGAGATCAATTTATGGTCTAAAACAAGCATCAAGAAGTTGGAACCAGAAATTTGATGAAACAATAAAAGATTTTGGTTTCATCAAGAACCCGGAGGAACCTTGCGTGTACAAAAAAGTAGTTAAGGATGCGGTGACATTCTTAGTACTTTATATTGATGACATCCTACTCATTGGGAATGATGTAGGGATGTTGCAGTCAACAAAGATATGGTTATCAGGTAGATTTTCGATGAAGGATTTGGGAGAGGCATCCTACATTCTTGGGATACAGATCTATAGAGATAGGTCTAAGAGAATGATAGGACTCACTCAATCAACCTACATCGATACCATATTGAAACGGTTTTCAATGGATGGGTCCAAAAGAGGACATCTACCCATGTGTCATGGAGTTTCTCTATCCAAGTCTATGTGTCCCAAGACTGATGCAGAGATAGAGAATATGACACATGTACCATATGCGTCAGCTATAGGTAGTATCATGTATGGGATGATATCTACCAGACCGGATGTAGCATTTGCTCTGAGTGTCACGAGCAGATATCAGTCTAATCCTGGTCAAATGCATTGGAAAGCCGTGAAGGACATTCTTAAGTACTTGCGAAGGACTAAGAATATGTTCATGGTGTATGGAGGACGAGATCTCAAATTGGAAGGCTATACCGACTCTAGCTTCCAAAGTGATGTGGATGACTCGAAGTCAACCTCTGGATTTGTGTTCATGCTCAATGGCGGTGCTGTCTCTTGGAAGAGTTCCAAGCAGGACACCACAGCGGATTCCACCACTGAGGCTGAATACATTGCAGCATCAGCTGCTGCTAAAGAGGCCGTTTGGATGAGGAAGTTCGTCCAAGAGTTGGGCGTTATTCCTGAATTTGTTGGTCCAGTCCCGGTGTACTGTGACAACACGGGTGCCGTTGCTCAAGCAAAGGAACCAAGGTCTCATCAAAGATCCAAACACGTACTGAGGAAATACCACATAATCCGGGAGATTGTGGAAAGAGGGGACATCATTGTCGAACGAGTGGCCTCTGCAGACAATATCGCTGATCCGCTTACTAAGCCCTTGCCAGGACCATTGTTTGACAAACATCGCGAAGCAATGGGTCTACGTAGTATGACTAGTTGGCTATAGGGCAAGTGGGAGATTGTAAGAGTGGATGCCCAGTGAGCCAACTGTGTGGCTATGGGCTTTGATGACTCTTTGTATAAACAATCTTTTGTTTAATATTATTTACACTTTTATGGCAATGACTTTATATTACTTCATATTGTTATATTGTGATATACTATTGTTGTTTTGATAAAGACCTTGAATATACTATAGTGTATGTAAGATGTGGTAGAACATGGAGATGTCTATCATGAAATACATCTTATAGTCACTGTATATTCTAAAAACCGTTCCTAGTCGATTTAGCCGTCCGATAATAAGGATAAGGATCGCTCGAGTTTGAGACTAGCATTTGCGATGCGGAGTACCACGTTTCATTGGTAGGGAACATGGAGATGTTCGAAGCATGCAAATGGATATTCATAGGATGAATAATCGAACTACCCTATCCGGACTTTCCAAGTGGTTATCACTTATCGAGTGGATAAAGTCCGCGGTTTTGGTTGTACACCATTAGTCCTTACGACTTGAAACATCATGGAGACTCTATATGCTAGTGCTGTGCTTTGACTCGTTTACCGACTCTATGGGGGTCATCAGGTGTCGAGATTGGGTACAGTTACGACACATATAGGAGTCAATGCATTGTTGTCAAGGATTCACCACATACTTGCGAGTGTGGATATCCTATGCGATCTGAGGAGATATTAGTGTGACAAATCTCTGGCCAGAGTACTTGATGTGATTTAAGAAATGGTTTCTTAGTAGCACATGCGATGTCACTAATTTGATCTTCAAGATGCATTGCATAGTTATCGAATCTTGAGCGACTCTCGATATACCAATGGTTGTTGATTCGATCGGGATATATGGATGAAGGGACCGTACTGTACGCTAACCAAAATCTACTGGTTCTTGTAGGCACTATCAGTGATACCTAGGGAATCATGGGGCGATGTTGCTAGGCGCTTTACCATGATTCGTTGGGCAAGTCGGAAAGTGTTGTTCCGAGTCACAAGGAGTTGTGAGCCCACGGCTAGCTGTATCCCTGAACCATTGAGGGTCACACAGTGTAATGGAGTTTTAATCCCCGTTGAGATAGTTAAATTTAAAGAGTTAAATTTAATGAACTAAGGAGTTGGACTTCTTAAATAAGAGTAAGGGAGTAGGATTTCCTAAAATGACATAGGGATGGACATTTTAGGAAACCACTGAATTCGGATTCAGGAAAATTTATTTTAAAATCAAAATAAATTTTCCTGAATATAAAACTCCTTGTCGTAGGTAGGATAATTCAAGGACGCCCCACTAAGCTTTTCACTGAAGTATGCAATCAGTCACCCCCCTTGCATCATGACACCTCCAATTCCTACACTTGATGCATCACATTCAATTTCAAAAGTGTTAGTAAAATTAGGTAATAGAAGTAAAGGAGCATTAATTAATTTATTCTTGACAATATTAAAAGACTTCTCTTGCTCCTCGCCCCAATGGAATGAAACATTCTTCTTGATCACTGCAGTCATAGGTGCCGCCAAAGTACTGAAATCTTTCACAAATCTCCTATAGAAACTTGCAAGACCATGAGAACTTCGAACTTGACCAATAGAAGTAGGCGTTGGCCAATCTCGAATTGCACTTACCTTGTCCTCATCAACTCTGACACCTTGGGAACTCACAACAAAACCAAGAAACACAAGTTCTTTTGTACAAAACACACACTTCTTCAAGTTAGCATACAATTGTTCAGCTTTTAGTGTGATTAGCACAATTCTCAAATGTTCGACATGCTCATCCAAATTTTTTCTATATACCAAGATATCATCAAAATATACCACAACAAATTTTCCAATATAAGCACGCAACACATGATTCATAAATCTCATAAAAGTGCTAGGTGCATTATTTAATCCAAAGGGCATAACCAACCACTCATACAAATCGTATTTGGTTTTAAAAGCAGTTTTCCACTCATCACCTTCTCTTATCCTAATTTGATGGTAACCACTTTTTAAATCAATTTTACTTATAAAGATGCTAGAACCATGCAACTCATCCAACATATCATCTAGTCTAGGAATAGGATGCGTATACTTGATGGTAATGTTATTAATGGCTCTACAATCCACACACATTCTCCTTGAACCGTCTTTCTTAGGAACTAACAAAACAGGCACAGCACATGGTGGCATGGACTCACGCACAAAACCTTTATCTAAAAGTTCACTTACCTGTCTTTGCATCTCTTTTGTTTCCTCCGGGTTGCTCCTATACGCTGGACGGTTTGGCAACGCACTTCCGGGCACAAAATCAATTTGATGTTCAATCCCCCTCAAAGGTGGTAAGCCTTGAGGCAAATCCTCCGAAAATAAATCTTCATATTCCTACAAAAGAGAAACAACAGTGCTCGGAATAATTCCGGCTATATCACTTGTGTTAAGGAGAAACTTCTTATAGAAAATCAACAAAAGTGGAGTATGCACATGTAAAATCTCTCGCAACTCACTCTTTTGGGCCATAAATATTTTTTTATCGGCCTCTTTTCTCTCAATTTTTTTTTCATCTTTTTTTCTCTCAATCTTTTTTTCTAAGGCCATCTCACTTTTTTGTTCACTCTTTTTTTCGGCCTCTTCTTTCTTTTTCTTTTTCAGATGGTCCCCCAACACTTGTTTTGGAGTCATAGGTAATAATACAATAGGATTCTTTTTCATGGTAAAAGAATAACGATTTTTAAAACCGTCATGTATCACCTTTCTATCAAATTGCCACGGTCTACCCAACAAAATATGACAAGTTTGCATAGGCACCACATCACACAACACTTCATCTACATACTTACCAATGGAAAATGGTACCACCACCTGCTTATGCACTCTCACCTCCGAACTATCATTAAACCACTACAATTTATAGGGTTGAGGATGCTTTATAATAGGCAAACTCAACTTTTTCACCAACTCATAACTCGCCTCATTAGTGCAACTCCCACTATCAATAATAACACTACATACTTTGTTATTCACAAAGCATCTAGTATGGAATAAATTTTCCCTTTGAGTTTCTTCCTCCTCCTTTTGTTGTACATTCAACACTCTCCTAGTCACTAACAATTCTCCAACCACCGCATCATATCCCTCTTCATCGGGATCCTCCAATGCAGGAATAACATCATAATTCTCCTCCTCACTCTCAGACTCAATATCACCACCAGCATTCATAATCATAATTTTTTTATTAGGACACTGACTAGCAATATGACCAAGTCCTTGACATCTAAAACATTTAATATCTCTAGAGCGAGTATTAGTAGTTTCAGGTGTACCTTTACCCATTTGTTTTGGTGCCTCCAATTTGGTGTCAAATTTTGTCTTGGATACTGATAAGTGCATTTTATGCACTTATATTGCTTAGTATTTAGCTTGAATCTTGTGTTTGATTGGTAGGTATTATGTGATGTTATGTTGTTTTTGTTGGATGAAGGCAAGAAGAGCCTTGGATTTGATTTGATGGATTTAAGTTAGAAAGAATGGAAGAAAAATCAAAGATCAAGACTTGAAAGATGAAGATAAGAAGAAAATACGAAGCAAAGGAGCGCCCGCGCAACAATATCGCGCGCCCGCGCCTCTTTGAATATTGTGAAAAGCGTACATCAGGCGCGCCTGTGCAGTAATACCGAGCGTCCGCGCGATGGTCTGTAGCAAACAAGGAATTTTTGCGTGGGAGTGGAGCGCCCGCGCAGGAATATTGCACGCCCGCACAACTCTGAAGAATGCAAGATGCGAAGAAGCTGCGCGCCCGCGCCATTCCATTGAGCGCCCGCGCCGTCGTGCGCAGACTTATTTTTGGAAGAGTTTTATGTTTTGGAAACTCTTGTTTTAATTCCTAGTCTTATATTTGGACGATTTGTTGCCAAGATATAAGTCTTTTTATTAAGTTTTAAAAGGAAGAGACGCAGACTTGGAATTGGGGTGGAAGATTTATCTCTTGCAAAGACTAGGTTTTTTCTGAGAATTCTAGAATTCCGCCTTTTATTATTATTTTTATTTTGTTCTTCATGAATTGTGTTGGCTAGTTCTTAATACTTGGTTAAGGAAGACGAAGCCCTTGATTAATTTATTCATGAGATTTATGTTTTTCAGAGCTTGATTATTGTTGAGTATCAATAATTATTCTGATTTATTTCATGATTGTATATTTGATTATTAGCTTGATCACCTAATAATTCTTATATAAAATCTATTGCTAAATTGGAGTTTGAATCCGTAATTGTTTGAATTATCTGATTTGCGAAGCAACTGCAATTAATAATCGTCCGCTTGTGAAATTAGGAATTTTAGGGATAATAATTGACTAGGCTAAATTCATCCTCTTGTGTATGGGTTGTCTAGATTTATCAGTTTCACTAGTTTGCATGCTATCGTGGGTTTAAATCTAATCTCTTGTATTAGGTTAATTCATTGGTAAGGGTTATCTTAGAACGCTTGTATCTAGTTAACTACAACTAAGGTGAAATAAGAATTTAATTTCCAATGATGAATATTCAACAGGATTAAATATTTTTAGATAATCGATGATCGAACGAATGACATCAAGGGTGTAGTTGACCAAAACCAAGGCTTGTCTCTTATTGAATTTTCCGTTGTGATTTAATTGTGCTTGGTAATTGATATAATTGCATTCATAATTGTTTTTAAATTTTAGTGGATAAATTTCAAACCAAAAACCCCTTTTTTACTATTTTCGTATTTTTAAAGAACACGAAATTTTACCTTTCCTCGTGGGAACGATCCCTACTCACACTACTGCATGTTTTTATTTATCTGAGTGAGTCGGGTAATTTGGGCGTACACGATAAGCGCTACCAAATTTTGGCTCCGTTGCCGGGGATCGGTGTTAAATGTTTTTGTGTTCTTTTTAGTTTTTTTTTTGTTTATCTCACTCTCTGTCTTTTATTTATATCTAGTACCTCTCCCATCGTTCATGCTTTCAAGTGATTCTTCGTCTGAAGAAGAAGTCCCCTATGACCCGGAAATTGAAAGGACTTTGTACAGGCGTAGGCGAGAAGCTCGTAGAAGATAAGAAGAAGAAGAGATGGCTGCTAATGCGAACCTGAGCCTCAGACAATTGGGCACTCCAGATTTGAATCAGCAACCCTTATGCATTACTTTTCCCCCCTTAGAAAATAATGCTACATTCGAATTGAAATCTGGATTAATTCACTTGTTGCCTTCTTTTCATGGTCTTGCAAGTGAAGATCCTCATAAGAATCTGATAGAGTTCCATGTAGTGTGCACTAGCATGAAACCACATGGAGTAAAAGAGGAGCAGATCCAACTTCGAGCCTTTCCTTTCTCTTTGAAGAGTGATGCTAAGGATTGGCTATACTACTTGCCCTCTGGATCGATCACAGCCTGGACTGACATGAAAAGAATTTTTCTCGAAAAATATTTTCTAGCGTCGAGAGCAGCAAACATCAGGAAAGAGATCAATGGAATCAAGCAGATGACGGGGGAATCACTTCACGAGTATTGGGAGCGGTTCAAAAAGCTATGCGCTAGTTGCCCGCAACATCAGATAAGTGAAAACCTCTTAATTCAATATTGCTATGAAGGTTTGCTACCTCATGACAGGAGTATGCTGGATGCGGCTAGTGGAGGAGTTTTTGTGGACAAAACTCCGGTGCAAGCAAGGAACTTAATAGAAAATATGGCTGCCAATTCTCAGCAATTTGACACCAACAGAATTGATCATGCCCCCAGGAGAAACAACGAGGTAAATGTCTCTTCCCTTGAGCAGCAATTAATTGAATTAACGACTCTTGTGCGTCAGATGGCTGTAGGGAATGGACAGACTGCGAAGGCATGTGGCATCTGCGCTGCAATAGGACACGCCACTGATATGTGTCCTACACTTCAAGAGGACTCAGTTGAACAGGTAAACGCTACTGGCGGATTTCCTGGACCACCACAACGGAATTATGATCCGTATTCCAACACGTACAATCCTGGTTGGAAGGATCATCCCAATCTTAGATACGGGAATCAACAAGCAAATCAACCTGGACCTCAGGCTCCACCGCAAAATCAAGCTTTTATGCCACCCTTTCAACCACAACAGCAGCGCCCTCAAATTCCTACAGCAGGTGAGTTTCTTGAAAAGATAGTTAAGGATCTTGCAATTAACACTTTAGCCTTCCAACAGGACACCCGGGCAAGTATCCAAAACTTAACTACTCAAATGGGACAGCTTGCTACAGCAATCAACAAGCTGGAAGCACAAAATTCCAGCAGTTTACCATCTCAAACTGTGGTGAACCCAAATGAGAACGCAAGTGCAATAACTCTAAGAACTGGGAAGGAATTGAAGGTGAAGGAGAAATAAGTTGAGGTTGAGCCCAAAGAAAAGCTAAAAGAAGAAGAAGAGCAAAAGGTAAGTGAAGAAAAAGCATCCAAGGATGAAGCGCCAAGAGGTAAGTTCCCTTCTTTATCTGAATATAAGCCTGTTGCCCCTTTTCCCTTAGCACTTAAGGACTCTAGGAAAGGTGAGGGGATTAAGGAGCTCTATGAAACTTTTCGTAGATTTGAGGTTAATATTCCATTGCTAGATGCTATTAAACAGGTACCTCGATACGCAAAGTTTTTGAAGGAGTTGTGCACAGCAAAGAGGAAACAGACATTGAAGGGTTGTCAGAAAGTGGAATTAGGTGAGAATGTATCTGCAGTGATCCAAAGAAAATTACCCGCCAAATGCAAGGATCCAGGTATGTTCTCCATCCCATGTACTATAGGAAATATTAGACTTGAAAAAGCCATGTTAGATCTAGGAGCATCAATTAATGTTATGTCATACTCTATTTATGCATCCTTGAAACTTGACCCATTGAATAAGACTGGAATTGTCATACAATTAGCTGATAGGTCTAATGCATATCCTAGGGGAGTAGTCGAAGATGTGTTAGTGCAAGTGAATGAGTTGGTTTTTCCTGCCGATTTTTATGTGCTAGACATGGAAAACGGTGATCATAATAGTCCTATTTTGTTATGCAGACCGTTTTTGAAAACTTCCATGACAAAAATTGATGTTCACAGTGGCACAATCACTATGGAATTTGATGGCGAGGTTGTGAAATTTAATATTTATGATGCCATGAAATTTCCTGATAGTGATGATTGTGTGTTTTCTGTTGACATTGTGGATTTCTTGGCACAAGATTTTTGTGAGCATGCAGGAAAAGATGATTTAGAGGTGGCTATTACAGCACCCATTATGCAGACAGAAGATGGGATTCTATGCAGTCAAGAAGTGGAAGAGATTGAGAAAATTCTGAATAGTTCACCTGAGCTACCTCAGTCAGGTAATGTCTCTTACATATCTTTACCAATCTCTAATACTAGGCATCTTCCATCTGTTTTGCAGGCGCCAGTGATCGAGCTAAAGATGCTTCTAAACCAACTTAAGTATGTTTTCCTTGGAGAAGGAGAAACACTACCTGTCATCATCTCCAACATCTTGGAAGCCGAGCAAGAAGAACAACTAGTCAAGGTTCTGAAGGAGAATAAAACTTCTATTGGGTGGACCATAGCAGATATCAAGGGAATTAGCCCGTCTACATGCATGCACCAAATTCTGATGGAGGATGGGGCGAATCCCTCACGTCAACCGCAGAGGAAATTGAATCCACCAATGATGGAGGTAGTCAAAGCGGAAATTCTAAAGTTACTTGAAGTTGAGGTCATCTACCCAATTTCTGACAGTCAGTGGGTCAGTCCGGTTCAAGTGGTACCCAAGAAAACCGGAATTACTGTGGTGAAAAATAAGTATGACGAGTTGGTTCCCACCCGTATTCAAAATGGGTGGAGAGTTTGTATTGATTATAGGAAGTTGAATGCAGGAACCCGAAAGGACCACTTCCCTCTTCCCTTTATTGATCAAATGATTGAAAGGTTAGCATGTCATCCTTACTATTGTTTTCTTGATGGTTATTCTGGTTATTTTCAGATTGCGATTGCACCGGAAGATCAGGAGAAGATGACATTCACATGCCCATTTGGAACTTTTGCATACCAACGCATGCCCTTTGGTCTATGCAATGCACCGGCTACTTTCCAACGGTGTACGGTTAGTATATTTTCTGATTTTGTAGAGCACATATTAGAAGTCTTCATGGATGATTTTACTGTCTTTGGTGACTCTTTCGAAGACTGTCTGTCTAATCTTGCTCTAGTTCTTAAGAGGTGTGTCGAAACCAACCTGGTTCTTAATTCTGAAAAATGTCATTTTATGGTTGGGCAAGGTATAGTGTTGGGTCATGTAGTCTCATCTAAGGGGATGGAGGTAGATAAAGCTGAAATTGATATTATTCAGTCTCTACCTTACCCCGTAAGTGTGCGGGAGGTGCGCTCTTTTTTTGGCCATGCAGGTTTTTACAGGAGATATATTCAGGATTTTGCCAAGATTGCATCCCCTATGTGAAAACTTCTGCAGAAGGATGTGTCGTTTGAATTCAATGAGCCATGCAAAACTGCTTTTTATAAACTCAAGGACACATTGACTTCAGCGCCAATCATCCAACCATCGGACTAGACCAAGCCATTTGAAATCATGTGTGACGCCAGTGACTATGCCGTAGGAGCGGTATTGGGACAAAAAGTTGGGAAGGCATCACACGCTATCTACTACGCTTCGCGCATTCTGAACGATGCCCAACGAAACTACTCCACTACTGAAAAGGAGCTTTTAGCAGTAGTTTTTTCTTTAGAGAAATTTCGTTCATATTTACTTGGTGCTAAAGTTATTGTTTATTCTGATCATGCAGCTCTTCGTTTTCTGATGGCGAAGAAGGAGGCAAAACCAAGACTGATAAGATGGATACTACTGCTGAGCGAATTTGATGTGGAGATTAAGGACAAAAGAGGGACCGAAAATGGAGTGGCTGACCACTTGAGTCGTCTAGTTCATGTTGAAGAAGAGCTGAAGTTACGAGAAGAATTTCCTGATGAGCAGTTATTTTCAGTCAACACGGAATTACCATGGTACGCAAATATTGTGAATTATTTAGTTACTAATGGATTCCCTTCTGAATTCTCTAAGGCACAGAAAGATAAGGTCCAAAGTGATGCTAAATATTATGTGTGGGATGATCCATACTTTTGGAAGCACTGCGCTGATCAAGTCATACGACGATGTGTATCTGCAAGCGAGGTAATCCCAATTCTCACATTTTGTCACTCACATGCTTGTGGTGGACATTTTGGAGCAAAAAGAACAGCTAGGAAGGTATTGGACTGTGGATTTTTCTGGCCATCCATATTTCGAGACGCTTACATGTTTTGTAAGTCATGCGCTCAATGCCAAAAGATAGGTAATATATCCCAGCGTAAGGAGATGCCTCAGCAACCCATTTTAATATGTGAAATCTTTGATGTATGGGGCATCGACTTCATGGGGCCTTTTCCTAGCTCATATGGATTTATTTATATATTACTTGTTGTGGATTATGTCTCGAAATGGGTGGAATCCAAGGCCACCCGTACTGACGATTCTAAAGTGGTTGCAGAATTCATTCAGCATAATATTTTCTCAAGGTTTGGAATTCCAAGAGCCCTCATTAGTGATAGAGGAACGCACTTCTGCAATCGGACTGTGGCTAGTTTATTGAAGAAATATCATGTGACGCACAAACTCTCCACTGCGTATCACCCGCAATCGAATGGCCAAGCCGAGGTCTCAAATCGAGAAATCTAATCCATTTTGGAGAAGACAGTGAATCCTACTAGGAAAGACTGGAGTTTGCGCTTGGATGATGCACTGTAGGCATACAGAACCGCGTTCAAGACACCGATTGGGATGTCCCCATATCGATCGATTTTTGGGAAACCATGTCATCTTCCTGTCGAATTGGAGCATCGAGCCTACTGGGCTATTAAAAATTTCAATATGCAGACGGATGAAAGTGGAGTGCATAGAAAGCTATAGTTGCAAGAACTAGAAGAGATACGCAATGATGCATATGCGAGCTCAAAGATTTACAAGGAAAAGACAAAGGCGTTCCACGACAAGATGATCTCTAGAAGGGTGTTTGAAGTCGGTCAAAAAGTTTTGCTCTATCACTCACGACTTCGATTATTTCCAGGTAAGTTGCGTTCTAGATGTATTGGCCCGTTTGTTATCACTAATGTCTTTCCTCATGGTGCATTGGAAATAAAAAGCTTGGAAACTGCGAAAACATTCAAGGTGAATGGCCAACGATTGAAGCATTATTTTGAAGTGGTCCAAGCGAATGCGGAAGAGGATGCGCATGATCTCACACTCGATGATCCGCCACAGATTGATTAAATTCACAGCATCCAGTCGGGCTGAAGACTATAAACCAAGCGCTGTTTGGGAGGCAACCCAAATCTTTATTTTTTTCTTCTTTGCACCTCTGTTTCTTTCGTTTCTTTTGTCATTTTTTTAGTTTTTACTGTACTAATTTTGCGTGACTTGAGAATTGATTTGGTTTTACTTTTTCACAGGTTTTGTCACACAAAATTGGGCAGATTCGAAGCCCAGGCACGCGCGCCCCATTCCACTGGGCGCCCGCGCAGCTTCAAAGTTAGGAAATGTACTTTTTGCGAAGGCCAGGAGCGGGCGCCCGACCAAACCGCGAGCCCGCACGATTTCTCATTTCTGGAAAATATAAAAAGACGTCAAGCAGGCGCGCGCGCGCCACTACACTGAGCGCCCGCGCGAGTCCTGGGCACCAATTCATGGAAACTCGATGCGCAAGCGCGCGCGCCCCACTACACTGAGCGCCCGCGCGATCCAACCTCTCGGAATAAAAAAATTTATGCGATGCGCAAGCGCGCGCGCCCCACTACACTGAGCGGCCGCGCGACGGGTTTTTAAAGAATCCAAGGATCGATACAATCTTCACTTTCTTATCTATGCTACACTCTAAAGCCCTAAATCCCTAAAACCCTCCCACTCTTACTCAATATTCCTCTCCAAATCGTTTCCTTCTTTGAGAAATTGTCTACTACATCCCACATCCCTATCACCAAATTCTTTCCCCAATTTATCTCAACCCATCAAAGACGCGTGAATTTGGGTCGAGTTGCTCATCTCGTTCGTGGGAATTTTTTGGAGCTTTTCAAAGTCGGACATCGAGTTCTATCTTATATTGGGTAAGTGTTGGCTTTCATCTCCGGGTTCGAAGCTCTTCTTCAAGCCGAAATTAATATTGTGAAGTTGTGAAGTGTGGATTTTGTTGAAGTTTGGGGGGAATATTATTTGTGAATTGTTTGGTTGGTGATTGTGGTGAAGTTATATTGGTGTGTATTGTTGAAGTTTAGAGGGAAGAAAAGAGTGGTATATTGGCATATTTGAATACTTTTACAGGAGTGCACCCCAAGTGTTTGAATGATGGCGCCCAAGAAGAAAACTAAGTTTGGTGCTTCTTCTTCTTCTGCTCCCACTCCTACCGAAGCTAATAGGTGTTTCTGGAATGCCCAGGCTGCTGCATATTATCAAGAATGGCTTGGTAAGAACATCCTAGCTGAGCGAGGATTCGACGCATCTGTTGGTTTTGAGCCAAGTGTTTTTACGACGAGTATTGGTCGGGAAATTGTTGCCCGACAATGGCAGGAGTTTGCGAAGCAACCTCAGGACGCAGTTGTTCCTTTGGTTAGAGAGTTCTACGCCAACTTTAAAGTGAAACATGTTCAGTTGAAGGGACTCGTGCGTGGGAAGATGGTCCCATTTGACTCTCACTCCATCAATTCTCTTTTTAAGATTCCCCCGGTATATCACGATGAATATCTGGAATTCAAAAATAGTGACATTGATTATGAAGCTGTTATTCGTCGCATCTGTCGACCGGGGGCTGAGTGGCACTATGGGCGTGATGGTATGCCATCAAAGTTGAAGAAGACTGAACTGCAATATGAGGTCAATCTATAGTATAACTTTATTTGCGCTCGCCTGAAGCCGACCGACCATGAGCACGAGGTTACACGGGATCTAGCTCTATTGCTCTATTGCATTGTGGAGGGGAAGTCCATTGATTTGGGACTAGTTTGTCAGGAGACTATTCTGCACGTGGTGCAAGGAAAGATGAGTGGTGGTCTTGCCTTGCCTGCTATTATTTTTTACCTTTGTGAGGAGGCCGGGGTGGACTGGAGCCCCACGGAGGAGATTTTGAAGCCCATCGCCGCCATTGCATTTGACTGCAACACCCGCTTGGTAACTCCAGTGCAGCAGCAACAGAGAGAAGAGAGAGCTACAGCACATAGAGCACAGGCACCCCAGCATCAGTCGGCTTCTTCTGCGACTGATCGGTTGACTAGACTAGAGGAGGAGGTGCGACTGTCACGACAGGAGCAGCAGCAGCAGAGAGAGGAGATTTGGGCTATGCAGCAGATGTCTGACGTCTTTATGAACTATATGATGGACCTCTCTGCAGCTGTTCTCCCGCACTACTTTCCTGATGGTGCCAGCTTCCTACCTCCGCGACCACAGTGGCCTCCGGTGTTTGGCCCGACTGACCCTCCTATTGATCCACATCCTAATGGTGATGGTGGTGACCACTGACGATCATCACCCGAGGTACATGTCCTGTTTCTGTTCTTTTATACTGTCATATAATTGAGGACAATGTATGTACCTATGTTTGGGGGGAGTTCAGTAGGTTGTTGGATTTTATTGTGTTTTGTCTTGTTTATTTGAGTGTCAGTGTGGTTGTTTTTATGTGTCGAGTTAGTTAGTTAGTTTGTTTGCTTGAGTTGTAAGAGTTGCATAACTTTTGAGAAAAAATTAAGAAGCGGAAATATAGCCGATGATGATTTTTAGTTGTGTTAATTGGAAAAAAAAATTGACTCCTTGAATATCTGCCTCCCTACGAAATTTTTTTTTGAAACTTTGACCAAGTGGACGTCAAACTCCTATATACTCTGTGAATTTTGTTTGATCCTGAGTTTGAAACAGACAGATATATATTGGATTGAGGCGTTGTTCGGATCATTTGGGCCTTTACTGATTAATTCATGCAATATTCTTAGTTGCCCTTTGAGCTTTCACATATACATGAGCACATGAGGTGCATTTGCTGAGTATTTGTTGTGCAAAATCACCGTTTACTATTGGTGATTCTTTTTTTTTCTGCACTGGTTGAATTCATGTGAGTTAATTGTGGAGAGAGATTATTCTAGAACTAGCTAGAACATCCCTCGAGGCGCAATACGGGTATACTGTGACTTAGGAATGAGATAGACAATTTTTCTGAATTAGATTGAGCCTTTCAAGCCACCCTTAATACATTTTGTCCCTAGTATCTCTTTTGATCCTAATTGAAAATGAATGGCATGCGTGAAAACGTGTGATAAACCCCCATTCGACATTATTTCAAGGTCCTACAACTACTACCTGCAGCTTAAACACTATATCCTACTTTTAGGGAGTAATTGCATGTTTGATTTTTATACTCTTGATTTGAATGCTAATAAATGGATAGTGTGTTGAGAAGTGCAACGAAAAAATCGAAATAAGTGTAGTAGTGGAGGGGATGAGAAATAAAAGAAAGAAATAGATTGGGTGGAAGGAAGAAATCTGAAAAAAAAAAAAAAGAGAAAACTATGAATAAAAGGCGAGTTGAAAATGAAAAAAAAAAGAAAATAATGTAGTTGAAAGAATGAAAAGGAGTGGATTTAAGGGATAAGATCATATTTTACTCCCTCTTTGAATTCTTTCCTTCGTTTGTAGCCATAAGCCCAGCCTTACATTATAAGCCGAATAAGACGTATGGACCGAGTCACAGTCGCCTAATATACTAGTGGAGAGGGGTTGTGAGAGTTTAGCTTATGGATTGTCGATTGACATTTTTGACGAATATGAATTTTGATCAAAACACGCACACACTATATTATTTCTTGAGCTAATTTCATTGTGAGCGTTTTTGATTGAATACCTTTCATGTTGATCCCGAGTTACCTTGAAAGTCCTCATGATCTATAGATGTTTGAATTGAGTTTGGGGGAGAATGTTGTGAACGTGAGTTGCGGAGTCTAAAAGTCTATGAGGTTGAGCTATGTTTCTTGCTTAAACAATTTTCCAATGTTAGGAGTATGTGATGTGATTGGATTTGAAAAATTGTGATTTCATTGCTGAGGCTATTGATACACGATGATTATTGATGATTCTCTTATATTGTGTATACTTATTTTTATTAGGTGTTTTGTTTTGTTCGGGACGAACAAGAGTTCAATTTTGGGGGAATTTGATAAGTGCATTTTATGCGCTTATATTGCTTAGTATTTAGCTTGAATCTTGTGTTTGATTGGTAGGTATTATGTGATGTTATGTTGTTTTTGTTGGATGAAGGCAAGAAGAGCCTTGGATTTGATTTGATGGATTTAAGCTAGAAAGAATGGAAGAAAAATCAAAGATCAAGACTTGAAAGATGAAGATAAGAAGAAAATACGAAGCAAAGGAGCGCCCGCGCAACAATATCGCGCGCCCGCGCCGCTCTGAATATTGTGAAAAGCGTACATCAGGCGCGCCCGCGCAGTCATACCGAGCGTCCGTGCGATGGTCTATAGCAAACAAGGAATTTATGCGTGTGAGTGGAGCGCCCGCGTAGGAATATTGCGCGCCCGCGCCACTCTGAAGAATGCAAGATGCGAAGAAGCTGCACGCCCGCGCCGTCCTGCACAAAATTATTTTTGGAAGAGTTTTATGTTTTGGAAACTCTTGTTTTAATTCCTAGGATTATCTTTGGACGATTTGTTGCCAAGATATAAGTATTTTTATTAATTTTTAAAAGGAAGAGACGCAGACTTGGAATTGGGGTGGAAGATTTATCTCTTGCAAAGACTAGGTTTTTTTCTGAGAATTCTAGAATTCCGCCTTTTATTATTATTTTTATTTTGTTCTTCATGAATTGTGTTGGCTAGTTCTTAATACTTGGTTATGGAAGACGAAGCCCTTGATTAATTTATTCGTGAGATTTATGTTTTACACAGCTTGATTATTGTTGAGTATCAATAATTATTCTGATTTATTTCATGATTGTATATTTTATTATTAGCTTGATCACCTGATAATTCTTATATAAAATCTTTTGCTAAATTGGAGTTTGAATCTGTAATTGTTTGAATTATCTGATTTGCGAAGCAACTGCAATTAATAATCGTCCGCTTGTGAGATTAGGAATTGTAGGGATAATAATTGACTAGGTTAAATTCATCCGCTTGTGTATGGGTTGTCTAGATTTATCAATTTCACTAGTTTGCATGTTATCGTTGGTTTAAATCTAATCGCTTGTATTAGGTTAATTCATTTGTAAGGGTTATCTTAGAATGCTTGTGTCTAGTTAACTACAATTAAGGTGAAACAGGAATTTAATTTCCAATGATGAATATTCAACAAGATTAAATATTTTTAGATAATCGATGATCGAACGAATGACATCAAGGGTGTAGTTGACCAAAACCAAGGCTTGTCTCTTATTGAATTTTCCGTTGTGATTTAATTGTGCTTGGTAATTGATAGAATTGCATTCATAATTGTTTTTAAATTTTAGTGGATAAATTTCAAACCAAAAACCCCCTTTTTACTATTTTCGTATTTTTAAAGAACAAGAAATTTTACCTTTCCTCGTGGGAACGATCCCTACTCACACTACTGCATGTTTTTATTTATCTGAGTGAGTCGGGTAATTTGGGCGTACACGATAAGCTCTACTAGATACCGACTTGTTGTCCTCCCGTTTTGCAACGTTTGGACGCCAAGGAGTCGACGATCCTCCACCGGTAGGAAGTCGACTAGCTCCTCTCCTCTTGAGCTGTTGCTCCACCTTCATGGCCATCTGCACCATCTTATCCAAATCAAAACAGTGGCGAAGCTCCACTTGATCTTGGATTTCTCTATTCAAACCGCACAAAAACCTGGCCATTGTAGCTTCATTATCCTCCTCAATGTTGGCCCGGATCATCGTGGTTTCCAACTCCTTGTAGTAATCCTCCACGCTTCTTGGACCTTGCTTCAAAGTTAGTAATCGCCTGTACATGTCACGATAATAATAGTTAGGCACAAACCGCTTCTTCATGACACGCTTCATCTCCTCCCACGTCTCAATAGGCGGCTCTCCACACCTCCTTCTAGTTGTCACTAATTGATCCCACCAGATTAACGCATAGTCTACAAACTCAACCACTGCCAACCTTACTTTCTTAAGGTTAGAATAGTGATGGCAATCAAACACAAACTCCACACGCTTCTCCCATTCCAAATACGCCTCCGGGTCAGACTTCCCATGAAACGCTGGAATTTTCATCTTAATACTACTAATATTTCCATCCTCCTTACTGCACTCCGTATGTTTTCCTCGTACTGCTTCTCGCCTATGTCCAACCCCATGTACTCTTCTCTCTCCATCCCAATTCTCATCAAAACTCTCCTAATCTCCTTCAAAATTATTCCCCTTCCTATCTTTATTTTTTTTTCCACTACCACTACTCTCCTCCAATCTACTCATCTGCTCATGAAGAGGATCCAACTCCGACCTCATCACCCTAGTAAATTGCCCCATCAACGCCTCCATTTGAACCTTGGAAATTCCTTGGTTCACACTTTCACTAGCATCTTTATTAGGATTCATGGTACCTGCAAGAAAAAAAAAAGTTAGTAGTAAAATTCCTCACACAAGTTCTCACATATCACTCCAAACGAATCACTCCAATACTTGTTTTCTTTCCACTCAAAATTTATGTAGGTTTTTGCTTTGTGTAAAAATGAATCAAACTCTCAAGTTCCCAACTTTTAGACGCTTGAAGATCGACTCTCGAATATCAAAAACAAGAAGAAGAAATTTAGGGATGCTCGAATTTTGACTTGCACCCAAGGATGAACAAGAACGAAAATTGTCCACAAGATATCTTGCTTCTTCTATTATTATTTTTTTGAATCTTTTTTTTTCGGTCTCTAGTTTTTTTTTTTTTATTATTTTTTTGAATTTTTTTCGAGATAACTTGAAGAAGGAAGAAGAACGCAAAGAACACGAAGAACAGATAGTCAAAAGATGTGAAAACTTACTTTTTTCAAACCTTTGATTTGATACCAACTGATATGAATCTTGTGTATGAAAGGCAACACGACTACAACGAATCGCACCTCAATTCTATAACAAAAGATTTCAAAGATTTTGTTCCGACTTTGAAACAAGTAACAGATTTTGGAATCTCCACCTCTAGTTGAACCTGTAACTAGCAACAGAGAATTCACGATAGAAAACAATCAAAAATTCAATTAGACCTTCAAAGAAACCTGTCTTTGACAACCCAATTGAAAATCGATTGACAAACGTCACAAAGCTATGAAACTTTGATAAGTTTGATTTTAGGTAAAGCAAAAGCTTTGATAAAATTCTAGAGAGAATTTTGTATTGAATAATCAATAATCAAAAATCTTAAAATTGTTTATTAATAATGAATATTGTAGTATTTATATTACAACCCAAAATATTGAAAGATAACGCACAATAAATCAAAAAGATATCAAAGATATCTCCTAAAGTTTCCAAGTAGGAAAAAAGACTTTAAAAATAGCATAAAATATCAAAATATGCATAATATCTCGCACACACACAAACACCTTTGGTGTGTGTAAAATACGTCGGGGCGGGCGCACTAGGGTATAGTGCAGGCGCGCCGCAGTTGCGTAGGACATGGCGCGGGCGCGCCGATAGTTCGCAAAATTCACAGGGCACGGTGCGGGCGCGCCGTTGGTTCGAAAATAATAGGCGCGGGCGCGCTGTAGCTTCGACCTTGGGCTTCAATTTCTTCACTTTCTTGAACTCCTTTGACCTCCATAAAATTATAACATCCCCAAACGGAATACCAAGAAATCCAACACCCCCTTGTGACTTCAACATCAAAGATCAAAGTGCTTCCTTGAACTTCTGAGCTCGGCCTCTTGTAACTGGTCCTCTTGGTAACTCCAACGGATCCTTGGCCACTTGAACATCATGTGAGCCATCCATGTTTGCATCAGTTCTTCTTTGGTATATGATCATTCCTGATGGTTCCAAATTGTTGAGACTTGGCAGCCATGTTCTCTATCAGATTCCTCGCTTGTACCGGAATTTTGTCCACAAAAACTCCTCCCCTAGCTGCGTCCAGCATACTCCTGTCATGAGGTAACAAACCTTCATAGAAAAATTGAATCAATTGATTTTCACTTATCTGGTGCTGCGGACAGCTAGCACAAAGCTTCTTGAACCGCTCCCAGTATTCATGCAGTGATTCCCCTAAGTATTGCTTGATTCCATAGATTTCTTTCCGGATGTTCGCAGCTCTAGAGGCTGGGAAATATTTTTCCAGAAAGATTCTTTTCATCTCCGTCCAAGTCGTGATAGAACCAGAGGGTAAATAGTATAACCAGTCCTTAGCAGCACTTTTCAAAGATAAAGGAAAGGCCCTAAGTTGAATCTGCTCCTCTGTCACTCCATTGGGTTTCATACTTGTGAAACCACATGAAATTCCATCTAGTGTTTATTAGATTCCTCACCTGCAAGAACATGAAAAGAATGTAATAAGTGAATCAAACCAGATTTAAGCTCAAAAGTAGCATTATTTTCTAAAGTATAAAAAGTAATGTATAAAGGTTGTTGATTGGGATCAGGAGTGCCCAATTTTCTAAGACTCAGATTAGCATTAACAACCATTTCTTCTTCTGGAAATTCTGTTCTAGCAACGTCCTCTTCCTGTTTCCTACGAGCTTCTCTCCTTCGCCTGTGTAAAGTCCTTTCGATCTCTGGGTCGTAGGGGAATTCTTCGTCAGAAGAGTCACCTGAAAGCATGAACGAGAGAAAAACTAGAAACAAAGAAAAGAGAAGAGAGTGAGAATATAAAAATAATAAACAAAAAAGAACACATTAAAAATAACACCGTTCCCCGGCAACGGCGCCAAAATTTGGTAGCGCTAAGTCGCGTCACACCCAAATTACCCAACTCACTCAGATAACCAAGAATATGTAGTAGTGTGAGTAGAGATCGTTCCCACGAAAAAAAGGAATTTTAATGTGTTCTAAATAAAATAAAGGGTGTTTTTGAGTTTTGGAATTAACTACTGAAAATTTAAACAATTAAAAAGAAATATTATTATTACCATGCAAGATTGAAAATCAAATTCCTGTTTTACCTTAATCTTAGTTAATTAGACATCAGCATTCTAGATTAACCCTTACCAATAAATTAACCCGGATTCCAGCGATCTAGATTTAAATTTAGGATACCATTCAAACGAGTAAAACTGATGAATCTAGAAAACACAAATACCAGCAATTGTATTTAATCTAGTCAAAAGTTGTTCCTACGATTTAACAAATTCAAGAGCAGAAAATATTAAACGTAGTTGCTTCGCAAATTAATTGATTCAAACAATTACGGATTTGAATTCTAATTTAGCTATAGATTGTATAGTAAAATCCTAAGATGGTCAATCCGAAAATCTCAAATACAAGCATGAAATAAAATAGATCAACTATTGATACTCAATAAGGATTAAAGCATGAAAATAGAATCTCATGAATAAATAAAATCAAGGGCTTGTCTTCCTCAACCAAGTTCTAAGGTTTAGCCACAACAATTCATGAAAAATTCAAGAAAAATTAAAAGAAAAGAAGAAATTTAGAGATAAAATTGTAATACAAAACCTAGCTGCCAAAGAGAGTATCCAAGTCTGCCAAAAATCAGTCTAAAAAATGGAATAAAAACACCTAATGAAAACTAGAATCCAAAATAAAAGAGTTTCGAAATATGAATATTCTTTTCGAACAGAGACGCTCGCTCAATCGGTAAACATTGGCCGATCGAGCGAGCACAAAATTAGTGTCCTAATGTTTTCAAAATACGCGAGCCGCTCGATCGGCAGGATCTTGGAGATCGATCGAGCAAGAATTCCTTAGCCTACTGTCTTCACATTGACACACTCCGCTCGATCTGTTAAATATCGCAGATCGACCGAGCATTTTTCTTCAGAATAATTCCAGCATTTCCATTGCTCCAAAGTTCCGTCCATGTATCCGCCAAAACACACAACCTAACCACAAAACGGGGAAACACATCATGCAAACACAGAATATGCAATACGAACAAAATATATAATTAAAATACGTAAACGAATGCAAAACAACAACAAAATGACATTAAAATATGCAACAAAAACACAACTATCATGACTCCTGCCCACACACTACATGTCTAATTCGGTATGGGTTCCGAGATTTCTCCCGATTGCACACTATCCGTCTATTTGGTAGGTGGTTCCGAGATGTCTCCCGGCCACACACTACCCGTCTTATTTGGAAAGTGAGCCGAGGCATCCCCCGACCGACATTGCCCATCTATTGTAACATTCAAATCTCCTCAATCAAAACTTTTACTTTAACTCAGATTCAATCCACAAACCTTCACTTAAATCTAAAACACGAAGGAATATCTCAACTTGCTTAAAATTTAGTCAACTCAAAAGATGTGAGCACACACTCGAATATACAACTTTAGGGGATGAAAACCCAGCTTTAAAACAAGAAAGAATGATGATTAAGTTACTGCCCCTAGGGTAAACTACCCAACCATGACTCTCTTTTTCCTCAAACACGACTTAACTCAAGCGGTCCATCCGAAAAACCCATAACTCAACCTTACCTTAACCAAATTGACTCCCGATTGAACCGACACTCTAAACTAACCCAAGGACTAGATTCCAACCTCCAAAGAAAACCAGAGCAACCCGTTCACTGAAAGAGTGGGTGCCCGGTTAGCCAACTTGTGGCTAAGGGCTTTTATGACTCTATGTGAAACAATCTTTTGTTTAATATAATTTACACTTTTTATAATGGCATTGACTTTATCTTTCTTGATATTGTTATATTATGATATACTAATGTTGTTTTGATAAAGACCTTGAATATACTATAGTGTATGTAAGATGTGGTAGCACATGGGGATGGCTATCATGAAACACATCTTATAGTCACTGTATATTCTAAACTGTTCATAGTCAATTGAGTCGTCCGCAAAAAGGGATAAGGATCGCTCGAGATTGAGACTAGCATTTGCGATGCCGAGTACCACGTTTCATTGGCATGGAACATAGAGATGTTCAAAGCATGCAAATGGATATTCATATGATGAATGATCGAACTACCCTATCCGGACTTTCCAAGTGGTTATCACTTATCGAGTGGATAAAGTCCGCGGTTTTAGTTGTACACCATTAGTCCTTATTACTTGAAACATCATTGAGACTCTATATGCTAGTACTGTACTTTGACTCGTTTACCGACTCTATTGGGGTCATCAGGTGTCGGGATTGGGTACAGTTACGACACATATAGGAGTCGATGCTTTGTTGTCAAGGATTCACCACATACTTGCGAGTGTGGATATCCTATGCAATCTGAGGAGATATTAGTGTGACGAATATCTGGCCAGAGTACATGATGTGTTTTAGGTTAATGGGTTATCCTAGTAACACATGCGATGTCACTATTTGATCTTCAAGATGTTATGCATAGTTATCGAATCTTGAACGACTCTCGATGCACCAATGGTTGTTGATTCGATCGGGATATTTGGTTGAAGGGACCGTACTGTACGCTAACCAAAATCTACTGGTTCTTGCAGGCACTATCAGTAATACCTAGGGAATCATTGGGCGATGTTGCTAGGCGCTCTTACCATGATTCGATGGGTAAGTCAGAAATTGTTGTTCCGAGTCACAAGGAGTTGTGAGCCCACGGCTAGCTGTATTCCTGAACCATTGAGGGTTACACAAGTAATGGATTACTAAAACCCCGTAGAGATAGTTAAATTTAAAGAGTTAAAATTAATGAAAGAGAAGTTGGACTTCTTAACTAAAGGGAGTGAGATTTCCTAAAATGACATAGGGATGGGCATTTTTGGAAATCACTGAATTCGGATTCAGAAAAATTATCTTGACTCTAAAAGATGCAGAAATGGTTTCTGTGCATATTGGTGAAATCAGTTTATCAATCGGAGTCACGATGAATTTTATATTAATTTATATAACAACAGGCTTGGCTTGTTGGGCTTAAGTTATGGATTGTGGGCTTTAAGAAGTTAGAGTCCTGATACAATTATAACTAGAAATTATCTATAAATATATGTGCAGTGTTTGAAAATTACAAGCAATTCATTATTAGAATTTTCGAAAACACTACAAAATATTTCAAGAGGATTTTCGAAATCTTCTGTCCCTTTCGGAGAAAATTCGGTCTTGTGATTTTTGTGAAAAATTACAATCCGAATTAACAGATCATATCTGTTTATTCTCTACGCAAACTTCTGATTGATTTCTAGTGCAGTCAATCAGAGGGTTTTGTTTTCTATTCGTGGACCTGATTGAAGAAACGTTCGTTCATCAGTTCCGGGGATATACAACAAGAGCAGATTAAATTCTGTTGGTGTCCATAATATCGCTTCGAGATTTCAAGGTAAAATATTTAATAGTGATTATTTGTTTTACTTACACTAATTTAATCGTAAAAGTTTTGATACCCAGATATGGAATCGTTCCATATTAATAAAATAAAATTTTTAAACTTCCGCTGCACCGAGTATCAATTCTAATTGATCCAAACACCGTTTTCCAACATTCACTTCGTGCACCTAGACAGCCTCTAAACCCTCCCAAAATATGCACTAACCATCTCAACTTAATTCGCCCTTATCCTATCCAAAACTTAACCAAATTGCGCCCAAATTGAACCTACAAGACCACAACATCCTACATTGAAATATGACAAGGTCAACCGTGATGAAACTTAAAATTTGTAATTATTTATATGTTAAAAAGTGTGTTTTAAAATTAAAGTTTCATTATAATTATGAAGTTGTATTATTTTAGTGTTATGTGTTTATATTTAAATATTTTACTAAAAATGTTGTATTTTATGTTTTGCGCAGGTTTGGTAAAAATATAATTACTCAAGCTACAAAGGTCATATTTGTGGGGACCCGGGTTGCTAATCTCAGCTTAGGGAAATAAATGATTAATTAACAATTAATCAAACAATACATGAATAATAGACCAAGAGCTAAAATTTTTTTTTTTTTTTAAAAGAAGGCCCCTCGCTCGATCGGGTAAATGTTACCGATCGAGCGAGTATAAAATTGCAGCTCTCGGTCTGAATCCATTTTTGCCTCGCTCGATCGGTGGAAATCACCCGATCGAGCGAGCTCAAAAACTCAAAACTCTGTTTTTGCAAACACAAGCCGCGCTCGATCCGTGGACTTTACCCGATCGAGCGGGCACTCTGTCCAGGAAATAAAAATGCAACTTTGCTATACACTTTGATTCCAAATCTCATACACACTTCATATAAACTTCTAAACATGCTTCTAGATAATTTACATGCATTCAAACTAATATCAAGTGATCTAGAATACATGACTCAAGTATAAATCAATACTTGGCAAAAACAACCTATACAAAGGTTCTTGCTTTCTAACATGTTACCAAATCATAATTACATGTCAATCTGCTTAAAACCCAAATCACCACATGCTATCTCTCTTCTCAAGCTATCCAAGCCAACTCTAGCTTGATCATGCCCCATCCTGATGCAATGCACACATACAAACAAAGCAACAGCCGGATAACTCCGGTAAGAATAAATCTCAGTATGAAAGACATGCATATACATCATGAAAGCATATGGAATCTATATGCTATAAAACTCTAAAATCATAAAACATGTAATAACATGTAAATCATAGAATCATCATCGACGCTTAAACTCTTAACACATAATGATTCATCTAAAGCAATAGCACACATTCATATCTAGAATAGTGTATCACAACATGCTAGCATTTATAACTGCATAATCTAAACCATAGAAAATTCTAGGTTAATGCATAAATGCAATGCATGTGCCAAAGAATAGGCTATCAAATCTGATATCAATAAGCTTAGTTTTTGGGATCCCGGGGAATAAAATCTTTAACTAACCACCGACTCTCCCAATCGAGGTGGTGTTATATCTCAATTTCCCTGACTTTGGTGCAATTATAGTGAGTCATATAGCTCTGGATATAAATCTATATTCCGTGCCATGAGTCATCTGACTCTGGAAGTAAATCTACATTCCATGCCACTCACTACAGTTCTCCAAACGTCATCTGCACTCTAGGCCATTCTGTCCTCTGTGCTATTCAAGGTAGGGTTCAAGATGAATGCAACATAATTTGTATGCATTAATCAAATAAATACTGATAAACATCTTGAACACATAAGTCAATCTTCATAACAACAAAAGCAAGTAAATCACATAAGAGCACTTAAACAACTAAGTATGTGATTTCAGGATAACTCGAAAACCACCACGTTCTCGAGTTGTTCTACCTGGCAGGAATAATGTCGATTCATACCTTTCATCGCGATTCAAACCTCTTGAATCTGTTGCCAATTCTGATCATCTCAACGCTAGCCAAATCGGTCATCAAAATCTGCTTTTTCAATCAATGCTACTTGAAGGTATTCTTGATTCAACTTCAAACACTTCAAGTCATTCGAACTCGAACACGTCGATTCAACTTCGATAATCTTCAATTCAAATCTGAAATAGATTATAACATATCTAAACATCAATTCCAATCTGAATCGATGGTTCTTTAAAGCTTATACAGTTCAAATCTTGCTAATACAATCAGAATTCAAACCGACGTCGCAACTATTCGAGTCCGATAAATCTTTCGATTCAAATATCATTATATCTACATTCTAAACTCAATCTCATATTCAATTCATCTACAATAAACTTGAAGATGAGCTCTAGACCTTTAGAATGCATATCAATTCAAAATCTTGAACCGGCGGCGTAACGATACGATTTCGGTAATTCTCAAACCATAAGCATCATCAATACCACCATCTCAACACTATATCATCATCAATTCCATAAGATAATTTCGAAATATACAGCCCCATATTTTCAGAATTTCAACAATTCTTTCAAAAATCGAAAACATGTCCAAACGATAATCTTTTCTTGATCCGTCTTAGATATGCTATCGTTGTATATGCTAAAATATGTTTATACAATCAAATCTTAATTCTAACAACAAATTAAAATTAAAACATGGTAGAACTTCATAAAACTTACGTCAAAACATAGCACTTGGAGCTGTGATCGCAAATATATGTTCAATCGGAAATTCTATCGGGCGGATCAAAAGATATCGGCATTTAAAGGGACAAAAATGGCTTTGGAACCCTTTCTCTCTTTCTCTCGGCAACTTTCTGATTCCTTTCTGATTCACACGTGAAAGACTAGGAAATATGTGAATTTTGGATATATATTGGCCTATTTGCAGTTTAGTCCCTGAACTTTGGCTTAATTGACATTCAGTCCCCGGACAAGCGATTTAATTCAATTTTAATCCTAAATAATTTAAAAATATTAGAATTCAAGTCTAAACTCTAAATATTCTCAAATTAAATATTCTCGGATTAAAATTAAATCATTTTGGACCTTATCGCATTTTAGTCCTTGAACTACTCAATATATGCAAATGGGTCCTTGCTCGGATTTCATCCTCAAATTCAATTCTTGATATTTATAATCTTGGAATTCACATCTTAAATTCCATAAATATCAATTGCAAATATTTTTAATCTTTTAATTTAAGAATTTCGGATATTAAAATCTTAAAATCCGAAAATCCTCAAATTAAATATTTCTGACCCGAAATTAAAATCTCTAATTTTCATAAATTCTTAAATTCATCTTTTCTCTCTTATTCGGAATTTAAATCTTAAATCCCGTAATTAAGAACTTAATATTTTTGGGCCTTACAATTCCTCCCCTCTAAGGAATGATTTCGTCCTCGAAATCGCATTCGATCTTACTGCTGATTCTCGTAAGCTATATAGCTGACTGAAGTAATACTGACTTCAATTCTCTGAGCTTTCGATATCTATTCTAATATCTTCTCTTCTATCGTATCTTAATCTTCTTTCTAATTACTTCTGCAATCATATAATCACTGAGTCAACTTATATCTAAGTTGCTCTTTCTCGTGATCTAACTCTGCATCAGTTAGTTAGCTTCTCTTAAACTCTGCTCTGCTTTGGTGTTATCTGAATTGAATGCACATACATATTCTAGCTGATATTCTTCAGCCAATGCATATGGATACCAATTCACCTATCTGACAATTTGAGTATTAATCCATAAGCTAGATCAAATACTCATAGGAATCAATTCTGAAACCTCTTTCTGAACCTAATGATACTTGGGAAAATAGACTTCTTTGCTGATCATTCTGTTCAGGCTTCAAATCTCTATCTGTTACTCATTTGCTAGCTCTGTTAATGCTGCTCTATTCTTATTCTGTTCGAAGCAATCTTCACATTCTCTATCATTTCTTGACTCATATATGGTCTGATAGCTGATATTTCTGTAAGATTGTTTCAATATAAAAACAATTCCGTGTTTCTGATCAATCAATCATCAAAATATTGTCTTTATATCTATCAAATAGCTGTCACAGGAATTATAGTAATCAAGTGGCAAATAATCAATCAATTAGTACCGAATCTAGTACTATCGTTCTGAGAATATCCTCGGAAATCTGGATAATCACATCTGATAATCCACTAATCAGAGGATGGTATAATGAAATCTCATACAACCAAACACTCAGAACATCTGACAATCAATGCCACAATCTAGAAAACAAATCTAAAGTCTCTATCTTGACAATAGATTTCCATAATTCCTGTAATCTGATCATCTTGCTAAATGCATGATAAGTATCTTTTATGTTTGTATCATATCTCATACAACATATTCATAAATCTGTCGAAATCTATTACACTCTAAACCGCAAAATCATGACGATTCGAGTAGATTCAAACTAAAGTCATTCACAAAGTTGATCTGTTTTCAACTCTTATGTAACTAATCTGTTACATAAACCACTTGCGTTCTTCTTTTCTGCTTCTTTTACTGGAATTTTAGTATTGGTAATGTTAATTATGTCGTATCTGCTTTCATTTCTTTCACCAATACGAATTTCCATGTAAAGACTACATGTAACTCATACATGTTTAGACAACTGAATGGATATTAAATCTGTTTTCATATGCTTCTTCCAGAATCTGATATTCCATATCTAGAATATCTCGCATAATCAAATGATTATTCACCGCAAACATTCATCTGTTCTGCTCTGCTGTCTTATCTCTTATCTTAATCTAACATTCTCAATCAATCTGTTGCTTTTATCTGTTCAAACTAATTCGAGTTTAGCTTGGATCACAACAATTCTGATTGTTTAAGTATCTGCCAAGCATAAACATTCAACAAGTACATATCTGTTCCCAATAAATCTATCAATTATCTAAAACCCATAAATCTTTCTTCTAGTCTGAATCTGCATTTCTATCAGTTACAAACCAAATACATCAAGATATACTGAATAAACACATCAAATAATCAATAATTCTCAAATTTCAAATCAAAGGAACTCGCTCAAGGCAATGTCAGTCAAAATCAAATATTCTGAATGACAGCGAGTGAATCAAAGTAGACTCTAGCAAAGGAATAAGAGTCAATCAACATCAATCGAGGTCAAATAACACAACCTCTGAATCGATATCAAGAAATTCAAGAATCATGATTTCTATGATGTAATAGCTTCAGCAAAATTGAAGAAAAAGCTCCACTGTAACTGATTTTTTTTATTCTCTATTGATATGAGTTCATTTATTAATTCTTAATTCTCAGCTGACAATAGTCGAATATACTCTTTTCGACTTAACTTATTGTCATAGGATTAATCATCATTTCGGTACTACATAACTCTTTTCTACGCAATCTGCTAGCTGTTTCTGAAATTCTTCAGTTCACGTAATGCTCTTCTATACGAGTTGCCATAATACTTTCGTACTAGACACTACTCTATATAGACCTGCATTCATGTCGTAGGAAGGTCGAAATATGTCATTGACCTATGTCTATACATTCTAACCACTGACATAGCTGTCAATTCTAGGTTAATTCTGTACTAGTTCAATATATCGACTAGACTTCTACTGACATTCTTCCACGGTCAAACGTGATATAACCAGTACCGAAATAACAAAATCTACTTTCTGAAAATCATATCATAAATTGCTAGTCAATTCTATTGCTGCACGGATTCAATCAACTGGTAACTGGTACTCAGTTATTGCATTAATATATAAAATGCATTCTAGCTTAATATCTCACGTCTGATATTAGCATATTCAATCTTATGTCCTCAAGTCTGAATTTCATCTTCTCTGTCTATCTGTCTAATCATTCAAATGCATTTCTTCTACTCAAAGGCAAAAATCTCAGCAAATACATTGAATACAGGCTCATCAGATACGGATTATAGCATCACAAATCACTAATCTATGACTGTATGCTATGCAATCAATATATAAGCGGTTAACTAGAATTAACTCACTTACCTGTACTATTCTTATCTGATACAACTTGAGCCTCATTTTCTGTACTTGCTTATTGCTTATGACATTATCTGTCATTCAAATTTTCTTTTGATCTGTTTCAGCTGGGGGAGTTATGCTTATTTGTCTTCATCTGCTGGCGTTTAGACTAAATCAATCTTTGCTGCTGTTATTGTCACTATCTCTTGCTTCATAGCTATACTGCTATGGAAGTTGTAGTGAAGGTGATGATCATAGTGTTTCCACAATTATAGAGGCATGAATAAAAATTCAACTCTGCCTCGTACTACTGGTTCATGATTTCGTTTCTCTATTACTGGCTTGAAATCAACTTATGCTTCTATTCTGCAAAGTCTACTGTTCTATCTTCTTTTTCATATACGGGTACAAACAATTATGTTTACTTACCTGCCAAATAATTTCAGTACTTCTTCTAGAAACTTCATCAACTACTTGCTAAGTCCTGGAGTTGATATAAAATCAAGCTGATTCTATGTTCATCTGAATATGCTTCTCTTGAACAACTGATCCAGCTCTTCAAATAAACTTCTTTCTAGACATAGAATATTCTGTATCTTTCTGAGTTGATGATCAATAGCTTTGCTGTTGTTCAACTAACATACCCCTCAGTACAATCGGTTCAAAACCTTACCTCAACACGGTTCTGTTCTATCTGAGGTTCTGTTCTGTCTGAGGTTCTCATGCTATCTGCATAAGCTATCTTATTCAATAACAGAAGTAATATATATGGCAGAGATTATAACATACAATGTCAGTATATCATACATATAATCTCATGCTTCTGAATTGAACACATACTTGCAAAGTATCATGCTTTTTCAAATAATACATGCTTGCAACGAATTCACTTATTCTGATGAATCCAATAAATCATGCATACATATCAGCATATACGCATGTAATTCTTATCTCAATAAAGCAAGTAGTGTTCAATCAAGCAATCATAGTCGCATATAATTCTGTAAAGCAAGTAAAGCATAATCATGCAATACTATAAATGCATGCGACTCAATCTACCCCTCTCAACTTCTATCTTAGTCCAAGACTTTACGCTCCAAGACTTTATGCTCTGATACCACCTGTTGTGGGGACCCGGGTTGCTAATCTCAGCTTAGGGCAATAAATGATTAATTAACAATTAATCAAACAATACATGAATAATAGACCAAGAGCTAAATTTTTTTAATTTTTTTAAAAGAAGGCCCCTCGCTCGATCGGGTAAATGTTACCGATCGAGTGAGTATAAAATTGCAGCTCTCGGTCTGAATCCATTTTTGCCTCGCTCGATCGGTGGAAATCACCCGATCGAGCGAGCTCAAAAACTCAAAACTCTGTTTTTGCAAACACAAGCCGCGCTCGATCCGTGGACTTTACCCGATCAAGCGGGCACTCTGTCCAGGAAATAAAAATGCAACTTTGCTATACACTTTGATTCCAAATCTCATACACACTTCATATAAACTTCTAAACATGCTTCTAGGTAATTTACATGCATTCAAACTAATATCAAGTGATCTAGAATACATGACTCTCAAGTATAAATCAATACTTGGCAAAAACAACCTATACAAAGGTTCTTGCTTTCTAACATGTTACCAAATCATAATTACATGTCAATCTGCTTAAAACCCAAATCACCACATGCTATCTCTCTTCTCAAGCTATCCAAGCCAACTCTAGCTTGATCATGCCCCATCCTGATGCAATGCACACATACAAACAAAGCAACAGCCGGATAACTCCGGTAAGAATAAATCTCAGTATGAAAGACATGCATATACATTATGAAAGCATATGGAATCTATATGCTATAAAACTCTAAAATCATAAAACATGTAATAACATGTAAATCATAGAATCATCATCGACGCTTAAACTCTTAACACATAATGATTCATCTAAAGCAATAGCACACATTCATATCTAGAATAGTGTATCACAACATGCTAGCATTTATAACTGCATAATCTAAACCATAGAAAATTCTAGGTTAATGCATAAATGCAATGCATGTGCCAAAGAATAGGCTATCAAATCTGATATCAATAAGCTTAGTTCTTGGGATCCCGGGGAATAAAATCTTTAACTAACCACCGACTCTCCCAATCGAGGTGGTGTTAAATATCTCAATTCCCCTGACTTTGGTGCAATTATAGTGAGTCATCTAGCTCTGGATATAAATCTATATTCCGTGCCATGAGTCATCTGACTCTGGAAGTAAATCTACATTCCATGCCACTCACTACAGTTCTCCAAACGTCATCTGCACTCTAGGCCATTCTGCCCTCTATGCTATTCAAGGTAGGGTTCAAGATGAATGCAATATAATTTGTATGCATTAATCAAATAAATACTGATAAACATCTTGAACACATAAGTCAATATTCATAACAACAAAATCAAGTAAATCACATAAGAGCACTTAAACAACTAAGTATGTGATTTCAGGATAACTCGAAAACCACCACGTTCTCGAGTTGTTCTACCTGGCAGGAATAATGTCGTTTCATACCTTTCATCGCGATTCAAACCTCTTGAATCTGTTGCCAATTCTGATCATCTCAACGCTAGCCAAATCGGTCATCAAAATCTGCTTTTTCAATCAATGCTACTTGAAGGTATTCTTGATTCAACTTCAAACACTTCAAGTCATTCGAACTCGAACACGTCAATTCAACTTCGATAATCTTCAATTCAAATCTGAAATAGATTATAACATATCTAAACATCAATTCCAATCTGAATCGATGGTTCTTTAAAGCTTATACAGTTCAAATCTTGCTAATACAATCAGAATTCAAACCGACGTCGCAACTATTCGAGTCCGATAAATCTTTCGATTCAAATATCATTATATCTACATTCTAAACTCAATCTCATATTCAATTCATCTACAATAAACTTGAAGATGAGCTCTAGACCTTTAGAATGCATATCAATTCAAAATCTTGAACCGGCGGCGTAACGATACGATTTCGGTAATTCTCAAACCATAAGTATCATCAATACCACCATCTCAACACTATATCATCATCAATTCCATAAGATAATTTCGAAATATACAGCCCCATATTTTCAGAATTTCAACAATTCTTTCAAAAATCGAAAACATGTCCAAACGACAATCTTTTCTTGATCCGTCTTAGATATGCTATCGTTGTATATGCTAGAATATGTTTATACAATCAAATCTTAATTCTAACAACAAATTAAAATTAAAACATGGTAGAACTTCATAAAACTTACGTCAAAACGTAGCACTCGGAGCTGTGATCGCAAATATATGTTCAATCGGAAATTCTATCGGGCGGATCAAAAGATATCGGCATTTAAAGGGACAAAAATGGCTTTGGAACCCTTTCTCTCTTTCTCTCGGCAACTTTCTGATTCCTTTCTGATTCACACGTGAAAGACTAGGAAATATGTGAATTTTGGATATATATTGGCCTATTTGCAGTTTAGTCCCTGAACTTTGGCTTAATTGACATTCAGTCCCCGGACAAGAGATTTAATTCAATTTTAATCCTAAATAATTTAAGAATATTAGAATTCAAGTCTAAACTCTAAATATTCTCAAATTAAATATTCTCGGATTAAAATTAAATCATTTTGGACCTTATCGCATTTTAGTCCTTGAACTACTCAATATATGCAAATGGGTCCTTGCTCGGATTTCATCCTCAAATTCAATTCTTGATATTTATAATCTTGGAATTCACATTTTAAATTCCATAAATATCAATTGCAAATATTTTTAATCTTTTAATTTAAGAATTTCGGATATTAAAATCTTAAAATCCGAAAATCCTCAAATTAAATATTTCTGACCCGAAATTAAAATCTCTAATTTTCATAAATTCTTAAACTCATCTTTTCTCTCTTATTCGGAATTTAAATCTTAAATTCCGTAATTAAGAACTTAATATTTTTGGGCCTTACAATATTGGAGTAATCTCAAATCTTGTAAAATCACAAAAGAGGCGTCTTCACCTTTGTAGAAGACAAGAAATTCCAAAAACCTAATTAAGATGATCAAAATAATCAAACATCAAAATGAAGACAGATTTACTTTTACTATGACCAGCTTGGAGTAAAAATATCATAAGTATTTCACCTTTTATCCAAAATGGATGCATTATATATCAAAACACATCTACAGACAAAGAGCTACGTGTTATAAGTTTTGTGCAAAAGCCAAATCGGAAGTCTAAAGCATCAAACATGCCAATTAAAGTTGGGTCATGGTATTAACATTCATGGAGACAAGGACTCATCAACTTTACTATTCCACATTTAATGAGTCTTGAACTCTTGCTCTTATTTGGACTATAAATAGACGTGTTGTATAAGCTTTTTAGTGTGCAAAAGTGTAGAAAAATTTCTCACTTATAAAATAAATATTGTGTGTGTAAGAATAAGAGTTTGAGTGTGCATATTTCTCCAAGTTTAAGTATGAAATTTCTTTTATCCTTACTCTTGAGTCTTATGTTCATGGTAACCTAAATCCTTTTATGTTAAGGTGAAAAGGTTTCATTGTTGGTCAAGTAATATTGTTTATATTTTGTATTTTCTTTCCTTTTCTATTTTTATTTTTACTAATTGATTTTTATTTGTAGATATAATTTGGATGATTTATTGTTATCTATTTACATCAAATACTTGGTACCTTGAATGTGGTTACCTTGATTTATTGTCTAATATGATACAATAAATACTACAATAATTATATACTATAAATATATGTATCAATTTATAATAAAGTCATATATATTATTTAAAAAATAGCGTGGCTCTGCCGGTTGTTCTAAATAATATATTGTGATTTGATCTAACATTTACTTTTCCGCAGCTAACATATACTTTATCGCATCTAACATTTAATTTTCCGCAACTAACATTTACTTTCTCGCATCTAACATTTACTTTCTCGCATCTAACATAAAACAAAAGTCATATATTTTATTTAGACGATAGCATGGCTCTGCCGGTTGTTCTAAATGAAATATGGTGATTTGATCTAACATTTAATTTTATGTCAATTTATATTTATGCACTTATATATATATTATGGGTACCATATATTAACTATCGGTTCATCTGATATTAATATAGTGGAAACTATATTATATGATATATTTGTTTAAATATTTAATTGTTCTTTTATGTTTATATTTATGCATCTATATATATATATTATGGGTACCATGTATTAAATATCGGTTAATCTGATATTAATATAGTGGGAACTATATTATATGATGTATTTGTTTAAATATTTCATTGTTCTTTTATGTTTATTCTTACTTTAGTTTCTTTTATTTATTTTTGTTAAGCAATCTTAAATAAACCAACAATGAACCTTTGAATCCTTGACAATTTTATAATTTGTGTATTTGAAGTTTTATAATAATATTTCCATCTATAATATATCATTTCTAAAATTAAACTTACAGCATCCTCTTCGTGGATCGATCTCATACTCACGAGTATATTACTTGCCGACAACCTACACTTGGGAGAATTACAATTTAAGTTGTAGCAAGTTTTTGGCACCGTTTCCGGGGAGGTATAAATTAAGTTTAATTTTTGTTATTTATGTTACTTATGTAAATAGTATGTTGTTTTTAATTGTATGATTGTTTGGAGTCGTAAACAAAGTGGTAGACTTGTTCGAGTATCTGAAAATATTTTAAACATGGAGGATAATTCTAATAATCAAGATGATAATAATAATAATAATAATAATCAAGAACATGAACAACCAAGAACACTTAGGCACCATATGAATCCAATAATAACTAGTACACCATCTTGTTTAGTTTTTCCTCCTGATGCATCTAATTTCAATTTTAAGCCACAAATCATTCAACTTTTACCAAATTTTCATGGCCTAGATTCTGAAAATCCATATTTGCATTTAAGAGAATTTGAGGAGGTTTGCAACACTTATAATGATCAAAATTGTAGCATGGATATTGTTCGATTAAAGCTTTTCCCTTTTTCTTTAAAAGATAAAGCTAAAACATGGTTGCAAAATTTGAGATCAAGTTCAAGAAGATCATGGGAAGAAATGCAACAACAATTTCTAAAAAAGTTTTTTCCTTCCCATAGAACAAACTCTTTTAAAAGACAAATTACAACTTTTTTCTCAAAAACAAGGGAAAACATTTTATCAATGTTGGGATAGATATAAAGAGTTACGTAATACATGTCCACATCATGGTTTTGAAATATGGAGGATAGTTTCTCACTTTTATGAAGGTTTAATACCTAAAGATAGACAAATGATAGAATTCATTTGTAATGGAACTTTTGAAGATAAAAACCCAAATGAAGCTATGGAATATTTGGAGTCATTAGCAGAAAATGCTCAAAATTGGGATAATATAGGCTCAATTGAACCACCAAGTAAAACCAATAATTCAACAAATGGGGTTGGTATTTATCATCTTAAAGATGATATAGATATTCAAGCCAAACTTGCATCTTTAGCAAGAAAAATTGAGTCATTAGAAATGAAAAGGAGTGATCAATTAAAAAGTGTTCAAGAAATTGTTTGTCATATATGTGATACACATGATCATCTTACAAAAAATTGTCCTACTTTGTCTTCATTTAAAGAATGTCTCCATGAACAAGACAATTATGTTAACAATTTTAAAAAACCAACATTAGATCCTTTTTCACAAACATATAATTCTGGTTGGAAAAATCATCCTAATTTTAGTTGAAGAAACGATAATAATGCACAACCTTCACAACAACCTTTTCAAAATAACCAAAATCATCAAGGTTATGCTCCTTATATCCCACATCTAAGAAAACATTTTGAAGATGAAATTCATGCATACATTCAAAAGCAAGAGTCTATCAATATTCAAAACATTCAATCTATGAATGATTTGAAAGAAACTCTTGCAAAATTTGCATCTGCACTTAATAATCATGAAAAAGGAAAATTTCCATCTCAACCACAACCTAATCCTAAAAATCAAAATCAAGATAAATTTGATGAAGTAAAATCTGTTATTACTCTTAGAAGTGGTAAAATAGTTAATGATCTATATAGTGATGAAAACAAAGATCAGTAAAACTCAAAGAGTAAGGATGAAAATCTTGATACTTTCGAGAAAGATGATACTTTGAGTCCTAAGATTAAGAAAGTTGATGATAAATTATTTGAAGTAATATGTGAGTCAAATAAACCTGTTCCTTTTCCTCAAGCATTAGTAAATAATAAAAAACAACAAAATGATTCTGATATTTATGAAGTTTTTAAACAAGTAAAAATAAATATTCCATTATTAGATGCTATTAAACAAGTACCTTCTTATGCAGAGTTTTTAAAAGACTTATGTACTGTGAAAAGACAATTGCATGTAAAGAAGAAAATATTCTTAACTGAACAAGTAAGTTCTATTATTCAAAATAATTCTACTTTGAAATATAACGATCCTGGTTGTCCAACAATTTCATGTATTATTGGAAAAAATTAAATTAAAAAAGTTTTGTTAGATTTGGGAGCAAGTGTGAATTTACTTCCTTATTCAGTTTATGAAAAACTTAAGTTGGGAGATTTAAAAACCTACATCTGTTACTCTTCTGCTAGCCGATAAGTCAATCAAAATACCTAGAGGTATCGTAGAAGATGTGTTAGTTCAAGTCGATAAATTCATATATCCTGTGAATTTTATTGACTTGGATAAACAACCAATAGAAGTGCATAATGAAATTCTAGTAATATTAGGACGTCCATTTCTAGCAACTTCAAATGCTTCGATTAATTTTCGAAATGTAATAATGAAATTGTCTTTTGGAAATATGACTTTAGAACTTAATGTGTTCAATTTATGTAAACAACCAAGTATTAATGAAGATGAAGATGATAATGCAATAGAAACAATCTTTGAAGAAAATATACACCAAGAAAACTTAAATCAACAACCAGAAGTTTGTTTAGTAGAAATTGTTTTTAAATCAAAGTTATTTGAAGAAATTAATGAACTTGAAGAAGTAAAAGAAGATTATCATCCAAAACTTGAATTAAAACCTTTACCAATAAAACTAAAATATGCTTTTCTTGGTGAAAATCAAACATATCCTATTGTAATATCTTCTACTCTTTTACCAAAACAAGAAGAAGATTTAATAATATTACTTAAAAAGCATAAAAATGCAATTGGATGTGTAATATCCAGAAAATTCATAAATCCATTCATGATTATTAAAGAAATTTTAAATGAATTTTAAGTTATTTCATTTGATTATTTATGATTTAAACGTTATTGTTATTTAAATGATTTTATGTGTTGTGTAAATGATTTAAAAGTTGTAGTTTCATGTATTAAAATATATGTTTATTTGTTGTGTTAAATGATTTTATTATAATTGATTCTGGACTGAGAATACGAGACTAGCCTATGATCGTTATTGTAGAAAATAATTTTACGAGTATTTTAAGTATAATATTGTTATGTTTTTGTTAAACGAGTCAAAATATATTATTATTTTTATCAGACGAGTCGAGACGTGTTTTTGTGACTGCGTTTTAAGCAATCAACACATGATATATATTATTATTGATAGCAACGTTTATCCACACCATCCCTACTAATTAATGTAATTGTTCCCTTGACTTAGCCACCCCATCTCCTTCACGTTTCCTTCCCCCATTTCTGCTATCATTAATCTTCTTCTTCATTCTTACTCCACGGTCTTCTATCTTTGTAAAAAAATTCAAGCTCCGATCTCGCTCGTTCCGTGGTTAACTCGTTACCAAGAATCCGGATCATCTCCTCCTCTAAATTAAGGCAAGTTTTTAAAGAAATTTTAAACCACCATTCAAGATATATGTATTTTGATATGAAAATTCTGATTTATGTAATGTTTATGCATGATTTTTAAGAGTTCAAGATCATGGTTTATGTTTGATTGAAATCGTGAAAATTAAGTCGTTCTTGATGATTCTTTGAGTATGATCGAGAGTTTAATGATGATTTTAAATTCTTTATGTGTTCTTGAGATTTTAAGAAATGTTTTATGCAAAACTTATAGCATAAGTAGTAGAAAATCTCATATTTTGAAGTTTTAAGTTAAATCTTTGAAATATGTTATGTGTTTGGTTGTTCCAAATTTGCAGTACTTGTTGCAATTTTGAAGATAAATACTAGTGTACTAATCCAAATGAGATAAGGCTTACTTTATTTAAAATCTAGTTTAAATGTCTACAATTTTTGTGTTTTGAGTTTTGTCAAAATCGTTTTGGATGTTTGGACAAAATCGCCCCGAAGTGTGTCGGTTGTTTGAATTTCCTTAACTGACCCTTCTCGGGAGAATACGTATACCTTTTTACTGAAAATTTCAATTGAGGTGAAGTTTTCAGCATTGAAAATCCAAGATCAAGGGCTACAACTTTCACGTTTACCACTTTTCCAAATTCAGGGTGCAAGAACACGAAGGATCAGTCTGAATACGTGACAACTGCAGTGCAGCAGAGCTGGTGCTGCGCAAGTATAGCGCCCCAGCGCTAATCATTCAGCGCTGGAGCGCTGTAGCTTCGAATTAATTTTCTTAAGTTTTGATTTTTGGGTCCTTAATTCATGGTTATGATATTTTAAGGCTTCTAAAATTTATTTAAGAGTTCCTATGCAAAAAGTTTCAAGTTTAAGTCAAGAACGAAAAGAACGACTTACGTGGATCGATTACGTTATGTGATGCATGTACATGTCTATGTTTCATTCATGAAACCTATGTTCAATATGAAAGTATGATTTTTATCATTTATGACATGCATGAAGTTATCGAGTAAAGTTTTATGTTCATAAATGAAAGTTATGAAGGAAGTTACGATGAAATAATGATGCTTCATAATGAATGAAATGATATGATGAAAGATTAAAGTTATGATGAAATGATAAGATGATGAGGCATGAATGAATAATGTTATGATGAAGCATGAATATATGATATGTTGATATATGAAAATATTTTGATGTTTTATGTGTCTTTGTGGTGGCAATACGGGACTGGTACTCCGGTTTGGGCTCCGGAGGGACCTTTCCAAATATGGCTCAATGTACGGGTTAGGTCCTCTGGGATGAGCTCCGGAGGGGCCTCCGAAAATGAAAGAACGAATGTTATGATGCTTAGTGCCATATGCTTGTTGATCAACAGGAACTATGAATGTGCCCATTATGAAGGTTGCCACAATTTCACATAATTTATTACCCCAAAATGATAAGTTTTTATGTTATGTTCATGGTTTAATGTTTGCCCAAGTTGCATGATTTTATTTATTAGATGTTAAGTGCAAATTTTTATTTAAGAATAAAATGGTAAAGTTTTGAGAATATGAATGAAGTCTATTTTTAAGATTTAAAGTTAAGTAAGTTCATGTCCATGTTTAAATTCCTTGCATCTTTTAAGAGTTTTGAAGTTCATGTTCAAGATTTTAAGTTTAAAGTTCCATGATGTTTACGTTAAAGTTCCTCAAGTTCAAGGTATCATGTTATGTATGTTCAAGTTATTTTAATTTTAAAGTATTTTGAAACAATAATGATATTGATATGAATATTTTAATCTTGTTGAGTCCTTTAGACTCACTATACTTGAATGGTGCAGTTGGTTTAGCAGTTTTGATTTAAAAAGCTTGGGTAGCACGGCTAAAGAGTCCAAGAGGCAAAGACATTGCATAACACAATAGTTCAAAAGCTCTGATATATTTAAAGAGAAAATATTTATCTAACTTTATTTATGTTATGTTGTTATAATATTTTATGTACGATGTTTAAATGTAATGGTTTAATTATTTTTATTGTCAGTCTTTTAAAGATGAGTTTTGAGGATCTCAAATGTTTCGTCTTTCAAATGTATTTTATAAACATAGTTAATTAATTGAACTCACTTTCCCCTATCCTCTTAAAATGTTAGTAGCAGGTTTTGATGTGCCGTAATTTAGATGGACTTAAATGTAGGGTTGCATCCGTGTTTCATATAATGAATTTGTTGATTTACTAGAGCGATGCACTCCCATCATAGTTTAAAAAGTTTTGAAAAATTTCCTCACTCTTTTTCCGCAACTCTTTTAAATAAATGTTTTAAAATACGGGACGTCACAGGATGGACTTTGCAAGATATAAAAGGTATAAATCCTTTAATCTGTACACATAGAATTCACTTGGAAGAAAATGCTAAAACATATCAACAACCACAAAGAAGATTAAATCCACACATGAAAGAAGTTGTTAAAAATGAAGTTTTAAAACTATTAGATGCCGGAATTATTTATCCAATCTCGGATAGTAAATGGGTAAGTCCAACACAAGTAGTACCAAAAAAATCAGGCATCACTGTTATAAAAAATGAAAAGAGAGAATTATTACAAGCTAGGATTCCATCTAGTTGGCGTATGTGCATTAATTATAGAAAATTAAATTATGCAACTAGAAAAGATTACTTTTCCTTACCATTTTTAGATCAAATTTTAGAGAAAGTGGCAGGTAATCCTTTTTATTGTTTTCTTCATGGGTATTCGGGGTATTATAATAACAATATCATTAGACGACCAAGAAAAAACTACTTTCACTTGTCCTTATGGAACTTTTGCATTTAAAAGAATGCCATTTGGTTTATGTAATGCTCCGGCTACTTTTCAAAGATGCATGCTAAGTATTTTTAGTGACATGATTGAAGAATTTGTGGAAGTTTTTATGGATGATATAACTGTTTTTGGAAACTCATTTGAAAACTGTCTTAAAAATTTGGAAGAAGTTTTAAAAAGATGTGAAGAAAAAAATCTTGTTTTAAATTGGAAAAAATGTCACTACATGTTTAAATCTGAAATTGTATTAGGGCATGTCATATCTAAAAAAGAAATTGAAGTTGATAAAGCTAAGGTTGATGTTATTGCTAATTTACCATCACCAAATACGATCAAAGAAATTCAATAATTTTTGGGTCATGCAGGATTTTATAGAAGATTTATAAAAAAATTTAGCATAATATCGAAACCAATTTCAAATATTTTAACAAAAATTGCACAATTTGAATGAACTCAACAATGTGAAACTGCTTTTAAAAAGATAATTAATCTTTTAACTACATCACCTATTTTACAACCTCCTGATTGGTCTTTACCATTTGAATTAATGTGTGATGCAACTGATTATGCTGTAGGAGTCGTGTTAGGACAAAGAAAATAATTTAAACCTTATGTGATCTACTATGCTAGTAGAACCTTAAATAGTGCTCAAATCAATTATTCAACAACTGAGAAAGAATTACTTTCAGTAGTGTTTGCATTAGATAAATTTCGATCCTATTTAATTGGTTCTACTACTATTGTTTATACTGATCATTCTGCCATAAAATATTTATCAAATAAACAAGATGCTAAGCCGAGATTAATACGATGGATTTTGTTGTTACAAGAATTTGATCTTGCAAATAAAAGATAAAAATGGAAATAAAAAATGTAGTAGCTGATCATTTATCAAGAATAATTTCTGAATCATCTCAAAACGAAATACCAATAAAAGAAAATTTTCCGGATGATAAACTATTTTATGCTACTACTATTCTTTCGTTTGCTAATATTGTAAATTTTCTTGTGACAAATAAAATGTCTTCCCATTGGAGTTCACAAGATAAAAATAAATTCTTGAAAGAGGTCAACAAATTTTATTGGGATGATCCTTACTTTTTTAAGTATTGTCCTGATCAAATTTTTCGACGATGCATACCCGAAAATGAGGTAAATAGTGTCATTAAATTTTGTCATTCTGAGTCATGTGGAGGTCATTTTTCGTCAAAGAAAACAGTTGCAAAAATCTTTCAATGTGGATTTTATTGGCCTTCTTTATTCAAAAATACGCATTCATTTTGAAAATAATGTGAAAATTATCAGAAAATGGGTTCAATTTCAAAACGAAACATGATGCCTTTAAATCCAATCATGATTATTGAAATATTTGACAGTTGGGGAATAGATTTTATGCGTTCATTTCCATTATCTTTTGGATTCACTTATATTTTAGTGGTTGTCGATTATGTTGCAAAATGGATTGAAGCAATTTCATGTAGAACTAATGATCATAAAGTTGTGATAAAATTTTTGAAAGAAAATATTTTTAGTCGATTTGGAATACCTAGAGCTATAATCAGTGATGGGGGAAGTCATTTTATGAATAAATCATTTTCTTCGTTGTTAAGAAAATATGGTATTACACATAAAGTTTCTACTCCATATCACCCTCAAACGAATGGTCAGGTTGAACTTGCAAATAAAGAAATAAAACAAATTTTGGAAAAAAACAGTCAATCCAAATAAAAAAGATTGGTCTTTAAGATTAAGTGATGCATTATGGGCATATAGAACTGCATTTAAAATATCATTAGGGATGTCACCATATAGATTAGTTTTTGGAAAGCATTGTCATTTACATGTTGAAATTGAACATAAAGCTTATTGGGCAATTAAAGCATTGAATACTAATTTAGATGATGCATCTAAATTAAGAAAATCTCAATTAAATGAACTAGAAGAATTAAGAAATGATGCATATGAAAATGCAAAGATTTATAATGATAAAACAAAATTCTTTCATGATAAAAATATTATGAGAAAATCTTTTGAAATCGGACAAAAAGTTTTACTTTATAATTCTCTCTTTCATTTGTTTCCAGGAAAACTTAGATCACGATGGACAGGTCCATATGTTGTAAAAAATGTTTATCCTCATGGTGTTGTTGATGTTGAAAATCCTAAAAATAATAATGTGTTTAAAGTTAATGGACAAAGACTTAAACCATTTTTAGAAAATGAAATTCTTAATGATGAGTTTATGCCTTTATATGATCCAAATTAATTGTTACTTATATTTTTATTATATTTTTGCAGAATTGAGTTCACTTCCCGGTTAAGTGGCGGATAACGGTACTCCTTGACTTATTTTAGTGGGTTTTATTTTAATTTCCCAAAATAATTGAAAAAAAAATTTCTTTATTTTCTAAATGGATGAAGCTATCAAAGAACATGGTAAATATTTTCCATCTGTTTCTAAAAAAGTTGTGAGAATGATTTATGAAGGAAGATGTGAAAGATTGAGAATGCTTATGGAAAAAGGAATTCCGGAGGATATTCATCTTATAATTGAAGCCAAGGTTCGATTGGGTGGTGAAGTTTTAAAATTCTTACTTTTTCGAAATATGTCTGGACAAGGAAAAAGCACCTCTGCGAAGAAAAGGAGGGCCAAGAGGTTAGATGTTTGTCATAAATGTGCCATATGGACTTGTGATAGACGATGCAGATCTTTGGGATATGTTTCCACAAATAGAGAAGATAAAATTGATTTCATTAAGAATGAGCTGAGTAAAGAGTCATTAGATGATATCTCATTGACTCTTGAGACGCATTCTAGTGGAGATGTGCAAGATCAACTTCTCTGTTTATGGAAACTATTCCAAGCACAGCGTCACGGTAATGGTCTTGGAAATTTGACTAAAAAAGACCCTATTTGCCAATTTATAAGAAAATTGGATGGTAAGCCAACCCTCGACTCATAAATATTGAAGGAATATTGTGAGCCACAATCACTGTATATACGCATGCATGTCATTATTATATATTATTATTTTTATTGTTTTCGTTATTATGTTCACACCTGTATTCCTATTTTTGTCGTATTCCTTGTTTTCCTTATAAAATCACTTAACTATCTCTATATTTTTGCAGAAAAGAAAAAAAAACATGGAAAGATCTGCTTCACAAAAATTGAAAAATATTTGTGTATTTTGTGGTTCTAATACTGGAAAGAATGAAATATTTGTTGATGCAACAATTAATCTTGAAAAAAAAGTTAGCAGAGAGAAAAATTCACTTGGTATACGGAGGAGGCAATATTGGGTTAATGAGTGCTATTTCAACAGCAGCTCATCTTGGAGGTAGTCAGGTTTTGGGTATTATTCCTACAGCTTTAGCTGAAGGAAATATTACAGGTGTTACGGTTGGGGAAGAGTTGAAAATTTCATCAATGTACGAGAGAATAACTAAAATTATAGATAATTCTGATGTTTTTATTGCCTTACCAGGTGGTTTTGGTACTTTAGAAGAAATTTTTCATGTTGTTTCTTAGGCACAACTTAATATTCATAATAAACATGTTGGCTTATTGAATATTAATAACTATTATGATGGTTTGTGTTAGGATCAAAATATGTGTAGAGGGGGGGGGGGGGGGGGCGAATACACAATTAAAAATTTTGCGGGTTCTTCGATCTGATTTGTAAGAATCATAAAGAAGTTTTGTTGCTTAAAACTTTTGATCTGCTTGAAAGATCTGAACAAGTCAGGCGGAAGTAATCTTCCTCACAGATTGAATTCTTAATAACACTAATGCAGATGAAATGAAATAAGTGCAGTAAAGAGATAGGGTTGTTTCTGGATGTTCGGAGATGAATTCTCCTACGTCACCCCTTCTTCTGTTTCCATAAGGATTCCACTAGAAGACTTTGACTTATACAATCCCTTTGTACAAATCCAATCCAATCAATCCTTTGATAGGAACTCCTAGCAATACTCTTACTCGAAGCAGAAAAATTTTTCTACTTAGAGTTTACAAAGTAAAGCAACAAAGTATGCTTCGGTGATTTGATCTGGAAAGTTGTAGCTTTAACCTGGATCGATTTGAAGTGTTTATTTGAGCTTGATCGATCTGTAGTGTGTTCTAACTCAGAGTATCGAGACTTTGATCTGATGAAGTGGGTATCTGAGTTAGTGTGTTGAGTGAAGGATTTTTCGACTTTGATTTTGATTGCTTGTAATTTTTCACTCTTGGTCTCGTATTCGAATCTTCGAAATGCTTGAGTATTTATAGTCTTAAAAAGTAGTCAGTGAGCCGCCAACAATTTCTCAAATTTGGCCGCCAGCATATCTCAATAAATAGCTCACAAATCTTTACTTAAAACGTAGGCCGATCAACGTTCAAAATCTTATTAAATGATTTTGTCGTTTTCTCCAACGATCTCAGCAACGGTTATTTCAGGGTGAGGCTTCGATCTGGTTGATGACTATCTGACCTTGTTTCAATCAATCCGGTGTAATAAGATATATGTCTGTGACGTTTGATCTGTATCTTGATTTCATCACAGTACTTTGATCTGGTAACTTTCGTATATTGAAATCTTTAACCTTTAATCTTTGACGAGTCCGATTAGTTTCTTTACTTGGTTTTGTTTTGACATTGTTATTACCAAAACTCTAGAGTTTGATCTTCAATAATTTCCCCCTTTTTGGTGATGTCAAAACCAAGTTAATATTTGGATCAAAAATATGATGAAGATGATAGATCGAAAATGATAGATCGAAAATCTTTTCCCAAAGTCTCTGTCATAGATCAAATAATAATTTTAGACAAAATAAATGTCGAAAATTAATTTCTCAGAGGATTCCTTGACTTGATCTTCTTGGCTTTTCTTTTCTTCTGATCTGAAAATTTTTACTTGTTTCCCTTGCCTTTGGCTCTTGACGAGGTAACCTTTTCCCCCTTTTTGGCATCACCACCCTCAGATAACAGGTCGAGAATAACCGTGAGTTGGGTACCAAAGGTGTCATGAATCTGCTTGTTGTGAGCTTCAGTGGAGGCAGTAAGGTTTTCAAGCTTCCCAAGAATATTGATATATTCGTTAATGTGTTGTTTTTGAATTTTCAAGACAGATTCACTGATGTTATTCACCATTGTCAGCACATGTGACTTGAAATCACAAAGTTCAATAGAAGTTTGCATCTGATTAGCTTGCAATTCACCGAATATAGTAGATAGCTGAGTGAGTGAATTAGTCAAGTGTTGATCTGGTCTGACATTAATCGGATGAGAGGAAGAAGGCTTAGTGTCGTCAGAAGAGGTAGAATCACAAATTTGAAGCAGTGAGTCAGTAGCAGCAACAGGCTTAACAACATCTTTCATTGAGGCAGATGACTTATCTGGTAGTGAGATAGATATTTCGGAGAGAGTAGTAGATGTAAGATTCAACTTGTCCTGGAACATAATTGTAATTGGTCTGAAGATACTATGAATTAGATCACTCCACTATCTGAAAGATAGGTGGAAAATCCATGACCAAATGTTCAGATGAGCTATCCTTCTTAGAGATGACAGACAAGTCAAGACACTGTTCCTTTCTAGGAACAAATGGAACAAGAGTTGTATCCAGAGCAAGGTCAGAAATTGCTGACTATTCGTGAGTGTCAAAGAGAACATCTTCAGTCATGGATACCTCTTCAGTAAGAGATTTATCTTGAACAGAGGTCTTGAGTGGTGGTTCCTGTGGAGAATGTTCGGTGGATGAAATGAGATTCTCAACAAGTTGTGCATCAAGAAGAGCGGACGCATGTCGCGGTATCTCCATTTCATCTTCATGAGAAAGAGGTTCCTGAGAGCTAGATTGCTCAGTTTGTTGTGCATCCAAGAGCTGATCTCCTGAAGAATCTTCAATGTGAGATGTGGTTAATGGTTCTTGAGAAAAGAGGACCACATTTGATTGTTCTGCAAGGACAACTTCAATGATCATTGATTCTTCTGGAAAAAAAGTATCCTTAGCTGATGAAATGTTTGGATTGATTGGTTCTGCAGAGAGAATAAGTTCATCTATCAGGGATTGTTCATTTGTATCAGACGGAGTAGCCGAAGATGAAGGTTGAACTCTGATTGGTGCTTCTGATGGAAATTCTTGTCTCATAAGTTGAGCATTTGCTGTCATCAGATTAGCATCGTTCTCCAGTTGGTTAAATGCGGCGGTCTTATCAAAAATATCCAGACTGGTTGGATTGAACTTGGCTCTCTGTGTTCGAATGTGGTTTCGAAGAGTTCTTTCCAGTAGCCTAAGTTGAACAAACTCTCTTCTGTTCAAGGCTCGAGACAAAAATTTAGTTTCAGCCCATTCAAGGATTTTATTTTCAAGTGCTGCAATTTTGTCAAGTGTGTTCAATTCCTTGATGTTGGAGAAATGATCCTCAGTCCGATGAAAGACCCATTTGTCAAACAACATCATTTTTATATCCACATTTTTGATAATGTGTTCAGCAGTCAGATCAATAATCCTTTGAATGTTTGACAGTAGATTTGGTACATCATCAGGCTGTTTGAAGAATCCGGACTGAAGTATAGAAATGTTAAGCTGGATCACCGGCGAAACAACAGTTTCCACCAAGGAGAGGGGAATAGCTGGAACTGGTGCATGTGGAATAGGCAGTGGAATCCGAGGAGGAAGCCTGACTATTCTTCTTCTTTTTTGCGGATGAGGTGTGATAATAACAGCAGGAGTAACTTGATCCGATTCAGAAGTTTCGGACTCAGATGATGTAACGCCTCGTTTTTATCTTAAATGAGTTTATTTGAGTTAATCGGAGATTGCAGAGTTCGCGAGCCGACTTGATTTTAATCAGGGTCCTTTTTGCAAAAATTGGATTTTTCAGGGACTAAAACGCAATTAATGGATTTTATATATTATCTTGTCTAGTTTGACTTGGTCCATTCTCTCCCTCTCCTTCCCCTTGCACGCATCCTGCATTGAAGACGCCCCATTGAGCTTCCAAGCTTTCTGATTTCAGTCCGAGCTCGATCCGGCCGTTGGAATTTATTTCTGAAGGCAGATTAGTGATCACTGTAGTGAGAGCTCCGTTATACCGTAAGTATTTCTCCGATCAGATATGTTTTGTTTTTCGGAGGTTGTTAGAATCGATCTAGATTCTAGTATGTTGTTCTTGGCGGAGTTCTGATCTTTTATTATCTGTCGGTTTTGAATTAGAGCGACGTTCGGATTTGTTGTGATTTTTTGGAAGCCATTTTCGAAAGTTTGAGTTTTGAGATTTGTTGGGATTGCCTTGTTGTTGTTGTATTAGCATTGTTATGAGATTATATCGGTATTGAACTGCAGTCTGCATTTCTGGTTTGTTCAGTTTTTAGCCGTTATGCCGTCGGTTTGAGTTTTGGGATTTCGAACCGTTTTTGAGTTGTTGAACTTGGCTTGTAAGTTGATCATGGTTTTTGATCTTTGATTTGTATCTGAACAGATTCGTTTGGAGTTTTTCAAGCCCAGGGTTAACAGCATTTGTTCGTTTCAGAGATTGGTTAGACTTTGATACAATCTTTTTTTGTAGCTTCCCAGAAGTTGGAACTACTTCCTTGAAAGGTAAAAGCAGTCATCGATAGCGGGATAGCATACTCGGGACAGTTGGTTCTCGAGTTTCCCTTAAAAGCACATACTTGCATCTACACTTGTTCTAGCATGAGGAACTTGTGTCTTGTTGAATTGCTTGAGCTTTTATTATATGGCTATGTTTTATATTCTGTTATGCATTCATCTTGAGCCAACTTTGATTTCAGCGGGCAGAATAGCCCTTTTTGTTTAGACATTTGGGAACTATAATTGAGTGGCCTAGGTCGTAGTCATTTCGACTAGTGCTAGCATACTCAATATAGTTGCTCAAAGTCTAGAGGAGTGGGATACGTGGCGCCACCTCGATTGGGAGAGTCGGTGAGTGGTTACGTGATCTCATCCTCGGGATCCCAAAAGCACAGCAGAAATCCCTCGTTTATCAGATTTGATATCCCGGTTTAAAGACATGCATTTCATTACGTTGTTATTGATTTTGTTGTTGTTTTGAAAGCATGTTTGTTGTTGTATTACTTGTATGTTTCTTTTACTAGGATTATCATTCTCACCGGTTATCCGGCTGTTGCTTTGTTTTGTATGTGTACTTGACAACAGGTGGGGCAGGATCAAGTCAGAAGAGGCATGGTTAGCTTTGAGGGAATGATGTAGAAGTGAGACTCGGTTTAGAAGTCTTGTTAGCATGACAATCTAGTTTATGTTTTGAAGCATGTTAAGAACTGGAACTTGGATTGGAAGTGGTCTTGCTTGTGGTTAGAACTCTTGTATTCTGTATTCGGCTTGTAATAGCTAGCATCGATGCGTGTTCTTCACTTTTATGTATTTAAATGCTATGCTGTTGGATATATATTAGTTGGATCATGTTAGAGTTCTTTTGGTTATGTTATTGCACTTTTGGAGGCTTGTTTTGAGCCAATTCAGCAGGCCATGCGCGCTCGCGCCTCCGGTGGCGCGCCCGCGCGTCCTGCACTTTGTTTCGGAAGTTTTGCGCAGAGCTTCAGGCGCGCCCGTGCCTCGGGTGGCGCGCCCGCGCGAGAGCTTGGGCAGGACGCCATGCGCGCCTGCGCCTTAAGCGGCGCGCCCGCGCATCCACTTTTAAAAAAATAATAATAAATGCTCTTGGCTTTTAATTGCTTACTTACTGAATTACTCCTTTAATTGTTGTTTAGAACCGAGGTCTCACATTAAGTGGTATCAGAGACTTAAGATTCTTGGTCGAACTAGAGTGAGCGGGTAGATCGAGTCTGCGTGTATTGGCTCCTCGCATGTGTTTGAATTATTTTAACTGTGTACTTAATTCCATGCGAGCATGCTTTATTATTGAGAATTATTGAATTACATGGTTATGTGATTTAATTTATAAAGCATGATCTACTTGAAATATAACTATTTCTGTTATCGACTGGTATCCGGTATTCCAAGCGGTTGTAAGGGCACTGATTGTAGATATTGAGATATCTCGTGTCCTAACCTTTGATTATCAGATGGGTCCTCGTCGAGTGATAAACAGAAACACACCGCAAGTTATCCCTGCGATTGAGAAAGCTAGCACTGAAGTTGATCAGTTGGATGCTTCAGCAACGCCTATGGAAACCTTGTTGAAGAAGTTTCAGTCGTTCAATCCCCCATTATTGATGGGTTCAGAAAATCCCGTTGACTGCGAGAGTTGGTTGGATGATATTGATCAGCTATTCGATTCAATTGATTACACAGATGACCACAGAATCAGGTTAGTCATTCATCAGCTACGTGGGGTTGCTAAGAGCTGGTGGATCATGACAAAGAAAGCAATAGAGAATAGAGGTACAGAAGTTACTTGGACTCTTTTTAAATCTGAATTCTATAAGCGGTTTTTTCCTATCTCGTACCGTAAGGACAAGGGAGCAGAATTTGCCAATTTGAGACAAGGGAATCTGAACATCGAAGAGTACGTTGCCAAGTTTGATAGTCTGTTGCGTTTTGCACCACTAATTGCCGGAGATGAAGAAGCTAAGGCAGATCACTTCATAAATGGCTTGAATCCTGACATCTTCACTTTGGTAAACACTGCTAGGCCAGACAACTTTGCGGATGCCATGAATCACGCAAAGGGAGCAGAAGCAGGCTTGTGGAGGCAAAGAGGTAATCAGGTAGCACCTCAGCAGCAGAGGCAGTATCAGAACCAACCATCTCAGTATCAAAATCAGCCACCTCAGCATCAAAACCAGCAGCAGAGGTATGAAGGTGGTAACAGTGGGGGAACCAGAAAGGATCAGTACAAGGCAAGAGGTAAACAGTTCAAGAGGTAGGGGAACAGTTCGTCCAGTTCCAGTGGTTCGAAGCAATTCGGTTCAGGACCGAGTTCTGGGTCATCATCCTTGTACTGCAGCAAGTGTGGAGGGAGACACTCACCGGATCAGTGTGTGGGAGTCTTCGGCAATTGTAACACATGTCAACAATCGGGACACTTCTCTAAGGTGTGCCCTCAGCGTAATAGAGATAGAGCTCAGAGTGGGAGTTCGTCTAGACCTGCAGCTCAGCCTGAGAGGCAGTCTTCTGCAGTGCACTCTTTCCAGCCTCAGCAGTAGTACAGGCAGGGAGGTAGTACCAGTGCAAATCAGCCTCCGAGACAGCAAGCACGAGTCTTTGCTCTGACAGAGGATCAGGCTCAAGCAGCACCTGACAATGTTATAGCAGGTAACTGTTCGATTTTCGGTTATTCTGCTCATGTCTTGATAGATACGGGTGCTTCCCATTCTTTATCTCTGAGAAATTTGTATTATTGCATGCTTTGCCAACTGAATTGTTGCCTACAGTAGTAGCTGTTACTTCACCTTTGGGTGGAGGAATTGTTTCTGTCAGATTAGTCAGGAACTGTGAACTGTGTTTTGAAGGAAATTTGTTAGAATTCGACTGTATTGTACTTGGACTGTCAGATTTTGATTGTATTGTCGGGATAGATGCTTTAACCAAGTACAGGGCGACATTTGATTGTTTCCAGAAAGTTGTCAGGTTCAGGCCTGAAATGGCAGACGAGTGGAAATTCTTTGGTAAGGGTTCTCGATCTAGAATTCCTTTGATTTCAGTGTTATCTATGACTCGTTTGCTACAGAGAGGTGCAGAAGGATTTTTGGTTTATGCGGTTGATGTACTGAAATCTAGCCCAGCTTTGGTAGATTTACCGGTGGTTAGAGAATTTGCGGATGTGTTCCCGGAAGATGTTCCTGGTTTGCCACCTATTCGAGAAATCGAATTCAGCATTGACTTAGTGCCAGGTACTCAACCTATTTCAAAAGCTCCTTATCGTATGGAACTTGTTGAATTGAGAGAGTTGAAGGAGCAGCTTGAGGATTTGATTGCCAAGGGATACATCAGACCTAGTGTATCGCCTTGGGGTGCTCCTGTTCTATTCGTTCGGAAGAAGGATAGTTCTATGCGGCTCTGTATCGACTACCGTCAATTGAATCAGGCTACAGTTAAGAACAGATATCCTTTACCCCGAATAGATGACTTGTTTGATCAACTGTAGGGTTCTTCTGTCTACTCTAAGATTGATCTGAGGTCAGGTTATCACCAGTTGAGAGTGCGAGAGGAAGACGTTCCTAAGACCGCATTTAGAACAGGTATGGTCATTTTGAGTTTATAGTCATGCCGTTCGGTTTGACTAACGCCCCAGCAGTTTTTATGGGTTTGATGAACCGTATCTTTCAGCGTTATTTAGATGAGTTCGTCATTATCTTTATCGATGATATTCTTATCTACTCGAAGAACCATACTGACCATGCAAAGCACTTGAGGACCGTATTGCAGATTTTGCGAGTTGAGCAGTTGTTTGCCAAGCTGTCGAAATGCAAATTTTGGTTAGATCGAGTTGTCTTTCTCGGTCATATTATTTCTGAAGATGGGATTTCTGTCGATCCCAGCAAGATTGAAGCGGTTATGAATTGGCCTAGACCTACTTCAGTGCCGGAGATCCGAAGCTTCATGGGTTTAGCTGGTTATTACCGTCGTTTCATCGAGGGTTTCTCGTCTATTGCCAAGCCTATTACCCAGCTGACTCAGAAGAATGCGCCTTTTGTTTGGACTCCAGATTGTGAGGCTAGCTTTGTTGATCTGAAGAGGAGACTGACCAGTGCTCCAATTCTTTCTATTCCGAAGGATACTGGAGGTTTCACAGTCTATTGTGATGCTTCTAACCGAGGATTGGGTTGTGTTCTTATGCAGCATAAGCATGTGATAGCGTATGCATCGAGGCAGCTGAAACCGCACGAGACTCGTTATCCGGTCCATGATCTTGAACTAGCTGCGATCGTCTTTGCTCTAAGATCTGGCGTCACTATCTTTATGGTGAGTCTTTCGAGATCTTTTCTGACCATAAGAGCCTTAAGTACTTGTTTTCACAGGCAGAGCTAAATATGAGACAGAGAAGATGGTTAGATCTGTTGAAGGATTTCGACTGTGAATGTAATGACCCTTACCTGGATCACCTACTAAACAGAACTTAGGCATGCAATTAACTTAATAAAACAGATATCAGAATAAAACCGCGGAAACTAGAAAATTATACAATCCCAAGTAAAGGAATCTGTAATTTATCCAATAATATACAACCAAATCGAATAGCTGTATGAACCCAAAACAACAGTAGTAAAACCTAAGCGAAGCTCCAGCTGGCCAACCACTGACTAGCCCCTCCTGGATCCACCCTCCTCGTCCAATCGCAAACCTGCCCCATGGAATAGGGTGTCCAGAAAAATACAGAGTACGAGACGTGAGCATAAAACGCTCAGTGCGAGAGTATGAGTATACATGCATGCAAAGTGAACTCCCTATAGACTCGAGGTCAAGGATCAGATAACAGAGACAGACCAGACCCTGGTATGTAGCACGCTGTGCCGTCGCTTCAGGAGGTGGCTTCCAAATCGATGGAAGTCCATCCACTAACAGGATAGGGTACAACCCTACTAACAGACATCTCGAAAGAGACATAGCAAGATGCAAATGAATGCAGCATAATATCATGGCATATAAATCATGCAGTCACATAATACATGCATACTCAGTCAGGATATCTCGAACAGTACTTTCGTACCTCAATACAGTGCAAGCTCTACCAACTCTAGGTCCACGCCTATAGTCTGCTCTACACTGCCAAATGATACTACTATCATTAAAGTGCTCTAAAAGCCTTAACTAAGCTATTGCATACTCCTAAATATTTATAGGAAGCAAAAGCTATACCTTCGTCCGTCGTTAGCCCTTTGATGTCGATGCCTCCAGAACTTGGGCACAACTCCGCTACGACTACCGAACGCCTCGCCGACCTCCGGACCAAGCCTAGGAAGACTAGAATAGCTCCAAAAGGACTAGAAGGGATAGGAGAACTCGGAATTGGCAAATGAAAGTGAAGTCTCGGCCTTCTATTTATAGACAACGATCGGAACTTCCGATCCTTGATCGGAACGTCCGAACCTCGATCGAAACGTCCGATCCTGCCATCGGAGCTTCCGAAGATCCTGATCTGCCATGTGTCAAAATATAACTTGTTGACTCCGGATAGGGGTGATCGGAGCTTTCGGTCCTGATCGGAGCTTCCGATCCAACCACACGTCATGCCTGACGTAATACCGATCGGAGCTTCCGATCCTGTTCGGAGCTTTTGATCCTGATCGGAGCTTCCGATCTCACCTTCGGAGCTTCCGAACTCTACCCAAGTAATTATAATTAATTCCTTTAATTACTCAATTAGAGTACGGGCTACTACATTCTCCCCCACTTAAGATATTTCGTCCTCGAAATCAGATCTTAAGTACCGAATGCAAATACAGAAATCAGAAACATTCTTTATTCAAATCAAACGTTACAAAGTTTGCAACTGAATACAACTTTAAAGAATGAAATCAAAACAACTCAGGATGATCTTTACGCATCCTGTCCTCAAACTCCCAAGTAGCTTCCTCAGTGCCTCGGCGCTGCCACTGAACTAAAACCAAAGGAATGACTTTGTTCCGTAAAACTTTATCCTTATAATCCAGGATACGAAGATGTTTCTCAACATAAGTCAAATCCTTGTCTACCTGAACCTCAGACCGCTGCAGAATATGAGATTCATCCGCCACATATCGTCGCAACAGAGATACGTGGAACACGTCGTGAATACTGGATAGATGCGGTGGCAAAGCTAGTCGATAAGCCAAATCGCCAATGCTCTCCAAGATCTCAAACGGACCGATAAATCTGGGAGACAACTTGCCCTTAAGGCCAAATCTGAGAATCTTGCGGAAAGGTGACACTCTCAGAAACACTTTCTCCCCGACCTCGAACTAAAAAGGCCTACGCTTGATATTAGCATAGCTGGCCTGACGATCCTGTGCAGTCTTAATCCGTTTCTTGATCTGATCAACAATGTCTATCGCCTGCTGGATAAATTCCGGTCCTTCAGCCTGTCTCTCCCCCACTTCTTCCCAGAAGAGTGGAGTACGACAACGTCGCCCATACAACGCCTCAAAAGGTGCCATCCCAATACTAGTGTGATAGCTGTTGTTGTAAGCGAACTCGATCAACGGCAAATGATCCTGCCAGGCTGAATCAAAATCCAAGACGCACGCTCTAAGCATATCCTCTAACGTACGGATAGTGCGCTCTGACTGACCATCAGTCTCCGGATGATAGGCTGTACTCAAACTGAGAGTAGTACCCATCGCACGCTGAACACTCCCCCAGAATCTTGAAGTAAACCTGGGGTCCCGATCGCTGACAATGCTCACAGGCACTCCATGAAGTCGGACGATCTCCTGAATGTACATCCGTGCCATGCGATCCACAGAGTACTCTCGGCTATAGGCAATGAAATGCGCTGACTTGGTGAGTCGGTCCACTACAACCCATATAGCATCACAGTTCCTCGGGGATACCGGCAAATGGGTCACAAAGTCCATAGTGATAAACTCCCATTTCCATTCAGGAATAGGCAGACTGTGAAGCAATCCTCCAGGTCGTCGGTGCTCTGCCTTGACCTGTTGACACACCAAACATCTTGAAACAAACTGATAAACACTGCGTTTCATTCCCTTCCACCAGAAACGAGTACGGAGATCCTTGTACATCTTGTTGCTCCCAGGATGAATACTCAACTTAGTGCGATGCGCCTGATACAAAATCTCCTCTCTCAACTCTTCATCCTGCGGAATCACAAGCCTACCAGACAAACACAGAAAACCATCTGACTGATAATGAAATCTAGACGAGCTACCCTCGTTAGCTAGACGAGCTAAACGCAGGGTCTTCGAATCAGACATCTGAGCATCTCGGATCCGCGAATACAAGGCTGGCTCAGATAATATCGCAAACATTTGGATACTCTGCATACCTTTCTTATGCTTGAAGGTATAACCTGAAGTACAACAGTCACTGATCGCACTAGACATCGAACAAGTCTGAAGTGCGGATAATCGCACCTTGCGACTCAAAGCATCAGCGGTGAGATTAGCAGCTCCCGGATGGTACTTAATCTCGCAATCATAGTCCTTAAGCAAGTCCATCCAACGTCTCTGCCTCATGTTCAACTCCGCCTGAGTGAACAAATACTTGAGACTCTTATGGTCGGTGAAGATCTCAAATTTCTCGCCATACAGATAATGACGCCAGATCATCAAAGCGAACACAATGGCTGCCAATTCTAAATCATGGACTGGATAGTTGTCCTCGTGAAGCTTCAGCTGTCTAGAAGCGTATGCGATCACATGCCCATTCTGAGTCAGGACATAACCTAACCCATGAAGAGAAGCATCCGTGTAAACTACATACCCTCCAGATCCTGACGGTAATGCCAACACCGGCGCAGAAGTCAACCGCCGTCGAAGCTCACGGAAATTCTCCTCGCACTCGGAGGACCACTCGAAATCCACACCCTTGCGGGTAAGCTGCGTCAACGGTCGAGCTAACTGAGAGAAGTTCAGAATAAAGCGACGATAATACCCTGCTAGACCCAGAAAACTACGGATCTCAGCAACTGTCGTCGGACGCGACCAATTAAGTACCGCTTCAATCTTGCTTGGATCAACAGAAATCCCTTCCCTGGATATGATATGGCCAAGAAAGACCACTCTATCCATCCAGAACTCACACTTGCTCAGCTTGGCGTACAACTGCTCATCTCGAAGAGTCTGTAGTACCAACCGCAAGTGAGAAACATGCTCTTCCGTATTACGCGAATACACTAAGATGTCGTCAATGAAGACCACGACAAACTTGTCCAAATACTCCCTAAAGACACGGTTCATCAAATCCATGAATATAGCCGGCGCATTAGTCAAACCAAATGGCATCACTAGAAACTCGTAATGCCCATAGCGAGTACGGAATGCAGTCTTGGCTACGTTCTGATCACGGACTCTCAACTGATGATACCCAGATCTCAAGTCAATCTTGGAGTAAACTGACGTGCCCTGCAGCTGATCGAACAAGTCATCAATACGAGGCAACGGATACTTGTTCTTCACAGTGACTCGATTCAGCTGCCGATAGTCAATGCACAGCCGCATCGACCCATCCCTCTTCTTCACGAAGAGAACAGGAGCTCCCCAAGGAGATACACTAGGACGAATGTACCCCTTGTCCAAAAGATCCTGTAACTGATTCTTCAACTCACGCATCTCTGACGGAGTCAGACGATACGGTGCTCTAGAAATAGGCGAAGTACCCGGCATCAACTCTATGCCAAACTCGACTTCCCTAGCAGGAGGAAAACCCGGAATCTCATCAGGAAATACATCTGGATATTCATCCACAACAGGAATGCTCTCTATCCCAATACTCTCAGCAGACAAATCAACTGCATAAATAAGGTAACCTTCCCCGCCAGACTCTAGAGCTCGACAGGCTCTCAAAGCTGATACCAAAGGCATCGGGGGTCGCGCTCCCTCACCATAGAAAAACCAACTCTCACTCCCTTCCGGATGAAAGCGTACTAATCTCTGATAGCAGTCCACTGAAGCTCGATAGGTAGTCAACACATCTATTCCCAGAATTCAATCAAAGTCTTCCATCGCCAGGACCATGAGATTCACTAACAGAATGTTCCCTTCGAACTCAAAAGGGCAACCCATCACTAGACGCTTAGCCAAAGCAGATTGGCCCGTCGGAGTAGAAACAGACATCACTACATCTTGTGCAATGCATGGTAACTTATGCCTCTTAAAAAAACGTGCAGAAATGAAGGAATGAGATGCACCAGTGTCAATAAGTACAAGAGCAGGTATACCAAAAAGCAGAAATGTACCTGCGATGACTTTCTCATTCTCCTCCACAGCCTGATCATGTCTCAGGGCAAACACCTGGCCAGAAGCTCGTGGCCTCAAATGAGAACTCCCAGAAGACTGTCCCTGCGACCTCTGCTGAACGGTGGCCTGAGAACCCGATCCTGAACCGCCTCCCCCAGACTGTGGACAATCTCTCCGGATATGACCAGTCTCTCCACAACGGAAACAAGCTCCAGAAGCTCTGCGGCACTTGTCGGATGGATGGTTCTTCCCACAGTGATCACACTTGTCCTTCTTACCGAAACGAACAACACCTCCAGAACCAGAGGAAGAAGAAGATCCAGACTTCTTGAAAGTTTGGGCACGGGGACCCAAAGAACTAGCAGGTCTCGACTGAGAGAAAGACTTGTTCCACCGAATGCTGTCCTCCGCCTGGTGACAACGGCTCACCAAACCCTCATAGGACATGTCGTCGCCAACCGCCACACGGTCATGGATCTCAGGGTTAAGGCACTGAAGGAACAGATTATACTTCATCTCTGAGCTATCCGCAATCTCGGGGCAATAGGATAGCAGATCAAAGAACCTCTGCTGATACTCATCAATAGACATGGCTCCCTGTCGCAGACTCAGTAGCTCACCTGCCTTCGACTGTCGGAGTGCAGGAGGAAAATACCGCTTTTGGAAAGCTGTGCGGAACTCGGCCCAGGTGGCCACTCCTCTCGCCGCAACAAAAGGTGCAGAAGTAAACCTCCACCACCTGCGCGCACGCCCATCCAGAAGATAGCCAAGGGTCTCCACCTTCTGCTCATCGGTGCATTGGAAAGTCTGAAAAGTCGTCTCCATGCGGTCTAACCAGTTCTCCGCATCCTCCGGAGACTCACCTCCAACTAAGGGCTTAGGACCCATAGCTAAGAATCAACGCACAGTGAAACGCTTGTCGTCATGGTGACGATGACTCCGTTCTCGACGAGGCTCCCGGTCGGCATCACCCCAACGCCCACCAACACTGCCATGAGAACTCTGGTCATCACGATTTGACATCTACAAAAATACCTTAAGATGAGACTAAATCCCAAGAAATCTTTTGCATGCTCTGATACCATAAATGTAGTGACCCTTACCTAGATCACCTACTAAACAAAACTTAGGCATGCAATTAACTTAATAAAACAGATATCAGAATAAAACTGCGGAAACCATAAACATTATACAATCCCAAGTAAAGGAATCTGTAATTTATCAAATAATATACAACCAAATCGAATAGCTGTATGAACCCAAAACAACAGTAGTAAAACCTAAGCGAAGCTCCAGCTGGCCAACCACTGACTAACCCCTCCTGGATCCACCCTCCTCGTCCAATCGCAAACCTGCCCCATGGAATAGGGTGTCCAAAAAAATACAGAGTACGAGACATGAGCATAAAACGCTCAGTGCGAGAGTATGAGTATACATGCATGCAAAGTGAACTCCCTATAGACTTGAGGTCAAGGATCAGATAACAGAGACAGACCGGGCCCTGGTATGTAGCACGTTGTGCCGTCGCTTCAGGAGGTGGCTCCCATACCGAGATAACCGTGGATACGTCGGACCCAAATCGATGGAAGTCCATCCACTAACAGGATAGGGTACAACCCTACTAACAGACATCTCGAAAGAGACACAGCAAGATGCAAATGAATGCAGCATAATATCATGGCGTATAAATCATGCAGTCACATAATACATGCATACTCAGTCAGGATATCTCGAACAGTACTTTCGTACCTCAATACAGTGCAAGCTCTACCAACTCTAGGTCCACGCCTATAGTCTGCTCTACACTGCCAAATGATACTACTATCATTAATGTGCTCTAAAAGCCTTAACTAAGCTATTGCATACTCCTAAATATTTATAGGAAGCAAAAGCTATACCTTCGTCCGTCGTTAGCCCTTTGATGTCGATGCCTCCAGAACTTGGGCACAACTACGCTACGACTACCGAATGCCTCGCCGACCTCCGAACCAAGCCTAGGAAGACTATAATAGCTCCAAAAGGACTAGAAGGGAAAGGAGAACTCGGAATTGGCAAATGAAAGTGAAGTCTCGACCTTCTATTTATAGACAACGATAGGAACTTCCGATCCTTGATCGGAACGTCCGAACCTCGATCGGAACGTCCGATCCTGCCATCGGAGCTTCCGAAGATCATGATCTGCCACGTGTCAAAATATCACTTGTTGACTCCGGATAGGGGTGATCGGAGCTTCCGGTCCTGATCGGAGCTTCCGATCCAACCACACGTCATGCCTGACGTAATACCGATCGGAGCTTCCGATCCTGTTCGGAGCTTCCGATCCTGATCGGAGCTTCCGATCTCACCTTCGGAGCTTCCGAACTCTACCCAAGTAATTATGATTAATTTCTTTAATTACTCAATTAGGGTACGGGCTAGTACAGTGAAATCAAGTACTATCCGGGGAAGTCTAATGCAGTTGCAGATGCCTTGAGCCGAAAGCTTTGTTCTTTATCTCTTTCTACTATTGGTGTTTCTAAGTTGATCGATGATTGTTGCACTTCTGGTTTAGAGTTTGAAATAGATAGGGAGACTATCAGAGTGTTTGCTATTCAAGCCGAGCCAGAGTTGTTTGTTGCAATCAGAGAAGCACAGAAGTCTGAGCCGAGCATCCAGATTTCAGTAGAGAAAGTCAGATCGGGTCATCAGTCTGAATTCCAGGTTAGAGAGGATGTTTTGTTCGTGAATAACCGTATTGTTGTGCCTGATATTTCGGAGTTGAGACAGCGTATTCTTTGAAGGCTCATTGCAGTCAGTTTAGTATTCATCCTGGAGGTCGTAAGATGTACAACGATCTGAAGAACCAGTTCTGGTGGAAGAGAATGAAGAGCGACGTAGCGAGGTTTGTATCTCGGTGTTTGAATTGTCAACAGGTGAAAGCAGAACGGAAGCGACCAGGAGGTCTGTTGCACAGTCTATCTGTTCCTGAATGGAAGTGGGATCACATTTCCATGGATTTCGTTACGAAGCTACCATGATCCGTTCAAGGATGCGATGCCATTTGGGTAGTGATCGACCGATTGATGAAGTCTGCGTGTTTTATTCCGTACAGGATGACGTATCGTCATGATCAGATGGTTGAGTTGTATGTTAGCAATGTTGTGAGATTGCATGGTGTGCCGAAGTCGATCGTTTCAGACAGAGATCCTAGATTCACTTCTCACTTCTGGCACAGTCTTCAGGGGGCACTTGGTACTCGATTGCATCTGAGTACAGCTTATCATCCTCAGAACGATGGACAGTCAGAGCGGACTATCCAGACGTTAGGGGATATGCTGCGAGCGGTAGTGCTAGATTTTGGAACTAGTTGGCAGGATTCTTTGCCTCTTGTCGAGTTTTCTTACAACAACAGCTTCCAAGCGAGTATCGGTATGGCGCCTTTTGAGGCATTGTACGGTAAGAAATTCCGATCTCCGTTGTTTTGGGATGACTTGTCCGAGTCACCAAATTTAGGACCGGATATGCTTAGAGATATGGCAGAGCAGGTTAAGATCATTCATACCAGAATGAAGTCAGCTCAAGATAGATAGGCGAAGTATGCGAATGTCAGGCGTAGACCTCTGAGTTTTGATCAGGTAGACCGAGTATTTCTGAAGATTTCTCCGTTCAGAGGCACTGTCAGATTCGGTAAGAGAGGGAAATTATCTCCGAGATTCATCGGGCCGTACGAGATTCTCGAGAAGATAGATGATCTTGCCTACAGGCTTGCACTTCCTCCGTCTTTATCTGGTATTCATGACGTTTTTCACGTCTCTATGCTGCGAAAGTATCATCCAGATCCTTCTGAATATCCTTCAGCCTGACGAAGCCGAGTTAGATGAGACTCTGAGCTACTTTGAGCGACCGATTCAGATCCTTGATCGGAAGGAGAAACAACTCAGGACCAAGTCGATTCCATTGGTGAAAGTGCAGTGGAGCCATCACGGCGTCAAGGAAGCGACTTGGGAGACAGAGTCTGACATGAGACAGCGATTTTCGGAGTTATTCGGATGACGTGAGTTCTTCTTACTGTCTTTAGTTCTTTATTCTATCTTATGAGTTGTGGTTCTCGTTGATTTCGAGGACGAAATCTCTTCTTAGTGGGGGAGAATTGAAACGCCCCATTTTTTCTTAAATGAGTTTATTTGAGTTAATCGGAGATTGCAGAGTTCGCGAGCCGACTTGATTTTAATCAGGGTCCTTTTTGCAAAAATTGGATTTTTCAGGGACTAAAACACAATTAATGGATTTTATATATTATCTTGTCTAGTTTGACTTGGTCCATTCTCTACCTCTCCTTCCCCTTGCACGCATCCTCCATTGAAGACGCCCCATTGAGCTTCCAAGCTTTCTGATTTCAGTCCGAGCTCGATCCGGACGTTGGAATTTATTTCTGAAGGAAGATTATTGATCACTGCAGTGAGAGCTCCGTTATACCGTAAGTATTTCTCCGATCAGATAAGTTTTGTTTTTCGGAGGTTGTTAGAATCGATCTAGATTGTAGTATGTTGTTCTTGGCGGAGTTCTGATCGTTTATTATCTGTCGGTTTTGAATTAGAGCGACGTTCGGATTTGTTGTGATTTTTATAAGACATTTTCGAAAGTTTGAGTTTTGAGATTTGTTGGGATTGCCTTGTTGTTGTTGTATTAGCATTGTTATGAGATTATATCGGTATTGAACTACTGTCTGCATTTCCGGTTTGTTCAATTTTTAGCCGTTATGCCGTCGGTTTGAGTTTTGGAATTTCGAACCATTTTTGAGTTGTTGAACTTGTCTTGTAAGTTGATCATGGTTATTGATCTTTGATTTGTATCTGAACAGATTCGTTTGGAGTTTGTCAAGCCCAGGGTTAACAGCATTTGTTCGTTTCAGAGATTTGGACGAAGAACGGTATAGATAATTACCTTGAGCCTTGTTGTTGTTTAGATTGGTTAGACTTTGATACAATCTTTTGTTGTAGCTTCCCAGAAGTTGGAACTACTGCCTTGAAAGGTAAAAGCAGTCATCGATAGCGGGATAGCATCCTCGGGACAGTTGGTTCTCGAGTTTCCCTTAAAAGCACATACTTGCATCTACACTTGTTCTAGCATGAGGAACTTGTGTCTTGTTTAATTGCTTGAGCTTTTATTATATGGCTATGTTTTATATTCTGTTATGCATTCATCTTGAGACAACTTTGATTTCAACGGGCAGAATAGCCCTTTTTGTTTAGACGTTTGGGAACTATAATTGAGTGGCCTAGGTCGTAGTCATTTCGCCTAGTGCTAGCATACTCATTATAGTTGCTCAAAGTCTAGAGGAGTGGGATACGTGGCACTACCTCGATTGGGAGAGTCGGTGAGTGGTTACGTGATCTCATCCTCGGGATCCCAAAAGCACAGCAGAAATCCCTCGTTTATCAGATTTGATATCCCGGTTTAAAGACATGCATTTCATTACGTTGTTATTGATTTTGTTGTTGTTTTGAAAGCATGTTTGTTGTTGTATTACTTGTATGTTGCTTTTACTGGGATTATCATTCTCACCGGTTATCCGGCTGTAGCTTTGTTTTGTATGTGTACTTGGCAACAGGTGGGGCAGGATCAAGTCAGAAGAGGCATGGTTAGCTTTGAGGGAATGATGTAGAAGTGAGACTCGGTTTAGAAGTCTTGTTAGCATGACAATCTAGTTTATGTTTTGAAGCATGTTAAGAACTGGAACTTGGATTGGAAGTGGTCTTGCTTGTGGTTAGAACTCTTGTATTCTGTATTCGGCTTGTAATAGCTATCATCGATGCGTGTTCTTCACTTTTATGTATTTAAATGCTATGCTGTTGGATATATATTTGTTGGATCATGTTAGAGTTCTTTTGGTTATGTTATTGCACTTTTGGAGGCTTGTTTTGAGCCAATTCAGCAGGCCATGCGCGCCCGCGCCTCGGGTGGCGCTCCCGCGCGTCCTGCACTTCGTTTCGGAAGTTTTGGGCAGAGCTTCAGGCGCGCCCGCGCGAGAGCTTGGGCAGGACGCCATGCGCGCCCGTGCCTCAAGCGGCGCGCCCGCGCGTCCCCTTTTTTTTAAAAAAAAATGCTCTTGGCTTTTAATTGCTTACTTACTGAATTACTCCTTTAATTGTTTTTTAGAACCGAGGTCTCACAGATGAATAGGTCAAAACTTTTCTCTTTGCTGTAGTTTTTCTTCTAGGAACTATTCTCCTACGAGGCGAAGCTTAAATCTTGGATTCATCCTGGAGCGTTAAATCTTCAATCTCATCCGAGTGAGATAAACCACGCTTGAAAACAATCAGCTGCTTAGCTTTGTATACATCTATGGCTCTTTCATTTAAAGTCTTGTGCGGATGAAGTGCAGATGAGGGTCCCAGATGGACATTCAGATCATTCAAGATATCTCCGATCTGAAATGAAAATCCTTGAGATTGTTCTGTTGGTGCAGTTATCATAGTAGATAGAACATAACAACTGTAACGCCCGAAATTATTTAATTTTGATCCGAGAATATTTAATTTGGGAATATTTGGAGTTTTGATTTAAATTCTAATATTCTTAAATTATTTAGGATTAAAATTGAATGGAATGAGAAATTGAGGACTGAATTGCAATTATTGAAGTCTTGAGGGGCCAAAATGCAAATAGTTGAAAATGAGCTGGACACTTGTTATATTTCTGATTATTCACGTGTAATATCAGTACTTTCCATCAAATCTTCAGCAAAAGAATCGAGAGAAAGAACAGGGGAAAACTTCACAATTTTCTTCATCTTCCAATTCACATATCTTGAGTTCCGGATTTCCGTTTTCGATTCCGAAAGATGTTCTGGAATCCTTTCAACAAGACCTTCGATTTGATGTAAGTTTTCTCTTAATTCATCATGATTTGGGAATTTGAAATTGACAAAGATCAGATGTTTGTATGGAATGGTGTTGATGAGTTTCTATACCTTGTTTTATTGAAGTTGGGTTGAGGAATGATTGTTGTATCATGTTCTTATGATTTCCCAGCTATGATTCGATATATATATCTGCTGATATGCTGAGTTTGGACTGATATACATTTGATATGAATGTTAGAATGTTATAGTTGCATTCGGGATTGCCGAGTTTATACCGATATGCCGTCGAACTTATGATTTGAAGTGTTTTACTATCTTATGCTTGAGCTGCTACTCAGATGAGCTTAAGATGATGTTCTTTGGCAATTGTGTTGTGGTTTTAGCTTATAAACAAGGGCCATCGAGCTTGAGAACATCGACTTCGAACCGATAGAAGAAAGCACAAGGTTGGTAGCATTTTGCCTTGAAGTTTGGGTTGAAAATTGAGCAGATTTTGAGATAGGTTTATGGTTGATACTTGTACAGATTTTGACAAGCTAGAAGACACCTTAAACCTCACATTTGAAAGGTAAAAGTGGACTATTATTTGAATGGGATTATAACTCGAGATGTTTTGTATCGAGTTCCCTAAATCACATACTTATTTGCTTAATTGCTTTTATAAGCTCTTCTATGAGTTGTTGAATGACTCTTTGTTGTTAATGGATGCTTTTATGATGATATATGTTGCATTCATCTTGCAAGACTTATTCCTTGATTTTGAAATGAATAGAGACGTTCAAATAGACGATTTGAGGGATTATATATGTATGGCCTGGGTGGTTGACGTAGCCTAGCGTCTGAAATGCATATGTAGTGGCTTCAAAGTCTAGAGAAGGAAGATAAGTAGCCCCACCTCGATCGGGAAAGTCGGTGGTAAGTTATGATATCTTCTTCTCGGGATCCCAACCGAAGAAATGAGAGAATTGTTAGAGAACCTTGTTTTGAAACATGCATTGTTTTTATTTATATCATGAGTTTGATATATGTTTTGTATGCATGTTTAGTTGCTTTTACTGGGAAATATATTTCTCACCGGAGTTATCCGGCTATTGTTGTGTTGTATGTGTTATGGCAATAGGCGGGAGTGGAACCGGGAAAAAGCGAATTTGAAGAACAAGGGATGAGGAGAATAGAGTGATGATCCGGATTAGAAGTCAAGTTTGTTGTCAACTTTATGTTCAGAACAAGAGTGGATGTATGAACTTTTGGAGTTGAGTTATTGTCTAGAGTTTCTACTCTTTGGCTTTGTATTATAGCTTGAACTAATAGTGTAAACTCCAATTTGAGATATGTTTATGCTCTTGTTAATGACTTCATCTACCTTGTCTATTACATGTTGGATGTTGTATGAGATTTCTTAGACTTGGTATAGATGATTGAGAATGTTTTCTAGGCTAAGAAAAGGGTGAGATTTGCTGCAAATTTTTCTGCCCAGGACCGCGCTCGAGCTGCAGAAAAGAGCAGCTCACGTGCAGCCCCGAGCTGCACCTCTGTTTTGAGTAAAACAGGGTGCGCTCGCGCGGCACTTTTTAGCCGCGCGAGCGCAGCTCAATTTAAATTTTTTTTTTTTTATTTTCTTTCCCTTTTCTTTATAGCTTAATGATAGATTTAATTCATGTATTATGGATTAACTTTGAGATTGAGAGATTAAGCATCGGGTCATCACAACAACTGACCAATTTACAGTAATACCAGCAGAGATAGCAACAATAACATCAAATTTTTTAGAAGTAATTGCATCGAAAGAACCTGCTTTGGCCAGAAGAGATTTGGCCACAATATCGTGTAGAATCTTGAATTCCATCTTCAATTCCTCCTTCTTGCAAGGAATGCGGACTGGTTTTTTTGTCAAGGAGTACATGATTTTCATCTGCTTCTTTGTTTCAGCAGAGATTGTTGAAAAATCAGTGATTCCCTATCTTGGAAAATCGAATGAAGAAGTGAAGAGGGTAGATGTAATGCGGACAGATTCTCCACCAAGAGTTGCAGAGATGGAGTTATCTTCAAATTTGGTCATCTGGAAGAACTTGGGTAGGGCTTGCTTGTAAAGCAATTTCCCGCCTTCGAGAAATTTCTGCAGCCCAGATGCTTCAATTGTTCTGAACATATCCACCATTCCTTGATCTGTTAGATCGAATATGGTGTGAAAATCGATGAGAAGAACGTTTTGGGTAATGGGCATCATCTTGTTCCTGCAAAATCGAAGAATAAATGCGAGTAATCTGTTCTTTGCGAAGAAGGAGTAGGTTAGGGCTCAGAGAATGCGAAGTGTTTGAAGAGGCAATTTTTTCGATAAGTTTTAAGAAACTAGGCACGTGTCAGATGACATAATCATTAATTAAAATTCAAAAAGAAATGCGGTGGAGTTTTTTATGCACGCGGTAAAAAAAATAATATTTTAATAATTTATTGAGAAACCTAAGCGACAGAAATCCTGTAAGAGTGGGTGCCCAGTGAGCCAACTGTGTGGCTATGGGCTTTGTTGACTCTTTGTATAAACAATCTTTTGTTTAATATTATTTACACTTTTATGGCAATGACTTTATATTACTTCATATTGTTATATTGTGATATACTATTGTTGTTTTGATAAAGACCTTGAATATACTATAGTGTATGTAAGATGTGGTAGAACATGGAGATGTCTATCATGAAATACATCTTATAGTCACTGTATATTCTAAAACCGTTCCTAGTCGATTGAGCCGTCCGATAATAAGGATAAGGATCGCTCGAGTTTGAGACTAGCATTTGCGATGCGGAGTACCACGTTTCATTGGTAGGGAACATGGAGATGTTCGAAGCATGCAAATGGATATTCATAGGATGAATAGTCGAACTACCCTATCCGGACTTTCCAAGTGGTTATCACTTATCGAGTGGATAAAGTCCGCGGTTTTGGTTGTACACCATTAGTCCTTACGACTTGAAACATCATGGAGACTCTATATGCTAGTACTGTGCTTTGACTCGTTTACCGACTCTGAGGGGGTCATCAGGTGTCGAGATTGGGTACAGTTACGACACATATAGGAGTCAATGCATTGTTGTCAAGGATTCACCACATACTTGCGAGTGTGGATATCCTATGCGATCTGAGGAGATATTAGTGTGACAAATCTCTGGCCAGAGTACTTGATGTGATTTAAGAAATGGTTTCTTAGTAGCACATGCGATGTCACTAATTTGATCTTCAAGATGTATTGCATAGTTATCGAATCTTGAGCGACTCTCGATATACCAATGGTTGTTGATTCGATCGGGATATATGGATGAAGGGACCGTACTGTACGCTAACCAAAATCTACTGGTTCTTGTAGGCACTATCAGTGATACCTAGGGAATCATGGGGCGATGTTGCTAGGCGCTTTACCATGATTCGTTGGGCAAGTCGGAAAGTGTTGTTCCGAGTCACAAGGAGTTGTGAGCCCACGGCTAGCTGTATCCCTGAACCATTGAGGGTCACACAGTGTAATGGAGTTTTAATCCCCGTTGAGATAGTTAAATTTAAAGAGTTAAATTTAATGAACTAAGGAGTTGGACTTTTTAAATAAGAGTAAGGGAGTAGGATTTCCTAAAATGACATAGGGATGGACATTTTTGGAAACCACTGAATTCGGATTCAGGAAAATTTATTTTGACTTTAAAACGTGCAGAAATGGTTTCTGTGCACATTGGTGAAATCGTTTCATCAATCGGAGTCACGATGAATTTTATATTAATTTCTGAACGAGCGGGCTTTGCTTGTCGGGCCCCAGCTTATGACTAATGGGCCCTAAGGTGTTAGTGGCCTGCATTATAAATAAGTTATTTCAGTACAGAAATTACACACAACAGGTCATTATTTTGAGAGCAATTTTCGAAAACCCTAGCCTCTCAAAACGTTTTTTGGCCGCCCCCTCCCTACTCTGTCAGAGAAAATTCCGGTCTGTGATTTTGAATCGCAGTAAGGAATAACGAATCAAATTCGTGTATTCTCTTCGCAGAAAACTTCTGATAGATTTTCTAGTGCAATCTATCAGAGGGATTAAACCTCTGTTCGTGGACCTGATTGAAGGCGTTCATCGGTTCCAGGGAGAGACAACAAGAGCAGAATTGTTCTGTTGGTGTCCATTAATCTCGTTGCGAGATTTGAGGTAAAATTTATTTAATTGTTATTTAAATTTTACACACACGTAATTCAATCGTTGTATGGTTGATACCCACACCATGGAATCGTTCCATGAGAAAAATTTTAAACTTCCGCTGCACCGGGTATCAATCGTAATTGGTCTGGGAACTCGCCAGTTTTCCAACAGTGGTATCAGAGCCAGGTTGCTCAGATCAATCGATTGAATAATCAATTGTACAAAATTTTTGAGTCTCGGTTTATGAAACAAAATAAATATTTTTAATAAAAAAAAAAAATTTTTTTCGGGGCAAAACCCGGGCAGCGATTGGATCGCTGCCCGGTGGGGCAGCAATTGTTGCTGCCCCGGGCGGCGCACGGCGCCGCCCAAAGGGGGCGCACAGCGCCGCCCAAGGCGGCGACCGTCGCCGCCCAGGGCGGCGACCGTCGCCGCCCAGGGCAGCGCTGTGCGCTGCCCAGCGCAGCGCTGGGCGCTGCGCAGGGCAGCGCTCGGCGCTGCCCAGGGGCGGCGCTCGGCGCTGCCCAGCGCAGCGCTGGGCGCTGCGCAGGGCGGCGCTCGGCGCCGCCCAGGGCAGCGCACGGCGCCGCCCAGGGGCGGCGCCAGGCGCTGCCCTAAGGGGGCAGCCGGGCTGCCCCCCCCCGCCCCGGGTGCAGGCCGACCCGGGAGTGTCCCGGGTGGCCCGCGGGAAAAATTAATTTTTAATTTTTTTATTAATTTTAATATTTAAAATTTTATTTTTGGTCCGGTCAAAAATTGTTTTTGATTGGTTCACGAGATTTCGGATCGAATTGTTCGAGTCCGTAAATTTTAAAATTGATTTTGGATAAATTTGAATTTTTGGAAAATTTTAATATTTTATCCGTAAATTGAATTTTGAAATCAATTATTTTGGTACAATTGATGATAAGATATGATCTTATGATATATTAGATAAAATATGATTTTATTTGTAAAATTGGATTTTATAGATAAAATATGATTTTATTTGATATGGAGATAAAATATGATTTTATATGTGAAATGTGATTTTATATATAAAATATGATTTTATCTTGTTTAAATTTGAATTGCCACAGCATGTTATCCAATAAATTAATTTTGAATTAAATGTTATTGGATAAGGATGATCGATTGCCATGACCAATTTTGTAGGTGTATGTTAGGAATTTACATTTTGTCTTTATTGTTGTTGGTTTTATTAATGGGCCTGGTTTATGGCCCGATATGAATGTCATATGTAATAAAAGTGGGCTTGGTTTATAGCCCGTTCCCACCCCCTAAAAATGTATCCCCTACTTGTCATTGTTATTTAATTGTAAATACATTAGATTTAGTGGGAGATCAAGATTTGAAGATGGTGGGCCCAGCAGACAATGAAGACTGAAGAAATGTAAATTGGAAGCATATGTAATAGGATTGCATTTGCATACTGCATATTACCTAGGATTGGACTAAGACCCGTGATTGGCAACCACGGGTCAATTAGAAATGGAATCGATCATCCTATATAATATGTGATATTATGATTGTATGCATGTTTAGACATAAATTGCGTGAATCCGGCAATGCATGCAATAAATTAAATATGATGAGACAAATATTTTTATAAATAAAATCCCTCATTTTAAATATGATTTAAAATTTATATCAAGATAAATAAAGGAAATTTAAATATTGTTTAAATGTTCCTACCTTCCATCAACGGTCAATGTATGTGATGCTACCCGCGGATACGGTCCGGCTCATATTATTGGGGGGGCCCGTCCGTCGGAAAGCTGTACATTGGATCGACAAATGTTGTAAGTTGGGTGGAACTCCCATGGGATCGGCTCATATTATTGGGGGATCCACATGGCGACCGTCCATCACAACTTAATATTGATGGGTCATCTTGACATGTCACTTTAAACGGCGTCATATTATTGGGCCCTTATTGGACATGAGGTAAACACATGGGGGTTGCTTTGGAAGCAATTGGGCTCTACCTTTTGAGAATTATGGTTGGCTGATATTATTCGGGACCATAAGTTTGTCAATTGGACTCCATGTTCTCACTAAGGAAAAAGTTTCCCGTTTTCACTAGAGGGTGGTGAAATCGTTAAAATAGTGGGAGTGAGATTCATAAAATAAAATTCGCCAATTTTATGTCTTAGTAAATTATTTAAACAATCATCGATAATTGTCTGTTTTATCTCAGTAATCCACATGTTTCTGTTCTCCAACAAAACAAACTTATTGACGCAAACAATACAGAATGATTCCATAAGTTAAGATTGTCCTAAGTTCGGAAAAAGATTTTTCTAAGTGTTAGAAAAGGCTTCTCCGAAAACAGCCCCGGCTAATGTAACTGCCGAAAGGTTGGCCGAATTAGAGAAATGGTTGGACCATGATCTCAAGGCCAAATGTTACATGAAAAATTGGACAAGTCTAAACAAGTTTGCCATCACTGCAAGAAACCCGGTAATTGGAAACGTAACTGCAAGGAATACCCCAAGCAGTTGCGAACTGCAAAGGGTATGTTTTACATTGAAATAAATGTTTTTCTTAATATTACTTCTTGGGTATTGGATACCAGATGTAGATCTCATATTTGCAATAAGTTGCAAATGATAACAAGAAGTAATAGGATAAGGATGGGTGAGACCCAGTCAAGGCTCGGGAATGGTTCCAGAGTTAAATCCATAGCTATGGGAAATATTTATTTTTGCAGAATGGTTTTAAATTATTGTTGAGAGATGTTTTATTTGTGCCAGATTTAATTAAAAACATTATTTCTATTTCTATGCTTGATAGAGATGGTTATTCTTGTAATTTTGTGAATGGGATTTGCAATATTTACAAGAATGAATGTTTAATTGGAAATGGACAACTTGAAAACGATCTATACAATTTAAAACTAAAAGACGTTCCAGTGAATTGTATTGACAAACCGGCGACAACAAACAAAAGGAAAATCGATAGTCAAAACCCGGCAAACCTTTGGCACGCTAGACTAGGTCATATTTCCTCAAGGAGGATGAACAAGCTAGTGGGAGAGGGCATGTTTGATATGTCTGATATTAACTCTCTACCTACTTGTGAATCCTGCCTAAAAGGGAAAATGACTAAATCTCCTTTTAAGGGGAAGCCTGAGCGTAGTCAGAATCTGTTGGATTTGATCCATACAGATGTTTGTGGTCCATTTAGAGTAGGGACTCAACATGGCCACACCTACTTCATTACCTTTACTGATGATTATTCAAGGTATGGGTATTTATATTTAATGAAATATAAGTCTGAAGCATTTGAAAAGTTCAAAGAATTCAAGGCTGAAGTAGAAAACAAGCTAGGTAAAAGTATTAAAGCACTTCGATCGGATCGAGGTGGAGAATACTTGAGTACCGAGTTTTTGGACTATCTAAAAGAGAATGTGATTCTCTCTCAGTGGACTCCTCCTATGACACCACAGCTTAATGGTGTATCGGAGCGTCGTAATCGAACTTTGTTGGACATGGTTCGATCTATGATGAGCTTCACTGAGCTTCCACCTTCGTTTTGGGGCTATGCGCTTGAAACGGCGGTATTGTTGTTGAACAACGTCCACACTAAAGCAGTGGACAAAACACCATACGAGTTATGGAATGGAAAAGCTCCTAAGTATTCATACTTGAGGATTTGGGGATGTCCTGCTTACGTGAAGCGGACAGTGGGAGATAAGTTGGATAGTCGATCCAGCTTGTGTTATTTTGTGGGGTATCCGAAGAATTCAATCGGATATTATTTCTATTATCCTGCTGAAACAAAGGTGTTTGTTTCGCGGAATGCCACCTTCTTGGAGAAGGAGTTCTTATTGGATAAGAAAGGCGAGATGATGGAACTCGAAGAAGTTCGAGAAGAACCCGAAATACAAAATAACGATCCCACACCTCAGGAACCATTGCTGGACACGCCTGCACCTAGAAGATCCGAGAGGACTTCTAGACCTCCAGTTCGATATGGTCTTCTTCTTGAAGAGGGTCAAGATGAACCCGACATTGGATGTGATCCAAGAAGCTTCAAGGAAGCAATTTCTGATGCGGATTCGAATTTATGGCTTGAAGCTATGCAGTCAGAATTGGATTCGATGCATACTAACCAAGTCTGGACTTTAGTGGATCCTCCCGATGGAATTGTTCCAATAGGGTGTAAATGGATCTACAAAAGAAAGCTTGGGCCTGATGGTAAGGTATTGACCTACAAGGCGCGATTGGTGGCGAAAGGTTATACTCAAAGGCAAGGAGTTGACTATGATGAAACCTTTTCACCAGTTGCTATGTTCAAGTCCATAAGAATCCTTATTGCCATAGCTGCATGGTATGACTATGAGATATGGCAAATGGATGTGAAGACTGCTTTTCTTAATGGAGACATTAAGGAAGAAATCTATATGAAGCAGCCTGAGGGGTACACATCCATAGGAAGCGAGCATAAGGTATGCAAGCTTCAGAGATCAATTTATGGTCTAAAACAAGCATCAAGAAGTTGGAACCAGAAATTTGATGAAACAATTAAAGACTTTGGTTTCATCAAGAACCCGGAGGAACCTTGCGTGTACAAGAAAGTAGTTAAGGATGCTGTGACATTCTTAGTACTTTATGTTGATGACATCCTACTCATTGGGAATGATGTAGGGATGTTGCAGTCAACAAAGATATGGTTATCAGGTAGATTTTCGATGAAGGATTTGGGTGAGGCATCCTACATTCTTGGGATACAGATCTATAGGGATAGATCTAAGAGAATGATAGGACTCACTCAATCAACCTACATCGATACCATATTGAAACGGTTTTCAATGGATGGGTCCAAGAGAGGACATCTACCCATGTGTCATGGAGTTTCTCTATCCAAGTCTATGTGTCCCAAGACTGATGCAGAGATAGAGAATATGACACATGTACCATATGCGTCAGCTATAGGTAGTATCATGTATGGGATGATATCTACCAGACCGGATGTAGCATTTGCTCTGAGTGTCACGAGCAGATATCAGTCTAATCCTGGTCAGATGCATTGGAAAGCCGTGAAGGACATTCTTAAGTACTTGCGAAGGACTAAGAATATGTTCATGGTTTATGGAGGACGAGAACTCAAACTGGAAGGCTATACCGACTCTAGCTTCCAAAGTGATGTGGATGACTCGAAGTCAACCTCTGGATTTGTGTTCATGCTCAATGGCGGTGCTGTCTCTTGGAAGAGTTCCAAGCAGGACACCACAGCGGATTCCACCACTGAGGCTGAATACATTGCAGCATCAGCTGCTGCTAAAGAGGCCGTTTGGATGAGGAATTTCGTCCAAGAGTTGGGCGTCATTCCTGAATTTGTTGGTCCAGTCCCGGTGTACTGCGACAACACGGGTGCCGTTGCTCAAGCAAAGGAACCAAGGTCTCATCAAAGATCCAAACACGTACTGAGGAAATACCACATAATCCGGGAGATTGTGGAAAGAGGAGACATCAGTGTCGAACGAGTGGCCTCTGCAGACAATATCGCTGATCCACTTACTAAGCCTTTGCCAGGACCATTGTTTGACAAACATCGCGAAGCAATGGGTCTACGTAGTATGACTAGTTGGCTATAGGGCAAGTGGGAGATTGTAAGAGTGGGTGCCCAGTGAGCCAACTGTGTGGCTATGGGCTTTGTTGACTCTTTGTATAAACAATCTTTTGTTTAATATTATTTACACTTTTATGGCAATGACTTTATATTACTTCATATTGTTATATTGTGATATACTATTGTTGTTTTGATAAAGACCTTGAATATACTATAGTGTATGTAAGATGTGGTAGAACATGGAGATGTCTATCATGAAATACATCTTATAGTCACTGTATATTCTAAAACCGTTCCTAGTCGATTGAGCCGTCCGATAATAAGGATAAGGATCGCTCGAGTTTGAGACTAGCATTTGCGATGCGGAGTACCACGTTTCATTGGTAGGGAACATGGAGATGTTCGAAGCATGCAAATGGATATTCATAGGATGAATAGTCGAACTACCCTATCCGGACTTTCCAAGTGGTTATCACTTATCGAGTGGATAAAGTCCGCGGTTTTGGTTGTACACCATTAGTCCTTACGACTTGAAACATCATGGAGACTCTATATGCTAGTACTGTGCTTTGACTCGTTTACCGACTCTGAGGGGGTCATCAGGTGTCGAGATTGGGTACAGTTACGACACATATAGGAGTCAATGCATTGTTGTCAAGGATTCACCACATACTTGCGAGTGTGGATATCCTATGCGATCTGAGGAGATATTAGTGTGACAAATCTCTGGCCAGAGTACTTGATGTGATTTAAGAAATGGTTTCTTAGTAGCACATGCGATGTCACTAATTTGATCTTCAAGATGTATTGCATAGTTATCGAATCTTGAGCGACTCTCGATATACCAATGGTTGTTGATTCGATCGGGATATATGGATGAAGGGACCGTACTGTACGCTAACCAAAATCTACTGGTTCTTGTAGGCACTATCAGTGATACCTAGGGAATCATGGGGCGATGTTGCTAGGCGCTTTACCATGATTCGTTGGGCAAGTCGGAAAGTGTTGTTCCGAGTCACAAGGAGTTGTGAGCCCACGGCTAGCTGTATCCCTGAACCATTGAGGGTCACACAGTGTAATGGAGTTTTAATCCCCGTTGAGATAGTTAAATTTAAAGAGTTAAATTTAATGAACTAAGGAGTTGGACTTCTTAAATAAGAGTAAGGGAGTAGGATTTCCTAAAATGACATAGGGATGGACATTTTTGGAAACCACTGAATTCGGATTCAGGAAAATTTATTTTGACTTTAAAACGTGCAGAAATGGTTTCTGTGCACATTGGTGAAATCGTTTCATCAATCGGAGTCACGATGAATTTTATATTAATTTCTGAACGAGCGGGCTTTGCTTGTCGGGCCCCAGCTTATGACTAATGGGCCCTAAGGTGTTAGTGGCCTGCATTATAAATAAGTTATTTCAGTACAGAAATTACACACAACAGGTCATTATTTTGAGAGCAATTTTCGAAAACCCTAGCCTCTCAAAACGTTTTTTGGCCGCCCCCTCCCTACTCTGTCAGAGAAAATTCCGGTCTGTGATTTTGAATCGCAGTAAGGAATAACGAATCAAATTCGTGTATTCTCTTCGCAGAAAACTTCTGATAGATTTTCTAGTGCAATCTATCAGAGGGATTAAACCTCTGTTCGTGGACCTGATTGAAGGCGTTCATCGGTTCCAGGGAGAGACAACAAGAGCAGAATTGTTCTGTTGGTGTCCATTAATCTCGTTGCGAGATTTGAGGTAAAATTTATTTAATTGTTATTTAAATTTTACACACACGTAATTCAATCGTTGTATGGTTGATACCCACACCATGGAATCGTTCCATGAGAAAAATTTTAAACTTCCGCTGCACCGGGTATCAATCGTAATTGGTCTGGGAACTCGCCAGTTTTCCAACAAATCCCTTATAAAAAGACCACTCGGATGTAACTTCCGAGTATCCTATTTCATAATCAAACCATAAAATCAGATAAAGAAAATGAGTTCTCATCTGTCTGTAGAGGAGGAGTTCAAGGAAGAACTTCAGGAATTCATCCTGAAGTGGGTGATGCGTCTCTGGTTCAAAGTGGAAGAAATCCGGATGTATCAGCAGGCGCCGTTTCCTCCACACAAGCATGAGGATGTTTGCGAGCTTGAGGATCTCAAGGACAAGTACATGGAGTTGCTGGGTGCCATAAGCGTTGAGGAGATCCTCATGGATCAGGGTGTTTCCTTTCTGATGTACAGGAAGGAAGTGAAGGTCCTCCCTCATCTGATCAATTTCGGTGAGTTCAATGGGAGGCGATTTGATCCGGTCATTTTGGAGTGGTTGAACGTGTGGCGTCTGGATGCTGATGTGAGAAAGAGGGTCTGGGGGCCAATGAGGAAAAATCTAGGAGATTAAGTTAGTATGATGAATGTAATGTAACACCTTTTGTATTCTGCAATGAAGTATTATGATTATCTCTTATTTTTGTGTTTTGTGAGTGCAATTGAAACTTGTTAAAGTAAACACAATACTTAAGGAATCGTAACCAGTATTGAACTTAAGAAAAAGCAAAACCAAACTATCCAGATGAAATTTTAGAAAAACGTTTCATCTTTAGTCGGATGAAAGATTATTTCCGAAGAGTAATAAAATCAAGATTTTTTAAAGCATGGTCAGAAAGTAATGATTCAAACAGGATTCTATCTGAAAGCAAATATGCATAGAATATCATGACTAACAGTGATTGGACATAATTTGTTTGAAATGAAAAGAATGACTGTTCATTTTCTTGCATAGAAGAATTAAAGACATTTAAATAAAGTCAATAGGTGTGAGAATCTCAAGAAGGATTATCACGATCTAGGCAGATCAAATTGAATTTCCCATAATAAATGAGTAGAAGTTTATTGGACGTTTAAAGAAGCTGAATCAGCTGATGTCCTGTCATCTATTGATCTGTCCCTATAAAAAGCAAAGTTACAAAGCACTAACATCATATAGTTTAAACCAGTAAGAGTAAATGGCAAGTGAGAATAATAACACCGTTGTTCCATTTGTTGAACAAGAGTATGAGATCCGGAAGGATTTATACAGGAGGAGGGTGTTTGAGCGAGGAATGAGAATGTGGCATTTCCTTGATTCTCTTCGCTGTCCTCGTCGTCCCAATCTTCCTCCGTTGACTCCTGCAATGCGTCGTCGAAATTGTGCTAGGATGCAGTGGTGTAAGTTCATGCTGGTACTCAAAATACTAGAGATGTCTTGAAGTCCTCTGGAGTTTGGCTTGTCATTCTCCTCACAGAGCAAGATGAAATGCAGAACATTTGCTTCGAGGATGGCGTCTGCAATGGTCAAGGCTCCCTAAGTGCTTGGATGATCCACTGGAGCCGAGAGATCCGTAGTAGAATAAATTTTTCTCGAGTAGCTTATGAGGCAGATGAGTGAAATGTAATAAGTTTTATGTTTTTCATCTGTTAAATGTACTGGAACGAGCAGATATAAGAATTAAGCAGATATTTCCCCTAAACAAGTGCTTAATTTAATCAATATCAATAAAACCAAGAACATTTCAAAAATAAACTTAGCGTCGGGTAATGGTTTGGTGAAAATATCGGCAACTTGCAAATCAGTTGAAACATGTTCCAGACGAACATATTTCTTTTGAACATTATCTCGGATGAAATGGTGACGTATATCAATGTGCTTTGTTCTGGAATGTAGAACCGGATTGTATGTGATGGCAATTGCACTTGTATTATCACAGAAGATTGGTGATCCAGATGAATCAACACCGTAATCTCTGAGTTGCTGTTGAATCCAGAGCATTGTGCACAACAACTTCCAGCGGCTAAGTATTCTGATTCTGCTGTAGATGTAGCAATAGATGTTTGTTTCTTATTGAACCAAGAAATAAGCCTGTCACCAAGAAATTGACAAGTCCCACTTGTGCTCTTATGATCAATTCTGCAACCTGCATAATCTGCATCTGAGTAACCAATTAGATTAAAACTAAAATCTTGTGGATACCATAATCCAACATTATGAGTTCCCTTAAGATATTTTAGGATTCTCTTAGCTGCAATATAGTGAGATTGCTTCAGATCAGATTGAAATCTTGCACATAGACCGACTGAGAACATTATATCTGGTCTGCTTGTTGTCAGATAAAGTAAAGATCATATAAGTCCTCTGAATAGAGTTTGATCTACTGAAGGCCCAGCTTCATCTTTGTCCAGTTTGATTGAAGCACTCATAGGGGTACTAGCAGCAGAGCAATTCTCCATTCCAAATTTTTTCAGAAGTTCTTTTGTGTATTTGACCTGGTTAATGAATATTCCCTTTTCCATATGTCTGACTTGCAATCTCAGAAAGAATGTTAGTTCTCCCATCATACTCATCTCGAATTTGTCCTGCATCATCTTAGAAAACTTTTTGCATAATTTGAGGTTAGATGACCCAAATATGATATCATCAACATATATTTGTACTAATAAAGTATGATCACCTTAGACAAACTTAAAAAGAGTTTTATCTACAGAGCCAATAGTAAAACTATGATCATTAAGAAAAAGTGAAAGAGTATCATACCAAGCTCGTGGAGCTTGTTTTAACCCATAAAGAGCTTTATCCAGTTTGAATACATGATCTGGATAAGTTTGACTTTCGAATCCTGGGGGTTGTTCTACAAACACTTCTTCTTGGAGAAGACCATTGAGAAATGCACTTTTAACATCCATCTGGAATACCTTAAAATCCTTGAAAGCAGCATAAGCAAGAAAAATTCGAATAGCTTCAAGTCTAGCTATAGGAGCAAAGGTTTCATCAAAATCAATTCCCTCTTCTTGTCTGTAACCCTGTGCTACTAATCGAGCCTTATTTCTTACTACATTACCACTTTCATTGAGTTTATTTTTAAATACCTATCTAGTTCATATTATAGATTTATCTGAAGGTCTAGGAACTAAATGCCAGATAGAATTTCTTTCGAATTGATTCAATTCATCTTGCATGGCTTCTATCCAATTACTGTCAAGAAGAGCTTTTTCTAATTTCTTAGGTTCTATATGAGAAATAAAAGCAGCATGCATTAACTCATTAATCATCTGACCTCTGGTTCTCGAAGGTGCAGATGAATTACCTATTACCAAGTTTGGTGGATGAGTCTTGGACCATCTGTAATTTGGACCAAGTTGATATGTGTTCCCTTGTTGATCTTGATCATTGTGATGTTCTGTGTTTGTTGGAATCTCATTTTTAATTGGTGGTTCTTCTGGTATCTGTTCCTCAATTTGAACGGTTCAAAAGGAATTATGATCTTAATCTCTTCTTCATCTTCTGAGTCAAGCTTTGCATCTTCTATTCTGTTACTGAGATCATTTAGGCTTGAAGATTCATTAGTAACAGATCTTTCATCAAAAACAACGTGTACTGATTCTTCAACTATTAGAGATTTAATATTAAATACTCTATAAGCTTTACTAACAGATGAGTATACAAGAAACAAACCAGCATCTGATCTGACATCGAGTGCAGTCAGATGAGTCTTACCATTGTTGTGAATGAAACATTTGCAACCAAATACCTTGAAGTATGATATCACTGGAACTTTACCATACCAGATCTCATAAGGTGTTTTTCCGACTTTCTTATTAATCATTGATCTGTTCTGAGTATAACAAGCTGTATTTACAGCTTCTGCCCAAAACTTTTGTGAAATACTTGAATCAACAATCATTGTTCTGGCAGCTTCCTTTAGAGTTCTATTTCTTCTTTCTGCAACACCATTTTTTTGTGGTGTTCTAGCCGCAGAGTACTCATGCTTGATTCCATGATTTTCAAGATATGTAGACAGAGTTTGATTTGTAAACTCGGTTCCTCTGTCGCTTCTAATTTTATCAATCGTTTGTGATTTCTCATTTTGAAGTCTTAAAAGAAGTTTAATCAATTGGGTGGAAGTTTGATCTTTAGATTTTAAAAATATCACCCAAGTAAATATTGAGAAATCATCAAAAATAACCAGGGTGTATTTCATTCCCCCTAAGTTCATTATTGGAATAGGACCAAAAAGATACATGTGAAATAGTTCTAAGCTTTTGGAAGATGATTTACATCCTTTGTTTTTAAAAGTTGATCTGATATGCTCACCTAGTTGGCAGGAAGAACAAATTTTATCTTTTGAAAACTTGATTTTAGGCAGACCTGTAACCAATTCATGTTTACTCAGATTGGCTAAAGATTTGAAGTTCAAGTGATTTAGTCTTTTGTGCCATAACCAATGTTGGTTCATCTTTGATGCTATCAGGCAGACTGAAGTGATTGGTTGATCCGACCAATTAACTTTATAAGTGTTTCCATTTCTTTCTCCTATCATAATGATTAGTCCAGATTGATCTTTTACAGTGCAGGTGTGCTTTTGAAATTCCACACAATAATCATAGTCACACAATTGACTAATACTAATCATATTATACTTTAAATTCTCTACGAGTAATACATCTTTAATGTGGATATTTCCATGAATAAGCTTACCCTTACCCATGGTTGTACCTTTCGAATTATCGCCAAAGGTAATCTTAGGTCCTGGTCCTGGTGTATATTCAGATAGCATTCTTCTGTCTCCTGTCATATGCCTTGAGCATCCACTATCCAGGTACCAGACTGTTTGCTTGTTCAATTCGCCCTTGTTTTCCTACAAAAATAAAATAAAATAACTTTGGTCCTCATTCCTACTTGGGTCCACGCTGGATTAATTCCTTTGGAATCCATACTTGGATTATCCTCATAGTCTTTCCATGATGTTGTCCTTTGGGAATTAGAAATTTATCTGATGATTTTTGTGCATTATGCTGTGTGTGCCAAGTGTTGTGATCAGATCGATTATTCCTATTTGACTTCCAATACTTTCTATAACAGCTGTTAGAATGTGTTTTATGTTGAGTTGGTGAAGTTCTTTGTCTTTCAGAACCATTTCTAGACCAATTTGATATAGGTCTAGTCCATCCTGACTTAGATCTGTCTGGCTCAACATATCCCAGCTCTCTGTGTAAGAGTTTGGTCTGATGAGGTATTGAATATGTCAAAGGAATCTCTGGTTCATATATCGTGCTAGATCTCACAAACTTCAGATACTTGGAGCTGTTATTTTCCAGACATGATTGAGTGGTTGAAGTAGATTAACTTTCTTCATTTGTGTTGTAGCCTAAGCCAGATTTATCACTAGCTTGCTTTTGCATTTCTGTAATTTTATCTAAGGATATCGATGCTTTATTCCAAGAGTTTACTAGATCTGTTAATCTCTGATTTTCAAATAAAGTTTCTTGCAGCTTACTTCTCATATCATTGTTCTCAGTCATTAACAAATTTATCTGAGCCTTTAGACTGTAACGCCCCGAATTTATCTTAATTGAGCTTAATTGAGTTAATCGGAAATTTCAGAGTTCAAGAGCCGACTTGATTTTGATCAGGATCCTTTTTGCAAATTTTGGATTTTTCAGGGACTAAAATGCAAAAATGGAGATTGTTAGATATTTAATGGGCTTTTGACTTTTCTTCTCCATTTCTTCTCCTTCTTCTTCCCTCTCCCTCGCCTCTCTCCTCCATAGACGACGCCCCAAACCCATTCCAAGCTTTGTGATTTCGATTTTCGGTCGATCCGTCCGTTGGAATTTAATTCTGAAGGCAGATTTGCGATCACGGTAGCGAGAGCTCCGTTATACCGTAAGTATTTCTCCGATCAGATACGTTTTGTTTTTCGGATGTTGTTAGAATCGATTGAGTTTCGAGTATGTTGTTCTTGGCAGAGTTCTGATCATTTATTCTCAGTCAGTTTTGAATTTGAGCGTCGTTCGGAATTGTTTTGATTTTTGGAAGATTATTCGAAATTTGGGTTTTGGAGATTTGTTGGGTTTGAGCCATTTTTGGTTTTTTGATGGTGGAATTGAGTTTATTGGATTGATATTATACTGTCTGTATTTTCGGTTTGGTCAGTTATAGCCGTTAGGCCGCCAGTTTGAGTTTTGGAATATCAATCGTTTATATTAATGAGATTTTTGATTTAGGAGTTGGATTTGAGTTTGAATGGTTGATTTGGATGGTTTGACATTGGAATTCTTTTATACCTCCTTTCAGATTCAGTTGCAGATTTTGGAGTTCAGAAATTACAGAATTCGAATCGTTGACGAATTGATCGAGGTTTGATATCGAGGTTACTTTATTATTTGACTTGAATCGAATGATGTTTGATTGAGCCTTTTTGTGCTTGTAGCTTGTCCGAATTTCAGCTACGTCAATCAAAGAAGAGGTAAGAGACAACATCGTTTGAAATGGGACGAGTTCTCGAATCGGATTTATATTTGAGAGTCCCGAAGAAATCACATACTTGCATGCTACTTGAAGTCTATGTGTTTGTTGTTTGATTTGCACTTGCATTCATATTGAGCCAACTACCATTGTTTTGCGGACAAGAGAAGCCCAGAAGAGTTAATGTTCTATGGACTATAGTTGAGTGACATTGGTTAGCAGATTTTTACCAATTGTCGAGAAACACTCTCTATAGGTGCCCAGAGTCTAGAGGAGTAAAATATACATCATCCACCTCGATCGGAAGAGTCGGTGTGTTGGTGATATTCTATCCTTGGGATCCCAATTAAAAGAAGAGAACCCTTACCTTGTGATTATCCAGACTTGATAATCCTTGTTTTAAAGACATGCATTGCATTTCATGCAACTTGATTTGGAATTATTGATATGCCATTGGAATTCTTAACGGGTTGTGTCATATACGATGTTTGATATTTTAAGTGATATGCATGTTTTGTCTCTTTTACTGGGAATTGTATTCTCATCGGATTTATCCGGCTGTTGTCTTGTCTTTGTATGTGTGCTTGGCATCAGGTGGGGCAGGATCGAGTCAGAGATCGCATGGCTAGGTGGATGAGTTGATAGAGTGAGGCCTTGTTGTTGCGGAAGTTGAATTTGTATTTGAACTTGTATCGTATGGTATTTTGAATTGTGGAACTTAGAACCGATGTATGTTCTACTCTATTGAGCTATTGAACAACTCTATTAGTCTTGTATTGTATGTTACTGGAATTTTGTATCAATGCATGATTTTGTTGTTAGAGCAATGACCGTTTCACTTCCCCGAGCTTTGGTCGTGCGTTGGAATAATTTTTCTAGCACCGGAGCAGCCAGGGAGGCATGCCCGCGCATCCTAGCGCGCACCCGCGCGCCTGCGCCCCTTTTTGGGCAGGGCGTCATGCGCGGCCGCGCATGAGCCAGGGCGCCGTGCGCGCCCGCGCCTGATGAAGCGCGGCCGCGCGGGCCCTTTTATAAAAAAAAATGTGTTGGCTTTTAATGCTTGCTTATTTGAATTACTCCTTTAATTTGATGTTTATAACCGAGGTCTCACATTAAGTGGTATCAGAGCGATAAGTTTCTTGGACAGAATTAGAGTGAGCAGGGTAGATCGAGTTCGCATGAATTGAATTCTTGCATGTGATTGAGTTATTTAATTGTTTGTTTAAATACCATGCGAGCATGCTTTATTATGTGAAGATTACTTGAACTACATGATTTGTGATGTTAATTGTAAAGCATGAATTATCTGGAATATAAAATATAATTGTTTCCCAATTGAAATTGAATATTTCTGAGATAGAAGAAAATTGTTGAATAGAGATTATGGACACGAGATGATTGAGATTGAGATGTTTGTGTCCCAATGCTCTCGAAATTGAGATATGTATTCCTCGATGAATTTTGAACAGGAAGAATTTCGTATCGGAATTCGATTGAACGAGGTTGTTCTACGACCGGAGAATGGACGTTACTCCAACGCCGATGGAAGCCTTGTTGATGAGGTTCCAGACCATTCAACCCCCAACCCAGATAAGTTCAGAGAGTGCAGAGGAATGTGTGAATTGGTTAGAAGAAATCGACCAGTTATTTGATTCTCTGGAATACAACGATGACCGTAGAATTCGGTTAGTTATGTACCAACTGCAAGGGACTGCTAAAAGTTGGTGGATTTCTAGGAAGAAGGCATTAGAGAATCAAGGTTTGGTTGTTTTGTGGAGTTTATTCAAAGATGAATTTCTTAGGCAGATTCCGTTCCAAAAACCGACCATGTACAGAGGGAGTACCACTAGAGATCATTTGCAACCGAGAGGACGGTCATTCAAGAAGTATGGGAGTAGTTCTTCCAGCTCCAGCGGATCAAAACAGTCTGGTTCCAGACATAGTTCAGGATCTTCCGGTGTATCTTGCAATAACTGTGAAGGTCAACACCTCAGTGAGCATTGCCCTGGGATTTCTGGATGCTGCAATATCTGCCATCTGCTAGGACACTTTGCTAGGAGATGTCCTCAGCGTTATACCAGTGGGTCTCAGTCGGGGAGTTCTTTTAGACCGATGGTTCAACAGGAGGGACAAGCTCGTGTAATTCACTCATTTCAACCGCCGTACGAGAATCGGCCTAGAGGCTCTTCGATCATGAATCAACCTCCGATTCTACAGACGTTGAATCTTTCTCTCCATGAGGATCAGCAGACTTGTGTTGCACCCGATGATGACACAGCAGGTAATTGTTGAGAATGATTTATGCTCTTATTCTGATAGTTCTGTTACGCTCCGTATTTCTTAACTGAGGATATTACTATGATTCATCCTCCGCTTTTTTGAGCTTTTGCATTCCGTAGTTCCTATCGTATGTCGTGTGACCGCTTAATTTTGGAGTTGTACGGAGGAATTCTCTTTGTATGAAGTTGAGGTCGTAGTATCTAGCCTGAATTAGTTGATTAATCAGTGGTTTTAGAGTTTTGCTGGTATTGCCAGATGAGATTCCGAGATTGCCTCTAATCTATGAGGATAATTTCAGCAACAAGTTGAGATCAGACATCATCAGTTGGGAGTTAGTAGAAAAGAGGTATGGAAGAGTGAATTCTGAATGAGGTATGGCCGCTTTGATTTTGTTGTAGTACCGTTTGAATTGTTAACTCGGCTTCAGTTTTATAGACCACCCTTTGAACTGAACCTGTCAGAGATGTTAGATGAATTCGTAAGTATTCGATCGGTGGATTTCACATCCGTTTGAAGAGTTGTACTGATCTTTTAGATTCTTGGTTGATGATCGCTGATTGCATGCCGAGCAGTGTTATGTTATTTTACTGACGTCGAAATTTTGATTGGTTTGAGTTGTTCTTCTCAACCATGTTATCTGGAGGTGGAATTTCTGTTGATCACCTCAAGACCGGGACAATACGAATTGATCTGTATCGACGTCTTTACCTAGAATTTGAAGATGTTTGAATCCTATCGCAGATTTTGTGAGAAATTCTTATCGTTTGTAAGCCGATTACTCAGCAGGAGGTATTCTTATGTCTGGACTTAATCTTATGAGACCAGTTCTTATAAATTTGAATAAGAGAATGACCAGCGCTTCAGAATTCTTTATTCTTCTGTATTGAATACCTTACGGTGCTTTGCATTTATTCTTATTGAGATTTGAGGCTTATTCTTGTTTGGAAGAATCAATTATTAGCCTGAGCATCGAGACAACTGAAGACACTCGAGACTCAATGTCTGAATCTGGACTTTGATCTCGTCGCGATCTTATTGATTAGAAGATCTGTATCGCTTTTCTTATGAGGAAATTTCCGTAATCTTCCCTGATGTTGGTAGTTGTAGTAAAAAATTTCCGTACAGACTGAGGATAAGAAAGAGAAAATGATTAGAAGTACTGAGAAATTTCTGTTTGGAATCTTTTCATTCCGGGAATATCGAATGCAACAGCTGTTGCTCTAAGACGAAAGATATGTTTTTATTTTATCCACTATCGGTAATTCTCTTTGAGTGACGACTGATACAGTTTCAATTTTGAGTTTGAAGCAGGTACGAGAATTCGTTGAAGAAATTTGGATTGGGTTAACAGTTTGAATTTCAGTTCACTGCCGAGATCGTATGTTGGGAGTAATTGTTTTGTTACGCCAGATGTTTCGAGAAAGCAGAGTATCTAGAGATCGGCACTTTGAAGTTATTCGGTATTCTTTCATATGACAGACGGATATTCAGAAGATTGAGGAATTGATCTTTTCAGAACAGATGCAGAAGGAAGTTTGAAGAATAATTACTGATAGTCTGGACTATCCACCACTGGTAGCCGAGAGAGAGATCTGATTTCGGTGGTACCGTTTATTATTTCAGAATAGAATTGGGAACTTTCGACGGGTGTTGTCGCAGAGCTACCGGCCAGTTTGAGTTTGAATTTCCATCCGAGTTTGATTGACCGATTGATGAATCTGCTATTGTATTCCCTACAGGATGGTTCTCAGACATGATCAGATGTTATTGTTTCTGTCAGAACTTTTGTCAGATTGATTGAATGTAGAATTTGGTCATTTTAGATAGAGATCTTAGTTATGGCCTTTCTTTTGGTATAGTCTTCGAAGAGACTTTTGTTATTCTAGTACATCTGAGTTCAGCGACTATCCTCAGAACGGCGGACAGCCAGAACAGATGATATGGATTAGAGGCTTTCCTTTTTGTTTAGAAGAAGTTTTTGTATGAGCAGTCTATGCCTTCTCTTAAGCTCAACCTTAACCAGACCTGGTAAATCAAGGTACCGATCCTGAAGGTCCATGGTTCTAATAAGAGGAAGATATGAAACTCCCTGATCCCGGGAGGGGAAAATATGAAGCATGGTGCTTGACTCTTGCGCTAGCTGACGAGTGTCGCTAACTTTTATGAAATTCTTGTACAACAAAATCTATCAGATGACTATCTGGATGGAATCTTTTGATGAGTTGTGCGAGCAGAATTGAAAAAATCCATTGTTTTGGGATGGTTCTTCTTTTGAATCACCTGTTTTGGGACCAGAATTGTTTCGAGGTTTTGATCAGTTGATGATTTTGTGTCAAGAATGAAGATGACTTGGACTAAGCGGTCGAAGTATTCAGATTTTAGATGCAGAATTTTGTATTTTGGTCGGAAAGATCGAATATTTCGAAAGACTCCGAGTTTCAGAAATATTTGTCAGAGATGAGAAGAGAGATAAATCGTCTCTGAGATTGTTTGAATATCATTAGAGTCCGGAGATGATGGGCGATCTTTCCTACAGACTTGTTTTATTTCGTCTCTTTCTGGTTTTCACGTAGTGTTTTCCGTCTTTTGATGCGGATTATTACCGAATCCTTGTTGTTGGGTTACCAGATCAGAATTTCTTTTGCTCTTTAACTGATGAGACCGGATTTGTTGAAATGACAAATTTCTTGAGATGACTAATTCAGAGTTTCGACTTGAATCAGAACAGTTATGAGACAAACCGTTTCAGTTTGTATTAGTGCAGTGAAGTTGCTACGAATTTGAAGAAGCAGTTAGAAGAACAGAGTTTGTTTGGAGCAGCAAATTCAGGGTTAGTCCTCAGAGAAGAATCTTTATTGCAGTCTTGACTCTATATAGTTCTTATGAGATTGAACCGTTTTGATTTCGAGAACGAAATCTATTTTTAGAGGGGGAGAATTGTAACGCCCCGAATTTATCTTAATTGAGCTTAATTGAGTTAATCGGAAATTTCAGAGTTCAAGAGCCGACTTGATTTTGATCAGGATCCTTTTTGAAAATTTCGGATTTTTCAGGAACTAAAATGCAAAAATGGAGATTGTTAGATATTTAATGGGCTTTTGACTTTTCTTTTCCATTCCTTCTCCTTCTTCTTCCCTCTCCCTCGCCTCTCTCCTCCATAGACGACTCCCCAAACCCATTCCAAGATTTGTGATTTCGATTTTCGGTCGATCCGTCCGTTGGAATTTAATTCTGAAGGCAGATTAGCGATCACGATAGCGAGAGCTCCGTTATACCGTAAGTATTTCTCCGATCAGATACGTTTTATTTTTTGGATGTTGTTAGAATCGATTGAGTTTTGAGTATGTTGTTCTTGGCAGAGTTCTGATCGTTTATTCTAAGTCAGTTTTGAATTTGAGCATCGTTCAGAATTGTTTTGATTTTTGGACGATTATTCGAAATTTGGGTTTTGGAGATTTGTTGGGTTTGAGCCATTTTTGGTTGTTTGATGGTGAAATTGAGTTTATTGGATTGATATTATACTGTATGTATCTCCGGTTTGGTCAGTTATAGCCGTTATGCCGCCAGTTTGAGTTTTGGAATATCAATCATTTATATTAATGAGATTTTTGATTTAGGAGTTGGATTTGAGTTTGAATGGTTGATTTGGATGGATTGAAATTGGAATTCTTTTATACCTCCTTTCAGATTCAGTTGCAGATTTTGGAGTCCAAAAATTACAGAATTCGAATCGTTGACGAATTGATCGAGGTTTGATATCGAGGTTACTTTATTATTTGACTTGAATCGAATGATGTTTGATTGAGCCTTTTTGTGCTTGTAGCTTGTCCGGATTTCAGCTACGTCAATCAAAGAAGAGGTAAGAGACAACATCGTTTGAAATGGGACGAGTTCTCGAATCGGATTTATATTCGAGAGTCCCGAAGAAATCACATACTTGCATGATACTTGAAGTCTATGTGTTTGTTGTTTGATTTGCACTTGCATTCATATTGAGCCAACTACCATTGTTTTGCGGACAAGAGAGACCCAGAAGAGTTAGATGTTCTATGGACTATAGTTGAGTGACATTGGTTAGCAGATTTTTACCAATTGTCGAGAAACACTCTCTATAGGTGCCCAGAGTCTAGAGGAGTAAAATATACACCGTCCACCTCGATCGGGAGAGTCGGTGTGTTGGTGATATTCTATCCTCAGGATCCCAATTGAGAGAAGAGAACCCTTACCTTGTGATTATCCAGACTTGATAATCCTGGTTTTAAAGACATGCATTGCATTTCATGCAATTTGATTTGGAATTATTGATATGCCACTAGAATTCTTAACGGGTTGTGTCATATACGATGTTTGATATTTTAAGTGATATGCATGTTTTGTCTCTTTTACTGGGAATTGTATAATCACCGGATTTATCCGGCTATTGTCTTGTCTTTGTATGTGTGCTTGGTATCAGGTGGGGCTGGATCGAGTCAGAGATCGCATGGCTAGGTGGATGAGTTGATAGAGTGAGGCCTTGTTGTTGTGGAAGTTGAATTTGTATTTGAACTTGTATCGTATGGTATTTTGAATTGTGGAACTTAGAACCGATGTATGTTCTACTATGTTGAGCTATTGAACAACTCTATTAGTCTTGTATTGTATGTTACTGGAATTTTGTATCAATGCATGATTTTGTTGTTAGAGCAATGATCGTTTCACTTCCCCGAGCTTTAGTCGTGCGTTGGAATTATTTTTCTAGCACCGGAGCAGCCAGGGAGGCGTGCCCGCGCATCCTAGCGCGTGCCTGCGCCCCTTTTCGTGCAGGGCATCATGCGCGGCCATGCCTCGAAAGGGCGCGGCCGCGCATGAGCCAGGGCGCCGTGCGCGCCCGCGCCTGATGAGGCGCGGCCGCGCGGGCCCTTTTATAAAAAAAAAATAATAATAATGTGTTGTCTTTTAATGCTTGCTTATTTTAATTACTCCTTTAATTTGATGTTTAGAACCGAGGTCTCACATAGACTGTCTGATCCAGTATACTCATTTGAGTTACTTTGATCTGACTTATCTGTTGTACCCTTTCCATTTGTTCTGACTTCAATAACCATCTCATTTAATGCATTAATAAGATCTTCCTTACTAAATTCATCAGAAGTAAAGTCAAGTACCTCTCCATCGTCTGGAATGTCAGAGTTATTAGCCATAAGGCATTTGACAGTTTCTTCTTCACTTTCACTTGACGATGTCTCTGAGTCAGATGAAGTGGAGTCTGATTCTGCCCATTTGCTATTTCTTTCATCTGCTAACAGAGCATTTTGTTCTTTCTTTTAGCTAAATCTCTTTCTTTCTTCCCTTGAGTTCTTTTTGTATAATGTTCTCTTTTCATCCTTCTTAGGTTTGGTACAATCGGCTATAATGTGTCCTTCTATTCCACGGTTGTAACAAGCTTGATTTTCTTCAGCTGGTTCTTTTGATTTGAAGCTTGATTTGTTTGCTCTTTGAAAGTTATTGTGATTCATCCTCATGAATCTTCCAAAATTTTTGACAAATAGTGACATTACATCGCTACTGATTTGTTCTGCAGTCTTGGTTACAGGAGTTTCATCTGCTGCAGTGAGAGCTTTGGTAACTTGTGATGTTGATGTGTCTTCCTCAGTTCGAACTCCCAGCTCGAATTCATAAGCTTTAAGATCTGCAAATAGATCATGTAGTTCAATCTTATTGAGATCTTTGGATTCCCTCATAGCTACTGTCTTTACATCTCATTCTCATGGTAGAGCTCTCATGACTTTGAGTGCTACTTCACGATTGCTGTAACTCTTTCGAAGTGCATTCAGCTTGATCATGATACTACTGAATCTTTCGTCAAATTCATTCATCGTTTCTCCTGGTTTCATCTTGTAGTAGCCCGTACCCAAAATCAGTAATTAAGGAATTAATCATAATTACTTGGGTAGAGTTCGGAAGCTCCGAAGGTGATTTCGGAAGCTCCGATCAGGATCGGAAGCTCCGATCGATATTACGTCAGGCATGACGTGTGGTTGGATCGGAAGCTCCGATTAGGACCGGAAGCTCCGATCACCCCTATCCGAAGTCAACAAGTGATATTTTGACACGTGGCAGATCAGGATCTTCGGAAGCTCCGATGGCAGGATCGGACGTTCCGATCGAGGTTCGGACGTTCCGATCAAGGATCGGAAGTTCCGATCGTTGTCTATAAATAGAAGGCCGAGGCTTCACTTTCAATTGCCAATTCCGAGTTCTCCTTTCCATTCTAGTCCTTTTGGAGCTGTTCTAGTCTTCTTAGGCTTGGTCCGGAGGTCGGCGAGACGTTCGGTAGTCGTAGCGGAGTTGTGCCCAAATTCTGGAGGCATCGACATCAAAGGGCTAACGACGGACGAAGGTATAGCTTTTGCTTCCTATAAATATTTAGGAGTATGCAATAGCTTAGTTAAGGCTTTTAGAGCACTTTAATGATAGTAGTATCATTTGGCAGTGTAGAGCAGACTATAGGCGTGGACCTAGAGTTGGTAGAGCTTGCTCCGTTTTGAGGTACGAAAGTACTGTTCGAGATATCCTGACTGAGTATGCATGTATTATGTGATTACATGATTTATATGCCATGATATTATGCTGCATTCATTTGAATCTTGCTGTATCTCCTTCGAGATGTCTGTTAGTAGGGTTGTACCCTATCCTATTAGTGGATGGACTTCCATCGATTTGGGTCCAGCGTATCCACGGTTATCTCGGTATGGGAGACACCTCCTGAAGCGACGGCACAGCGTGCTACATACCAGGGCCCGGTCTGTCTCTGTTATCTGATCCTTGACCTCGAGTCTATAGGGTGTTCACTTTGCATGCATGTATACTCATACTCTCGCACTGAGCGTTTTATGCTCACGTCTCGTACTCTGTATTTTCTTGACACCCTATTCCATGGGGCAGGTTTGCGATTGGATGAGGAGGGTGGATCCAGGAGGGGCTAGTCAGTGGTTGGCCAGCTGGAGCTTCGCTTAGGTTTTATTACTGTTGTTTTGGGTTTATACAGCTATTTGATTTGGTTGTATATTATTTGATAAATTACAGATTCCTTTACTTGGGATTGTATAATGTTTTTAGTTAACGTAGTTTTATTCTGATATCTGTTTAATTAAGTTAATTGCATGCCTAAGTTCTGTTTAGTAGGTGATCCGAGTAAGGGTCACTACATTTATGGTATCAGAGCATGCAAAAGATTTCTTGGGAATTTAGTCTCATCTTAAGGTATTTTTGTAGATGTCAAATCGTGACGACCAGAGTTCTCATGGCAGTGTTGGTGGGCGTTGGGGAGATGCCGACCGGGAGCCTCGTCGAGAACGGCTTCATCGTCACCATGACGACGAGCGTTTCACTGTGCGTCGATTCTTAGCTATGGGTCCTAAGCCATTAGTTGGAGGTGTGTCTCCGGAGGATGCGGAGAACTGGTTAGACCGCATGGAGACGACTTTTCAGACTTTCCAATGCACCGAGGAGCAGAAGGTAGAGACCCTTGGCTATCTTCTGGATGGGCGTGCGCGCAGGTGGTGGAGGTTTACTTCTGCACCTTTTGTTGCGGCGAGAGGAGTGGCCACCTGGGCCGAGTTCCGCACAGCTTTCCAAAAGAGGTATTTTCCTCCTGCACTCCGTCAGTCAAAGGCAGGCGAGCTACTGAGTCTGCGACAGGGAGCCATGTCTATCGATGAGTATCAGCAGAGGTTCTTTGATCTGCTATCCTATTGCCCCAAGATTGTTGATAGCTCAGAGATGAAGTATAATCTGTTCCTTCAGGGCCTTAACCCTGAGATCCATGACCGTGTGGCGGTTGGCGACGACATGTCCTACGAGGGTTTGGTGAGCCGTTGTCACCAGGCGGAGGACAGCATTCGACGGAACAGGTCTTTCCCTCAGTCGAGGCCTGCTAGTTCTTTGGGTCCCCGTGCCCAAACTTTCAAGAAGTCTGGATCTTCTTCTTCCTCTGGTTCTGGAGGTGTTGTTTGTTATGGTAAGAAGGACAAGTGTGATCACTGTGGGAAGAACCATCCATCCGACAAGTGTCGTAGAGCTTCTGGAGCTTGTTTCCATTGTGGAGAGACTGGTCATATCCGGAGGGATTGTCCACTGTCTGGGGGAGGCGGTTCTGGATCTGGTTCAGGATCGGGTTCTCAGGCCACCGTACAGCAGAGGTCGCAAGGACAATCTGCTGGGAGTTCTCATTTGAGGCCACGAGCTTCTGGCCAGGTGTTTGCCCTGAGACATGATCAGGCTGTAGAGGAGAATGAGAAAGTCATCGCAGGTACATTTCTGCTTTATGGTATACCTGTTCTTGTATTTATTGACACTGGTGCATCTCATTCCTTCATTTCTGCACGTTTTGTTAAGAGGCATAAGTTACCATGCATTTCACTAGACGTAGTAATGTCTGTTTCTACTCCGACGGGTCAATCTGCTTTGGCTAAGCGTCTAGTGATGGGTTGCCCTTTAGAGTTCGAAGGGAACATTCTGTTGGCGAATCTCATGGTCCTGGCGATGGACGACTTTGATTGCATTCTAGGAATAGATATGTTGACTACCTATCGAGCTTCAGTGGACTGCTATCAGAGATTAGTACGCTTTCATCCGGAGGGGAGTGAGAGCTGGTTTTTCTATGGTGAGGGAGCGCGACCCCCGATGCCTTTGGTATCAGCTTTGAGAGCCTGTCGAGCTCTGGAGTCTGGCGGGGAAGGCTACCTTATCTATGCAGTTGATTTGTCCGCTGAGAGTATTGGGATAGAGAGCATTCCTGTTGTGGATGAATTTCCAGATGTGTTTCCTGATGAGATTCTGGGTTTTCCTCCTGCTAGGGAAGTCGAGTTTGGCATAGAGTTGATGCCGGGTACTTCGCCTATTTCTAGAGCACCGTATCGTCTGGCTCCGTCAGAGATGCATGAGTTGAAGAATCAGCTACAGGATCTTTTGGACAAGGGGTACATTCGTCCTAGTGTATCTCCTTGGGGAGCTCCTGTTCTCTTCGTGAAGAAGAAGGATGGGTCGATGCGGCTGTGCATTGACTATCGGCAGCTGAATCGAGTCACTGTGAAGAACAAGTATCCATTGCCTCGTATTGATGACTTGTTTGATCAGCTGCAGGGCACGTCAGTTTACTCCAAGATTGACTTGAGATCTGGGTATCATCAGTTGAGAGTCCGTGATCAGGATGTAGCCAAGACTGCATTCCGTACTCGCTATGGGCATTACGAGTTCCTAGTGATGCCATTTGGTTTGACTAATGCGCCGTCTATATTCATGGATTTGATGAACCGTGTCTTCAGGGAGTACTTGGACAAGTTTGTCGTGGTCTTCATTGACGACATCTTGGTGTATTCACATAATACGAAAGAGCATGTTTCTCACTTGCGGTTGGTACTGCAGACTCTTCGAGATGAGCAGTTGTACGCCAAGCTGAGCAAGTGTGAGTTCTGGATGGATAGAGTGGTCTTTCTTGGCCATATCATATCCAGGGAGGGGATTTCTGTTGATCCAAGCAAGATTGAAGCGGTACTTAATTGGTCGCGTCCGACGACAGTTGCTGAGATCCGTAGTTTTCTGGGTCTAGCAGGGTATTATCGTCGCTTCATTCTGAAATTCTCTCAGTTAGCTCGACCGTTGACGCAGCTGACCCGCAAGGGTGTGGATTTCGAGTGGTCCTCCGAGTGCGAGGAGAATTTCCGTGAGCTTCGACGGCGGTTGACTTCTGCGCTGGTGTTGGCATTACCATCAGGATCTGGAGGGTATGTAGTTTACACGGATGCTTCTCTTCAGGGGTTAGGTTGTGTTCTGACTCAGAATGGGCAAGTGATCGCATACGCTTCTAGACAGCTGAAGCTTCACGAGGACAACTATCCAGTCCATGATTTGGAGTTAGCAGCCATTGTGTTCTCTTTGAAGATCTGGCGTCATTATCTGTATGGCGAGAAATTTGAGATCTTCACCGACCATAAGAGTCTCAAGTATTTGTTCACTCAGGCAGAGTTGAACATGAGGCAGAGACGTTGGATGGACTTGCTTAAGGACTATGATTGCGAGATTAAGTACCATCCGGGAGCTGCTAATCTCACCGCTGATGCTTTGAGTCGCAAGGTGCGACTATCCGCACTTCAGACTTGTTCGATGTCTAGTGCGATCAGTGACTGTTGCACTTCAGGTTTTACCTTCAAGCATAAGAAAGGTATGCAGAGTATCCAGATGTTTGCGATATTATCTGAGCCAGCCTTGTATTCGCGGATCCGAGATGCTCAGATGTCTGATTCGAAGACCCAGCGTTTAGCTCGTCTAGCTAACGAGGGTAGCTCGTCTGGATTTCATTATCAGTCAGATGGCTTTCTGTGTTTGTCTGGTAGGCTTGTGATTCCGCAGGATGAAGAGTTGCGAGAGGAGATTTTGTCTCAGGCGCATCGCACTAAGTTGAGTATTCATCCTGGGAGCAACAAGATGTACAAGGATCTACGTACTCGTTTCTGGTGGAAGGGAATGAAACGCAGTATTTATCAGTTTGTTTCGAGATGTTTGGTGTGTCAACAGGTCAAGGCAGAGCACCGACGACCTGGAGGATTGCTTCACAGTCTGCCTATTCCTGAATGGAAATGGGAGTTTATCACAATGAACTTTGTGACCCATTTGCCGGTATCCCCGAAGAACTGTGATGCTATCTGGGTTGTGGTGGACCGACTCACCAAGTCAGCGCATTTCATTGCCTATAGCCGAGAGTACTCTGTGGATCGCATGGCACGGATGTACATTCAGGAGATCGTACGACTTCATGGAGTGCCTGTGAGCATTGTCAGTGATCGGGACCCCAGGTTTACTTCTAGATTTTGGGGGAGTGTTCAGCGTGCGATGGGTACTACTCTCAGTTTGAGTACAGCCTATCACCCGGAGACTGATGGTCAGTCAGAGCGCACTATCCATACTTTAGAGGATATGCTTAGAGCGTGCGTCATGGATTTTGGTTCAGCCTGGCAGGATCATTTGCCGTTGATCGAGTTCGCTTACAACAACAGCTATCATACTAGTATTGGGATGGCACCTTTTGAGGCGTTGTATGGGCGACGTTGTCGTACTCCACTCTTCTGGGAAGAAGTGGGGGAGAGACAGGCTGAAGGACCGGAGTTTATCCAGCAGGCGATAGACATTGTTGATCAAATCAAGAAAAGGATTAAGACTGCACAGGATCGTCAGGCCAGCTATGCTATTATCAAGCGTAGGCCCTTGCAGTTCGAGGTCGGGGAGAAAGTGTTTCTGAGAGTGTCACCTTTCCGCAAGATTCTCAGATTTGGCCTTAAGGGCAAGTTGTCTCCCAGATTTATCGGTGCGTTTGAGATCTTGGAGAGCATTGGTGATTTGGCTTATCGACTAGCTTTGCCACCGCATCTATCCAGTATTCACGACGTGTTCCACGTATCTCTGTTGCGACGGTATGTGGCGGATGAATCTCATATTCTGCAGCGGTCTGAGGTTCAGGTAGACAAGGATTTGACTTATGTTGAAAAACCTCTTCGTATCCTGGATTATAAGGATAAGGTTTTACGGAACAAAGTCATTCCTTTGGTTTTAGTTCAGTGGCAGCGCCGAGGCACTGAGGAAGCTACTTGGGAGCTTGAGGACAGGATGCGTAAAGACCATCCTGAGTTGTTTTGATTTCATTCTTTAAGTTGTATTCAGTTGCAAACTCTGTAAACGTTTGATTTGAATAAAGAATGTTTTCGATTTCTGTGTTTGCATTCGGTACTTAAGATCTGATTTCGAGGACGAAATATCTTAAGTGGGGGAGAATATAGTAGCCCGTACCCAAAATCAGTAATTAAGGAATTAATCATAATTACTTGGATAGAGTTCGAAAGCTCCGAAGGTGAGTTCGGAAGCTCCGATCAGGATCGGAAGCTCCGAACAGGATCGGAAGCTCCGATCGATATTACGTCAGGCATGACGTGTGGTTGGATCGGAAGCTCCGATTAGGACCGGAAGCTCCGATCACCCCTATCCGAAGTCAACAAGTGATATTTTGACACGTGGCAGATCAGGATCTTCGGAAGCTCCGATGGCAGGATCGGACGTTCCGATCGTTGTCTATAAATAGAAGGCCGAGGCTTCACTTTCAATTGCCAATTCCGAGTTCTCCTTTCCATTCTAGTCCTTTTGGAGCTGTTCTAGTTTTCTTAGGCTTGGTACGGAGGTCGGCGAGACGTTCGGTAGTCGTAGCGGAGTTGTGCCCAAATTCTGGAGGCATCGACATCAAAGGGCTAACGACGGACGAAGGTATAGCTTTTGCTTCCTATAAATATTTAGGAGTATGCAATAGCTTAGTTAAGGCTTTTAGAGCACTTTAATGATAGTAGTATCATTTGGCAGTGTAGAGCAGACTATAGGCGTGGACCTAGAGTTGGTAGAGCTTGCTCCGTTTTGAGGTACGAAAGTACTATTCGAGATATCCTGACTGAGTATGCATGTATTATGTGATTACATGATTTATATTCCATGATATTATGCTGCATTCATTTGCATCTTGATGTATCTCCTTCGAGATGTCTGTTAGTAGGGTTGTACCCTATCCTGTTAGTGGATGGACTTCCATCGATTTGGGTCCGGCGTATCCACGGTTATCTCGGTATGGGAGCCACCTCCTGAAGCGACGGCACAGCGTGCTACATACCAGGGCCCGGTCTGTCTCTGTTATCTGATCCTTGACCTCGAGTCTATAGGGAGTTCACTTTGCATGCATGTATACTCATACTCTCGCACTGAGCATTTTATGCTCACGTCTCGTACTCTGTATTTTCTAGACACCCTATTCCATGGGGCAGGTTTGCGATTGGACGAGGAGGGTGGATCCAGGAGGGGCTAGTCAGTGGTTGGCCAGCTGGAGCTTCTCTTAGGTTTTATTACTGTTGTTTTGGGTTTATGCAGCTATTCGATTTGGTTGTATATTATTGGATAAATTACAGATTCCTTTACTTGGGATTGTATAATATTTTTAGTTTCCGCAGTTTTATTCTGATATCTGTTTAATTAAGTTAATTGCATGCCTAAGTTCTGTTTAGTAGGTGATCCGAGTAAGGGTCACTACACATCTTGATATTGTCAAAATTTTGAAAGGCCACCATGAGTTTGTTTTCCTTTGTTTAATCATTTCCATCACATAATTGAGTGAGCTTTTCCCATATTTCTTTGGCAGTAGTGCAGCTTTTGATCTGGCTAAACATGTTTTTTTCCAGAGTTTTGTATAGAATGTCTCTGGCTACATTTTCAAGATTGGTTTTCCTTTTATCTTCAGAAGTCCATTCAGCTCGAGGCTTTTCTATCATCTGAGGAGCACCTTCAGTAATAGCAACAGCAGTGTTGACTTTCAAAATCTTCATTGGTCCATCTGTTACAACGAACCACATATCATCATCCAGTGTTGATAGATGTGCCTGCATACAAATTTTCCAGTCATCATAATTTTCTTTTGAAAACATAGGGATTTTACTGAACGATGTCATAGCTAGGGATGCCATAGAGAAGATAAGATTCAGGTGATAAGAAAGAACCTCTCAAATACCACTTGTTAGGATCGAAATATGTGTAGGAGGGGGGGGGGGGTGAATACACAATTAAAAATTTTGCGGGTTCTTCGATCTGTTTTGTAAGAATCAGATAGAAGTTTTGTTGCTTAAAACTTTTGATCTGCTTGAAAGATCTGAACAAGTCAGGCGGAAGTAATCTTCCTCACAGATTGAATGCTTAATAATACTAATGCAGATGAAATGAAATAAGTGCAGTAAAGAGATAGGGTTGTTTCTAGATGTTCGGAGATGAATTCTCCTACGTCACCCCTTCTTCTGTTTCCAGAAGGATTCCACTAGAAGACTTTGACTTATACAATCCCTTTGTACAAATCCAATCCAATCAATCATTTGATAGGAACTCCTAGCAATACTCTTACTCGAAGCAGAACAACTTTTCTACTTAGAGTTTACAAAGTGAAGCAACAAAGTATGCTTTGGTGATTTGATCTGGAAAGCTGTAGCTTTGATCTGGATCGATTTGAAGTGTTTCTTTGAGCTTGATCGATCTGTAGTGTGTTCTAACTCAGAGTATCGAGACTTTGATCTGATGAAGTGGGTATCTGAGTTAGTGTGTTGAGTGAATGATTTTTCGACTTTGATTTTGATTGCTTGAAATTTTTCACTCTTGGTCTTGTATTTTGAATCTTCGAAATGCTTGAGTATTTATAGTCTTCAAAAGTAGTCAGTGAGCTTCCAACAATTTATGATATTGGGCTGCCAGCATATCTCAATAAATAGCTCACAAATCTTGACTTAAAACGTAGGCCGATCAACATTCAAAATCTTATTAAATGATTTTGTCGTTTTCTCCAACGATCTCAGCAACGGTTACTTCAGGGTGAGGCTTCGATCTGGTTGATGACTATCTGACCTTGTTTCAATCGATCCGGTGTAATAAGATATATGTCTGTGAACTTTGATCCGTATCTTGATTTCATCACGGTACTTTGATCTGGTAACTTTCGTATATTGAAATCTTTAACCTTTAATCTTTGACGAGTCCGATTAGTTTATTTACTTGGTTTTGTTTTGACTTTGTTATCACCGAAACTCTAGAGTTTAATCTCCAACAGTTTGTTAACTTTTCTTGATGTAGTTGTGGAACAAAATTTCATTTCAGAAAATTCACGAAGGATGCTCATCTCTGCTTCGAATGAAGACCAATTAATTGATGATCTCCAAGATTTTGTTCATCAACCTAATTCGGATATAACAAAGATCAATTGGTCTCAACCAACCAGTAAGAAAAGAAAACTGGATCATTTATTCAACAGGTCACGAAATGGTTTGTGTTTGTTCCTCATCTTCAATAAATTCCAGGTGATATCTCTTTCATCATGTACTCTTTATTTTTCTTAAAAAATTAAAAACAATTTCATATTCAGATTTGGGGGAGGGTTTATCTTTTAAAAATTAAAAAAATATTTAAAATTTAAAAATAAAAAAATATATTTCTACAATAATATTTATTTTTCCTTTTTCAATGGCAGAGTAAGGAGTCAAAAACTCCTGACACGCATTAGTTTTTATTTATCATATTATCACAATAGATTAGATTTTAATATTCCATATATTTAAATTGCAAACTACTAAGAAAATGAATTCTTTTGTATAGATGTTTATTTATTCTTCTTTTTATCAATTTAATAGAAAATATATAATTTATGGGATATAAGTTATAAATAATATATAATTGTGTGTTTTCAAATAACATATTTTCTAAAACTTTTATGAGTATATAGTTAAAGTTATATTGATTGAATGAATAATAACATGTATAATTGAAGAAATTAATTTGTAAAAGTGCAATATATACTCACATAAATTTTGTGATTGAGAGGTGAGAATTGAGAAAATAACTTATAAGCTTTTATTGATTATTAAGAAATGGTTGATTACTAGATTAAACTCATTTTGAAAAAAAAAAAACCAAAAAAAACCAATTTTTTTTTTTTGTGCATATAATAATTGGCTGCAAAGTTGTTTGAAGTTTGATTGTAAAAATGTAGAGTATTAATATCTCGATTATAATTATCAATGTAATAGATTTACTTCATAAAAAATAAACTTTGAAAAAAAATGTTACTTTTTCAAAGTTTATTAGAGGTATTTGGTTATGTAAAAACAATTTTGCAGTCAAACAAAAAAAAAAAGAAAAAAAAAGAAAAACAAATTGAAAAACAAAAAAAAAAATTGAGTTTATTCTTTGTAAATTATTCTATCTTATTTTCAATAATAGGTTATTTGATTGTCTGTTTTACTATCCATTTTCAATGAGTGTATAATTTTCTTCCAACTCCATGAGTGAAAAAAGCTATATATGAAATATCATAACCCGAGAGAATATGGAATTGAAACTTTTACATTAATATTCCTGATGATATACATGTTATGAAAATGATTTCTATTATCATTTTGATTATATTATTCTCAAAGTTTTTAGAAAATATTTATATAAAAAATTATATATATATTTAATATTTTGATATTGTGTGAAATATATATGTGTAACACCCCAAAAATTTATTACCGAATTAATTGGCAATTAAAATAATTATTGAGTTGGAAAATAATAATTATTACTGTCAAATGAGTTATATAGTGTATTTACAAAATACATGTGTCAATTAGTCAATGGGTTTGACTATTTCTGTATATCTGGTAATATTGTCATTTTTGAGATAATTATTGAGATATCGGAATTAAAATAATTATTTATGCCAGATAATATAATTTAGAAGAATATTTGACTGAGTTGACTGGTAAAAGTCTTTGTTGACTGGTCATGGTCTAAGTGAGACTCAATAATTAATTTGAGAAATTATAAGTATAATTGACTAGTCAAAGTCAATAATTTCAGGAATTAGTGTTAATAGTTGTGGGGTTTGTGTACCAGAAAAATATCAGAATAAAGACTAATTTTACCAGTTGGATATCAAATAAATTAGTACAGATCAGAAAATTATCGATTTGCTATAAATCTCAAAACACACACTAAAACACACTCAATAAAACACAAATATCAAAATTTTGGCCCAAATTCTCGATTGGTACTGTAGCGGCGCACGGTTTAAGGCTCGCCGGAAGTTCACCGGAACTCCGATCAAGAATCCGAATGGTCATAACCTAGAGGAGATCAATAAGATTCCAACGGTACCAAGAAATCAAAGTTTCAACATTTGGATCGCCGGGAATCGTTGATTTACAGTCACATTTTTACTATTCATCGTCTTCCTCGGTGAGATTTTCGATTAAAGCTCGATTTTGTTGATTTTAAAGGTACTAGATGATTCTTTGAGATGTTTAGATCATTTCCCGAGCTTATTATAGCATTTTCCGTGGAAAAAACGTGCAGATCGAAGCTCGGCAGATTCGCAGGAATCGGACTGTTTTTCTCAGATCCCGGCCGCGTCGAAGCTCCGTTCCAGTCGTGGCTTATATGGTTGGAATCGCCTCGTCGAGATCTACAACCCTGCCAAATTTCATAATTTTTGGAGAAGTTTTGCATCGCCGCCGCCGGACCGCCGCGTCACCGCCGTCTTCTTCGATTTTCCGGCGACCTCTGAGATGTTAACGATTTTTGACCGGTTCGACGCGATGAATCCAAATATCGACGTTTTGAGTTGATATTCGAAACCGTTAAGCGGTGAGAGTGCAATAAAATTCGATAATTTTTGGTCAAAGTTTGACCAAAGTAGACCAGGGTTGACTTTTGATCATCATATGATTTTTCGCAGATCGAAAGCCCGTTGAGGATAATTAGAGGCTGAAATCAGCATATTAGGGATTTGATCTTCCAGAATTGGATAATTATGAGGTTCCCGAGTCCCGATATGCGCAACCGCATCCGTATAAGTTTTCTGTGCATTTTAAACGCAATGACATGTTATACCCTTCCTTTCTCACACCATTTAGATCAGTATATTCACTGTTTTGATTATTAAATTGTGTTGTTGCATTTGTATGTCGATATGGTAACTCAAATTTTAACTCATGCATCATTCGTGTTTTTATGTATTGTGAATGATTTTTCTGTCATGACTAGTTTTTAGTTGTTGTTCACTGGTTTGATGGCTGGGTCAGGTTACTTTGGGTCTTGGTTTAAGATAGCTTGAACTAGTATCGGCTAGGTGAACAATGGGATGGTTGTAAGGTTGTCTACCTAGAGGGCAGGGCTCGGGCAAGTAGGTTGTCCGGGTCGGGTCAAGTGAATTAGGGTCATATGTATGGTTCTGGGTCCGAGTTATTTTATTTCGGTCCGGGTAATTTATTTAGGAGTCCAAGTATTTGGTTTATCCATTGGGCCAAGTTTGTTATTGGGCCTAAGCTGTTTATTTGACTTAATTTATTTATTGGGTCTAAGATGTTTATTGGGCTTAATCTATTTATTGGGCTTGAGTTGTTTATTTGAGCTAAAATGTTATTTGGGCTTGAATGAATTTATTTAGTTATTGAGTCAAGCTTATTGGGCTTAAGATAGTTATTGGGGGCTTAATTTATTAATTGAGCTAAATTCGTTAATGAGCCTAAGTTGTTTAATTTATTTGGTTGAGCTAAATTCTAAGTCGGTCTAAGTACTATTGAGTCAATCTAAGTCTGATTTGGGTCATTTTAAGTGTGATTGAGTTAGTCTAAGTATTTTTGGACCAGTATAAATGTTAATGAGTCAGTCTAAGTCTAAGGACTTTAGTTAAAGGGGGGCAGCAACTCGAACTAGCCAGTGACAAACAAAATAGTCTGTAAATATATATTTAATAGATGTATATGTATATTTTGATATAATTAAGATTTTTAGGGAAAATAAATTAAATATATATTTAAGGGCATAATTTTAAGGAAAATGATATTTTTAAGTTCATGATTCATGCATGTATTTTATGTTAATATTAAGGGCATGTAAAGGAAATATTTTTGGAAAGCTGATGTGAATTATGGAAATTATATTCAGGAGCCTACGGATCCCCGTGTTAAGGTTGGGTGAAGTGGCATAAGAGGCGTAGGGAATCCCCGTGTTAAGGTTGGGTGAACCTCGCCGCCGCGTACGTTGGTTTATAGATTGATCAATCGTTTATGTTAATGGTCACACTTCACTGATATGACCCACAGGAAATGATTTTTATGTTATTGACATGCCAATTCTTATGTTATGTATTATGTTACGTATTGTGTTATGATTTAGATTACGACGCAATTTATGCATACAATTTTACGATCATGCATGAATTAGAATCCTCAGGTTATTTTTATATACGTTATGTGATTGCATGTGGTTTTATTTAGCAGTACTCGTTATTAAAGGTAGAAAATGTTGGGCCTTTAGGCTCACTAGATCTAAATGGTGTGCAGGTGAGTTTTATGTTATTCAGGAGGTTGTGGTCCCGACTGGTGGTAAAGACCTCTGTGCATTCGTGGCAAGCTAGCACACCCGTGACCTTTGCGCTTTTATGTTTCAATGATTATGGGATTGTCAAACTATTTTCCGCATTTTACGTTATTGAATATTTACGCATGGATTTATAATGTGTTCGAGCATTTAATTTTTGACATGAAATCGTTTTTTATTATGTATTAAATTTTATGAAAATCTATTTTTAAGTATTGATGCATATATGTATGGGCATATATGCAATATTTAAAAAAAAAATTCCTTCGAGTTTGGTTCGTTTCATTTGGTATTAGAGCAAGGTCCTTGGAGGGTTGGTTAGCCTGCTACGCGGAGCTCAGATGTCGCAATGCCTGTCTGTGAGTTTTAAATTCTTTTAATTATGTTCTAAGAATGGAACCCATGAGTAAGATTTTTCACTGAATTTTTTTTATAATGGTTTTAAATTAAAATACTTAGTTAATGCGGTTGCGTGAGGGATTGTTGGAAATTACAGTATGCCTCCGAGTCGTGTAGTTTGCGATATGAGTAATCAGGATCTACTTTCGCCTCTACCTTCACCTGCAGCTCTACCACTCGCATCTTTTAAGAGAGCCAGCATGGGCATGCTAGCTGGTATCACGAGTTTACTTGAGCATCAGGCGGTACAGCTTAGGAGGGCGCACGACGAGGACATCACTGAGAGGTTCTGCAAGCAGGGACCGAAGGAGTTCGCGTGGACTTGTGATCCACTTGTGGCTGAGGAGTGGATTCTAGCGTTGGAGACGATCTTTGCCTACATGGGAACCCAGGATGCCGATTGGGTCAGATGCGCAATCTACATGATGAAGGATGATGCAGCTCTCTGGTGGGAAGGTGCAGTGACTGGTCTTGATCTGGCTAGGATGATTTGAAGGGATTTCAAGACAGCTTTCTTTGAGAAGTACTTCACAGAGGATGTGCGAGGCCGGCTGATTTGTGACTTCATGAGCCTCCGACAGGGAGACAGGACTATGGCCGAGTATCTAACGAAGTTCGAGCGGGGTTGTCACTTCGTGCCCACAATTTCTACAGTGGATAACGAGTGTGAGATCTCGGTTCTAAACAACTAATCTTGGATTAAACAACAAATAATCAAACCAGAACCCAAGATTAAAAGCAAGTAAAAAGTTTTTTTTTTTTAAAAAAAAGGAATGCCTCGCGCCCGCGCGGGCTTCTCAACCCGAGCCCAACCGAGGGCTCGCGCCCGCGCGAGGTGCAAAGCTCGCGGCGCGCAGGCCAACAAAACCAAGGCCCCTGAGAATACTCGCTCGCGCGTGAAAGGCCTGGGCAGAATGCTCAGGCTAACAAAAAAATATCCCGCGCTTGCTACTGACGTGCATTCAATTACATACACTAAAACAAGGTGTAGAGAATACACAAAAACAAACAAGCTTTCATAAAGCCTAAGATCAACAAGAATCTAATTCGATACAACACCAACATGCTTTGATTCTAGATTACAATCTGAATACAAAACAAATTCGAATAACAACATAACAAGTTTGAGTTCTAACATGCATCAATCTTAAACTAGATAAACATGCTGATTCGACTTTTAAACCGAGTCCCACTACTAACTCTCCCTCTTGCTGTTAACCAGTTCTTCGTTGACTCGATCCTGCCCCGCCTGTTGCCAAGTACACATACAAAACAAAGCAACAGCCGGATAAACCGGTGAGAATGATAATCCTAGTAAAAGCAACATAACAAGTAATACAACAACAAACATGCTTTCAAGGCAACAACATAATCAATATCAACGTAATGAAATGCATGTCTTCAAATCGGGATATCAATTCTAAGGGCTTTTGGGATCCTGAGGATGAGACCACGCCAATCGAGGTGGTGTCACGTATCTCAATCCCCTAGACTTTGGTGTTGCTATGAGGAGTATGCTGACACTAGGTGAAATTCTACAACCCAGGCCACTCACAACATAGCCCCCAAAATGTCTAAACAAAAAGGATTGTTCTGCCCGCTGAAATCAAAGTTGGCTCAAGATGAATGTGAAAGAGTTGATGCCCCGCTAGCCAAGTTGTGGCTAAGGGCTTTGAGTGTCTCTTATTGTAAACAATCTTTGTTTAATATAATTTACATTCATTAATGGCATTTTCTTTATCTTTCTTCATAATGTTATATTGTGATATACTATTGTTGTTTTGATAAAGACCTTAAATATACTATAGTGTAAGTAAGATGAGATATTGAATAAAAAGAGATCACTATCATGAAACACATCTTATAATCACTGTATATTCTAAATAGTTCCTAGTCAATTGAGGCGTCCGCAAATAAGGATAATGATCGCTCGAGATCGAGACTAGCATTTGCGATGCTAAGTACCACGTTTCATTGATATGGAACATAGAGATGTTCAAAGCATGCAAATGAATATTCATATGATGAATGATCGAACTACCCTATTCGGATTTTCCAAGTGGTTATTATTAATTGAGTGGATAAGTCCACAGTTTTTGTTGTACACCATTAGTCCTTATTACTTGAAACATCGTGGAGACTCTGTATGCTAGTACTGTACTTTGACTCGTTTACCGACTCCATTGGGGTCATCAGGTTTCGGGATTGGGTACAGTTACGACACATATAGGAGTCAATACTTTGTTTTCAAGGATTCACCACACGCTTGCGAGTGTGGATATCCTATGCGATCTGAGGAGATATTAGTGTGACAAATCTCTGGCCAGAGTACTCGATCTGATTTAGGTTACTTGGTTTCCTAGTAGCACATGCGATGTCACTATTTGATCTTCAAGATGAATTGCATAGTTATCGAATCTCGAACGACTCTCGATATACCAATGGTTGTTGATTCGATCGGGATATTTGAATGAAGGGACCGTACTGTACGCTAACCAAAACCTATTGGTTCTTGCAGGCACTATCAGTGATACCTAAGGAATGATGGGGCGATGTTGCTAGGCACTCTTACCATGATTCGATGGGTAAGTCGGAAATTGTTGTTCCGAGTCACAAGGAGTTGTGAGCCCACGACTAGCTGTATCCCTGAACCATTGAGGGTCACACAAGTAATGGATTACTAATCCCCGTTGAGATAGTTAAATTTAAAGAGTTAAATTTAATGAAAGAGAAGTTGGACTTCTTAACTAAAGGGAGTGGAATTTCCTAAAATGACATAGGGATGAACATTTTTGGAAATCACTGAATTCGGATTCAGAAAAATTATCTTGACTTTAAAAGGTCCAGAAATGGTTTCTGTGCACATTGGTGAAATCATTTTATCAATCGGAGTCATGATGAATTTTATATTAATTTTTATAATAACAGGCTTGGCTTGTTGGGCTTAAGTTATGGATTATGGGCTCTAAGGAGTTAGTGTCCTAATAGAGATATAACTTAATCCAGTCTAAAAATTATATATATATATATAAGTGTAATTTTCAAAAATAACATAGATTCCAACCTTGAGTTTTCGAAAATCACACAAAATTAAATGAGGATTTTTCGAAAATCCTCTCTCTCTTTTTGAGAGAATTCAGTCTGTGATTTTTATGAAAAATTACATTCTGAATTGACAGATCAAATCAATTTTAATCTCTACGATAAACATCTGATTGATTTCTAGTGCAATCAATCAAAGGGTTTCAGTTTTCTGTTCGTGGACCTAATTTCGGAGATTGATCGAGTAGTCATAAGTTCCTGGGATTTACAACAAGAGCAGATTTAATCTGTTGGAGTCCATAATCAAGCCATAGCTTGAAGAGGTAAAAGATTTAATTGTGATTATTATTTTACTTGCATAATTTAATCGTTAGGATTTGAAACCCATGATATGGAATCGTTCCATATAAAAATTTTTAAACTTCCGCTGCACCGGGTATCGGATCTATGATCTGAAAATGTGTTCCAACAGTGGTATCAGAGACATGTTGTTTTCAGATCAAACGATTAAAATTAATTGATTGTACAAAATTTTTAGCCTCGGTTTTTGAAACAAAACGAAAAATTTTAAATTAAAAATTTGAAGGAAACAAGGGCATCCGGGGCAGCGATCGTCGCTGCCCGGGGCAGTGATTGGATCGCTGCCCAGGGGCAGCGATTGAATCGCTGCCCAACTCCACATGGGTAGCCCTGTCCCACGTGGAGGCGGGGGCTGCCCGGGAACGTCCAGGGCAGCCCGGAAAATTAAAATTTGATTTTTTTTAGAATTTTTAATTTTCGAACTTTTAGTTTTTGGTCCGATCGAAAATTATTTTTGATTGGTCCGCGAGGCATCGGGTCAAATTGTTTGTGTCCGAAATTTTTTTTTAAAATTGATTTTTGGATAAATTTGAATTTTTGGAAAATTTATAAATTTTATCCGTTAAATTAGATTTTATAAAATTGATTATTTTGGTACAATTGATTATAAGATATGATCTTATGTATATATTAGATAAAATTTAATTTTATCATTTAATTATGTTGCCATTGCATGTTATCCAATGATTTAATTATTGAATTAAATATTGGATAAAGGATGATCGATTGCCATGACCAATTTTGTAGGTGTATGTTAGGAAATTTACATTTGGTTTTTGTTATTGTTGTTGGGTTTTATTAATGGGCTTGGTTTATGGCCCAATTTGATTTGTCATTTGTAATAAAAAGTGGGTCTGGTTTATGGCCCGTTCCCACCCTTAAATATGTATCCCCTACTTGTCATCAAAATTTATTGTAAATTTATTAGACTTAGTGGGAGATAAAGATTTGAAGACAAAGGTGGGCCCAGCAGACAATAAAGACCGAAGAAATGTAAATTAGAAGTTCAATGTAATAGGATTGCATTGCATACTTGCATATCACCTAGGATTGGACTTAGACTCGTGATTGGCAACCACGGGTCGATTAGTTTTGGGGTCGATCATCCTAAAAATAATATATGATATTATTGTTGTATGCATGTTTAGACTAAATTGCATGAATCCCGCAAGCATACAAAGATTGAATGATGAGACAAATTTTCAAAATAAAATACCTCATTTTAAATATGATTTAAAATTGATATCAAGATAAACAAAAGGGAATTTAAATATTGTTTAAATGTTCCTACCTTCCATCAACGATCAATGTATGAGATGCTACCCGCGGGCACGGTCCGGCTCATATTATTGGGGGGGCTGGTTCGTCGAAAAGCTATACTTTGGATCGACACATGTTGTAAGTTGGGTGGACTCCCATGGGATTGACACATATTATTGGGGATCCACATGGCGACCGTCCATCACAACTTAATATTGATGGGTCATCTTGACATGTCACAATAAACGGCGTCATATTATTGGGCTCTTATTGGACATGAGGTAAAAATATGGGGATTGCTTTGGAAGCAATTGGGCTCTACCTTTTGAAAATTATGGTTTGCTGATATTATTCGGGACTATGATTTGTCAATTGGACTCCATGTTCCCACTAAAAAAAATAGTTTCTCGTTTTCACTAGAGGGTAGTGAAATCGTTAAAATAGTGGGAGTGGAATTCATAAAATAAATCTCGCCATATTTTATGTATTAGTAAATTAATTAAGCAATCACCGATAATTATCTGCTTGCATCTCAGTATATCATTATGATGAATCTTCATAATCCACATGTCTTAATTCTCGAACAAAACAAACTGACTGGCACAAACTATACGGAATGGTTCCGTAAGTTTAAAAGATTGTCCTGAGTTCGGAGAAGATTTTCTACGTGTTAGAAAAGGCTCCTCCGAAAACAGCCCCGGCTGATGTAACTTCGGAAAGGTTGGTCGAACTAGAGAAACGGTATGACTATGATCTCAAGGCCAAATGTTACATGCAAAGATGGACAAGTCTAAATAAGTTTGCCATCACTGCAAGAAACTCGGTTACTGGAAGCACAACTGAAAAGAATATATATATCGAGTAGTTACGAACTGCTAAGGATATATGTTATAATGAAATAAATGTTTCACTTAATAGTACTTCTTGAGTATTGGATACCAGATGTAGATCTCACTTTTGCAATGAGTTGCAGATGATGACAAGTAGTAATAGGCTAAGGATGGGTGAGACCCAGTTAAGGCTCGGGAAGCTATGGGAAACATTTGTTTGATTTTGCAAAACAATTTTAAGCTATATTTTGAGAGAGATGTTTTTTATTTGTGCCAAGATTTCATTAAAACATTATTTCTATTTCTATTCTTGATAGAGAAGATTTTTCTTGCAATTTTGCGAATGGGATTTGCAATATTTACAAGAATGAATGTTTGATTTGAAATGAACAATTTAAAAACGATCTGTATAACTTAAAATTAAAAGACGTTCCGATTAATTATGTTGATAAACCGGTAACAACAAATAAAAAGAAAAACGATAGTCAAAACCCGGCAAACCTTTGGCATGCTATGCTAGGTCATATTTTCTCAAGGAGAATGAACAAGCTAGTGGGAGATGGCATGTTTGATATGTCTGATATTAACTCTCTACCTACTTGTGAGTCCTGCCTAAAAGGAAAAATGACTAAATCTACTTTCAAAGGAAAACCTGAGCATAGTCAAAATCTGTTGGATTTGATCCATACAGATGTTTGCGGTCCATTTAGTATTGGTACTAAATTTGGTCACACCTACTTCATTACCTTTACTGATGATTATTCTAGGTATGGGTATTTATATTTGATGAAATATAAGTCTGAAGCATTTGAAAAGTTCAAAGAATTCAAGGCTGAAGTAGAAAACAAACTAGGTAAGAGTATTAAAGCACTTCGATCGGATCGAGGTGGAGAATATTTAAGTACCGAGTTTTTGGACAATCTAAAAGAGAATGAGATTCTCTCTGAGTGGACTTCTCCTATGACACCTCATCTTAATGGTGTTTCGGAGCGTCGCAATCGAACTTTGTTGGACATGGTTCGATCCATGATGAGCTTCACTGAGCTCCCACCTTCGTTTTGGGGCTATGCGCTTGTAACAACGGTATTGTTGTTGAACAATGTCCACACTAAAGCATTGGATAAAACTCCATACGAGTTATGGAATGACAAAGCTCCTAAGTATTCGTACTTAAGGATTTGGGGATGTCCTGCTTACGTGAAGCGGACAGTGGGAGATAAGTTGGATAGTCGATCCACCTTATGTTATTTTGTAGGGTATCCAAAGAATTCAATCGGATATTATTTCTATCATCCCACTGAAATAAAAGTGTTTGTTTCGAGGAATTCCACCTTCATGGAGAAGGAGTTCTTACTTGATAAGAAAGGCAATATGATGGAACTCGATGAAATTCGAGAAGAACCCGAGATACAAAATAACGATCCCACACCTCAGGAACCATTAAACGACACGCCTCTTTCTAGAAGATCCGAGAGGACTTCTAGACCTCCTATTCGATATGATCTACTTCTTGAAGGGGATCAAAATGAACCCGACATTGGATGTGATCCAAGAAACTTCAAGGAAGAAATTTCAGATGCGGATTCGAATTTATGTCTTCAAGCTATGCAGTCGGAAATAGACTCGATGCATACAAACCAAGTTTGGTTTTTAGTAGATCCTCCCGATGAAATTGTTCCAATAAGGTATAAATGGATCTACAAGAGAAAACTTGGGCCTGATGGTAAGGTACTGACATACAAGGCACGATTGGTAGCAAAAGGTTATACTCAAAGACAAGGAGTTGACTATGATGAAACCTTTTCACCAGTCGCAATGTTCAAGTCCATAAGAATCCTTATTGCCATAGCAGCTTGGTATGACTATGAGATATGGCAAATGGATGTGAAGACTGCATTTATTAATGGAAACATTAAGGAAGAAATCTATATGATGCAGCCCGAGGGATTCACATCCATGGGAAGCGAGCATAAGGTATGCAAGATTCAGACATCAATTTATGGTCTCAAACAGGCATCAACAAGTTGGAACCAGAAATTTGATGAAACAATAAAGGATTTTGGTTTCATCAAGAACTCGGAGGAACCATGCGTGTACAAGAAAGTAGTTAAGGATGCTGTGACATTCTTAGTACTTTATGTTGATGACATCCTACTCATTGGGAATGATGTAGGGATGTTGCAGTCAACAAAGATATGGTTATCAGGTAGATTGTCGATGAAGGATTTGGGTGAGGCATCCTATATTCTAGGAATACAGATCTATAGAGATAGATCTAAGAGAATGATAGGACTCACTCAAGCAACCTACATCAACACCATATTGAAAAGGTTTTCTATGGATGAGTCCAAGAGAGGACATCTACCTATGTGTCATGGAGTTTCTCTATCCAAGTCTATGTCTCCCAAGACTGACGAAGAGATATAGAAAATGACACACATACCATATGCATCAGCCATAGGTAGTATCATGTATGGGATGATATCTACCAGACTGGATGTAGCCTTTGCTCTGAGTGTCACGAGCAGATATCAGGCCAATCTCGGTCAAATGCATTGGAAAGCTGTGAAGGATATTCTAAAGTACTTGAGAAGGACTAAAAATATATTCATGGTTTATGGAGGAAGAGAATTGAAATTGGAAGGCTATACCGACTCTAGCTTCCAAAGTGACGTGGATGACTCGAAGTCAACCTCTGGATTTGTATTCATGGTCAATGGCAGTGCTGTCTCTTGGAAGAGTTCCAAGCAGGACACCACAGCGGATTCCACCACTGAGGCAGAATACATTGCAGCATCAGCTGCTGCTAAAGAGGCCGTTTGGATGAGGAATTTCGTCCAAGAGTTGGGCATAATTTCTGAAGCTGTTGGTCCAGTCCCGGTGTACTGTGACAACACTGGTGTCATTGCTCAGGCAAAGGAACCAAGGTCTCATCAAAGATCCAAACACATACTGAGGAAATACCACATCATCCGGGAGATCGTGGAAATAGGAGACATCACTGTCGAGAGAGTGGCCTCTGCAGACAATATCGCTGATCCACTTACTAAGCCCTTGCCAGGACCATTGTTTGACAAACATCGCGAAGCAATGGGACTACGTAGTATGACTAGTTGGCTATAGGGCAAGTGGGAGATTGAAAGAGTTGATGCCACGCTAGCCAAGTTGTGGCTAAGGGCTTTGAGAGTCTCTTATTGTAAACAATATTTGTTTAATATAATTTACATTCATTAATGGCATTTTCTTTATCTTTCTTCATAATGTTATATTGTGATATACTATTGTTGTTTTGATAAAGACCTTGAATATATTATAGTGTAAGTAAGATGAGATAGTGAATAAAGAGAGATCACTATCATGAAACACATCTTATAGTCACTGTATATTCTAAACAGTTCCTAGTCAATTGAGCCTTCCGCAAATAAGGATAAGGATCGCTCGAGATCGAGACTAGCATTTTCGATGCTAAGTACTGAAAGAGTGGGTGCCCGGTTAGCCAACTTGTGGATAAGGGCTTTTATGACTCTATGTATAAACAATCTTTGTTTAATATAATTTACATTCATTAATGGCATTTTCTTTGTCTTTCTTCATATTCTTATATGGTGATATACTATTGTTGTATTGTTAAAGACCTTGAATATACTATAGTGTAAGTAAGATGAGATATTGAATAAAGAGAGATCACTATTATGAAACACATCTTATAGTCACTGTATATTCTAAACAGTTCCTAGTCAATTGAGCCGTCCGCTAATAAGGATAAGGATTGCTCGAGATTGAGACTAGCATTTGTGATGTCAAGTACCACGTTTCATTGGTAATGGACATGGAGATGTTCAAAGCATGCAAATGGATATTCATATGATGAATGATCGAACTACCCTATTCGAACATTCCAAGTGGTTATTATTATTTGAGTGGATAAGTCCGCGGTTTTGGTTGTACACCATTAGTCCTTTCTACTTGAAACATCATTGAGACTCTATATGCTAGTACTGTACTTTGACTCGTTTACCGACTCTATTGGGGTCATCATGTGTAGGGATTGGGTACAGTTACGACACATATAGGAGTCGATGCTTTGTTGTCAAGGATTCACCACATACTTGGGAGTGTGGATATCCTATGCGATCTGAGGAGATATTAGTGTGACAAATCTCTGGCCAGAGTACATGATGTGCTTTAAGAAATGGTTTCCTAGTAGCACATGCGATGTCACTATTTGATCTTCAAGATGCATTGCATAGTTATCGAATCTCGAACGACTCTCGATGTACCAATGGTTGTTGATTCGATTGGGATATATGGATGAAGAGACCGTACTGTACGCTAACCAAAACCTACTGGTTCTTGCAGGCACTATCAGTGATACCTAGGAAATCATGGGGCGATGTTGTTAGACGCTCTTACCATGATTCGTTGGGCAAGTCGGAAATCGTTGTTCCGAGTCACAAGGAGTTGTGATCCCACGGCTAGATGTATCCCTAAACCATTGAGGGTCACACAAGTAATGGATTACTAAACCCCGTTGAGATAGTTAAATTTAAAGAACGAGAAGTTGAACTTTTTAACTAAAGGAAGTGGAATTTTCTAAAATGACATAGGGATGGACATTTTTGGAAATCACTGAATTCGGATTAAGAAAAATTATCTTGACTTTAAAAGGTGTAGAAATGGTTTCTGTGCACATTGGTGAAATCGTTTTATCAATCGGAGTCATGATGAATTTTATATTAATTTCTATAATAACGAGCTTGGCTTGTTGGGCTTAAGTTATGGATTGTGGGCCCTAAGGAGTTAGTGTCCTAATACAATTTTAACTTAATCCAGTCTAGAAATAATATATAAATACATGTGTAGGGTTCGAAAATAATGACTTTTTCCTCTTGCAATTTTTGAATTACACACAAATATTTTCAAGGGGATTTTTCGAAAATCCTCTACTCCCTTTTGAGAAAATTCGGTCTGTGATTTTTTTGAAAAATCACTTTCTGAATTAACAGATCAAATCTGTTTATTCTCTACAATAAACATCTGATTGATTTCTAGTGCAATCAATCAAAGGGTTTCTGTTTTCTATTCGTGGACCTAATTCCGGAGATTGATCGAGCAAGTCATCGGTTCCCGGGATTTACAAGAAGAGCAGATTAAATTCTGTTGGAGTCCATAATCAAGCCTTAGCTTGAAGAGGTAAAAATATTTAATTGTGAATTTATATTTTTACTTGCAAGATTTTAATCGTTAGGATTTGATACCCACGATATGGAATCGTTCCATATCGAGAAAATAAAATTTTTTAAACTTCCGCTGCTCCGGGTATCACATCCGTGTGATCATAGAACGCGTGTTCCAACAGTGGTATCAGAGCCAGGTTGTAAACTTTGATCAAACGATTAAAATTAATCGATTGTAAAAAATTTTTAGCCTCGGTTTTTTGAAACAAAACGAAAATTTTTTAAAATTAAATTTGAAGGAAAACAAGGGCAATCGGGCAGCGATCGTCGCTGCCCAATGGCAGCTGATAAGTAAATTTTTTATGCATTAGTTCGTGATTTTTTTATGTTTATTTTGTGTGCATTCATATTATTTTTTTGTGTTTTTATGTGTTTTAGTGCATGTGTGTGTATTTCATTCTCTCGGTTAATTTTGTAGAAAAATGGATTTTTGAAGAATAAATTATGGAGCAGCCTTTGTAAAAAATTAATTTTTAAGTTTATAGAGCTCCAAATCCAATTTTTACCGTTCAAAATGAATTTCCAGATGTTTTGAAACTGCTGTTCAAATTTCTGCTCGATCTGATGGCTAGAACTGAAGATATGAATTTTTCAAGAAAACTGCGCGCAAGCAAGGATGTATGCACGGACCTCGTGCATTGTTCTGGATAAGGGTCCGTGAATCCTCGTAAAAAAATCGGTGTTTTCAGTTTAATGCACGGACCTAGACACGGACCCTTATCCAGGGTCCGTGCATGTCGCAGAATCAGAAAAAATAGAATTTTTGGGAATTAAAACTTTCAACTTTTCGGGCTTTATTTCTTGGGCTTTCAAAGACATATAAATAGGAGATTGTCAGAGGTGAAAAGGGGTTGGAATCGCATAAGAGAGACGGTGGCTAGGAGGCTTGGAGATTGAAGAACGCTCCATTCGTGTTTTTCTTCTTTTCTTCTTTAGATTATTAAACTTTTGTTTGAACTATATTTTCGTTTATTAATTAGTTTTTCTTCAACCAAGACCGCGAGATTGGGCCAGACAGTTTTATGTTGAATATTTGGATGTTTATTTAGGATTTTTGGATTTTTGTTAATATTATTGATTGTTGGATTTAAATTATGTCTTGTGAATAACCTGATCAACTATTTACTTGCTTGTTAATTGATTCCAAGTCGACAGAGGAGGAATTGATTTCGATCACTCCAATAATTGACATATGGTTAAACCCACTAGAAATTGTATTTGGTTTCAGTATGCGGCTTTAGGTTAAAACTGAATTATCACAAGTATTGAATGCATTCATGTGTTGATTAGAATTATGAAAATTAATCCGTCATAACTTGAATATGTTTAACATGTTCTAGAAATAGACTGTTAAACAAGATAGGATAATTCGCCGTGATTTAAGATTAAATCTGGATCCTGGATTTGCCACTTGTTTGCATGATTTGTTTGGTACCTTCGTGTGTCTTGGTTGTCTCTATTTAATTGAATTTATTCTTCTTCTAGTTTAATTCTTATTTTATTTTAGTAATTAAATTTTAGTTAATTCTTAGCACTTGTTTTATTATTTTGTCTAGATTAAGTAAAATAATTAATTCTTGAGAATTGACAACAGTCCCTGTGGGATCGATACTTGGACTCTCTGTCCACTTTACTATTACTTGACCTAGTGCACTTGCTAGTTGATACCGAATTAAGCGGTCAAGTTTTTGGCGCCGTTTCCGGGGAATGTTTAGTTAATATTAGGATAGATTATTTGCTTTAGACTAGACATTTTTTTTCTTGCAATTTTTTTTAATTATTAATTATTTTTTTCTTACTTGTGAGGTACTTGGAGATGGATCATCGACAGGTGTTCACAAGTTTTGGCCAACAATACTCGGAGCCCTTCTATGTTGCTTGGAGGAGATTCAATTATTTGGCAGACAGATTTCGATACCATGATTTTTCGAACTACACTCTAATTCAGATTTTCTATGGTGGTTTGGATGAGCCAACAAGAAGTTGGGTGGATTAGGGAGCTTTGTCAACTGGCAGTCACCTATTTCAGAGAGATTACGATAGTGTGATGCACTTGTTAAATGATATGGCATATTTCGACTACCATTGGAATTGAGATCCTTCACTGCAGGGTCGGAGTCACCAATATCCTCCAACACCCCACTACCCAAAAATTTCAAATCAACAACGTGAGCATAACGTGGAGAATGGAGATTATTCAGAAGAATTTCTGAATCAGTTGCAGGACATTGTTAATAGACAGTCAGAGATCAACCAAAAATTTTCAGAAACTCACATCAATTCTTTGATTTTCTTGGATGAACAAATGAAGCTTCTGATGCAGTCAGTTCCTGATATCAATCAAGAGAATGAAGCGATTTGTGTTGATCAATTTGCATGGGAGTGTGATCCTGTGACCGCAATTGAGCCAGATCAAGAAGAAATTTTGTTTGAGAAATTTCAATGTGACAAAGAGCCAAAAGTTACAGTGGAGGAGGAAGAAATATACAAGGCGAAAGATTTGTCCTCGTCAATGGTCTTTTCATGCACACCATTAGAAGATCCGTTCTTGCCATTAACGCCACCTTTAGCATATTCCATCATCTATGAGCTTCAACCTAGATTCGGAGTCTTCTTCCAAAAGAAAAATTTCAGACCAAGTGTTGTTGGACCGACGAGCTTACAAAGTATATATCACGCCAAGCTTGAGGGCGAAGGAAATCAAGACCCATACGTAGAGTCGTATGATTCTTACTATGGGCGGCAACCGCTCTTTAATGGTTGCTTCTGCATAGTCGGGCTGTAGATTATAAACTTAGCGCTGACTGGGAGGCAACCCAGTGTTCTCTTTTCATTATTATTATTTTTTTTGTTTTTGTTTTTGTTTTCTTTTTATTATCTTTTTATAATCCTATGCCTTACCTGTCGCCTTTATATGTGCGGTATATTGCCCCGCCACCAGAAGTTGCTGTTGGACTTTTACAAAGGAAGATGAAGAGGACGAATACGAAACCAGGGGAGTGTTATTTTTGTTTTCATTGTGTGTTTGTTTCGCATTCTGTTCATGGTTCTGAAGCATTGAGGGAAATGCTTTGGATAAGTATGGGGGGGTCGACTAGTTTATTTTTTTGTTTGTTGTGTTTGTGTTGCATTAGTAATGTTTTGTGTTTGTTTGCATCTCGTTCATTTTTGTTGTTTTTTTTCTTTTGTGTTGCGTGAGTAGGATGAGTCATAATAGCCGATGATGATATTGTTGAAAAAAAAAAATTAAAAAAATGTTGCTTTTGATTGAACATGAGAAACTGTTGGTTGAATCGTGAATCTTACTAAGCACGCATGTTCGACTAGTGTAGTGTAGCGATGTAATTGATGAAGTTCGTGTTTGCTTGACCATTGCACGACAATAGGTGTTTGTTGATCATGATAGTGTCTTTGGATTCCCGATGATTGTTAGACATTGGATGTATGATCTTGGGCGTACCTATAAAATTTTTTGAAAAAATTTTGTGGAAAAAAAAAAAGTTAATTCCATCCGGGCATAAAAAATGATTGAAATCCTAATCATTCTTCCATAGCTAAGTTTGCGGGCTAAATGGAATTGTAGCTCCATCCAGGCTATAGACGAGGGGATTGAAATTCGAATCCTATCTTAGTTATAACTAAGTTTGCGGGTAATTATTGGGGCTTGAGAAAAACCGGGTGCAAAATCCGGCGGTGCGTAATTAATCTCAAGAAAGTGCATGCTTTTGTTTGGGATTATTGGGATGAAGGAGTGCTGGATTGTGATACTTGCACTGATTTGCCATAGGTCCTTAAACAGATTTGAGACGAATTCGATCTAAGTTGCTTGAAACCGGAATGACATTTCACACACACACGTTCATGTTAAACCGAAAGCGTATTATGAAAAGTTGAGAGCATGTCTTTGTTTTTGGTTTTGTGATTGAACTTCTAGGAGGCTGTGCACATTTATGAATCATCCTTACTTATGTTTTTGTTTGCATATTGTTTTTGCATGTCTTGCTCGAGGGCGAGCAAGAGTTAAGTATGGGGGTGTTGATAAGTACATTTTGTATGCATTAGTTCGTGATTTTTTTATGTTTATTTTGTGTGCATTCATATTATTTTTTTGTGTTTTTATGTGTTTTAGTGCATGTGTGTGTATTTCACTCTCTCGGTTAATTTTGTAGAAAAATGGATTTTTGAAGATTAAATTACGGAGAAGCGTTTGTAAAAAATTAAATATTAAGTTTATAGAGCTCCAAATCCAATCTTTAATGTTCAAAATTAAGTTCCAGATGTTTTGAAGCTGCTGTCCAAATTTTAGCTCGATCTGATGGCTAGAACTGAAGATATGAATTTTTCAAGAAAACTGCGCGCAAGCAAGGATGTATGCACGGACCCCCGTGCATGGTTCCGGATAAGGGTCCGTGCATCCTCGTAAAAAAATCGGCGTTTTCAGTTTAATGCACGGACCTAGACACGGACCCTTATCCAGGGTACGTGCATGTCGCAGAATCAGAAAAAATAGAATTTTCGGGAATTAAAACTTTCAACTTTCTGGGCTTTATTTTTTGGGCTTTCAAAGACATATAAATAGAAGATTGTCAGAGGTGAAAAGGGGTTGGAATCGCATAAGAGAGACGGCGGCTAGGAGACTTGGAGATTGAAAAACGCTCCATTCGAGTTTTTCTTCTTTTCTTATTTAGATTATTAAACTTTTGTTTGAACTATATTTTCGTTTATTGATTAGTTTTTCTTCAACCAAGACCGCGAGATTGGGCCAGACAGTTTTATGTTGAATATTTGGATGTTTATTTAGGATTTTAGGATTTTTGTTAATATTATTGATTGTTGGATTTAAATTCTGTCTTGTGAATAACCTGATCAACTATTTACTTGCTTGTTAATTGATTCCAAGTCGACAGAGGAGGAATTGATTTCGATCACTCCAATAATTGACATATGGTTAAATCGACTAGAAATAGTATTCGGTTTCAGTATGCGGCTTTAGGTTAAAACTGAATTATCACAAATATTGAATGCATTTATGTGTTGATTAGAATTATGAAAATTAATCCGTCATAACTTGAATATGTTTAACATGTTCTAGAAATAGACTGTTAAACAAGATAGGATAATTCGCCGTGATTTAAGATTAAATCTGGATCCTGGATTTGCCACTTGTTTGCATGATTTGTTTGGTACCTTCGTGTGTCTTGGTTGTCTCTATTTAATTGAATTTATTCTTCTTCTAGTTTAATTCTTATTTTATTTTAGTAATTAAATTTTAGTTAACTCTTAGCACTTGTTTTATTATTTTGTCTAGATTAAGTAAAATAATTAATTCTTGAGAATTGACAACAGTCCCAGTGGGATCGATACTTGGACTCTCTGTCCACTTTACTATTACTTGACCTAGTGCACTTGCTAGTTGATACCGAATTAAGCGGTCAAGTTTTTGGCGCCGTTGCCGGGGACTGTTTAGTTAATATTAGGATAGATTATTTGTTTGAGACTAGACATTTTTTTTCTTGCATTTTTTTTAATTATTAATTATTTTTTTCTTACTTGTGAGATACTTGGAGATGGATCATCGACAGGTGTTCACAAGGTTTGGCCAACAATACTCGGAGCCCTTCTATGTTGCTTGGAGGAGATTCAATTATTTGGCAGACATATTTCGATACCATGATTTTTCGAACTACACTCTAATTCAGATTTTCTATGGTGGTTTGGATGAGCCAACAAGAAGTTGGGTGGATTATGGAGCTTTTTCAACTGGCAGTCACCTATTTCAGAGAGATTACGATAGTGTGATGCACTTGTTAAATGATATGGCAGATTTCGACTACCATTGGCATTGAGATTCTTCACTGCAGGGTCGGAGTCACCAATATCCTCCAACACTCCACTACCCAAAAATTTCAAATCAACCACGTGAGCATAACATGGAGAATGGAGAGTATTCTGAAGAATTTCTGAATCAGTTGCAGGACATTGTTAATAGACAGTCAGAGATCAACCAAAAATTTTCAGAAACTCACATCAATTCTTTGAGTTTCTTGGATGAACAAATGAAGCTTCTGATGCAGTCATTTCCTGATATCAATCAAGAGAATGAAGCGATTTGTGTTGATCAATTTGCATGGGAGTGTGATCCTATGACCGTAATTGAGCCAGATCAAGAAGAAATTTTGTTTGAGAAATTTGAATGTGACAAAGAGCCAAAAGTTACAGTGGAGGAGGAAGAAATATACAAGGCGAAAGATTTGTCCTCGTCAATGGTCTTTTCATGCACACCATTAGAAGATCCGTTCTTGCCATTGACGCCACCTTTAGCATATTCCATCATCTATGAGCTTCAGCCTAGATTTGGAGTCTTCTTCCAAAAGAAAAATTTCAGACCAAGTGTTGTTGGACCGACGAGCTTACAAAGTATATATCACGTCAAGCTTGAGGACGAAGGAAATCAAGACCCATACGTAGAGTCGTATGATTCTTACTATGGGCGGCAACCGCTCTTTGATGGTTGCTTCTGCATAGTCGGGCTGTAGATTATAAACTTAGCGCTGACTGGGAGGCAACCCAGTGTTCTCTTTTCATTATTATTATTTTTTTTGTTTTTGTTTTTGTTTTTGTTTTATTATCTTTTTCTAATCCTATGCCTTACCTGTCGCCTTTATATGTGCGGTATATTGCCCCGCCACTAGAAGTTGCTGTTGGACTTTTACAAAGGAAGATGAAGAGGACGAATATGAAACCAGGGGAGTGTTATTTTTGTTTTCATTGTGTGTTTGTTTCGCATTCTGTTCATGGTTCTGAAGCATTGAGGGCAATGCTTTGGATAAGTATGGGGGGGTCGACTAGTTTATTATTTTGTTTGTTGTGTTTGTGTTGCATTAGTAATGTTTTGTGTTTGTTTGCATCTCGTTCATTTTTGTTGTTTTTTTTGTTTTGTGTTGCATGAGTAGGATGAGTCATAATAGCCGATGATGATATTGTTGAAAAAAAAAAATTTTAAAAAAATGTTGCTTTTGATTGAACATGAGAAACTGTTGGTTGAATCGTGAATCTTATTAAGCACGCATGTTCTGTTGGAACACGGTCGTTCCCCGGTTAAAAAAGAAAGTTATACCCGTTGCAGCGGAAGTTTTAAAATTTTATATGGAACGATCCCATATGGGTATCAAATTCCTACGATTAAAATTGATAACATAAAATTTAAACAATGTAAATTTTACCTTAAAATCTCGAAGCGAGATTATGGACACCAACAGATTAAACTGCTTTGTTGTATATCCCAGGAACTGATGAACGAACGTTTCTTCAATCAGGTCCACGAACAGAAGTTTAATCCCTCTGATAGACTGCACTAGAAATTCTATCAGAAGTTTCTACGAAGAGACAGAACAGATATGATCTGTTAAATCAGTCTGCAAATTCAAAAATTCACAGACTGAATTTTCGAACACAGTAGGGGAAGGGGGCTGCCGAATTCTCTAGAGAGAGAGCTCTAGGGTTTTCGAAAATTATGACCTCTGTTGCTTAATTTCTGTACTGCAATAACTTATTTATAATGTGGGCTGCTAATAGCTTAGGGCCCATTAGTCATAAGTTCAACCCAGACAAGTAAAGCCCGCATGTTCAGAAATTAATATAAAATTCATCGTGACTCAGATTGATAAACCAATTTCACCAATGTGCACAGAAACCTTTTAAAGTCAAGATAAATTTTCTGAATCCGAATTCAGTGGTTTCCAAAAATGTCCATCACTATGTCATTTTAGGAAATCTTACTCCCTCTACTTTTAAATAAGAAGTCCCACTTCTTTATTCACTAAATTTAACTCTTTAAATTTAATTATCTCAACGGGGATTAGAAATCCATTACTTGTGTGACCCTCAATGGTTCAGGGATACAGCTAGCCGTGGGCTCACAACTCCTTGTGACTCGGAACAACAATTTCCGACTTGCCCATCGAATCATGGTAAGAGCGCCTAGCAACATCGCCCCATGATTCCCTAAGTATCACTGATAGTTCCTGCAAGAACCAATAGATTTTGGTTAGCGTACAGTATGGTCCCTTCATCTATATATCCCGATCGAATCAACAACCATTGGTAAATCGAGAGTCGTTCGAGATTCGATAACTATGCAATGCATCTTGAAGATCAAATAGTGACATCGCATGTGCTACTAAGAAATCATTTCTTAAAACACATCATGTACTCTGGCCAGAGATTCGTCACACTAACATCTACTCAGATTGCATAGGATATCCACACTCGCAAGTATGTGGTGAATCCTTGACAACAAAGCATCGACTCCTATATGTGTCGTAACTGTACCCAATCCCGACACCCGATGACCCCAATAGAGTCGGTAAACGAGTCAAAGTACAGTACTAGCATATAGAGTCTCAATGATGTTTCAAGTAGTAAGGACTAATGGTGTACAACCAAAACCGCGGACTTTATCCACTCGATAAGTGATAACCACTTGGAAAGTCCGGATAGGGTAGTTCGATCATTCATCATATGAATATCCATTTGCATGCTTTGAACATCTCCATGTTCCATACCAATGGAACGTGGTACTCGGCATCGCAAATGCTAGTCTCAGTCTCGAGCGATCCTTATCCTTATTAACGGACGGCTCAATCGACTAGGAACTATTTAGAATATACAGTGACTTTAAGATGTGTTTCATGATAGCCATCCCCATGTGCTACCACATCTTACATACACTATAGTATATTCAAGGTCTTCATCTAAACATCTTATAGTATGTCACAACATAATAATATGATAAAAGATAAAGTAAATGCCATTATAAAAGTGTAAATTATATTAAACAAAAGATTATTTATACATAGAGTCATAAAAGCCCTTAGCCACAAGATGGCTCACCGGGCACCCACTCTTTCATGTTCGACTAGTGTAGTGTAGCGATGTAATTGATGAAGTTCGTGTTTGCTTGACCATTGCACGACAATAGGTGTTTGTTGATCATGATAGTGTCTTTGGATTCCTGATGATTGTTAGACATTGGATGTATGATCTTGGGCGTACCTATAAAATTTTTTGAAAAAATTTTGTGGAAAAAAAAAAAGTTAATTCCATCCGGGCTTCGAAAATGATTGAAATCCTAATCATTCTTCCATAGCTAAGTTTGCGGGCTAAATGGGATTGTAGCTCCATCCGGGCTATAGACGAGGGGATTGAAATTCGAATCCTATCTTAGTTATAGCTAAGTTTGCGGGTAATTATTGGGGCTTAAGAAAAACCGGGTGCGAAATCCGGCGGTGCGTAATTAATCTCGAGAAAGTGCATGCTCTTGTTTGGGATTATTGGGATGAAGGAGTGCTGGATTGTGATACTTGCATTGATTTGCCATAGGTCCTTAAACAGATTTGAGACGAATTCGATCTAAGTTGCATGAAACCGGAATGACATTTCACACACACACGTTCATGTTAAACCAAAAGCGTATTATGAAAAGTTGAGAGCATGTCTGTGTTTTTTGTTTTGTGATTGAACTTCTAGGAGGCTGTGCACATTTATGAATCATCCTTACTTATGTTTTTGTTTGCATATTGTTTTTGCATGTCTTGCTCGAGGGCGAACAAGAGTTAAGTATGGGGGTGTTGATAAGTACATTTTGTATGCATTAGTTCGTGATTTTTTTATTTTTATTTTGTGTGCATTCATATTATTTTTTCGTGTTTTTATGTGTTTTAGTGCATGTGTATGTATTTCACTCTCTCGGTTAATTTTGTAGAAAAATGGATTTTTGAAGAATAAATTACGGAGAAGCCTTTGTAAAAAATTAATTTTTAAGTTTATAGATCTCCAAATCCAATCTTTACCATTCAAAATTAAGTTCCAGATGTTTTGAAGCTACTGTCCAAATTTCAGCTCGATCTGATTGCTAGAACTGAAGATATGAACTTTTCAAGAAAACTGCGCGCAAGCAAGGATGTATGCACGGACCCCGTGCATGGTTCCGGATAAGGGTCCGTGCATCCTCGTAAAAAAATCGGCGTTTTCAGTTTAATGCACGGACCTAGATACGGACCCTTATCCAGGGTCCGTGCATGTCGCAGAATCAGAAAAAATAGAATTTTCGGGAATTAAAACTTTCAACTTTCTGAGCTTTATTTCTTGGGCTTTCAAAGACATATAAATAGGAGATTGTTAGAGGTGAAAAGGGGTTGGAATCGCATAAGAGAGACAGCGGCTAGGAGGCTTGGAGATTGAAGAATGCTCCATTCGAGTTTTTCTTCTTTTCTTCTTTAGATTATTAAACTTTTGTTTGAACTATATTTTTGTTTATTGATTAGTTTTTCTTCAACCAAGACCGCGAGATTGGGCCAGACAGTTTTATGTTGAATATTTGGATGTTTATTTAGGATTTTTGGATTTTTGTTAATATTATTGATTATTGGATTTAAATTCTGTGTTGTGAATAACCTGATCAACTATTTACTTGCTTGTTAATTGATTCCAAGTTGACAGAGGAGGAATTGATTTCGATCACTCCAATAATTGACATATGGTTAAACCGACTAGAAATAGTATTCGGTTTCAGTATGCGGCTTTAGGTGAAAACTGAAATATCACAAATATTGAATGCATTCATGTTTGATTAGAATTATGAAAATTAATCCGTCATAACTTGAATAGGTTTAACATGTTTTAGAAATAGACTGTTAAACAAGATGGGATAATTCGCTGTGATTTTAAGATTAAATCTGGATCCTGGATTTGCCACTTGTTTGCATGATTTGTTTGGTACCTTCGTGTGTCTTGGTTGTCTCCATTTAATTGAATTTATTCTTCTTCTAGTTTAATTCTTATTTTATTTTAGTAATTAAATTTTAGTTAATTCTTAGCCCTTGTTTTATTATTTTGTCTAGATTAAGTAAAATAATTAATTCTTGAGAATTGACAACAGTCCTTGTGGGATCGATACTTGGACTCTCTGTCCACTTTACTATTATTTGACCTAGTGCACTTGCTAGTTGATACCGAATTAAGCGCTCAGCAGTGCACGTCGCTGCCCAGGTGCAGCGATTTGATCGCTGCCCACCTCCACGTGGGCAGCCCTGTCCCACGTGGAGGCGGAGCTGCCCGGGAATGTCCCGGGCAGTCTGGAAATTTTAAAATTTGATTTTTGGATTTTTTGAAATTTTTGTTTTTGGTCCGATCGAAAATTGTTTTTGATTGGTCCACGAGGCATCGGATCAAATTTTTTGAGTCGAAAAAATTTTAAAATTGATTTTTGGATAAATTTGAATTTTTGGAAAATTTATAAATTTTATCCGTTAAATTAGATTTTATAAAATTAATTATTTTGGTACAATTGATGATAAGATATGATCTTTTGAAAGGATAAGATAAAATTTGATTTTATCTTTTTAATTATGATGTCATTGCATGTTATCCAATTATTTAATTATTGAATTAATTATTGGATAAAAGGATGATCGATTGCCATGACCAATATTATAGGTGTATGTTAGGTTGTTTACATTTGGTTTTATTGTTGTTGGGTTTTATTAATGGGCTTGGTTTATGGCCCAATTTGAATTGTCATTTGTAATAAAAAGTGGGTCTGGTTTATGGCCCGTTTCCATCCTTAAATATGTATCCCCTACTTGTCATCGAAATTTATTGTAAATTTATTATACTTAGTGGGAGATAAAGATTTGAAGACAAATGTGGGCCCAGCAGACAATAAATACCGAAGAAATGTAAATTGGAAGCTCAATGTAATAGGATTGCATTGCATACTTGCATATCACCTAGGATTGGACTTAGACTCGTGATTGGAAACCACGGGTTGATTAATGATTGGGATCGACCATCCTTTAAATAATATATGATATTATTGTTGTATGCATGTTTAGACTAAATTGTATGAATCCCACAAGCATACAAATATTGCATGATGAGACAATTTTCAAAATTAAAAATCCCTCATTTTAAATATGATTTAAAATTGATATCAAGATAAACAAAAGGGAATTTAAATATTGTTTAATGCTCCTACCTTCCATCAATGATCAATGTATGAGATGCTACCCGCGGGCACGACCCAGCTCATATTATTGGGGGGGCCTTTCGTCGAAAAGCTGTACATTGGATCGACACATATTGTAAGTTGGGTGGAACTCCCATGATATTGGCTCATATTATTGGGGATCCACATGGCGACCGTCCATCACAACTTAATATTGATGGGTCATCTTGACATGTCACATTAAACGGCGTCATATTATTGGGCCCTTATTGGACATGAGGTAAAAATATGGGGGTTGCTTTGGAAGCAATTGGGCTCTAACTTTTGAAAATTATGGTTGACTGATATTATTCGGGACTATAGTTTGTCAATTGGACTCCATGTTCCCACTAAGGAAACAAGTTTCTCGTTTTCACTAGAGGGTAGTGAAATCGTTGAAATAGTGGGAGTGAAATTCATAAAATTAAATCTCGCCATATTTTATGTCTTAGTAAATTAATTAAACAATCACTGATTATTATCTGTTTCTTTTCAGTATTTCATTACAATGAATTCGCGAAATCCACTATACTAAATTCTCGAACAAAACAAATTGACTGGCGCAAACTATACGGAATGGTTCCGTAAATTAAATATTGTTCTAAACTCGGAGAAAATTTTCTACGTGTTAGAAAAGAATCCTCCAAAGGAAGCACCGGCTAATATAAGTCCGGAAGAATTGGCAAAACTTGATCAATGGTGGGACCATGATATCAAGGCTATATCCTATATGCAAGCTTCAATGTCTGATGAACTCCAGAGGCGATTTGAGGATGCCGTGAATGTTGCTGACATACACAAGCACCTCAATGAACTTTTTGGAGCTCAGTCAAGGTCGGAGAGGTATGCCACCGTCAAAGAGCTTATAACATGCCGCATGAGAGATGGGACTTCGGTTCGTGAGCATGGGCTACACATGATTGGGCTCATTGAAAAGTTGTAACACTCGATTTGACATTGGAGCATGAACTAAACGCGGACTTGTTGCTTATTTCACTTCCTACGTCGTTTGATGGATTTGTGGCGAACTTCAATATGAAAAAGATAGAGGCCACCTTTGAGGAGATGGTCAATATGTTTGTGTCTTATGAGGCCACATTAAAGAAGGAAAAACCGGTACTCTTGGTTGGCTCCTCTTCTTACTCCAAGAAGGGGACAAGTGGAAAGGGTAAGAAACGTTCTGCCCCACCCAAGAAAATTGTACCACAGAAGAAGGGCAAGACAAAAGCTTCAAACGTGAACATATCTGGAGATGTTTTCCATCACTGCAAGAAACCCGATCATTGGAAACGTAACTGCAAGGAATAACTCGAGCAGTTGCGAACTGCAAAGGGTATGTTTTACATTGAAATAAATGTTTCACTTAATACTACTTCTTGGGTATTGGATACCGGATGTGGATCTCATATTTGCAATGATTTGCAGGTGATGACAAGAAGTCGTAAGCTTAGGATGGGTGAGACCCAGCTGAGGCTCGGAAATGGTTCCAGAGTTGAAGCCAAAGCAGTGGGAGACGTTTATTTAGTTTTGCAGAACAATTTTAAGTTATTTTTAAGAGATGTTTTATTTGTGCCAGATTTGGTTAAAAAACATTATTTACAAGAATGAATGTTTGATTGGAAATGGACAATTTGAAAACGATCTATATAACTTAAAATTAAAAGACGTTCCAATTAATTATGTTGATAAACCGGTAACAACAAATAAAAGGAAAAACGATAGTCAAAACCCGGCAAACCTTTGGCATGCTAAGCTAGGTCATATTTCCTCAAGGAGGATGAACAAGCTAGTGGGAGAGGGCATGTCTGATATGTCTGATATTAATTCTCTACCTACTTGTGAGTCCTGCCTAAAAGGAAAAATGACTAAATCTCCTTTCAAAGGGAAGCCTGAGCGTAGTCAAAATATGTTGGATTTGATCCATACAGATGTTTGCGGACCATTTAGTATCAGTACTAAATTTGGTCACACCTACTTCATTACCTTTACTGATAATTATTCTAGGTATGGGTATTTATATTTAATGAAATATAAGTCTGAATCATTTGAAAAGTTCAAAGAATTCAAGGCTGAAGTAGAAAACAAACAAGGTAGAAGTATTAAAGCACTTCAATCAGATCGAGGTGGAGAATACTTAAGTACCGAGTTTTTGAGCTATCTAAAAGAGAATGGGATTCTCTCTCAGTAGACTCCTCCTATGACACCTCAGCTGAATGGTGTCTCGGAGCGTCGCAATCGAACTTTGTTGGACATGGTTCGATCTATGATGAGCTTCACTGAGCTCCCTCCTTCGTTTTGGGGCGATGAACTTGAAACGGCGGTGTTGTTGTTGAACAATGTTCACACCAAAGCAGTGAATAAAACTCCATACGAGTTATGGAATGGCAAAGCTCCTAAGTATTCGTACTTGAGGATTTGGGGATGTCCTGCTTACGTGAAGCAGACAGTGGGAGATAAGTTGGATAGTCGATCCACCTTATGTTATTTTGTAGGATATCCAAAGAATTCAATTGGATATTATTTCTATCATCCTACTGAAACAAAAGTGTTTGTTTCGAGAAATGCCACCTTCATGGAGAAGGAGTTTTTATTAGATAAGAAAGGCAAGATGATGGAACTCGAAGAAATTCGAGAAGAACCTGAGATACAAAATAACGATCCTACACCTCAAGAACCTTCAGTGGACACGCCTACATCTAGGAGATCCGAGAGGACTTCTAGACCTCCTATTCGATATGGTCTTCAAGCTATGCATTCAGAAATAGACTCGATGCATACAAATCAAGTTTGGTCTTTAGTAGATCCTCCCGATGGAATTGTTCCAATAAGGTATAAATGGATCTACAAGAGAAAACCTAGGCCTAATGGTAAGGTACTGACATACAAGGCACGATTGGTAGAAAAAGGTTATACTCAAAGACAAGGAGTTGACTATGATGAAACCTTTTCACCAGTCGCAATGTTCAAGTCCATAAGAATCCTTATTGCCATAGCAGCATGGTATGACTATGAGATATGGAAAATGGATGTGAAGACTGCATTTATTAATGGAAACATTAAGGAAGAAATCTATATGATGCAGCCCGAGGGATTTACATCCATGGGAAGCGAGAATAAGGTATGCAAGCTTCAGAGATCAATTTATGGTCTCAAACAAGCATCAAGAAGTTGGAACCAAAAATTTGATGAAACAATAAAGGACTTTGGTTTCATCAAAAACCCGGAGGAACCGTGCGTGTACAAGAAAGTAGTTAAGAATGCGGTGACATTCTTAGTGCTTTATGTTGATGACATCCTACTCATTGGGAATGACGTAGGGATGTTACAGTCAACAAAGATATGGTTATCAGGTAGATTCTCGATGAAGGATTTGGGTGAGGCCTCCTATATTCTAGGGATACAGATCTATAGAGATAGATCTAAGAGAATGATAGGACTCACTCAAGCAACCTACATCGACACCATATTGAAAAGGTTTTCTATGGATGAGTCCAAGAGAGGACATCTACCTATATGTCATGGAGTTTCTCTTTCCAAGTCTATGTGTCCCAAGACTGACGAAGAGATAGAGAAAATTACACACATACCATATGCGTCAGCCATAGGTAGTATTATGTATGAGATGATATCTACCAGACCGGATGTAGCCTTTGCTCTGAGTGTCACGAGCAGATATCAGGCCAACCCCGGTCAAATGCATTGGAAAGCCATGAAGGATATTCTTAAGTACTTAAGAAGGACTAAGAATATATTCATGGTTTATGGAGGAAGAGAATTGAAATTGGAAGGCTATACCGACTCTAGCTTCCAAAGTGACGTGGATGACTCGAAGTCAACCTATGGATTTGTATTCATACTCAATGGCGGTGCTCTCTCTTGGAAGAGTTCCAAGCAGGACACCACAGCGGATTCCACCACTGAGGCAGAATACATTGCAGCATCAGCTGCTGCTAAAGAGGCCGTTTGGATGAGGAATTTTGACCAAGAGTTGGGCGTAATTCCTAAAGCTGTTGGTCCAGTTTCGGTGTACTGCGACAACACTGATGTCATTGCTCAGGCAAAGGAACCAAGGTCTCATCAAAGATCCAAACACGTACTGAGGAAATACCACATCATCCGGGAGATTGTGGAAAGAGGAGACATCACTGTCGAGAGAGTGGCCTCTACAGACAATATCGCTGATCCAATTACTAAGCCCTTGCCAGGACCATTGTTTGACAAACATCGCGAAGCAATGGGATTACGTAGTATGACTAGTTGGCTTTAGGGCAAGTGGGAGATTGAAAGAGTGGGTGCTCGGTTAGCCAACTTGTGGCTAAGGGCTTTTATGACTCTATGTATAAACAATCTTTGTTTAATATAATTTACATTCATTAATGGCATTTTCTTTGTCTTTCTTCATATTGTTATATTGTGATATACTATTGTTGTTTTGATAAAGACCTTGAATATACTATAGTGTAAGTAAGATGAGATATTGAATAAAGAGAGATCACTATTATGAAACACATCTTATAGTCACTGTATATTCTAAACAGTTCCTAGTCAATTGAGCCGTCCGCTAATAAGGATAAGGATCGCTCGAGATTGAGACTAGCATTTGTGATGCCAAGTACCACGTTTCATTGGTCCGCTAATAAGGATAAGGAATCATGGGGCGATGTTGCTAGACGCTCTTACCATGATTCGTTGGGCAAGTCGGAAATCGTTGTTTCGAGTCACAAGGAGTTGTGAGCCCACGGCTAGCTGTATCCCTGAACCATTGAGGGTCACACAAGTAATGGATTACTAAACCCCGTTGAGACAGTTAAATTTAAAGAGTTAAATTTAACGAAAGAGAAGTTGGACTTCTTAACTAAAGGGAGTGGAATTTCCTAAAATGACATAGGGATGGACATTTTTGGAAATCACTGAATTCGGATTCAGAAAAATTATCTTGACTTTAAAAGGTGAAGAAATGGTTTCTGTGCACATTGGTGAAATCGGTTTATCAATCGGAGTCATGATGAATTTTATATTAATTTCTATAATAACAGGCTTGGCTTGTTGGGCTTAAGTTATGGATTGTGGGCCCTAAGGAGTTAGTGTCCTAATACAATTATAACTTAATCCAGTCTAGAAATTATATATAAATACATGTGTAGGGTTCAAAAATTATGACTTTTTCTTCTTGCAATTTTCGAATTACACACAAATATTTTCAAGGGGATTTTTCGAAAATCCTCTACTCCCTTTTGAGAAAATTCGGTCTGTGATTTTTCTGAAAAATCACTTTTTGAATTAACAGATCAATCTGTTTATTCTCTACGATAAACATCTGATTGATTTCTAGTGCAATCAATCAGAGGGTTTTTGTTTTCTATTCGTGGACCTAATTTCGGAGATTGATCGAGCAAGTCATCGGTTCCCGGGATTTACAAGAAGAGCAGATTATGGAGTCCATAATCAAGCCTTAGCTTGAAGAGGTAAAAATATTTAATTGTGAATTTATATTTTTACTTGCAAGATTTTAATCGTTAGGATTTGATACCCACGATATGGAATCGTTCCATATCGAAAAAATAAAATTTTTTAAACTTCCGCTTCTCCGAGTATCACATCCGTGTGATCAGAGAACGCGTGTTCCAACAAGTACCACATTTCATTGGTATGGAACATAGAGATGTTCAAAACATGCAAATGGATATTAATATGATGAATGATCAAACTAACCTATTCGGATTTTCCAAATGGTTTTTATTAATTGAGTGGATAAGTCCGCGGTTTTGGTTGTACACAATTAGTCCTTATTACTTGAAACATCGTGGAGACTCTGTAAGCTAGTATTGTACTTTGACTCGTTTACCGACTCTATTGGGTGTCAGGATTGGGTACAGTTACGACACATATAGGAGTCGATGCTTTGTTGTCAAGGATTCACCACACGCTTGCAAGTGTGGATATCCTATGTGATCTGAGGAGATATTAGTGTGACAAATCTCTGGCCAGAGTACTCGATGTGATTTAGGTTACTTGGTTTCCTAGTAGCACATGCGATGTCACTATTTGATCTTCAATATGCATTGCATAGTTATCGAATCTCGAACGACTCTCGACGTACCAATGGTTGTTGATTCGATCGGGATATTTGGATGAAGGGACCGTACTACACGCTAACCAAACCCTATTGGTTCTTGCAGACACTATCACTGATACCTAGGGAATCATGGGGCGATGTTGCTAGGCGCTCTTACCATGATTCGATGGGTAAGTCGAAAATTGTTGTTCCGAGTCACAAGGAGTTGTGAGCCCACGGCTAGCTGTATCCCTGAACCATTGAGGGTCACACAAGTAATGGATTACTAATCCCCGTTGAGATAGTTAAATTTAAAGAGTTAAATTTAATGAAAGAGAAGTTGGACTTCTTAACTAAAGGGAGTGGAATTTCCTAAAATGACATAGGGATGGACATTTTCGGAAATCACTGAATTCGGATTAAAAAAAATTATCTTGACTTTAAAAGGTGCAGAAATGGTTTCTGTGCACATTGGTGAAATCAGTTTATCAATCGGAGTCATGATGAATTTATATTAATTTCTATAATAACAGGCTTGGCTTGTTGGGCTTAAGTTATGGATTATGGGCCCTAAGGAGTTAGTGTCCTAATAGAGATATAACTTAATTTAGTCTAGAAATTATATATATATATAAGTGTAATTTTCGAAAATAACATAGATTCCAACCTTGAGTTTTCGAAAATCACACAAAATTAAAAGAGGGTTTTTCAAAAATCCTCTCTCCCTTTTTGAGAGAATTCAGTCTGTGATTTTTATGAAAAATTACATTCTGAATTGACAGATCAAATCTGTTTAATCTCTACGATAAACATCTGATTGATTTCTAGTGCAATTAATCAGAGGGTTTCAGTTTTCTGTTTGTGGACCTAATTCCGGAGATTGATCGAGTAGTCATGTAATGCCCCGATTTTATATTAATTGCGTTTAATCGAGATAATCAGAGTTTTCAGTATTTAAGGATCCTTTTAATATCTCGCAGGGGTTAGTTTGCAACTTTGGATAAATAAAGGACTGAAATGCAAAAGATAGATTTTATATATATTATCCTAAGGCAACTTGCCTCCCCATCACATCACATCATTTCTCTCCTTCCTTCCCTCTCCATTCGTATGTACTGAAGCAGGAAGCCATGGGAATCGATTTCTCAAGCTCTTCCTTTCCCCGATTTGCTCGATCCGACCGTTAGATTTTCATTCCGAGTTGAGATTCATGATCACCGCGACGAGGGCTTCGTTTAGACGTAAGTTTTTCTTCGATCTCTTGAACTTCGATTTCGTTGGGTTGTCAGAAATTGATAATTTTGGAGTATGTCGTTCTTGAGCTAGTATAGATCGTGTATTCGAATTCGGTTTGGAAAAAGAACGAAGTTTGGATTTTATATGAATTTTTGGAGTTATTTTTGAAAATGGTGATTTTGATTGAGGTTGGATTTGAGTTGTTTTGATGGATTGTGTTGATGATTGAGTTATTGTGATGTTGTTGGATGGTTTGTATTTTTCCGGATAGTTAGTTTATAGCCGTTATGCCGTCGAAATCGAGTTTGAGTTATCGATTTTGGACTACCGGTTCTGTTATTTTGGTTTGATTTCGAGTTATTTGAATTATTGAGATTGTTATTGAATCCGCATCCGTTGTTTTGACAGTTGTTTGAAGGATTCGAAGTTAAAGTTTTGGAGGCTTAGTTGTCGATTGAAGTTTTAAGACGGTATATGATTAGTTTTGTCGACTTTGAGTCTGTAAGCCGAATAGATTTTGAACCCAGTTATTTTTGTTTGACAGGTTTTCTTGAAGCCTCGAGAAAAGGTAAAAGTCGACATTGAAATGAATGGGAACGAATACTCGAGATCGACTTATTCTCGAGTTCCCGAAAATCACATACCGCTTGTTTATTTGCTTGCGTGAACTTGATTTAGTTATTGATGCACTTGCATTCATATTGAGCCGACTTTCGATTCGTTTTGAAATGAGACATTTTAGAGAGCTATATCGAAGTGGCTTTGGATTTCGAGTTTTTCCAATTGCCAGAATACTTCTTATAGTTGCTTTAAAGTCTAGTGGATCGAGTTGATCGACTTCCACCGCAAAATGGTGCATAGGTGAGTTGTCGTGAAGACTTGACCCTGGGATCCCAACCGAGTACCGATCGATTTTATGATTATCTGACTTGATAATCTCGACTTTTAAATCAATGCATTCATTCAATATCATTTCGATGTTATGATTTATGTTGACACATTTCGATTGAGGTGTTTACTTGATATTGCATGCCTGTCTCTTTTACTTAGAAATTATATTTCTAACCGGTTTATCCGGCTGTTGTCTTTGTTTGTATGTGTACTTGGTAACAAGAGGATCAGGAGCTGGACCAAGTCATTTGGGTTAGCTCGGGGTGTGACGATAGACGTGAGACACCGTGTTGTAGGGTCGAGTCGAATGATCTATTTTGAGTTTTGTTGAGTCGTTTGAACTCCTTCTTAGAACTCGACATGTTGTAATTTGGAAGAACTTAGTCTATTGCATGATCTACTCTCCTTTTGTATTTTGAATATCTTATGATTGTTGAATCATTAGTTGGATCATGTCGGAACCTTTCCGGGTGTTATTTTACACTTTTGAGGTCTTTTTGGAAGCGAATTCAGCAGGCTATGCGCGCCCGCGCGCCCTGCACCTCCCCGGGTAGGACGCCATGCGCGCCCGTGCCTAGGGAGGCGCGCCCAGGGCAGGGGCTATACGCGCCCGTGCCTAGGGAGGCGCGCCCGCGCGACCTTTTATAAAAAAAAATAAAAACGCGCTCGTGTTCGATTTTGTTTAATTATTCGTTATTAGAGGATTAGAAACGGGGTCTCACATTAAGTGGTATCAAAGCGATAAGATTCTTGGAGTCGAACTAGAGTGAGTGGGGTAGATTGAGTCCGCATGAATTGAATTCTCGCATGTGATTGATTTATTTAAACGATTATTTTAAATATGTGCGAGCATGCTTTATTGATTCTTGGATTAATTGAATTACATGAGTTGTGGTTTAATTTATAAAGCATGAATTATGTGATATATATCTGTCATTGTATATCGTTGAGATTCTTGAGTTCTCAGAGCAGAGTTTTGAATACCGAGGTTTTGAGGTTGAGATTGAGATTGAGTTTGAGATATTGTGTCCTAACCCTTGATATCAGATGGAACCTCGACGATCTTTGAGAAGGAATCAACCACCTTTGACTCCTCCTTCTACTGAGAATCCGCCGCCAGTGATAACTCCTCCGAATGATCAGGATAGTACAGGAGTGGATCAGTTTGATGCAACTGCAACCTTGATGGAGACTCTTCTGAAGAGGTTTCGATCTTTCCGACCGCCTAATCTATCGGGTACCGAGAACTTTGTTGCTTGTGAAAGTTGGCTAGATGAAATGGATGAGCTCTTTGATTCCCTCAACTATAACGATGACCGCAGAATCAGGTTAGTCAGTCATCAGTTACAGGGTGTTGCCAAGAATTGGTGGACCACGACCAAGAGGGCCAACGAGAATCGAGGCACCGTTATCACTTGGAGTTTGTTCAAGGCCGAGTTCTACAAGCGTTTCTTTCCTGTCTCGTATCAAAAGGAAAAGGGTGCCAAATTTGCGAATCTGAAACACGGAAACTTGAGTATTGAGGTCTATGTGAGCAGATTTGACAGTCTCTTGAGGTTTGCACCTCACGTTGCAGATAATGAGGAAGCCAAGGCCGACCATTTCATAAATGGCTTGAATCCTGAGCTTTTTACCTTGGTCAATACCGGAAGACCCAACAACTTCGCAGATGCTATGGATCAGGCAAAGGGAGCCGAAGCCGGATTCTTGATGCAACGAGGTAATCTGGTAGCTCCACAGCCGCAACAGAGGTCCTTTCAGAATCAGCCTGTTCAGTTTCAGCCTCAGCAGTCTAAGTATCAGTACCAACCTTCTCCGCAGTCGAATCAGTCTCAGAGGGTTGATGGAGGCAACAGTAGTAGAAACAGGTGAGATCAGTATCGGCCGAAGGGGAAGAATTTCAAGAAGTCAGGGAGCAACTCATCGAGTTCCAGTGGTTCTAGTCAGTTCAGTTCTGGACAGAGTTCAGGGTTTTCTGGAGTTTCTTGCAGCAAGTGTGTAGGACGTCATCCGAGTGATCAGTGTCGAGGCATGTTTGGTAGTTGCAACATCTGCCAGCAGCCAGGTCATTTTGCTAGAGTATGTCCTCAGCGAGGATCCGATAGAGCTCAGAGCGGCAGTTCTTCTCGACCGCCAGCTCAGCCCGAGAGATCAGCTTCTGCATTCCATTCCTTTCCGCCTCAGCAACAGAATCATCAGGGAGGTAATCAGAACCAGAACCAACCTCCATGACAACAGGCGAGGGTGTTTGCCTTGACAGAAGATCAAGCCAATGCAGCACCAAATGATGTGATAACAGGTAATTGTTCGATCTTTGGTTATCCTGCGTTTGTGTTGTTTGATACAGGTGCTTCTCACTGTTTTATTTCTGAAAGATTTGTCGTGATGCATGATTTAATTGCTGAGCCATTATCTGATGTTGTTGCTATTACTTCACCTTTGGGTGGAGGAATTATTTCGGTGAGAATGGTCCGAAATTGTGTGATAGAATCCGAAGGGAATTCGATTGAGATTGACTGCATCGTACTTGGATTATCTGATTTTGATTGCATCATTGGGATTGGTGCCCTAACCAAGTATAGGGCGACAGTAGATTGCTTTCCGAAATTTGTTCGTTTCAGGCCTGAGATGGCAGATGATTTGAAGTTTTTCGGTAATGGTTCTCGATCCAAAATTCCTTTGATTTCTGTGTTAACCATGTCTCGTTTACTACAGAAAGGAGCAGAGGGATTCTTCATTTATGCTTTGGATATTCAGAAGTTTAGCCCTAAGTTGTCTGAGATACCGGTGGTTAGCGAGTTTTCGGATGTGTTTCAAGATGAGATTCCTAGTTTGCCGCCTATTCGAGATATCGAATTTAGCATTGATCTTGCGCCAAGTACTCAGCCTATCTCGAAAGCACCTTATCGGATGGCTCCATTAGAATTGAATGAGTTGAAGGAGCAGTTGGAATATTTGATTGCCAAGGGATACATCCGACCTAGCGTATCGCCTTGGGGTGCTCCAGTACTTTTCGTGAGGAAGAAAGACGGTTCTATGCGACTTTGCATCGACTACCGCCAGTTGAATCAAGCGATGGTTAAGAACAAGTATCCTCTTCCGAGAATTGATGACCTTTTTGATCAACTGCAAGGTTCTTCAGTGTACTCGAAGATAGATCTGAGATCAGGGTGCCATCAGCTGAGAGTTCATGACGAGGATGTGCCTAATACAGCTTTCAAAACCAGATATGGGCACTTCGAGTTTTTAGTCATGCCTTTTGGTTTGACCAATGCTCCAGCAGTGTTTATGGGCCTGATGAATCGCATCTTTCAGTGGTATTTGGACGAGTTCGTCATAATCTTCATTGACGACATTCTGATCTATTCTAAGTACCGTTTTGATCATGCCGAGCATTTGAGAATCGTATTGCAGACCTTGCGATCCGAACAGTTTTATGCTAAGCTATCAAAGTGCGAGTTTTGGTTGGACCGAGTGGTTTTCTTAGGCCACATTGTATCGGGAGATGGAATATCTGTGGACCCCAATAAGATCGAAACAGTTATGAATTGGCAGAGACCGACATCAGTACCAGAAATCCGAAGCTTCATGGGTTTAGCGGGGTATTATCGCCGATTTATCGAGGGATTCTCTTCCATTGCAAAGCCGATTGCTCAGTTGACCTAGAAGAATGCACCGTTTGTTTGGTTCGATCAGTGTGAGGCTAGTTTCTTTGAGCTGAAGAAGAGATTGACCAGCGCTCCGATCTTGTCTATTCCATCAGGTACTGGAGGTTTCTCTGTGTACTGTGATGCTTCTCACCGTGGTCTTGGATGCATTCTCATGCAGAGGAAGCACGTCATAGCTTATTCTTCGAGGCAGCTAAAGCCTCACGAGACTCGTTATCCGATCCATGATCTCGAGCTAGCTGCAATCATGTTTGCTTTGAAGACTTGGGCCATTACCTGTATGGCGAGTCGTTTGAGATATTTTCTGACCACAAGAGCCTGAAATACTTGTTTTCCCAGTCCGAGCTGAATATGAGATAGAGGAGATGGATGGATTTGCTTAAGGACTTCGACTGTGAGATCAAGTATTACCCTGGGAAGTCGAATGCAGCCTCAGACGCTCTTAGTCGGAAGCTTTGTTCTTTGTCTCTTTCTACGATTGGTGTCTCTCGTGTTGGAAAACTGGCGTTCAGATCAATCACGATTGATACCCGGTGCAGCGGAAGTTTAAAAATTTTATTATGGAACAATTCCATATTGTGGGTATCAACCGTTCAACGATTAAATTATAAGTGTGTGTAAAATTTAAATAACAATTATTAAATTTTACCTTCAATCTCGAATCGAGATTATTGGACTCCAACAGATTTCTCTGCTCTTGTTGTCTCTCCCTGGAACCGATGAACTCCTTCAATCAGGTCCACGAATGGAGGTTTAATCCCTCTGATAGATTGCACTAGAAAATCTATCAGAAGTTTTCTGCGAAGAGAATAACGAATTTGATTCGCTTATTCCAGACTGCAATTCAAAATCACAGACCGGAATTTCTCTGACAGAGAGAGGGAGGGGTCGGCCGAAATATTCTTGAGAAGAGGCTAGGGTTTCGAAATTTTTCTCTCAAAATTATGACCAGTTGTCTGTAATTTCTGTACTGCAATAACTTATTTATAATGCAGGCCACTAACACCTTAGGGCCCATTAGTCATAAGTTGAGGCCCGACAAGCAAAGCCCGCATGTTCAGAAATTAATATAAAATTCATCCTGACTCCAATTTATAAACCGATTTTACCAATGTGCACAGAAACCATTTCTGCACATTTTAAAGTCAAGATAAATTTTTCTGAATCCGAATTCAGTGGTTTCCAAAAATGTACATCCCCATGTCATTTTAGGAAATCCTACTCCCTTACTCTTATTTAAGAAGTCCAACTTCTTTATTCATTAAATTTAACTCTTTAAATTTAACTATCTCAACGGGGATTAAAAACTCCATTACACTGTGTGACCCTCAATGGTTCAGGGATACAGCTAGCCGTGGGCTCACAACTCCTTGTGACTTGGAACAACGATTTCCGACTTGCCCAACGAATCATGGTAAAGCGCCTAGCAACATCGCCCCATGATTCCCTAGGTATCACTGATAGTGCCTACAAGAACCAGTAGATTTTGGTTAGCGTACAGTACGGTCCCTTCATCCATATATCCCGATCGAATCAACAACCATTGGTATATCGAGAGTCGCTCAAGATTCGATAACTATGCAATACATCTTGAAGATCAAATTAGTGACATCGCATGTGCTACTAAGAAACCATTTCTTAAATCACATCAAGTACTCTGGCCAGAGATTCGTCACACTAATATCTCCTCAGATCGCATAGGATATCCACACTCGCAAGTATGTGGTGAATCCTTGACAACAATGCATCGACTCCTATATGTGTTGTAACTGTACCCAATCCCGACACCTGATGACCCCCATAGAGTCGGTAAACGAGTCAAAGCACAGTACTAGCATATAGAGTCTCCATGATGTTTCAAGTAGTAAGGACTAATGGTGTACAACCAAAACCGCGGACTTTATCCACTCGATAAGTGATAACCACTTGGAAAGTCCGCATAAGGTAGTTCGATTATTCATCTTATGAATATCCATTTGCATGCTTCGAACATCTCCATGTTCCCTACCAATGAAACGTGGTACTCCGCATCGCAAATGCTAGTCTCAAACTCGAGCGATCCTTATCCTTATTATCGGACGGCTCAATCGACTAGGAACAGTTTAGAATATACAGTGACTATAAGATGTATTTCATGATAGACATCCCCATGTTCTACCACATCTTACATACACTATAGTATATTCAAGGTCTTTATCAAAACAACAATAGTATATCATAATATAACAATATGAAGAAAGATAAAGTCATTGCCATTAATAAAAGTGTAGATTATATTAAACAAAAGATCGTTTGTACAAAGAGTCATCAAAGCCCATAGCCACAAGTTGGCTCACTGGGCACCCACTCTTTCAATCTCCCACTTGCCCTATAGCCAACTAGTCATACTACGTAGACCCATTGCTTCGCGATGTTTGTCAAACAATGGTCCTGGCAAGGGCTTAGTAAGCGGATCAGCGATATTGTCTGCAGAGGCCACTCGTTCGACAGTGATGTCTCCTCTTTCCACAATCTCCCGGATGATGTGGTATTTTCTCAGTACGTGTTTGGATCTTTGATGAGACCTTGGTTCCTTTGCTTGAGCAACGGCACCCGTGTTGTCACAGTACACCGGGACTGGACCAACAAATTCAGGAATGACGCCCAACTCTTGGACGAACTTCCTCATCCAAACGGCCTCTTTAGCAGCATCTGATGCTGCAATGTATTCAGCCTCAGTGGTGGAATCCGCTGTGGTGTCCTTCTTGGAACTCTTCCAAGAGACAGCACCGCCATTGAGCATGAACACAAATCCAGAGGTTGACTTCGAGTCATCCATGTCACTTTGGAAGCTAGAGTCGGTATAGCCTTCCAATTTCAGATCTCGTCCTCCATATACCATGAACATATTCTTAGTCCTTCGTAAGTACTTAAGAATGTCCTTCACGGCTTTCCAATGCATTTGACCAGGATTAGCCTGATATCTGCTCGTGACACTCAGAGCAAATGCTACATCCGGTCTGGTAGATATCATCCCATACATGATACTACCTATAGCTGACGCATATGGTACATGTGTCATATTCTCTATCTCTGCATCAGTCTTGGGACACATAGACTTGGATAAAGAAACTCCATGACACATGGGTAGATGTCCTCTCTTGGACCCATCCATTGAAAACCGTTTCAATATGGTGTCGATGTAGGTTAATTGAGTGAGTCCTATCATTCTCTTAGATCTATCTCTATAGATCTGTATCCCAAGAATGTAGGATGCCTCACCCAAATCCTTCATCGAGAATCTACCTGATAACCATATCTTTGTTGACTGCAACATCCCTACATCATTCCCAATGAGTAGGATGTCATCAACATAAAGTACTAAGAATGTCACAGCATCCTTAACTACTTTCTTGTACACGCACGGTTCCTCCGGGTTCTTGATGAAACCAAAATCTTTTATTGTTTCATCAAATTTCTGGTTCCAACTTCTTGATGCTTGTTTTAGACCATAAATTGATCTCTGAAGCTTGCATACCTTATGCTCGCTTCCCATGGATGTGAACCCCTCTGGCTGCTTCATATAGATTTCTTCCTTAATGTCTCCATTAAGAAAAGCAGTCTTCACATCCATTTGCCATATCTCATAGTCATACCATGCAGCTATGACAATAAGGATTCTTATGGACTTGAACATTGCAATTGGTGAAAAAGTTTCATCATAGTCAACTCCTTGTCTTTGAGTGTAACCTTTCGCCACCAATCGCGCCTTGTAGGTCAATACCTTACCATCAGGCCCAAGCTTTCTCTTGTAGATCCATTTACACCCTATTGGAACAATTCCATCAGGAGGATCTACTAAAGACCAAAATTGGTTTGTATGCATTGAATCCAATTCAGACTGCATAGCTTCAAGCCATAAATTTGAATCCGCATCAGAAATTGCTTCCTTGAAGTTTCTTGGATCACATCCAATGTCGGGTTCATCTTGATCCCCTTCAAGAAGAAGACCATATCGAACAGGAGGTCTAGAAGTTCTCTCGGATCTTCTAGGTTCAGGCGTGTCCAGTAATGGTTCCTGAGGCGTAGGATCGTTATTTTGTATTTCGGGTTCTTCTCGAACTTCTTCGAGTTCCATCATCTCGCCTTTCTTATCCAATAAGAACTCCTTCTCCAAGAAGGTGGCATTCCTAGAAACAAACACCTTTGTTTCAGCAGGATAATAGAAATAATATCCGATTGAATTCTTCGGATACCCTACAAAATAACATAAGCTGGATCGACTATCCAACTTATCTCCCACTGTCCGCTTCACGTAAGCAGGACATCCCCAAATCCTCAAGTACGAATACTTAGGAGCTTTGCCATTCCATAACTCGTATGGTGTTTTGTCCACTGCTTTAGTGTGGACGTTGTTCAACAACAATACCGCCGTTTCAAGCGCATAGCCCCAAAACGAAGGTGGAAGCTCAGTGAAGCTCATCATGGATCGAACCATGTCCAACAAAGTTCGATTACGACGCTCCGATACACCATTCAGCAGTGGTGTCATAGGAGGAGTCCACTGAGAGAGAATCCCATTCTCTTTCAGATAGTCCAAAAACTCGGTACTCAAGTATTCTCCACCTCGATCCGATCGAAGTGCTTTAATACTTTTACCTAGCTTGTTTTCTACTTCAGCCTTGAATTCTTTGAACTTTTCAAATGCTTCAGACTTATATTTCATTAAATATAAATACCCATACCTTGAATAATCATCAGTAAAGGTAATGAAGTAGGTGTGGCCATATTGAGTCCCAACTCTAAATGGACCACAAACATCTGTATGGATCAAATCCAACAGATTTTGACTACGATCAGGTTTCCCCTTAAAAAGAGATTTAGTCATTTTCCCCTTTAGGCAGGATTCACAAGTAGGTAGAGAGTTAATATCAGACATATCAAACATGCCCTCTCCCACTAGCTTGTTCATCCTCCTTGAGGAAATATGACCTAGTCTAGCGTGCCAAAGGTTTGCCGGGTTTTGACTATCGATTTTCCTTTTGTTTGTTGTCGCCGGTTTATCAATATAATTTATTGGAACGTCTTTTGGTTTTAAGTTGTATAGATCGTTTTCAAGTTGTCCATTTCCAATCAAACATTCATTCTTGTAAATATTGCAAATCCCATTCACAAAATTGCAAGAATAACCATCTCTATCTAGCATAGAAACAGAAATAATGTTTTTAATTAAATCCGGAACAAATAAAACATCTCTTAATAATAACTTAAAACCATTCTGCAAAGTTAAACAAACATCTCCAATGGCCGTAGCTTCAACTCTGGAACCATTCCCGAGCCTCAGCTGGGTCTCACCCATTCTAAGCCTGCGACTTCTTGTCATCACCTGCAAATCATTGCAAATGTGAGATCCACATCCGGTATCCAATACCCAAGAAGTAGTATTAAGTGAAATGTTTATTTCAATATAGAACATACCCTTTGCAGTTCCCAACTGCTCTAGATATTCCTTGCAGTTGCGCTTCCAATGACCCGGCTTCTTGCAGTAATGGCAAACATCCTTGGATTTTTCCATTTTTGAAGCCTTTGTCTTGTGCTTCTTCTCGGGCTCGACTTTCTTGGGTGGGGCAGAACGTTTCTTGCCCTTCATACTTGGCCCCTTCTTAGCAGAAGATGAGGAGCCCACCAAGAAAGCTGGCTTATCCTTCTTAAGTGTGGATTCATATGTCACAAGCATATTGACCATCTCTTCAAGGGTGGCCTCTATCTTGTTCATATTAAAATTTACCACAAATCCGTCAAACGAAGAAGGAAGAGACAGAAGCAGTAAATCCACGTTGAGTTCATGCTCCAACACCAAATCAAGGGTCGCTAACTTTTGTATGAGCCAAATCACTCGTACCCCATGATCACGGACCGAAGTCCCTTCACGCATGCGACACGTCATTAGCTCCTTAACAGTAGCGAACCTTTCAGCCCTCGATTGAGCCCCAAAAAGTTCCTTGAGTTGAGCGTGAATGTCAGCAGCATTCACGGTGTCCTCAAATCGCCTCTGGAGTTCATCAGACATCGAGGCTTGCATATAGCATTTGGTCTTGATGTCATGGTCCCACCATGCATCAAGTTTGGCCAATTCCTCCGGACTTACGTCAGCTGGTGCTTCCTTCGGAGGTGATTTCTCTAACACGTAGAGCATCTTCTCCGAAGTCAAGACAATCTTCAACTTCCGGAACCATTCCGTATAGTTTGCGCCAGTCAACTTGTTTTGTTCGAGGATCGAGAATAATGGATTACGCGAATTCATTGTATGAAATACTGAAAAGAAAAACAGACATATATCAATGATTGTTTAAGCAATTTACTAAGACATAAAATAGGCGAATTTAATTTTATGAATCTCACTCCCACTATTTTAACGATTTCACTACCCTCTAGTGAAAACGGGAAACTTTTTCCTTAGTGAGAACATGGAGTCCAATTGACAAACTTATGGTCCCGAATAATATCAGCCAACCATAATTCTCAAAAGGTAGAGCCCAATTGCTTCCAAAGCAACCCCCATGTGTTTACCTCATGTCCAATAAGGGCCCAATAATATGACGCCGTTTAAAGTGACATGTCAAGATGACCCATCAATATTAAGTTGTGATGGACGGTCGCCATGTGGATCCCCCAATAATATGAGCCGATCCCATGGGAGTTCCACCCAACTTACAACATTTGTCGATCCAATGTACAGCTTTCCGACGAACGGGCCCCCCCAATAATATGAGCCGGACCGTATCCGCGGGTAGCATCTCATACATTGACCGTTGATGGAAGGTAGGAATATTTAAACAAATTTAAATTTCCTTTATTTATCTTGATATTAATTTTAAATCATATTTAAAATGAGGGATTTTTAATTATAAAAATTTGTCTCATCAATTTCAAATTATTGCATGCTTGCCGGATTCACGCAATTATGTCTAAAACATGCATACAATCATAATATCATATATTATATAGGATGATCGATTCCATTTCTAATTGACCCGTGGTTGCCAATCACGAGTCTTAGTCCAATCCTAGGTAATATGCAGTATGCAATGCAATCCTATTACATGTGCTTCCAATTTACATTTCTTCTGTCTTTATTGTCTGCTGGGCCCACCATCTTCAAATCTTGATCTCCCACTAAATCTAATGTATTTACAATAAATAACAATGACAACTAGGGGATACATTTTTTAGGGGGTGGGAACGGGCCATAAACCAAGCCCACTTTTATTACATATGACATTTATACTGGGCCATAAACCAGGCCCATTAATAAAACCAACAACAATAAAAACAAATGTAAATTCCTAACATACACCTACAAAATTGGTCATGGCAATCGATCATCCTTATCCAATAACATTTAATTCAAAATTAATTTATTGGATAACATGCAATGGCAATTCAAATTTAAACAGGATAAAATCATATTTTATATATAAAATCTCATTTTACATATAAAATCATATTTTATCTCTTTATCAAATAAAATCATATTTTATCTACAAAATCCAATTTTATAGATAAAATCATATTTTACTCAATATATTCATAAGATCAAATCTTATCATCAATTGTACCAAAAATAATTGATTTCAAAATTCAATTTAAGGATAAAATATTAAAATTTTCCAAAAATTCAAATTTATCAAAAAATCAATTTTAAAGTTTACGGACTCGAACAATTCGATCCGAAATCTCGTGAACCAATCAAAAACAATTTTTGACCGGACCAAAAATAAAATTTTAACACATTAAAATTAATTTTAAATAAAAATTTAATTTTTCCCGCGGGCCGCCCGGGACACTCCCGGGCCGGCCCGCACCCGTGGGCGCGGGCCGGGGCAGCCCGGCTGCCCCTTTAGGGCAGCAACAGTTGCTGCCCTGGCGGCGCCGTGCGCCGCCCTGGGCAGCGCCCAGCGCTGCCCTGCGCAGCGCCGAGCGCTGCCCTGGCGGCGTTGAGCGCCGCCCCTGGGCGCCGCCGTGCGCCGCCGTGGGCGCCGCCGTGCGCCGCCGTGGGCGCCGCCGTGCGCCGCCCAGGTCAGCAACAATTGCTGCCCCACCGGGCAGCGATCCAATTGCTGCCCGGGTTTTGCCCCGAAAATTTTTTTTTATTTTTATTTAAAAATATTTATTTTGTTTCAAAAACCGAGACTCAAAAATTTTTGTACAATCGATTAATTTAATCGTTTGATCTGAGCAACCTGGCTCTGATACCACTGTTGGAAAACTGGCGTTCAGATCAATCACGATTGATACCCGGTGCAGCGGAAGTTTAAAAATTTTATTATGGAACAATTCCATATTGTGGGTATCAACCGTTCAACGATTAAATTATAAGTGTGTGTAAAATTTAAATAACAATTATTAAATTTTACCTTCAATCTCGAATCGAGATTATTGGACTCCAACAGATTTCTCTGCTCTTGTTGTCTCTCCCTGGAACCGATGAACTCCTTCAATCAGGTCCACGAATGGAGGTTTAATCCCTCTGATAGATTGCACTAGAAAATCTATCAGAAGTTTTCTGCGAAGAGAATAACGAATTTGATTCGCTTATTCCAGACTGCAATTCAAAATCACAGACCGGAATTTCTCTGACAGAGAGAGGGAGGGGTCGGCCGAAATATTCTTGAGAGGAGGCTAGGGTTTCGAAATTTTTCTCTCAAAATTATGACCAGTTGTCTGTAATTTCTGTACTGCAATAACTTATTTATAATGCAGGCCACTAACACCTTAGGGCCCATTAGTCATAAGTTGAGGCCCGACAAGCAAAGCCCGCATGTTCAGTAATTAATATAAAATTCATCGTGACTCCAATTGATAAACCGATTTTACCAATGTGCACAGAAACCATTTCTGCACATTTTAAAGTCAAGATAAATTTTCCTGAATCCGAATTCAGTGGTTTCCAAAAATGTACATCCCCATGTCATTTTAGGAAATCCTACTCCCTTACTCTTATTTAAGAAGTCCAACTTCTTTATTCATTAAATTTAACTCTTTAAATTTAACTATCTCAACGGGGATTAAAAACTCCATTACACTGTGTGACCCTCAATGGTTCAGGGATACAGCTAGCCATGGGCTCACAACTCCTTGTGACTCGGAACAACGATTTCCGACTTGCCCAACGAATCATGGTAAAGCGCCTAGCAACATCGCCCCATGATTCCCTAGGTATCACTGATAGTGCCTACAAGAACCAGTAGATTTTGGTTAGCGTACAGTACGGTCCCTTCATCCATATATCCCGATCGAATCAACAACCATTGGTATATCGAGAGTCGCTCAAGATTCGATAACTATGCAATACATCTTGAAGATCAAATTAGTGACATCGCATGTGCTACTAAGAAACCATTTCTTAAATCACATCAAGTACTCTGGCCAGAGATTCGTCACACTAATATCTCCTCAGATCGCATAGGATATCCACACTCGCAAGTATGTGGTGAATCCTTGACAACAATGCATCGACTCCTATATGTGTTGTAACTGTACCCAATCCCGACACCTGATGACCCCCATAGAGTCGGTAAACGAGTCAAAGCACAGTACTAGCATATAGAGTCTCCATGATGTTTCAAGTAGTAAGGACTAATGGTGTACAACCAAAACCGCGGACTTTATCCACTCGATAAGTGATAACCACTTGGAAAGTCCGCATAGGGTAGTTCGATTATTCATCCTATGAATATCCATTTGCATGCTTCGAACATCTCCATGTTCCCTACCAATGAAACGTGGTACTCCGCATCGCAAATGCTAGTCTCACTCTCGAGCGATCCTTATCCTTATTATCGGACGGCTCAATCGACTAGGAACAGTTTAGAATATACAGTGACTATAAGATGTATTTCATGATAGACATCCCCATGTTCTACCACATCTTACATACACTATAGTATATTCAAGGTCTTTATCAAAACAACAATAGTATATCATAATATAACAATATGAAGAAAGATAAAGTCATTGCCATTAATAAAAGTGTAGATTATATTAAACAAAAGATCGTTTGTACAAAGAGTCATCAAAGCCCATAGCCACAAGTTGGCTCACTGGGCACCCACTCTTTCATCTCGATTGATTGAAGATTGTTGTACTTCTGATTTGGAGTTTGAGATCGATAGGAGATCCATCAGAGTTTTTGCGATTCAGGCCGAGCTAGAGTTGTTTCAGTCGATCAGAGAGGCACAGAGATCAGATCCGAGTATTCAGAGTTCGATAGAGAGAGTCCGATCAGGTCATCAGTCAGAGTTTCAGGTCAAGGATGACGTTTTGTTTGTGAATAGCCGTATTGTTGTGCCCGATGTTTCTGAGTTGAGACAGCGTATTCTTCGAGAGGCGCATTGCAGTCGGTTCAGTGTTCATCCTGGAGGCCGGAAGATGTATAATGACTTGAAGGCTCAGTTCTGGTGGAAGCAGTTAAAAAGAGACGTCACGAGGTTTGTATCCCGTTGTCTGAATTGTCAACAGGTGAAAGCCGAGAGGAAGAAGCCTGGTGGATTACTGCACAGCTTGCCAGTCCCGGAATGGAAGTGGGATCATATCTCTGTGGATTTTGTCACGAAATTACCACGTTCAGTCAGAGGTTGTGATGCGATTTGGGTTGTGATTGACCAGTTAACGAAATCTGCTTGTTTCATTCCTTACCGTATGACATACCGTCACGATCAGATGGCCGAGTTGTATGTCAGAGAGGTTGTGAGATTGCACGGCGTGCCGAAGTCGATAGTATCAGATAGAGATCCGAGATTCACTTCTCACTTTTGGCACAGTCTACAGGAGGCTTTGGGTACTCGTTTGCACTTGAGCACAACATATCACCCTCAGACCGACGGTCAGTCCGAGCGTACGATCCAGACCTTGGAGGATATGCTTCGGGCTGTAGTGCTTGATTTTGGCTCAGGTTGGCAAGATTCCTTACCTCTAGTGGAGTTTTCGTACAATAACAGCTTCCAGACGAGCATTGGAATGGCACCTTTCGAAGCTTTGTACGGGAAAAAGTGCAGATCTCCGTTGTTTTGGGACGAGATTTCAGAATCACCTGAGTTGGGTCCAGACATGATTCGTGATATGGCAGAGTAGGTGAAGTTGATTAGAGTCAGAATGAAGACAGCCCAGGATCGACAGGCCAAGTATGCGAACATCAGACGTAGAACACTGTGTTTTGAGCAAGGAGACCGTGTATTTCTGAAGATTTCTCCATTCAGAGGCACTGTCAGGTTCGGGAAGAGAGGAAAATTGTCACCGAGGTTCATTGGACCGTATGAAATTCTGGAAAAGATAGGCGATCTCGCCTATAGGATTGCTCTTCCTCCGTCTCTTTCAGGCATCCACGATGTGTTTCATGTTTCGATGCTACGGAAGTACCATCCGGATCCGTCCCACGTTCTTCAGCCAGATGAGGCCGAATTGGATGAGACTTTGAGTTACTTCGAGCGACCGATTCAGATTCTTGACAGAAAAGAGAAGCAGCTCAGAAGCAAGTCAATTCCATTAGTGAAGATTCAGTGGAGTCGTCACGGAGTTGAGGAAGCGATTTGGGAGACCGAATCCGATATGAGGCAGCGATTTCCAGAGTTGTTCGTTTGAGGTGAGTTAGACTTCAATATGGTTCTTTCTTGTTCAGTCTGTGATCTATCAGATTTCGAGGACGAAATCGAATCTTAGAGGGGGAGAATTGTAATGCCCTGATTTTATATTAATTGAGTTTAATCTAGATAATCAGAGTTTTCAGTAATTAAGGATCCTTTTAATATCTCGCAGGGGTTAGTTTGCAACTTTGGAGAAATAAAGGACTGAAATGCAAAAGATGGATTTTATATATATTATCCTAAGGCAACTTGCCTCCCCATCACATCACATCATTTCTCTCCTTGCTTCCCTCTCCATTCGTACGTACTGAAGCAGGAAGCCATGGGAATCGATTTCTCAAGCTCTTCCTTTCCCCGATTCGCTCGATCTGACCGTTAGATTTTCATTCCGAGTTGAGATTCACGATCACCGCGACGAGGGCTTCGTTTAGACGTAAGTTTTGCTTCGATCTCTTGAACTTCGATTTCGTTGGGTTGTCAGAAATTGATAATTTTGGAGTATGTCGTTCATGAGCTAGTATAGATCGTGTATTCGAAGTCGGTTTGGAAAAAAAACGAAGTTTGGATTTTATATGAATTTTTGGAGTTATTTTCGAAAATGGTGATTTTGATTGAGGTTGGATTTGAGTTGTTTTGATGGATTGTGTTGATGATTGAGTTATTGTGATGTTGTTGGATGATTTGTATTTTTTCGGATAGTTAGTTTATAGTTGTTATGTCGTCGAAATCGAGTTTGAGTTATCGATTTTGGACTACCGGTTCTGTTATTTCGGTTTGATTTCGAGTTATTCGAATTATTGAGATTGTTATTGAATCCGCATCCGATGTTTTGACAGTTGTTTGAAGGATTCGAAGTTAAAGTTTTGGAGGCTCAGTTTTCGATTGAATTTTGAAGACAGTATATGATTAGTTTTGTCGACTTTGAGTCTGTTAGCCGAATAGATTTTGAACCGAGTTATTTTTGTTTGACAAGTTTTCTTGAAGCCTCGAGAAAAGGTAAAAGTCGACATTGAAATGAATGGGAACGAATACTCGAGATCGACTTATTCTCGAGTTCCCGAAAATCACATACCGCTTGTTTATTTGCTTGCGTGAACTTGATTTATTTATTGATGCACTTGCATTCATATTGAGCCGACTTTCGATTCGTTTAGAAATGAGACGTTTTAGAGAGCTATATTGAAGTGGCTTTGGATTTTGAGTTTTTCCAATTGCCAGAATACTTCTTATAGTTGCTCTGAAGTCTAGGGGATCGAGTTGATCGACTTCCACCCCGAAAGGGTGCGTCGGTGAGTTGTCGTGAAGACTTGACCTTGGGATCCCAACCAAGTACCGATCGATTTTATGATTATCTGACTTGATAATCTCAACTTTTAAATCCATGCATTCATTCAATATCATTTCGATGTTATGATTTATGTTGACACATTTCGATTGAGGTGTTTACTTGATATTGCATGCCTGTCTCTTTTACTTAGAAATTATATTTCTAACCGGTTTATCCGGCTGTTGTCTTTGTTTGTATGTGTACTTGGCAACAGGAGGATCAGGAGCTGGACCAAGTCGTTTGGGTTAGCTCGGGGTGTGATGATAGACGTGAGACACCGTGTTGTAGGGTCGAGTCGAATGATCTATTTTGAGTTTTGTTGAGTCATTTGAACTCCTTCTTAGAACTCGACATGTTGTAATTTGGAAGAACTTAGTCTATTGCATGATCTACTCTCCTTTTGTATTTTGAATATCTTATGATTGTTGAATCATTAGTTGAATCATGTCGGAACCTTTCCGGGTGTTATTTTACACTTTTGAGGTCTTTTTGGAAGCGAATTCAGCAGGCTATGCGCGCCCGCTCGTCCGGAAGGTGCGCCCGCGCGCCCTGCACCTCCCCGGGCAGGACGCCATGCGCGCCCGCGCGCCCATGGCAGGGGGCTATACGCGCCCGCGCCTGGGGAGGCGCGGCTGCGCGACCCTTTATAAAAAAAAAACAAAAACAAATTTTGATTCGATTCTATATTGGCTCTCGTGTTCGATTTTGTTTAATTATTCGTTATTAGAGGATTAGAAACGGGGTCTCACAAGTCATCAGTTCCTGGGATTTACAACAAGAGCAAATTTAATCTGTTGGAGTCCATAATCAAGCCATAGCTTGAAGAGGTAAAATATTTAATTGTGATTATTATTTTACTTGCATAATTTAATCGTTAGGATTTGATACCCATGATATGGAATCGTTCAATATAAAAATTTTTAACTTGCGCTGCACCGGGTATCAGATCTATGATCTGAAAACGTGTTCCAACAGAATGCATAACAAAACATAAAACATAAGCCACATAACAGAAGCTCAATCAATAAGCAAAGTACAAGTTCCACATGCTAGAATAAGTATTGATGCAAGAATGTGATTTTAAGGGAAACTCAAGAACCAACTGTCCCGAGTATGCTATCCCGCTAACGATGACTGCTTTTACCTTTCAAGGCAAGTAGTTCCAACTCTGGAAAAGCTTGAAACCTAAACAATAATCAACGGCTCAAGGAAAACTCTTTACCGATCTTCGTCCAACTCTTGATGATCAACAGCTGTTAACTCCGGGCTTGAAAACTCAAAACGAAACTGTTCAGATGCAAATAAATGATCAATAACCACGATCAACATACAAGACAAGTTCAACAACTCAAAACGGTTCGAAATCTCAAAACTCAAACTGACGGCATAATGGCTATAAACTGAACAAACTGGAAACGCAGAGAGCATTTCAATATCGATATCAACTCATATCAATGCCCAAAACAACAAAAATAAAGGAAACCCATCAATCTCAAACTCCAAAGTTTCGAACAAGGCTTCCAAAAATCAAAACAATTCCGAACGTCGCTCTATTTCAAAACCGATAGATAATAAACGATTAGAACTCTGCCAAGAACAACATACTCGAATATCAAATGATGCTAACAACATCCGAAAAATAGAATGTATCTGATCGTAGAAAAACTTACGATATAATGGAGCTCTCGCTGTAGTGATCGCTAATCTGCCTTCAGAAATAAATTACAACGGCCGGATCGAGCTCGGACTGAATTTCCAAAGCTTGGAAAAGCTTCAAAGGCGTTTCAATGGAGGTTCTCGGTTGGGGGAGGAAGGAGGAATGGAGAGAATAGTCAGCCCAAGCAAGATAATATAAGAAATCCAAAATTTGCGTTTTAGTCCCTGAAATTTCCAAAATTTGCAAATAGACCCCGATAAATATCAAAACGGCCCACGACTTCTGAAAACTCTGATTATCTCAAATAAGCTCAATAAAGATAAAAACGGGGCGTTATAATTCTACCCCCCTAAGAAGAGATTTCTTCCTCGAAATCAATACGAATCACAACTAATAAGATATAATAAAGAACTAAAGACGGTAAGAAGAACTCACGTCATCCGAATAACTCCGAAAATCGATGTCTCATGTCAGATTTTGTCTCCCAAGTCACTTCCTTGACCCCGTGACGGCTCCACTGCATTTTCACCAACGGAATCAACTTGGATCTGAGTTGCTTCTCCTTCCGATCAAGGATCTGAATTGGTCGTTAAAAATAGCTCAAAGTCTCGTCTAACTCGGCTTCGTCAGGCTGAAGAATATGAGAAGGATCTGGATGATACTTTCGCAGCATAGAGACGTGAAAAAAGTTGGAATACCCGATAAAGACGGAGGAAGTGCAAGTCTGTAGGCAAGATCGCCTATCTTCTCGAGAATCTCGTACGGTCCGATGAATCTCGGAGATAACTTCCCTCTCTTGCCAAATCTGACAGTACCTCTGAAAGGAGAAATCTTAAGGAATACACGGTCTCCCTACTCGAAACTCAGAGGTCTACGTCTGACATTTGCATACTTCGCCTGTCTATCTTGAGCTGACTTCATTCTAGACTGAATGATCTTAACTTGCTCCGCCATATTTCTAAGCATATCCGGTCCCAAATCAGGTGACTCGGACAAATCATCCCAAAACAACAGAGATCGGCATTTCTTACCGTACAATGCCTCAAAAGGCGTCATACCGATACTCACTTGGAAGCTGTTGTTGTAAGAAAACTCAACGATAGGCAAAGAGTCTTGCCAACTAGTGCCAAATTCTAGCACTACCACTCGCAGCATATCCTCTAACGTCTGGATAGTCCGCTCTGACTGTCCGTCGGTCTGAGGATGATAAGCTGTGCAATCGAGTACCAAGTGCCTCCTGAAAACTGTGCCAGAAGTGCGAAGTGAATCTACGGTCTCGGTCTGAAACGATCGACTTCGGCACCCCATGCAATCTCACAACATTGCTAACATACAACTCAGTCATCTGATCATGATGATACATCATCCTATACGGAATAAAACATGCAGAATTCGTCAATCGGTCGATCACTACCCAAATAGCATCGCATCCTCGAACTGATCGCGGTAGCTTCATGACAAAATCCATAGAAATGTGATTCCATTTCCATTCAGGAACAGATAGACTGTGCAACAGACCACCAGGTCACTTTCGCTCTGCATTCACTTGCAAACAGTTCAAACATCGTGATACAAACCTCGCAACATCGCTCTTCATTTTCTTCCATCAGAACTAGTTCTTCAGATCGTTGTACATCTTACGACCTCTAGGATGAACACTGAACCGACTGCAATGAGCCTCTCAGAGAATACGCTGTCTCAACTCCGAAATATCAGGCACAACAATACGGTTATTCACAAACAAAACGTCATATCTAACCTGGAATTTAGACTGATGCCCAGATCTGACTTTCTCCACTGAAACCTGAATGCTCGGATCAGACTTCTGTGCTTCTTTCATCGCAATAAACAACTCCGGCTCGGCTTGAATAGTAAACACTCCGATAGTCTTCCTATCTGTTTCAAACTCTAAACCAGAAGTGCAACAATCATCGATCAACTGAGAAACACCAATAGTAGAGAGAGATAAAGAACAAAGCTTTTGGCTCAAGGCATCTGCAACTGCATTCGACTTTTCCGGATAATACTTGATTTCACAGTCGAAATCCTTCAATAGATCTAACCATCTTCTATGTCTCATATTCAGTTTTGCCTGTGAAAACAAGTACTTAAGACTCTTATGATCAGGAAAGATCTCAAATGAATCACTTTAAAGATAGTGACGCCAGATCTTCAGAGCAAAAACAATTGCAGCTAGTTCAAGATCATGAACCAGATAACGAGTCTCGTGCCGCTTCAGCTGCCTTGATGCATACGCTATCACATGCTTATGCTGCATAAGAACACATCCCAAGCCATGGTTAGAAGCATCGCAATACACGGTAAAACCTCCAGTACCTTTCGAGATAGACAGAATCGGAGCACTGGTCAGTCTCCTCTTCAGATCAACAAAGCTAGCCTCGCAATCTGCATTCCAGATAAAAGGCACATTATTCTGTGTCAGCTGGGAAATCGTCTTGGTAGAGAAACCCTCGATGAATCGGCGATAATAACCAGTTAAACCCATAAAGCTTCGGATATCAGGTACTGATGTCGGTCTAGGCCAATTCATAACCTCTTTAATCTTGCTGGGATCGATAGAAATCCCATCTCCAGAAATAATATGACCGAGAAAGACGACTCGATCCAACCAGAATTCACATTTAGACAGTTTGGCAAACAACTGCTCAACTCGCAAAATCTGCAAGACGATCCTCAAGTGCTCTACATGGTCAGTACGGTTCTTCGAATAGATAAGAATATCATCGATGAAGATAATAACAAACTCATCTAAATAACGCTGAAAGATACGGTTCATCAAACCCATAAAAACCGCTGGAGCGTTAGTCAAACCGAACGGCATGACTATAAACTCGAAATGACCATACCTTGTTCTGAATGCGGTCTTAGGAACATCTTCCTCTCGCACTCTCAGCTGGTGATAACCTGACCTCAGATCAATCATTGAATAGACTGAAGAAACCTGCAGCTAATAAAAAAGGTCATCTATTCGGGGTAAAGGATACCTCTTCTTGAATGTAGCCTGATTCAGTTGACGATAGTTGATACAGAGCCACATAGAACCATCCTTCTTCCAAACAAACAGAACAGGAGCACCCCAAGGCGATACACTAGGTCTGATGTATCCTTTGGTAATCAAATCCTCAAGCTGCTCCTTCAACTCTCTCAATTCAATTCGGTGCCATACGATAAGGAGCTTTGGAAATAGTTTGAGTACCTGACACTAAGTCAATGCTGAATTCGATCTCTCGAATAGGCGGCAATCTAGGAACATCTTCCGAAAACACATCCGCAAAATCTCTAACGACTTATATATCAACCAATGCTGGGCTAGATTTCAGTACATCAACTGCATAGACCAAAAATCCCTCTGCACCTCTCTGTAACAAACGAGTCATAGATAACACTGAAATCAAAGGAATTCTAGATCGAGAACCCTTACCAAAGAATTTCCACTCGTCTACCATTTCAGGTCTGAACCTGACAACTTTCATAAAACAATCGACTGTTGCCCTGTACTGGGTTAAAGCATCTATACCAACAATACAGTCAAATTCTGACAGCCCAAGTACAATACAGTCGAATTCTAACAAGTTTCCCTCAAAACAGAGTTCACAGTTCCTGACTAATCGGACAAAAACAATTCCTCCACCCAAAGGTGAAGTAACAGCTACTACAGTAGGCAAAGCATGCAATAACACAAATTTCTCAGAGATAAAGGAATGGGAAGCACCTGTATCTATCAAAACATGAGCAGAATAACCAAAAATCTAATAGTTACCTGCTATAACATCGTCAGGTGCTGCCTGAGCCTGATCCTCTGTCAGAGCAAAGACTCGTGCCTGCTGTCTCGGAGGCTAGTTCGCACCAAGGTTACCTCCCTGTCTGTTCTGCTGCTGAGGCTGGAAGGAGTGAACTGCAGAAGACTGTCTCTCAGGCCGAGCTGTAGGTCTAGATGAACTCCCACTCTGAGCTCGATCTCTACTACGCTGAGGGAACACCTTGGAAAAATGTCCCGGTTGCTGACAGGTGTTGCAGTTACCAAAGACTCCTACACACTGATCTGGTGAGTGTCTAACTCCACACTTGCTGCAATACAAGGATGATGATCCAGAACTGTGTCTTGAATCGAATTGCTTGGAACCACTGGAACTAGAAGAACTGTTCCCATGCCTCTTGAACTGTTTCACCCTTGCTTTGTACTGATCCCTTCTGTTTCCCCCACTGTTTCCACCTTCGTACCTCTGCTGTTGGTTCTGATACTGAGGTGGCTGATTCTGATGCTGAGATGGTTGGTTTTGAGACTGCCTCTGCTGCTCAGACACCATCTGATTACCTCTCTACCTCCACAAGCCTGCTTCAGCTCCCTTTGCATGATTCATGGCATCCGCAAAGTTATTTGGCCTAGCAGTGTTCACCAACATGAAGATGTTGGGATTCAAGCCGTTGATAAACTGATCGGCTTTGGCTTCTTCACTGTCGGCAATGTGTGGTGCAAAATGCAACAGACTATCATACTTGGCTACGTACTCCTCAATGTTCAGATTCTCTTGCCTTAGATTGGCAAACTCTGCTCCCTTGTCCTTTCGGTATGAAACAGGGAAAAACCGCTTATAAAACTCAGTTTTGAAAAGAGACCAATTGACAGTTGTACCTCTGTTCTCCAAGGATCTTTTGGTCGTGATCCACCAGTTCTTGGCCACACCACGAAGCTGATGAATGACTAACCCGGTTCGGCGGTCATCTGTATAATCAATGGAATCGAACAACTAATCAATGTCATCCAACCAACTCTCATAGTTAACTGGATTCTCAGTACCCATCAACAACGACAGATTAAATGACTGAAACCACTTCAGCAAGGTTTCCATAGGAGTAGCTGTAGCATCCAACTGATAAAATTCAGTACTAGCTTGCTCAGTTGTAGGAATAACTGGCGGTGGGTTTCTGTTAATCACTCTAAGAGGACCCATCTGATAATCAAAGGTTAGGAATCAAGATACTCAAACGCTACGATTTCAGTGCCCTTACAACCACTTGGAATGCCGGATACCCGTCGATAACAAAAACAGTTATATCTCAAGTAGTTCATGCTTTATAAATTAAATCACAAAATCATGTAATTCAATTAATTCTCAAATAATAAAGCATGCTCACATGGAATTAAATAAACAATTAAATAATTCAAACAAATGCGAGGAGCCAATACATGCAGACTCGAACTACCCCGCTCACTCTAGTTCAACCAAAAATCTTAACTCTTTGATACCACTTAATGTGAGACCTCGGTTCTAAACAACTAATCTCGGATTAAACAACAAATAATCAAACCAGAACCCAAGATTAAAAGCAAGTCAAAATTTTTTGTTTTTTATAAATAAAAGGAATGCCTCGCGCCCGCGCGAGATGGCGCGCGGGCTTCTCGACCCGAGCCCAGCCGAGGGCTCGCGCCTGTGCGAGGTGCAAAGCTCGCGCGCACACGGGCCAAAAAAACCGAGGCCCACGAAAATCCTCGCGTGCGCGCGAGGCACCACCTTGCTCGCGCGCGGAAGGCCTGGGCAGAATGCTCAGGCTAACAAAAAAAGATCTCGCGCTTGCTACTAACGTGCATTCAATTACATACACTAAAACAGGGTGTAGAGAATACACAAAAACAAACAAGCTTTCATAAAGCCTAAGATCAACAAGAATCTAAATCGATACAACACCAACATGCTTCGATTCTAGATTACAATCCGAATACAAAACAAATTCGAATAACAACATAACAAGTTCGAGTTCTAACATGCATCAATCTTAAACTAGATAAACATGATGATTCGACTTCTAAACCGAGTCCCACTACTAACTCTCCCTCTTGCTGTTAACCAAGTCTTTGTTGACTCGATCCTGCCCCGCCTGTTTCCAAGTATACATACAAAACAAAGCAATAGCCGGATAAACCGGTGAGAATGATAATCCCAGTAAAAGCAACATAACAAGTAATACAACAACAAACATGCTTTCATGGCAACAACATAATAAATATCAACGTAATGAAATGCATGTCTTTAAATCGGGATATCAATTCTAATAAACGAGGGATTACTGTTGTGCTTTTGGTATCCTGAGGATGAAACCACGCAACGACTCACCGACTCTCCCAATCGAGGTGGTGTCACGTATCTCAATCCCCTAGACTTTGGTGCGACTATAAGGAGTATGCTGACACTCGGTGAACTTATACAAACCAGGACACTCGCAACATAGCCCCCAAAACGTCTAAACAAAAAGGGATGTTCTGCCCGCTGAAATCAAAGTTGGCTCAAGATGAATGCATAACAAAACATAAAACATAAGCCACATAACAAAAGCTCAATCAATAAGCAAAGTACAAGTTCCACATGCTAGAACAAGTATTGATGCAAGAATGTGATTTTAAGGGAAACTCGAGAACCAACTATCCCGAGTATGCTATCCCGCTAACGATGACTGCTTTTACCTTTCAAGGCAAGTAGTTCCAACTCTGGAAAAGCTATAACAAAAGATTGTATCAACAACTATGCAACCTAAACAATAATCAACGGCTCAAGAAAAACTCTTTATCGATCTTCGTCCAACTCTTGACGATCAAAAGCTGTTAACTCCGGGCTTGAAAACTCAAAACAAAGCTGTTCAGATACAAATAAATGATCAATAACCACGATCAACTTACAAGACAAGTTCAACAACTCAAAACGGTTCGAAATCTCAAAACTCAAACTGACGGCATAACGGCTATAAACTGAACAAACTGGAAATGCAGACAACATTTCAATATCGATATCAACTCATATCAATGCTCAAAACAAAAAAAATAAAGCAAACCCATCAATCTCAAACTCCAAAGTTTCGAACAAGGCTTCCAAAAATCAAAAAAATTCCAAACGTCGCTCTATTTCAAAACCGATAGATAATAAACGATCAGAACTCTGCCAAGAACAACATACTCGAATATCAAATGATTCTAACAACATCCGAAAAATAGAACGTATATGATCGTAGAAAAACTTATGATATAACGGAGCTCTCGCTGCAGTGATCGCTATTCTGCCTTCAGAAATAAATTCCAACGGCCGGATCGAGCTCGGACTGAATTTCCAAAGCTTGGAAAAGCTTCAAAGGCGTTTCAATGGAGGTTCTCGGTTGTGTGAGGAAGGAGGAATGGAGAGAATAGTCAACCCAAGAAAGATAATATAATAAATCCAAAATTTGATTTTTAGTCCTTGAAATTCCTAAAGTTTGCAAAATAGACCCTGATAAATATCAAAATGGCCCACGACTTCTGAAAACTCTGATTATCTCAAATAAGCTCAATAAAGATAAAAACGGGGATGTGACATTTCACTGATGTATTGAGGTCCGACATCAAGCATGATGTTTCCATGGCAGATGTGACGAAGCACAAGGTAGCGGTTATTCGAGCGTGCCAGTCCGAGAATGGGAGGAAGGAGATGCAGGCTGACTTCTAAAAGTAGAAGCAGTTCCAGCAGTCATCTAGAGAACAATTTTCCAGTGAAGAAGTCTTATTTTGGGTCGTCTAAGGGATCAGATTCTCCTAAACTGCATCAGCAGCACTAGCAGCAGCAGAGGCCGCAGGGCCAGCAGCATTAGGGGACAGTTTCTCCTAGCACTGGAGGGGTACCTTTCTACAGACAGCGTCAGAGGCCACATTCTGGAAAGTGTTTGGTTGGCTCAATCAGGTGCTACCATTGCGAGGATTCGGAACGAGCTCGAGGAACTGTCAGGGCGAGGCAGACCATAGGGCGCTTGTTAGTGGTGTAGGCTGAGGATGCAGATCATGATACTTCTCTTATCTCGGATAATATTAATTTGTGTTCTTAAATTCAGTTATTGGGATGCTTAATTAATATATGCATTGGAAATTTCTTGACTATTGTACTTGTGTTTTAGAAATGGATGTGTAGGATGAGAATTGGGAATTTGTTAAATTAGCATGCTCAGGATTGAACTTAGGATGTTAATTGGTTGCTCTAGAGGAACGGTCTACATCTGTTGGAAAATCTTTTGCGTATAGGGAAAATTATCATTAGAGATATTGTTACGTTTGTGTTGCTAGATTCTGGAGCTACACATTCTTTTATCTCTCAATAGTTTTTGAGGATTTTTAGTAATTGTTTGCTATAGGTTAGATGTGAATGTTGGGTCGGAGAGAATGTTTTGAGAATTCTCTTAGAGATTTGATTGATTGCTATTGAGGAATTCAAATTTCATTTTTCTCAGGAATCGTTGAGTCAAATGATTCGGGTGAAGGGTACTATTGAGAGCTGAATTAGTTTGTTGACATCGGATTATGCCTTGGGATTTTATTTCTTTTTCGTTGAGTGCGTGCGGATTTCCTCGTGTGTAAGCCACGCTGACAACCTTGATTTTGATTTGTATTGATGATGGGCATGATGTCATACCTGATTTGATATTGATTGATTGGCTCGTATCCCTTGTTCATGGAGCCTTGAATTGATTCGCTAACCCCTTGTATTAGGCTGCAAACGAAATGTTTCCTTTTAGCAGATTTGTTTTTCAGATTATTGTATTTTGATATTGTTTTGAACCATCTCTCTTTGATTTCGATCTGATTATGACCCAACAAGTTATTTATTGAGCTGAGTTATACTGAACGTCGTCTTGACATTATTTTGGCTCGTAACTGATAGTGATTGTTAGCACCATTAGAATTTAGTGTTTGGCGGGCACCAGATAGAATCGAGAGACTGTTGATATCGAGGTTTTGTTGAGAGCCTGTTGTTATTGAATTTCAAGGCTCTTAGGAGTCGAGATTACCTTTAGTGGAGTTCACCTATAACATCAGTTGACAGGCGTCCATAGGTATGGCTCCATACGAGTATTTTTTGAAACAAGGTATAGATCTTCCGTGCATTGGAACGTTGTTGGAGAGAGGATTCTATTAGGTTCCGAGTTAGTTCAGCAGACTACAAATATCGTAATTTGAATTTGGGACAAGATAAGGGCCACACAGAGTCGTCAGAAGAGTTATGCTGACCGACGACTACGATACCTCGAGTTTTCTTTTGGAGACCATGTGTTTGTGAGGATTATGCCCATGAAGGGCGTGATGCATAATGGATTTGAGCCTCTGCAATTGGCGTCAGACTTGTCGTCCGAGGAATGACTAGAGCATACCTTTGTACGGGAGGAGCAGAGACTTAGAACGCGAGTTTTTCCCTTGGTCAAAGTTCGGTGGTAGAATCAGTCAGAGGAGGAGGCTCTCTGGGAGGCCGAGGTTGTTATGCGGACGTATTGTCCAGAGCTTATCGGTACTTACTCCAATTTCGAGGACAAAATTCCATTTAGGGGGGGGGGGGGGGGGAGAGTTGTAACACCCCAAAAATTTATTACCGAATTAATTGGCAATTAAAATAATTATTGAGTTGGAAAAAAATAATTATTACTGCCAAATGAGTTATATAGTGTATTTACAAAATACACGTTTCAATTAGTCAATGGGTTTGACTATTTCTGGATATCTGGTAATATTGGCATTTTTGAGATAATTATTGAGATAACGGAATTAAAATAATTATTTATGCCAGATAATATAATTTAGAAGAATATTTGACCGAGTTGACTGGTAAAAGTCTTTGTTGACTCGTCATGGTCTAAGTGAGACTCAATAATTAATTTGAGAAATTATAATTCTAATTGACTAGTCAAAGTCAATAATTTCAAAAATTAGTGTTAATAGTTGTGGGTTGTGTGTACCAGAAAAATTTCAGAATGGAGACTAATTTTACCAGTTGGATATCAAATAAATTAGTACAGATCAAAAAATTATCGGTTTGCTATAAATCTCAAAACACACACTAAAACACACTCAATAAAACACAGATATCAAAATTTTGGCCCAAATTCTCGATTGGTACTGTAGCGGCACATGTTTTATGGCTCGTCGGACGTTCACCGGAACTCAGATCAAGAATCCGAACAGTTATAACCTAGGGGAGATCAAGAAGATTCCAACGGTACCAAGAAATCAAAGTTTCAACGGTTGGATTGCCTTGAATCGTCGATTTACAGTCACGGTTTTACTATTCATCGTCTTCCTCAGTGAGATTTTCGATTCAAGCTCGGTTTTGTTGATTTAAAGGTACTAGATTATGCTTTGAGATGTTAGATCATTTCCTGAGATTATTATAGCATTTTCCGTGGAAAAAGCGTGCAGATCGGAGCTCGGAAGATTCGCCAGAATTGGACTATTTTTCTCAGATCCCGGCCGCGTAAGATCTCTGTTCCGGTCGTGGCTTTTATGGTTAAAATCTCCTTGTTGGGATCTACAACCCTGCCAAATTTCATAATTTTTGGAGTAGTTATGCATCGCCGCCGCCGGACCGCCGCGTCACCGCCATCTTCTTCGATTTTCCGGTGACCTCTGAGATGTTAACCATTTTTGACCGGTTCGACATGATGATTCCAAATATCAAAGTTTCGAGTCGAGATTCGAAACCGTTAAGCACTGAGAGCGCAATAAAGTTCGATAATTTTTGGTCAAAGTTTGACCAGAGTTGACAAGGGTTGACTTTTGACCATCATATGATTTTTCGCAGATCGAAAGCCCGTTGAGGATAATTAGAGGCTGAAATCAGCAGATTAGGGATTTGATCTTCCAGAATTGGATAATTATGAGGTTCCCAAGTCCCGATATGCACAACCGCATCCGTATAAGTTTTCTGTGCGTTTTAAACGCAATGGCATGTTATACCCTTCCTTTCTCACATCATTTAGATCAGTATATTCACTATTTTGATTATTAAATCGTGTTGTTGCATTTGTATGTGGATATGGTAACTCAAATTTTAACTCATGTATCATTCGTGTTTTTATGTATTGTGAATGATTTTTCTGTCATGACTAGTTTTTAGTTATTGTTCACTGGTTTGATGGATGGGTCAGGTTCCTTTGGGTCTTGGTTTAAGATAGCTTTAACTAGTGTCGGCTAGGTGAACAGTGGGATGGTTGTAAGGTTGTCTAACTAGCAGGCAGGACTCGGGCAAGTAGGTTTTCCGGTTCGGGTCAAGTGAATTAGGGTCATATGTATGGGTCTGGGTCCGGGTTATTTTATTTCGGGTCGGGAAATTTATTTAGGAGTCCAAGTGTTTGGTTTATCCATTGGGCTAAGTTTGTTATTAGGCCTAAGATGTTTATTTAACTTAATTTATTTATTGGGTCTAAGATGTTTATTGGGCTTAATCTATTTATTGAGCTTGAGTTGTTTATTTAAGCTAAAATGTTATTTGGGCTTGAATGAATTGATTTAGTTATTGAGTCAAGCTTATTGGGCTTAAGATAGTTATTGGGGGCTTAATTTATTAATTGAGCTAAATTCATTAATGAGCCTAAGTTGTTTAATTTATTTGGTTGAGCTAAATTCTAAGTCGGTCTAAGTACTATTGAGTCAATCTAAGTCTGATTTGGGTAATTTTAAGTGTGATTGAGCTAGTCTAAGTATTTTTGGACCAGTATAAATGTTAATGAGTCAGTCTAACTTTAAGGACTTTAGTTAAAGGGGGTCAGCAACTCGAACTAGTCAGTGACAAACAAAATAGTCTGTAAATATATATTTAATAGATGTATATGTATATTTTGATATAAGTAAGATGTTTATGGAAAATGAATTAAATATATATTTATGGGCATAATTTTAAGGAAAATGATATTTTTAAGTTCATGATTAATGCATGTCTTTTATGTTAATATTAAGGGCATGTAAAAGAAATTTTTTTGGAAAGTTGATGTGAATTGTGGCAATTATGTTCAGGAGCCTACGGATCCCCATGTTAAGGTTGGGTGAAGTGGCATAAGAGGCGTAGGGAATCTCCGTGTTAAGGTTGGGTGAACCTCGCCGCCACGTACATTAGTTTATAGATTGAACAATCGTTTATGTTAATGGTCACACTTAACTGATATGACCCACATGAAATGATTTTTATGTTTATGACATGCCAATTCTTATGTTATGTATTATGTTACGTATTATGTTATGATTTATATTACGACGCAGTTTATGCATACGATTTTACGATCATGCATGCATTAGAATCCTCAGGTTATTTTTATATACGTCATGTGCTTGCATGTGGTTTTATTTAGTAGTACTCGTTATTAAAGGTAGAGCATGCTTGTGACGCCCGGGGTGTTGGAGAACGCGGCAATCAGATCAATCAGGATTGATACCCGGTGCAGCGGAAGTTTAAAAGTTTTATATGGAACGATTCCATAATGGGTATCAAAACCTTACGATTAAATTGTGTGTGTAAAAATTAAATAACAATTATAAATTTTTACCTCCAATCTCGAATCGAGATTATGGACACCAACAGATTGCTCTGCTCTTGTTGTATATCCCTGGAACTGATGGACGATCTGTTCTTCAATCAAGTCCATGAACGGATAATTAATCCCTCTGATAGATTGCACTAGAAAATCTATCAGAAGTTTCTACGAAGAGAATTAACGAATTTGATCCGTTAAACCAGACTGTAATTCAAAATTCACAGGCTGGATTTTTCCCGAGTAGAGGGGAGGGGGGCGGCCACCTTTGAGAGAAAAGAACTAGGTTTTCGAAAATTGTGACCTGTTGTGTCTAATTTTTGTACTGTAATAACTTATTTATAATGTAGGCCGCTAACAGCTTAGGGCCCATTAGTCATAAGTTCAAGCCCGACAAGCAAAGCCCGCATGTTCAGAAATTAATATAAAATTCATCATGACTCCGATTGATAAACCGATTTCACAATGTGTACAGAAACCATTTCTGCACCTTTTAAAGTCAAGATAAATTTTTCTGAATCCGAATTCAGTGATTTCCAAAAATACCCATCCCTATGTCATTTTAGGAAATCTTACTCCTCTACTCTTAATTAAGAAGTTCAACTTCTTTGTTCATTAAATTTAACTCTTTAAATTTAACTATCTCAACGGGGATTAAAAATCCATTACTCTGTGTGACCCTCAATGGTTCAGGGATACAGCTAGCCGTGGGCTCACAACTCCTTGTGACTCGGAACAACAATTTCCGACTTGCCCATCGAATCATGGTAAGAGCGCCTAGCAACATCGCCCCATGATTCCCTAGGTATCACTGATAGTGCCTGCAAGAACCAATAGATTTTGGTTAGCGTACAGTACGGTCCCTTCATCCATATATCCCGATCGAATCAACAACCATTGATAAATCGAGAGTCGTTCGAGATTCGATAACTATGCAATACATCTTGAAGATCAAATAGTGACATCGCATGTGTTACTAAGAAACCATTTCTTAAAACACATCATGTACTCTGGCCAGAGATTCGTCACACTAATATCTCCTCAAATCGCATAGGATATCCACACTCGCAAGTATGTGGTGAATCCTTGACAACAAAGCATCGACTCCTATATGTGTTGTAACTGTACCCAATCCCGACATCTGATGACCCCAATAGAGTCGGTAAACGAGTCAAAGCATGGTACTAGCATATAGAGTCTCAATGATGTTTCAAGTAGTAAGGACTAATGGTGTACAACCAAAACCGCGGACTTTATCCACTCGATAAGTGATAACCACTTGGAAAGTCCGGATAGGGTAGTTCGATCATTCATCGTATGAATATCCATTTGCACGCTTCGAACATCTCTATGTTCCTTACCAATGAAACGTGGTACTCTGCATCGCAAATGCTAGTCTCAAACTCGAGCGATCCTTATCCTTATTATCGGACGGCTCAATCGACTAGGAACAGTTTAGAATACACAGTGACTATAAGATGTGTTTCATGATAGACATCTCCATGTTCTACCACATCATACATACACTATAGTATATTCAAGGTCTTTATCAAAACAACAATAGTATATCACAATATAACAATATGAAGAAAGATAAAGTCATTGCCATTAATAAAAGTGTAAATTATATTAAACAAAAGATTGTTTATACAAAGAGTCATCAAAGCCCTTAGCCACAAGTTGGCTCACCGGGCACCCATTCTTTCAATCTCCCACTTGCCCTAAAGCCAACTAGTCATACTACGTAGACCCATTGCTTCGCGATGTTTGTCAAATAATGGTCCTGGCAAGGGCTTAGTAAGTGGATCAGCGATATTGTCTGCAGAGGCCACTCTTTCGACAGTGATGTCTCCTCTTTCCACAATCTCACGGATGATGTGGTATTTCCTCAGTACGTGTTTGGATCTTTGATGAGACCTTGGTTCCTTTTCCTGAGCAACGGCACCCGTGTTGTCACAGTACACCGGGACTGGACCAACAACTTCAGGAATGACGCCCAACTCTTGGACGAAATTCCTCATCCAAACGGCCTCTTTAACAGCAGCTGATGCTGCAATGTATTCTGCCTCAGTGGTGGAATCCGCTGTGGTGTCCTGCTTGGAACTCTTCCAAGAGACAGCACCGCCATTGAGCATGAACACAAATCCAGAGGTTGACTTCGAGTCATCCACGTCACTTTGTAAACTAGAGTCGGTATAGCCTTCCAATTTTAGTTCTCTTCCTCCATATACCATGAACATATTCTTAGTTCTTCGTAAGTACTTAAGAATGTCCTTCACGGCTTTCCAATGCATTTGACCGGGATTAGCTTGATATCTGCTCGTGACACTCAGAGCAAATGCTACATCCGGTCTGGTAGATATCATCTCATACATGATACTACCTATGGCTGACGCATATGGTACATATGTCATTTTCTCTATCTCTTCATCCATCTTGGGACACATAGACTTGGATAGAGAAACTCCATGACACATGGGTAGATGTCCTCTCTTGGACCCATCCATTGAAAACCGTTTCAATATGGTGTCGATGTAGGTTGATTGAGTGAGTCCTATCATTCTCTTAGATCTATCTCTATAGATCTGTATCCCTAGAATATAGGATGCCTCACCCAAATCCTTCATCGAGAATCTACCTGATAACCATATATTTGTTGACTGCAACATCCCTACGTCATTCCCAATGAGTAGGATGTCATCAACATAAAGTACTAAGAATGTCACAGCATCCTTAACTACTTTCTTGTACACGCATGGTTCCTCCGGGTTCTTGATGAAACCAAAATCCTTTATTGTTTCATCAAATTTCTGGTTCCAACTTCTTGATGCTTGTTTTAGACCATAAATTGATCTCTGAAGCTTGCATACCTTATGCTCGCTTCCCATGGATGTGTACCCCTCAGGCTGCTTCATAAAGATTTCTTCCTTAATGTCTCCATTAAGAAAAGCAGTCTTCACATCCATTTGCCATATCTCATAGTCATACCAAGCAGCTATGGCAATAAGGATTCTTATGGACTTGAACATTGCAACTGGTGAAAAGGTTTCATCATAGTCAACTCCTTGTCTTTGAGTATAACCTTTCGCCACCAATCGCGCCTTGTAGGTCAATACCTTACCATCAGACCCAAGCTTTCTCTTGTAGATCCATTTACACCCTATTGGAACAATTCCATTGGGAGGATCTACTAAAGACCAAACTTGGTTTGTATGCATCGAATCTATTTTCGACTGCATAGCTTCAAGCCATAAAATTGAATCCGCATCAGAAATTGCTTCCTTGAAGTTTCTTGGATCACATCCAACATCGGGTTCATCTTGATCCCCTTCAAGAAGAAGACCATATCGAATAGGAGGTCTAGAAGTCCTCTCGGATCTTCTAGGTACAGGCGTGTCTATCAATGGTTCCTGAGGTGTAGGATCGTTATTTTGTATTTCGGGTTCTTTTCGAATTTCTTCGAGTTCCATCATCTCGCCTTTCTTATCCAATAAGAACTCCTTCTCCAAGAAGGTGGCATTCCTTGAAACAAACACCTTTGTTTCAGCAGGATAATAGAAATAATATCCGATTGAATTCTTCGGATACCCTACAAAATAACATAAGGTGGATCGACTATCCAACTTATCTCCCACTGTCTGCTTCACGTTAGCAGGACATCCCCAAATCCTCAAGTACGAATACTTAGGAGCTTTGCCATTCCATAACTCGTATGGTGTTTTGTCCACTGCTTTAGTGTGGACGTTGTTCAACAACAATACCGCTGTTTCAAGCGCATAGCCCCAAAATGAAGGTGGAAGCTCAGTGAAGCTCATCATGGATCGAACCATGTCCAACAAAGTTCGATTACGACGCTCCGATACACCATTCAGCTGTGGTGTCATAGGAGGAGTCCACTGAGAGAGAATCCCATTCTCTTTCAGATAGTCCAAAAACTCGGTACTTAAGTATTCTCCACCTCGATCCGATCGAAGTGCTTTAATACTTTTACCTAGCTTGTTTTCTACTTCAGCCTTGAATTCTTTGAACTTTTCAAATGCTTCAGACTTATATTTCATTAAATATAAATACCCATACCTAGAATAATCATTAGTAAAGGTAATGAAGTAGGTGTGGCCATATTGAGTACCAACTCTAAATGGACCACAAACATCTGTATGGATCAAATCCAACAGATTTTGACTACGCTCAGGTTTCCCCTTAAAAGGAGATTTAGTCATTTTTCCTTTCAGGCAGGATTCACAAGTAGGTAGAGAGTTAATATCAGACATTTCAAACATGCCCTCTCCCACTAGCTTGTTCATCCTCCTTGAGGAAATATGACCTAGCCTAGCATGCCAAAGGTTTGCCGGGTTTTGGCTATCGATTTTCCTTTTGTTTGTTGTTGCCGGTTTATCAACATAATTTATTGGAATGTCTTTTAGTTTTAAGTTATATAGATCATTTTCAAGTTGTCCATTTCCAATCAAACATTCATTCTTGTAAATATTGCAAATCCCATTCACAAAATTGCAAGAATAACCATCTCTATCAAGCATAGAAACAGAAATAATGTTTTTAATCAAATCTGGAACAAATAAAACATCTCTCAAAAGTAACTTAAAACCGTTCTGCAAAATTAAATAAATATCTCCCACAGCTTTAGCTTCAACTCTAGAACCATTTCCGAGCCTCAGCTGGGTCTCACCCATTCTAAGCCTGCAACTTCTTGTCATCACCTGCAAATCATTGCAAATGTGAGATCCACATCCGGTATCCAATACCCAAGAAGTAGTATTAAGTGAAACATTTATTTCAATATAGAACATACCCTTCGCAGTTCGCAACTGCTCTAGATATTCCTTGCAGTTACGCTTCCAATGACCGGGCTTCTTGCAGTAATGGCAAACATCCTTGGACTTTTCCATGTTTGAAGCCTTTGTCTTGTACTTCTTCTCGGGTTCGATTTTCTTGGGTGGGACAGAACGTTTCTTACCCTTTGTACTTGGCCCCTTCTTAGCAGAAGAAGAGGAGCCCACCAAGAAAGCCGGTTTATCCTTCTTTAAAGTGGATTCATATGTCACAAGCATATTGACCATCTCTTCAAGGGAGGCCTCTATCTTGTTCATATTGAAATTCACCACAAATCCGTCAAACGAAGAAGGAAGAGATAGAAGTAGTAAGTCCACATTGAGTTCATGCTCCAACACCAAATCAAGGGTTACCAACTTCTGTATGAGCCAAATCACTCGTACCCCATGATCACAGACCGAAGTCCCTTCAAGCATGCGACACGTCATTAGCTCCTTTACAGTAGCGAACCTTTCAGCCCTCGATTGAGCCCCAAAAAGTTCCTTGAGTTATACGTGAATGTCAGCAGCATTCACGGTGTCCTCAAATCGCCTTTGGAGTTCATCAGACATCGAGGCTTGCATATAGCATTTGGCCTTGATATCATGGTCCCACCATGTATCAAGTTTGGCTAACTCTTCCGGACTTATGTCAGCTGGTGCTTCCTTCGGAGGAGATTTTTCTAACACGTAGAGCATCTTCTCTGAAGTCAAGACAATCTTCAACTTACGGAACCATTCCGTATAGTTTGCGCCAGTCAATTTATTTTGTTCGAGGATCGAGAAAAGTGGATTACGCGAATTCATCTTTATGAAATACTGAAAAGAAACAGACAAATATCAGTGATTGTTTAATTAATTTACTAAGACATAAAATAGGCGGAATTTATTTTATGAATCTCACTCCCACTATTTTAACGATTTCACTACCCTCTAGTGAAAACAGGAAACTGTTTTCCTTAGTGAGAACATGGAGTTCAATTGACAAACTATGGTCCCGAATAATATCAGCCAACCATAATTTTCAAAAGGTAGAGCCCAATTGCTTCCAAAGCAACCTCCACGTTTTTACCTCATGTCCAATAAGGGCCCAATAATATGACGCCGTTTATTGTGACATGTCAAGATGACCCATCAATATTAAGTTGTGATGGACGGTCGCCATGTGGATCCCCCAATAATATGAGCCGATCCCATGGGAGTTTCACCCAACTTACAACATGTTTCGATCCAATGTACAGCTTTCCGACGAACGGGCCCCCCCAATAATATGAGCCGGACCATATCCGCGGGTAGCATCTCATACATTGATCGTTGATGGAAGGTAGGAACATTTAAACAAATTTAAATTTCCTTTATTTATCTTGATATCAATTTTAAATCATATTTAAAATGAGGGATTTTAATTTTGAAAATTTGTCTCATCATTTTTTTAAAATTTTGTATGCTTGCCGGATTCACACAATTTTGTCTAAAACATGCATACAACAATAATATCACATATTATATAGGATGATCGATTCCATTTCTAATCGACCCGTGGTTGCCAATCACGAGTCTTAGTCCAATCCTTGGTTATATGCAGTATGCAATGCAATCCTATTACATTGTGCTTCCAATTTACATTTCTTCTGTCTTTATTGTCTGCTGGGCCCACCTCCGTCTTCAAATCTTCATCTCCCACTAAATCTAATTTATTTACAATAAATAACAATGACAAGTAGGGGATACATTTTTAAGGTGTGGGAACGGGCCATAAACCAAGCCCACTTTTATTACATATGACAATTCATATTGGGCCATAAACCAGGCCCATTAATAAATCCAACAACAATATAAACAAATGTAAATTCCTAACATACACCTACAAAATTGGTCATGGCAATCGATCATCCTTATCCAATAACATTTAATTCAAAATTAATTTATTGGATAACATGCAATGGTAATTTTAATTTAAAAGGATAAAATCATATTTCATATATAAAATCTTATTTTACATACAAAATCATATTTTATCTTTTTATCAAATAAAAACATATTTTATCTATAAAATCCAATTTTATACATAAAATCATATTTTACTCAATATATCCATAAGATCATATCTTATCATCAATTGTACCAAAAATAATTAATTTCAAAATTCAATTTAACGGATAAAATATTTAAATTTTCCAAAAATTCAAATTTATCCAAAAATCAATTTTAAAATTTTCGGACTCGAACAATTCGATCCGACGCCTCGTGGACCAATCAAAAACAATTTTCGATCGGACCAAAAATAGAATTTTAACATATTAAAATTTAATTTTAAAATTAAAAAATTAATTTCTTTCGCGGGCCGCCCGGGACATTCCCGGGCTGCCCGCGCCCCAAAGAGCTCGGGCCGGGCAGCCCGGCTGCCCCTAGGGCAGCGACGATCGCTGCCCTGGGCAGCGATCACATCGCTGCCCGGGGCAGCGACCATCGCTACCCCCCCGGGCAGCGATCCAATCGCTGCCCGGGTTTTGCCCGAATTTTTTTTTTTTTTTAAATATTTATTTTGTTTCAAAAACCGAGGCTTAAAAATTTTTGTACAATCGATTAATTTAATCGCTTGATCTGAGCAACCTGGCTCTGATACCACTATTGGAGAACGCGGCGATCAGATCAATCAGGATTGATACCCGGTGCAGCGGAAGTTTAAAAGTTTTATATGGAACGATTCCATAATGGGTATCAAAACCTTACGATTAAATTGTGTGTGTAAAAATTAAATAACTATTATAAATTTTTACCTCCAATCTCGAATCGATATTATGGACACCAACAGATTGCTCTGTTCTTGTTGTATATCCCTGGAACTGATGGACGAACTGTTCTTCAATCAGGTCCACGAACGGATAATTAATCCCTCTGATAGATTGCACTAGAAAATCTATCAAAAGTTTCTACGAAGAGAATTAACGAATTTGATCCGTTAAACCAGACTGTAATTCAAAATTCACAGGCTAGATTTTTCCCGAGTAGAGGGGAGGGGGGCGGCCACCTTTGAGAGAAAATAACTAGGTTTTCGAAAATTGTGACCTGTTGTGTCTAATTTCTATACTGCAATAACTTATTTATAATGTAGGCCGCTAACAGCTTAGGGCCCATTAGTCATAAGTTCAAGCCCGACAAGCAAAGCCCGCATGTTCAGAAATTAATATAAAATTCCTCATGACTCCGATTGATAAACCGATTTCACCAATGTGTACAGAAACCATTTCTGCACCTTTTAAAGTCAAGATAAATTTTTCTGAATCCGAATTCAGTGATTTCCAAAAATGCCCATCCCTATGTCATTTTAGGAAATCTTACTCCTCTACTCTTAATTAAGAAGTCCAACTTCTTTGTTCATTAAATTTAACTCTTTAAATTTAACTATCTCAACGGGGATTAAAAATCCATTACTCTGTGTGACCCTCAATGGTTCAGGGATACAGCTAGCCGTGGGCTCACAACTCCTTGTGACTCGGAACAACAATTTCCGACTTGCCCATCGAATCATGGTAAGAGCGCCTAGCAACATCGCCCCATGATTCCCTAGGTATCACTGATAGTGCCTGCAAGAACCAATAGATTTTGGTTAGCGTACAGTACGGTCCCTTCATCCATATATCCCGATCGAATCAACAACCATTGTTAAATCGAGAGTCGTTCAAGATTCGATAACTATGCAATACATCTTGAAGATCAAATAATGACATCGCATGTGTTACTAAGAAACCATTTCTTAAAACACATCATGTACTGTGGCCAGAGATTCGTCACACTAATATCTCCTCAGATCGCATAGGATATCCACACTCGCAAGTATGTGGTGAATCCTTGACAACAAAGCATCGACTCCTATATGTGTTGTAACTGTACCCAATCCCGACACCTGATGACCCCAATAGAGTCGTTAAACGAGTCAAAGCACAGTACTAGCATATAGAGTCTCAATGATGTTTCAAGTAGTAAGGACTAATGGTGTACAACCAAAACTGCGGACTTTATCCACTCGATAAGTGATAACCACTTGGAAAGTCCGGATAGGGTAGTTCGATCATTCATCGTATGAATATCCATTTGCACGCTTCGAACATCTCTATGTTCCTTACCAATGAAACGTGGTACTCTGCATTGCAAATGCTAATCTCAAACTCGAGCGATCCTTATCCTTATTATCGGACGGCTCAATCGACTAGGAACCGTTTAGAATACACAGTGACTATAAGATATGTTTCATGATAGACATCTCCATGTTCTACCACATCTTACATACACTATAGTATATTCAAGGTCTTTATCAAAACAATAATAGTATATCACAATATAACAATATGAAGAAAGATAAAGTCATTGCCATTAATAAAAGTGTAAATTATATTAAACAAAAGATTGTTTATACAAAGAGTCATCAAAGCCCTTAGCCACAAGTTGGCTCACCGGGCACCCACTCTTTCACGGGGCTGATGAGGTAGGGTGTGATCGCCAGTTCCAAGAGATTGCACGGACAATGAGCGGCTCCTGGTAGGCTTCTAGGCGGAGGGAGACATAAATGAACCGATCCCGTGCCGGAATGAGAGGGATTCTGAGACTGTGTAGGTATGAGATTACATGGTTGAGGAGAGCTTAAAAGATTTCATATGTACTATTCATATCAAGAAGGTGCATCTTCTTTTTGGAAGCTCATCACATAAGAACTCCAAAGTTAAGCGTGCTTGACTTGGGGCAATTATAGAATGGGTGACCCCCTGGGAAGTTTTCCATGGTGCGTATGAGTGAGGACATAAGCACGCTGAAAAGACCCGTCTTGATACAGTGGGGCGTTAAAAATGGTATCAAAGCCGACCTCTCTTAGTACGGTATGGTTCGGGGATGAACCAAGCGGAAGATGGTAGGCATGTGACGCCCGGGGCTGAAGAGGCAGGGAGTGATCGCCGGTGCCAAGAGGTTGCACGGACAATGAGCGGCTCCTGGTAGGCTTCTAGGCGGAGGGAGACATGAATGAACAATTCCCGTGCCGAAATGAGAGGGATTCTGAGACTGTGTAGGTATGGGACTACATGGTTGAGGAGTGCTTAAAAGATTTCATATGTACAATTCATATCAAGAAGATGCATCTTCTTTTCGGAAGCTCATCATATAAGAACTCCAAAGTTAAGCGTGCTTGACTTGGGGCAGTTATAGGATGGGTGACCCCCTGGAAAGTTTTTCAGGGTGCGTGTGAGTGAGGACATAAGCACGCTGAAAAGAACCTTCTTGATACAGTGGGGCGTTACAATGCTGGACCTTTAGGCTCACTATATTTAAATGGTGTGCAAGTGAGTTTTATGTTATTCAGGAGGCTGTGGTCCCGACTGGTGGTGAAGACCTCTGTGCATTCGTGGCAAGCTAGCACACCCGTGACCTTCGCGCTTTTATGTTTCAATGATTATAGGATTGTATCAAATTATTTTCCGCATTTTACGTTATTGAATATTTATGCATGGATTTATAATGTGTTCGAGTGTTTAAGTTTTGACATTAAATTGCTTTTTATTATTTATTAAATTTTATGAAAATCTATTTTTAAGTATAGATGCATATATGTATGGGCATATATGCAATATTTAAAAAAAAATTCCTTCGAGTTTGGTTCGTTTCAATATTTATACCCAATCCAATATTATATTAATATATTGGTTGATAATAAAATTTATAAATAAACAAATGATCTCCTCACAAGTGTGTGTTAAAATTTCAAAGTTTGCAAATTTGAATATATATAATAAGAAATAAAAATCTAACTTGTGATTTTATGACATTTTATGATATTTTATTACTAAGGGAGTAGTAATGAGCCGGTTGGGGGGTGTGATGAAACTTAAAATTTGTAATTATTTATATGTTAAAAAGTGTGTTTTAAAATTAAAGTTTCATTAAAATTATGAAGTTGTATTATTTTAGTGTTATATGTGTTTATATTTAAATATTTTACTAAAAATGTTGTATTTTATGTTTTGCGCAGGTATGGTAAAAATAAAATTACTTAAGTTACAAAGGTCATATTGGAGTAATCTCAAATTCTATAGAATCACAAAAGAGGCATCTTCAACTTTGTAGAAGATAAGAAATTCCAAAAACCTCATTAAGATGATCAAAATAATCAAACATCAAAATGGAGACAGATTTACTTTTACTATGACCAGTTTGGAGTAAAAATATCATAAGTATTTTACCTTTTATCCAAAATGAGTGAATTATATATCAAAACACATATACAGACAAAGGGCTACATGTTATATGTTTTGTGCAAAAGCCAAATCGGAAGTCTAAGATATCAAACATGCCATTAATGTTGGGTCATGGTATTAACATTCAAGGAGACAAGCACCCACCAACTTTACTATTCCACATTTAATGAGTCTTGCTCTCATTTGGCCTATAAATAGATGTATTGTATAAGATTTGTAGTGCGCAAAAATGTAGAAAAATTCTTCACTTGTAAAATAAATATTGTGTGTGTAAGAATAAGAGTTTGAGTGTGCATATTTCTCCAAGTTTAAGTATGAAATTTCTTTTATCCTTACTCTTGAGTCTTATGTTCATGGCAAGCTAAATCCTTTTATGTCAAAGTGAAAAGGTTTCATTGTTGGTCAAGTAAGATTGTTTATATTTTGTATATTCTTTCCTTTTCTATTTTTATTTTTACTAATTGATCTTTATTTGTAGGTATAATTTGGATGATTTATTGTTCTCTATTTACATCAAATACTTGGTACCTTGAATGTGGTTACCTTGATTTGTTGTCTAATATGATACAATAAATACTACAATAATTATATACTATAAATATACATATCAATTTATAATAAAGTCATATATATTTTTTAGAAAATAGCGTGGCTCTGCCGGTTGTTCTAAATAATATATTGTGATTTGATCTAACATTTAATTTTCCGCAACTAACATTTACTTTCTCGCATCTAACATTTACTTTTCCGCAACTAACATTTACTTTCTCGCATCTAACATTTACTTTCTCGTATCTAACATAAAACAAAATTCATATATTTTATTTAAACGATAGTGTGGCTCTGCCGGTTGTTCTAAATGAAATATAGTGATTTGATCTAACATTTAATTTTATGTCAATTTATATTTATGCACTTATATATATATTATGGGTACCATATATTAATTATCGCTTAATCTGATATTAATATAGTGAGAACCATATTATATGATATATTTGTTTAAATATTTAATTGTTCTTTTATGTTTATATTTATGCATATATATATATATATATTATGGGTACCATGTATTAAATATCGGTTAATTTGATATTAATATAGTGGGAACTATATTATATGATATATTTGTTAAAATATTTCATTGTTCTTTTATGTTTATCCTTATTTTAGTTTCTTTTATTTATTTTTGTTAAGCAATCTTAAATAAACCAACAATGAACCTTTGAAACCTTGACAATTTTATAATTTGTGTATTTGAAGTTTTATAATAATATTTCCATCTATAATATATCATTGCTAAAATTAAACTTACAGCATCCTCTCCGTGGATCGATCTCGTACTCACGAGTATATTACTTGCAGACAACCTACACTTGGGTGAATTACAATTTAAGTTGTAGCACAACCCCTGTGCAGACCTATAAATCCAACCCATTAGAACCAAACTCTAGAGACCAATACAAGAGACCACAAAAATCTGCACAAGACCATGATTAACCTAACTCCTTACGAACCCTTCATCGATTGAATTCCCAAATTCCAGCCTTTAATCCAACCTTAATAACTCCCCTTAGACCACAATGAAACCTCAAGCCAATCCCTCGTACCGTAAGCTATCTCGAAAACCATTCTAGGTCGACTTATCACAACCGGATCACCCCTAACACATGACCACGACTTCAGCCCTCAACACTTCACCTCCAGCCCTTCAAACCAATCCGAACCTCTTTAAATAAATTATTTAAACCCCATTTCATCTAGCCTAGGCATCCCTTTACACCATTCAATCAAATTTTCAGAAAACAAACTCAAACGCCACAAGCTAGCAAGCTGAATTTTTTTCGGAATGCATAATGCCACTTCAAGTATTGACTAATAAATATAAAATGGATCATTTTAACATCAATAAGTCAAGAATAACTCAAAATTGCACATGAAGCCTACTGATTTTTTGAGAAAAAATCTTAATACATGCAAGAATCAACCAAGTCTCAATTCCAAACCATCACATAACTCATTTTAACAACAAAATGCAAGAGGGATTCGAAATCTAGCAAACAACTTACTGATTTTTCATAAAAATTTCGTAACCCAAGCTCAAACAACATGTAAAATTCGAAATAATCTCAATAACATAGCACAAATCATAGTAGCTTTTCTTGGTGGACAAGGAAATGACATATACTTGCCTCAAATACTCAAAGAGCAAGAAAAAGAGATGGGATGGAGCTGGAAATCGAAAATTACAGCAGCTACACCTTCCTTGGACGTGATGCGGCCGGTGATGTGGTGGAATGGTGGCGGTGGCTGCGACAAGGTGGAGGACGGAGGTGGCCGACAGGTTTTGGGAGTGAGGGAGAGAAGGGTGGCGGCTTCAAGGGTGAAAAAAGGGGCTAGGGTTTTAATATTTTAATTGATTTATGGTTGGAAAAAATAATAGTGTTGATATGAATTTTCATTGTATGGAAGACAAACACGATTATATTGAATCGCGCCCTCAATCCTATAACAAAAAGAAATTAAAGAAGTTGCCCGATCTTGAATCAAGTAACGAATTTGGATTATTCACTTCTAGTTTACTTGAAACTAGCAACAAATAATCACGAAGAAATAAACAACCAATAATTCAGTTGGACCTTCAAAGGAACCTGTCTTTGACAATCCAAGCGAAGAATCGATCGACAAACGCCACAAAGTTTTGACACTTTGATAAGTTTGATTGAATGCAAAGCAAAAGCTTTAGTAAAATTCTAGAGAGAATTTTATGTATTGATAATTAAAAAATCTGAATTCTATTTCAAAAATAATGAATGTATAGTATTTATTCTACATCCCAAAATAATAAAGGATATCGCAAAAATATAACTAAAGATATCAAAGATATCTCGTAAATGTTTTTTAGTAAGCTTAAAAGACATAAAAAAAGGAAAATAATGCCAGACTAATTAAATTCCCGAACACAAACAAACACGCTCGATGTGTGTAAAAGTCAATAGCGCGGGCGCGCATGAGTGACACACTTTTCCATTCGCCTTCTTGAGGGTGCAGCGCGGGTGCACGACTTGAAGGCATGGGAGTGTGGCACGTTCGCAACATTCTCCGTCAAAATTCCACTCGTCAGCGCGGTCGCGCAATCTCCAAGGCACGGCCGCACATGACTCTCGCATATGATGGCGCGAGCGCGCATGAGCTTCGAACCCATCTTTGTATTTTTGAATTTTCTTCAATATTTTCTTAACTTTCTTGATCCTTTTGAACTTCAATAACATTATAGTTTCTTTCAAAGTGATTCTCAAGCATTCCAACACCATTTTTATAATCCATCATCAACGATTGAAGTGCCTCCTTAAATTTCTTGCCTCAAACTCTCGTAATTGTTCCATGTGACTTTCCAACGGGTCCTTAGCTTCCTCAGCCACATAATCCATACACGAGCCATCCATATTCTCATCATCCTCTCCTTCTTGAAAAGTATTTGTCCTCAAATCTTGATCATCACCTACATCAAACAACGAAAAGTCAGAAAGATTAAAAGTTGTACTAACATTTTACTCACTTGGCAAGTCTCATTTCTAGGCATTGTCATTGATCCTCTCCATGACTTGGAAAGGTCCATAACCCCTTGTTAGTAACTTAGAATGCCGCTTTTCCGAGAAACGCTCCTTCCGCAAATGTAACCACAACCAATCACGGGGCTCAAACACAACTTTCTTTTTGCCTTTATTCGCTTGCTTTGTGTATTGCAAGTTCTTCTTCTCAATGTTCGTCTTAACCTTCTCATGTAAATTTCTCACAAACTTAGCCTTTTTCTTTCCATCCATGTTAACCCTTTCACTCATAGACAAAAGACATCAAATCCAATGGAGTTAAAGGATTAAAGTCATACACAATTTCAAAAGGTGAAAAATTCGTAGTAGAATGAACACTACAATTATATGCAAACTCAACGAAAGACAAACATGTTGGAAAACGTGTTCAGATCAATCAAGAATTGATACCCGGTGCAGCAGAAGTTTAAAATTTTATTTTATTATATGGAACGATTTCATATCAAGGGTATCAAATCTTTTACGATTAAATATGTGTAAGTAAAACAAATAATCACAATTAAATATTTTACCTTAAAATCTCGAAGCGAGATTATGGACACCAACAGAACTTAATCTGCTCTTCTTGTAAATCCCGGGAACCGATGGCGTCACGATCAATCACCGGAATTAGGTCCACGAACGAAAAATAGAAACCCTCTGATTGACTGCACTAGAAATCAATCAGAAGTTTTACGTAGAGAATAAACAGATTTGATCTGTTAATTCGAATTGTAATTTTTCACAAAAATCACAGTCCGAATTTTCTCAAAAGGGATAGAGGAATTTTTCGAAAAACCTCTTGAATAATATAGACTGATTTTCGAAAATTTCTAGATTGAAAGCCTGTGTAATTTTCGAACACAGTACATATATTTATAGATAATTTCTAAACTAGATTAAGTTATAATTGCATTAGGACTCTAACTCCTTAGGGCCCACAATCCATAACTTAAGCCCAACAAGCCAAGCCCGTTGTTCTAGAAATTAATATAAAATTCATCGTGACTCCGATTGATAAACTGATTTTACCAATATGCACAGAAATCATTTCTGCATCTTTTAAAGTCAAGATAATTTTTCTGAATCCGAATTCAGTGATTTCCAAAAATTCTCATCCCTATGTCATTTTAGGAAATCCCACTCCCTTTAGTTAAGAAGTCCAACTTCTCTTTCATTAAATTTAACTCTTTAAATTTAACTATCTCTATGGGGTTTTAGTAATCCATTACTTGTGTAACCCTCAATGGCTCAGGAATACAGCTAGTCGTGGCCTCACAACTCCTTATGACTCGAAACAACAATTTCCGACTTACCCATTGAAAACCTTTTCAATATGGTATCGATGTAGGTTGATTGAGTGAGTCCTATCATTCTTTTAGATCTATCTCTATAGATCTGAATTCCTAGAATATAGGATGCCTCACCTAAATCCTTCATCGATAATCTACCTGATAACCATATCTTTGTTGACTGCAACATCCCTACATCATTCCCCATGAGTAGGATGTCATCAACATAAAGTACTAAGAATGTTACCGCATTCTTAACTACTTTCTTGTACACGCATGGTTCCTCCGGGTTCTTGATAAAACCAAAATCATTTATCGTTTCATCAAATTTCTGGTTCCAACTTCTTGATGCTTGTTTGAGACCATAGATTGATCTCTGAAGCTTGCATACCTTATGCTCGCTTCCCATGGATGTGTATCCCTCAGGCTGCATCATATAGATCTCTTCCTTAATGTTTCCATTAAGAAATGCAGTCTTTACATCCATTTGCCATATCTCATAGTCATACCATGCTGCTATGGCAATAAGGATTCTTATGGACTTGAACATTGAGACTGGTGAAAAGGTTTCATCATAGTCAACTCCTTGTCTTTGAGTTTAACCTTTTGCCACCAATCGTGCCTTGTAGGTCAATACCTTTTCATCAGGCCCAAGCTTTCTCTTGTAGATCCATTTGCACCCAATTGGAACAATTCCATCGGGAGGATCTACTAAAGACCAAACTTGGTTAGAATGCATCTAGTCTATTTCCGATTGCATAGCTTCAAGCCATAAATTCGAATCCGCATCAGAAATTGCTTCTTTGAAGTTTCTTGGATCACATCCAATGTCGGGTTCACTATGATCCCCTTCAAGAAGAAGACCATATCTAATAAGAGGCCTAGAAGTCCTCTCGGATCTCCTAGTAATAGGCGTGTCTTGTGATGATTCTTGAGTTATAGGATCGCTATTTTGTATCTCGGGTTCTTCTCGAATTTCTTCGAGTTCCATCATCTTGCCTTTTTTATCCAATAAGAACTCCTTCTCCAAGAAGGTGGCATTCCTTGAAACAAACGCTTTTGTTTCAGCAGGATGATTGAAATAATATCCGATTGAATTCTTCGGATACCCTACAAAATAACATAAGGTGGATCGACTATCCAACTTATCTCCCACTGTCTGCTGTTGGAACACGGTCGTTCTCCGGATCGAAAAAGAAAGTGATACCCGGTGCAGCGGAAGTTTTAAATTTTTATATGGAACGATTCCATATGGGTATCAAATTCCTACGATTAAAATTGATAATATAAAATTTAAACAATATAAATTTTACCTTAAAATCTCGAAACGAGATTATGGACACCAACAGATTAAACTGCTCTTGTTGTATATCCCAGGAACTGATGAACGAACAATTCTTCAATCAGGTCCACGAACAGAAGTTTAATCCCTCTGATAAACTGCACTAGAAAGTCTATCAGAAGTTTCTACGAAGAGATAGAACAGATATGATCTGCTAATTCAGACTGCAAATTCGAAATTCGCAGACTGAAAATTCTCCAAGACAGAGAGAGGGGGGGCGGCCGAAATTACTAGACTGGAGGCTAGGGTTTTCGAAAATCTGAGTGTAAGTTGTGTGTAATTTCTGTACTGCAATAACATATTTATAATGTGGGCTGCTAACAGCTTAGGGCCCACTAGTCCTAAGTTCAAGCCTGACAAGCAAAGCCCGCATGTTCAGAAATTAATATAAAATTCATCGTGACTCAGATTGATAAACCAATTTCACCAATGTGCACAGAAACCATTTCTGCATCTTTTAAAGTCAAGATAAATTTTCTGAATCCGAATTCAGTGGTTTCCAAAAATGTCCATCACTATGTCATTTTAGGAAATCTTACTCCCTCTACTCTTAAATAAGAAGTCTCACTTCTTTATTCACTAAATTTAACTCTTTAAATTTAATTATCTCAACAGGGATTAAAAATCCATTACTTGTGTGACCCTCAATGGTTCAGGGATACAGCTAGCCGTGGGCTCACAATTCCTTGTGACTCGGAACAACAATTTCCGACTTGCCCATCGAATCATGGTAAGAGCGCCTAGCAACATCGCCCCATGATTCCCTAGGTATCACTGATAGTGCCTGCAAGAACCAATAGATTTTGGTTAGCGTACAGTACGGTCCCTTCATCCATATATCCCGATCGAATCAACAACCATTGGTAAATCGAGAGTCGTTCGAGATTCGATAACTATGCAATGCATCTTGAAGATCAAATAGTGACATCGCATGTGCTACTAAGAAACCATTTCTTAAAACACATCATGTACTCTGGCCAGAGATTCGTCACACTAATATCTCCTTAGATTGCATAGGATATCCACACTCGCAAGTATGTGGTGAATCCTTGACAACAAAGCATCGACTCCTATATGTGTCGTAACTGTACCCAATCCCGACACCTGATGACCCCAATAGAGTCGGTAAACGAGTCAAAGTACAGTACTAGCATATAGAGTCTCAATGATGTTTCAAGTAGTAAGGACTAATGGTGTACAACCAAAACCGCGGACTTTATCCACTCGATAAGTGATAACCACTTGGAAAGACCGGATAGGGTAGTTCGATCATTCATCGTATGAATATCCATTTGCATGCTTTGAACATCTCTATGTTCCATACCAATGAAACGTGGTACTCGGCATCGCAAATTCTAGTCTCAATCTCAAGCGATCCTTGTCCATATTAACGGACGGCTAAATCGACTAGGAACTGTTTAGAATATACAGTGACTATAAGATGTGTTTCATGATAGCCATCCCCATGTGCCACCACATCTTACATACACTATAGTATATTCAAGGTCTTCATCTAAACATCTTATAGTATGTCACAACATAATAATATGATAAAAGATAAAGTAAATTCCATTATAAAAGTGTAAATTATATTAAACAAAAGATTGTTTATACATAGAGTCATAAAAGCCCTTAGCCACAAGTTGGCTCACCGGGCACCCACTCTTTCAATCTCCCACTTTCCCTAAAGCCAACTAGTCATACTACGTAGTCCCATTGCTTCGCGATGTTTGTCAAATAATGGTCCTGGCAAGGGCTTAGTAAGTGGATCAGCGATATTGTCTGCAGAGGCCACTCTCTCGACAGTGATGTCTCCTCTTTCCACGATCTCCCGGATGATGTGGTATTTCCTCAGTACGTGTTTGGATCTTTGATGAGACCTTGGTTCCTTTGCCTGAGCAACGGCACCCATGTTTTCACAGTACACCGGGACTGGACCAACAGCTTCAGGAATAATGCCCAACTATTGGACGAAATTCCTCATCCAAACGGCCTCTTTAGCAGCAGCTGATGCCGCAATGTATTCTGCCTCAGTGGTGGAATCCGCTGTTGTGTCCTGCTTGGAACTCTTCCAAGAGACAGCACCGCCATTGAGCATGAACACAAATCCAGAGGTTGACTTCGAGTCATCCACGTCACTTTGGAAGCTAGAGTCGGTATAGCCTTCCAATTTCAGTTCTCTTCCTCCATAAACCATGAATACATTTTTAGTTCTTCTCAAGTACTTAAGAATATCCTTCACGGCTTTCCAATGCATTTGACCGGGATTGGCTTGATATCTGCTCGTGACACTCAGAGCAAATGCCACATCCGGTCTGGTGGATATCATCCCATACATGATACTCCCTATGGCTGACGCATATGGTATGTGTGTCATTTTCTCTATCTCTTCGTCAGTCTTGGGACACATAGACTTGGATAGAGAGACTCCATGACACATAGGTAGATGTCCTCTCTTGGACTCATCCATTGAAAACCTTTTCAATATAGTGTCGATGTAGGTAGCTTGAGTAAGTCCTATCATTCTCTTAGATCTATCTCTATAGATCTGTATCCCTAGAATATAGGATGCCTCACCCAAATCCTTCATCGAGAATCTACCTGATAACCATATCTTTGTTGACTGCAACATCCCTACATCATTCCCAATGAGTAAGATGTCATCAACATAAAGTACTAAGAATGTCACAGCATCCTTAACTACTTTCTTGTACACGCACGGTTCCTCCGGGTTCTTGATGAAACCAAAATCCTTTATTGTTTCATCAAATTTCTGGTTCCAACTTCTTGATGCTTGTTTGAGACCATAGATCGATCTCTGAAGCTTGCATACCTTATGCTCGCTTCCCATGGATGTGAATCCCTCGGGCTGCATCATATAGATTTCTTCCTTAATGTTTCCATTAAGAAATGCAGTCTTCACATCCATTTGCCATATCTCATAGTCATACCATGCTGCTATGGCAATAAGAATTCTTATGGACTTGAACATTGTGACTGGTGAAAAAGTTTCATCATAGTCAACTCCTTGTCTTTGAGTATAACCTTTTGCCACCAATCGTGCCTTGTAGGTCAGTACCTTTCCATCAGGCCCAAGTTTTCTCTTATAGATCCATTTACACCCTATTGGAACAATTCCATCGGGAGGATCTACTAAAGTCCAAACTTGGTTTGTATGCATCGAATCTATTTCCGACTGCATAGCTTCAAGCCATAAATTCGAATCTGCATCAGAAATTGCTTCCTTGAAGTTTCTTGGATCACATCCAATGTCGGGTTCACTTTGATCCCCTTCAAGAAGAAAACCATATCTAATAGGAGGCCTAGAAGTCCTCTCGGATCTTCTAGTAATAGCCGTGTCAATCAATGGTTCCTGAGGTGTAGGATCATTATTTTGTATCTTGGGTTCTTCTCGAATTTCTTCGAGTTCCATCATCTTGCCTTTCTTATCCAATAAGAACTCCTTCTCCAAAAAGGTGGCATTCCTTGAAACAAACACTTTTGTTTCAGTAGGATGATAGAAATAATATCCGATTGAATTCTTCGGATACCCTACAAAATAACATAAGCTGGATCGACTATCCAACTTATCTCCCACTGTCTGCTTCACGTAAGCAGGACATCCCCAAATCCTCAAGTACGAATACTTAGGAGCTTTGCCATTCCATAACTCGTATGGTGTTTTGTTCACTGCTTTAGTGCGAACGTTGTTCAACAACAATACCGCCGTTTCAAGAGCATAGCCCCAAAACTAAGGTGGGAGCTCAGTGAAGCTCATCATGGATCGAACCATGTCCAACAAATTTCGATTGCGACGCTCCGAAACACCATTAAGCTGAGGTGTCATAGGAGGAGTCCACTGAGAGAGAATCCCATTCTCTTTTAGATAGCTCAAAAACTCGGTACTCAAGTATTCTCCACCTCGATCTGATCGAAGTGCTTTAATCCTCTTACCTAGTTTGTTTTCTACTTCAGTCTTGAATTATTTGAACTTTTCAAATGATTCAGACTTATATTTTATCAAATATAAGTACCCATACCTAGAATAATCATCAGTAAAGGTAATGAAGTAGGTGTGACCAAATTTTGTACCAATACTAAACGGTCCGCAAACATCTGTATGGATCAAATCCAATAGATTTTGACTACGCTCAGGTTTTTCTTTGAAAGGAGATTTATTCATTTTTCCTCTCAGGCAGGACTCACAAGTAGGTAGAGAGTTAATATCAGACCTATCAAACATGCCCTCTCCCACTAGCTTGTTCATCCTCCTTGATGAAATATGACCTAGCCTAGCATGCCAAAGGTTTGCCGGGTTTTGACTATCGATTTTCCTTTTGTTCATTGTTACCGGTTTATCAACATAATTTATTGGAACGTCTTTTAATTTTAAGTTATATAGATTGTTTTCAAGTTGTCCATTTCCAATCAAACATTCATTCTTGTAAATATTGCAAATCCCATTCACAAAATTGCAAGAAAAACCATCTCTATCAAGCATAGAAACAGAAATAATGTTTTTAATCAAGTCTGGAACAAATAAAACATCTCTCAAAAGTAACTTAAAATCGTTCTGCAAAATTAAATAAACGTCTCCCACAGCTTTGGCTTCAACTCTAGAACCATTTCCGAGCCTCAGCTGGGTCTCACCCATTCTAAGCTTGCGACTTCTTGTCATCACCTGCAAATCATTGCAAATGTGAGATCCACATCCGGTATCTAATACCCAAGAAGTAGTATTAAGTAAAACATTTATTTCAATATAAAACATACCCTTCGTAGTTCGCAACTGCTCTAGATATTCCTTGCAGTTACGTTTCCAATGATCGGGTTTCTTGCAGTGATGGCAAACATCCTTGGACTTTTCCATGTTTGAAGCCTTTGTCTTGTTCTTCTTCTCGGGTCCGGTTTTCTTGGATGGGGCAGAACGTTTCTTACCCTTTGTACTTGGCCCCTTCTTAGCAGAAGAAGAGGAGCCCACCAAGAGAACCGGTTTATCTTTCTTTAAAGTGGCTTCATAAGTTACAAGCATATTGACCATCTCTTCAAGGGAGGCCTCTATATTGTTCATATTGAAATTCACCACAAAACCGTCAAACGATGAAGGAAGAGAGAGAAGTAATAAGTCCACATTGAGTTCATGCTCCAATACCAATTCAAGCGTTACCAACTTCTGAATGAGCCAAATCACGCGTACCCCATGATCACGGACCGAAGTCCCTTCACGCATGCGACACGTCATTAACTCTTTTACAGTAGCGAACCTTTCAGCTCTCGATTGAGCCCCAAAAAGTTCCTTGAGTTGTACGTGAATGTCAGCAGCATTCACGGTATCCTCAAATCGCCTCTGGAGTTCATCAGACATCGAAGCTTGCATATAGCATTTGGACTTGATATCATGGTCCCACCATTTATCAAGTTTGGCCAACTCTTCCGGACTTATATCAGCTGGTGCTTTCTTCGGAGGAGATTTCTCTAACACGTAGAACATCTTCTCCGAGGTCAAGACAATCTTCAACTTACGGAACCATTCCGTATAGTTTGCGCCAGTCAGTTTATTTTGTTCGAGAATAGAGAATAGTGGATTGCGCGAATTCATCTTAATGAAATACTGAAAAGAAACAGACAATAATCAGTGATTGTTTAATTAATTTACTAAGACATAAAATAGACGAAATTTATTTTATGAATCTTACTCCCACTATTTTAACGATTTCACTACCCTCTAGTGAAAACGAGAAACATTTTCTTTAGTGGGAACATGAAGTCCAATTGACAAACTATAGTCCCGAATAATATCAGCCAACCATAATTTTCAAAAGGTAGAGCCCAATTTCTTCCAAAGCAACCTCCATGTTTTTACCTCATGTCCAATAAGGGCCCAATAATATGACGCCGTTTATTGTGACATGTCAAGATGACCCATCAATATCAAGTTTTGATGGACGGTCGCCATATGGATTCCTAATAATATGAGCCAATCCTATGGGAGTTCCATCCAACTTACAACATGTGTCGATCCAATGTACAGCTTTCCGACGAACGGGCCCCCCCAATAATATGAGCCAGACCGTATCCGCGGGTAGCATCTCATGCATTGATCGTTGATGGAAGGTAGGAACATTTAAACAATATTTAAATTTCCTTTATTTATCTTGATATCAATTTTAAATCATATTTAAAATGAGGGATTTTTAATTTTGAAAATTTGTCTCATCATTTAAAATTTGTATGCTTGCGGGATTCATACAATTTAGTCTAAACATGCATACAACGATAATATCATATATTATATTTTAGGATGATCGATTCCATTACTAATCGACCCGTGGTTGCCAATCACGAGTCTAAGTCCAATCCTAGGTGATATGCAAGTATGCAATGCAATCCTATTACATTGTGCTTCCAATTTATATTTCTTTAGTCTTTATCATTGCTTGCTGGTCCCACCTCCATCTTAAAAAACTCCCACTATTTCTAGTGAATTTACAATAAATTACTATGACAAATAAAGGGATACATTGTAGGGGTGGGAACGGGCCATAAACCAGGCCCACTTTTATTACAAATGATAAAATCAAATTTGGGCCATAAACCAGACCCATTAATAAAACCCAACAATCAATAATAAAGTCAAATGTAAACAACCTAACATACACCTATAATATTGGTCATGACAATCGATCATCCTTATCCAATAATATTTAATTCAAAAATTAATTTATTGGATATCATGCAATGGCAATAAATATAAATAAATAAAATCATATTTCATACATAAAATCTTATTTTATATATAAAATCATATTTTATCTAGTTTATCCATAAAATCATATTTTACATATAAAATCCAATTTTATACATAAAATCATATTTTATTATCAATTGTACCAAAATTAATAATTAAAGATTTAATTTATGGGATTAAATTTATAAATTTCCAAAATTCAAAATTTATCCAAAAATTAATTTTCTTAAAAATTTTGGGCTCAAACAATTTTGACCCATTGCCTCGTGGACCAACTGAATCAATTTTCAATCGGGCCAAAAACTGGGCCCAAAACCATTTTGGGCTAGAATTCATAATTCACGAAAAAATTTAATTTAAAAAAAAAATATTCTGGGCAGCCCGGGACAATCCCGGGCTGCCCGCCCGTCGCTGGGCTGGACTCGTCCAGCCTAGCCGCTGGGCCGCTCCATGCGGCCCAGCTGCGCTGGCTAGGGCAACGCTTGCCCTAGCTCGTGCAGGGCTGCTGCGTGCAGCCCATCTGCGCGCAAGGCTGCACGCGGCGCTGCTCGCTGCCATCGGGCAGCGGGCAACCCCCTAAAATATTTTTTTTTTCTTTTCCGTTTTATTTTTCTGAAAAATCGAGGCTTTGTACAATCGATAAAATTTTAATCGTAATATCCGAGAACAGCCTGGCTTTGATACCACTGTTGGAACACGGTCGTTCTCCGGATCAAAAAAGAAAGTGATACCAGGTGCAGCAGAAGTTTTAAATTTTTATATGGAACGATTCCATATGGGTATCAAATTCCTACGATTAAAATTGATAATATAAAATTTAAACAATATAAATTTTACCTTAAAATCTCAAAACGAGATTATGGACACCAACAGATTAAACTGCTCTTGTTGTATATCCCAGGAACTGATGAACGAACAATTCTTCAATCAGGTCCACGAACAGAAGTTTAATCCCTCTGATAGACTGCACTAGAAAGTCTATCAGAAGTTTCTACGAAGAGAAAAAACAGATATGATCTGCTAATTCAGACTGCAAATTCGAAATTCGCAGACTGAAAATTCTCCAAGACAGAGAGAGGGGGGGCGGCCAAAATTCCTAGACTGAAGGCTAGGGTTTTCGAAAATCTGAGTGTAAGTTGTGTGTAATTTCTGTACTGCAAAAACTCATTTATAATGTGGGCTGCTAACAGCTTAGGGCCCATTAGTCCTAAGTTCAAGCCTGACAAGCAAAGCCCGCATGTTCAGAAATTAATATAAAATTCATCGTGACTCAGATTGATATACCAATTTCACCAATGTGCACAGAAACCATTTCTGCATCTTTTAAAGTCAAGATAAATTTTTTGAATCCGAATTCAGTGGTTTCCAAAAATGTCCATCACTATGTCATTTTAGGACATCTTACTCCCTCTACTCTTAAATAAGAAGTCCCACTTCTTTATTCAATAAATTTAACTCTTTAAATTTAATTATCTCAACGGGGATTAAAAATCCATTACTTGTGTGACCCTCAATGGTTCAGGGATACAGCTAGCCGTGGTCTCACAACTCCTTGTGACTCGGAACAACAATTTCTGACTTGCCCATCGAATCATGGTAAGAGCTCCTAGCAACATCGCCCAATGATTCCCTAGGTATCACTGATAGTGCCTGCAAGAACCAATAGATTTTGGTTAGCGTATAGTACGGTCCCTTCATCCATATATCCCGATCGCATCAACAACTATTGGTAAATCGAGAGTCGTTCGAGATTCGATAACTATGCAATGCATTTTGAAGATCAAATAGTGACATCGCATGTGCTACTAAGAAACCATTTCTTAAAACACATCATGTACTCTGGCCAGAGATTCGTCACACTAATATCTCCTCAGATTGCATAGGATATCCACACTCGCAAGTATGTGGTGAATCCTTGACAACAAAGCATCGACTCCTATATGTGTCGTAAATGTACCCAATCCCGACACCTGATGACCCCAATAGAGTCGGTAAACGAGTCAAAGTACAGTACTAGCATATAGAGTCTCAATGATGTTTCAAGTAGTAAGGACTAATGGTGTACAACCAAAACCGCGGACTTTATCCACTCGATAAGTGATAACCACTTGGAAAGTCCGGATAGGGTAGTTCGATCATTCATCGTATGAATATCCATTTGCATGCTTTGAACATCTCTATGTTCCATACCAATGAAACGTGGTACTCGGCATCGCAAATGCTAGTCTCAACCTCGAGCGATCCTTATTCTTATTAACGGACGGCTCAATCGACTAGGAACTGTTTAGAATATACAGTGACTATAAGATGTGTTTCATGATAGCCATCCCCATGTGCCACCACATCTTACATACACTATAGTATATTCAAGGTCTTCATCTAAACATCTTATAGTATGTCACAACATAATAATATGATAAAAGATAAAGTAAATGTCATTATAAAAGTGTAAATTATATTAAACAAAATATTTTTTATACATAGAGTCATAAAAGCCCTTAGACACAAGTTGGCTCACCGGGCACCGACTCTTTCATCTGCTTCACGTAAGCAGGACATCCCCAAACCCTCAAGTACGAATACTTAGGAGCTTTTCCATTCCATAACTCGTATGGTGTTTTATCTACTGCTTTAGTATGGACGTTGTTTAACAACAATACGGTTGTTTCAAGCGCGTAGCCCCAAAACGAAGGTAGGAGCTCAGTGAAGCTCATCATGGATCGAACCATGTCCAACAAAGTTCGATTGCGACGCTCCGAAACACCATTCAATTGAGGTGTCATAGGAGGAGTCCACTGAGAGAGAATCCCATTCTCTTTTAGATAGTCCAAAAACTCGGTACTTAAGTATTCTCCACCTCGATCCGATCGAAGTGCCTTAATACTTTTACCTAGTTTGTTTTCTACTTCAGCCTTGAATTCTTTGAACTTTTCAAATGCTTCAGACTTATATTTCATTAAATATAAATACCCATACCTAGAATGATCATCAGTAAAGGTAATGAAGTAGGTGTTGCCACATTTACTACCAATCCTAAATGGACCGCAAACATCTGTATGGATCAAATCCAACAGATTTTGACTACGCTCAGGTTTCTCTTTGAAAGGAGATTTAGTCATTTTTCCTTTTAGGTAGGACTCACAAGTAGGTAGAGAGTTAATATCAGACATATCAAACTTGCCCTCTCCCACTAGCTTGTTCATCCTCTTTGAGGAAATATGACCTAGCCTAGCATGCCAAAGGTTTGCCGGGTTTTGACTATCGTTTTTCCTTTTAATTGTTGTTACCGGTTTATCAATATAATTAATTGGAACCTCTTTTAATTTTAAGCTATATATATCATTTTCATGTTGTCTATTTCCAATCAAACATTCATTCTTGTAAATATTGCAAATCACATTCACAAAATTGCAAGAAAAACCATCTCTATCAAGCATAGAAATAGATATAATTTTTTTGACCAAATCCGGAACATATAAAAAATCTCTCAAAAATAACTTAAAATTGTTCTGCAAAACTAAATAAATGTCTCCTATAGCTTTGGTTTCGACTCTAGAACCATTCCCGAGCCTTAGCTGGGTCTCACCCATCCTTAGCTTACGACTTCTTGTCATCACCTGCAAATCATTGCAAATGTGAGATCCACATCCGGTATCCAATACCCAAGAAGAAGTATTAAGCGAAACATTTATTTCAATGTAAAACATACTCTTTGCAGTTCGCAACTGTTCGAGGTATTCCTTGCAGTTACGTTTCCAATGACCGGGTTTCTTGCAGTAGTGGCAAACGTTATCATCTTTATTCACATTTGAAACCTTGGCCTTTCCCTTCTTATTTGGTACAATCTTCTTGGGCGAGGCATAACGTTTCTTACCCTTTCCACTTGGCCCCTTCTTGGAGTAAGAAGAGGAGCCAACCAAGAGTACCGGTTTATTCTTCTTTAATGTGGCTTCATAAGACATAAGCATATTGACCATCTCTTCAAGGGTGGCCTCTATCTTGTTCATATTGAAGTTCACCACAAATCCGTCAAACGACGAAGGAAGTGAAAGAAGTAATAAGTCCACGTTTAGCTCATGCTCTAATGTCAAATCGAGTGTTACCAACTTTTCAATGAGCCCAATCATGTGTACCCCATGATCACGGACCGAAGTCCCATCTCGCATGCGGCATGTCATGAGCTCTTTGATGGTGGCATACCTTTCCGACCTTGACTGAGCTCCAAAAAGTTCCTTGAGGTGCATGTGTATGTCAGCAGCATTCACGGCATCCTCAAATCGCCTTTGGAGTTCATCAGACATTGAATCTTGCATATAGCATTTAGCCTTGATATCATGGTCCCACCATTGATCAAGTTTTGTCAATTCTTCCGGACTTATATTAGCCGGTGCTTCCTTTGGAGGATTCTTTTCTAACACGTAAAAAATTTTCTCCGAGTTTAGAACAATTTTTAATTTACGGAACCATTCCGTATAGTTTGCGCCAGTCAATTTGTTTTGTTCGAGAATTGAGTATAGTGGATTTCGCGAATTCATCGTAATGAAATACTGAAAAGGAAACAGACAATAATCAGTGATTTGTTTAATTAATTTACTAAGACATAAAATATGGCGAATTTTAATTTTATGAATTACACTCCCACTATTTTAATGATTTCACTACCTTCTAGTGAAAACAGGAAACCCTTTCCTTAGTGGGAACATGGAGTCCAATTGACAAATCATAGTCCCGAATAATATCAGCCAACCATAATTTTCAAAAGGTAGAGCCCAATTGCTTCCAAAGTAACCCCCATGTTTTCATCTCATGTCCAATAAGGGCCCAATAATATGACGCCGTTTATTGTGACATGTCAAGATGACCCATCAATATTAAGTTGTGATGGACGGTCGCCATGTGGATCCCCAATAATATGAGCCAATCCCATGGGAGTTCCACCCAACTTACAACATGTGCCGATCCAATGTACAACTTTCCGACGAACGGGCCCCCCAATAATATGAGACGGACCGTATCCGCGGGTAGCATCTCATACATGGATCGTTGATGGAAGGTAGGAATATTTAAACAATATTTAAATTCCCTTTGTTTATCTTGATATCAATTTTAAATCATATTTAAAATGAGGGATTTTATTTTGAAAATTTGTCTCATCATGCAATTTATGTATGCTTGCGGGATTCATACAATTTAGTCTAAACATGCATACATTAATAATATCATATATTATTTAAGGATGATCGATCCTATTAACTAATCGACCCGTGGTTGCCAATCACGAGTCTAAGTCCAATCCTAGGTGATATGCAAGTATGCAATGTAATCCTATTACATTGAGCTTCCAATTTACATTTCTTCGGTCTTCATTGTCTGCTGGGCCCACCATTTCTTCAAATCTTTGTCTCCCACTAAGTCTAATAAATTTACAATAAATTTCGATGACAAATATGAGATACATTTTTAGGGGTGGGAACGGGCCATAAACCAGACCCACTTTTATTACATATGACAATCATATTGGGCTATAAACCAAGCCCATTAATAAAATCCAACAACAATAAGACAAATGTAAATTATCTAACATACACCTAAAACATTGGTCATGCCAATCGATCATCCTTTATCCAATAATTAATTCAATAATTAAATAATTAGATAAACATGCAAAGGCATCATAATTTAAAAGATAAAATCATATTTTATCTTATCCATCCATAAGATCATATCTTATCATCAATTGTACCAAAATAATTAATTTTATAAAATTTAATTTAACGGATAAAATTTATAAATTTTCCAAAAATTCAAATTTATCCAAAAATCAATTTTAAAATTTTCGGACTCGAACAATTCGATCCGATGCCTCGTGAACCAATCAAAACAATTTTCGATCGGATCAAAAACTAGAATTTCAAAAAAAATTAAAATTTTAACTAAAAATTAAAATTAATTTTTCCGGGCTGCCCGGGACATTTTCGGGCTGCCCGGGACAATCCCGGGCAACCCGCGTCCCAAAAAGGGGCCTGGGCAGGGCAGCCCGTCACTGCCCCTTGGGCAGCGATGGACTCGCTGCCCCGGGAAGCGACAATCGCTGCCCGATTTGCCCATTAAAATTCAATTTTAAAATTTCGTTTTGTTTCAAAAATCGAGGCTTAAAAATTTTGTACAATCGATTAATTTAATCGTTTGATCTGAGCAACCTGGCTTTGATACCACTGTTGGAAAACGTGTTCAGATCAATCAAGAATTGATACCCGGTGCAGCGGAAGTTTAAAATTTTATTTTATTATATGGAACGATTCCATATCAAGGGTATCAAATTTTTTACGATTAAATATGTGTAAGTAAAACAAATAATCACAATTAAATATTTTACCTTAAAATCTCGAAGCGAGATTATGAACACTAACAGAACTTAATCTGCTCTTCTTGTAAATCCTGGGAACCGATGGCGTCACGATCAATCACCGTAATTAGGTCCACGAACGAAAAACAGAAACCCTCTGATTGACTGCACTAGAAATCAATCAGAAATTTTACGTAGAGAATAAACAGATTTGATATGTTAATTCGAATTGTAATTTTTCACAAAAATCACAGTCCGAATTTTCTCAAAAGGGATAGAGGAATTTTTCGAAAAACCTCTTGAATAATATAGACTGATTTTCGAAAATTTCTAGACTGAAAGCCTGTGTAATTTTCGAACACAGTACATATATTTATAGATAATTTCTAGACTAGATTAAGTTATAATTGCATTAGGACTCTAACTCCTTAGGGCCCACAATCCATAACTTAAGCCCAACAAGCCAAGCCTGTTGTTCTAGAAATTAATATAAAATTCATCGTGACTCCGATTGATAAACTGATTTTACCAATGTGCACAGAAATCATTTCTGCATCATTTAAAGTCAAGATAATTTTTCTGAATCTGAATTCAGTGATTTCCAAAAATGCCCATCCCTATGTCATTTTAGGAAATCCCACTCCCTTTAGTTAAGAAGTTCAACTTCTCTTTCATTAAATTTAACTCTTTAAATTTAACTATCTCTACGGGGTTTTAGTAATCCATTACTTGTGTAACCCTCAATGGTTCAGGAATACAGCTAGCCGTGGGCTCACAACTCCTTGTGACTCGGAACAACAATTTCCGACTTACCCATCGAATCATGGTAAGAGCGTCTAGAAACATCGCCCCATGATTCCCTAGGTATCACTCATAGTGCCTGCAAAAACCAGTAGATTTTGGTTAGCATACAGTACAGTCCCTTCATCCAAATATCCCGATCGAATCAACAACCATTGGTGCATCGAGAGCCGTTCGAGATTTGATAACTATGCATTACATCTTGGAGATCAAATAGTGACATCGCATGTGTTACTAGGAAAACCGAGTAACCTAAAACACATCATGTACTATGTCCAGAGATTCGTCACACTAATATCTCCTCAGATCGCATAGGATATCCACACTCGCAAGTATGTGGTGAATCCTTGACAACAAAGCATTGAATCCTATATGTGTCGTAACTATACCCAATCCCGACACCTGATGACCCCAATAGAGTCGGTAAACGAGTCAAAGTACAGTAATAGCATATAGAGTCTCAATGATGTTTCAAGTAATAAGGACTAATGGTGTACAACCAAAACCGCGGACTTTATCCACTCGATAAGTGATAACCACTTGGAAAGTCTGAATAGGGTAGTTCGATCATTCATCATATGAATATCCATTTGCATGCTTTGAACATCTCCATGTCCATTACCAATGAAATATGGTACTTGGCATCACAAATGCTAGTCTCAATCTCGAGCGATCCTTATCCTTATTAGCGGACGGCTCAATTGACTAGGAACTGTTTAGAATATATAGTGACTATGAGATGTGTTTCATAATAGTGATCTCTCTTTATTCACTATCTCATCTTACTTACACTATAGTATATTCAAGGTCTTTATCAAAACAACAATAGTATATCACAATATAAAAATATGAAGAAAGGCAAAGATAATGCCATTAATGAATGTAAATTATATTAAACAAAGATTGTTTATACATAGAGTCACAAAAGCCCTTAGCCACAAGTTGGCTAACCGGGCACCCACTCTTTCAAAACATTCTTTCCAACCTTTCAAATTCTTTTTGATTATAGCACGCAACAAAGTTCCTAACGTCCTATTAACAACTTTGGTTTGGCCATCCGTTTGAGGATGACAAGTAGTTGAAAACAGTAGTTTAGTACCAAGTTTGCACCATAATGTTTTCCAAAAGTAGCTCAAGAAACGAGTATCTCTATCAGACACAATACTCCTAGGAATGCCATGCAATCTCACAATTTCATTAAAGAACAAATCCGCAACATGAGAAACATCATCAGATTTATGACACACAATAAAATGATCCATCTTAGAAAATCTATCAACCACGACAAAAACAGAATCCCTCCACTTCTTAGACTTTGGTAGTCCTAAAACAAAATCCAAAGAAATGTCTACCTATGGTTCACTAGGCATGGGAAGTGGATTATACAATCCATGTGGTTGTTGTTTAGACTTAGCCTTTTTACAAGTCACACATCTCTCACAAATATTCTCAACATCATGCTTCATGTGAGACCAATAAAAATGTTAATGCAAAGTTTCATAAGTTTTAGCCACACCAAAATGTCCCATCAAACCACCCCCATGTGATTCCCTAACAAGTAATTCACGAATATATGATTTAGGAACACATAGCTTATCTTCCTTAAACAAATACCCATCATACATGAAAAATTTATCTTTTGGACCATGCAAACATGACGCATAAATCTCACCAAAGTCAAGATCACTAGCATACAAGTCTTTCACATACTCAAATCCTAAAAATTTAGAATGAAGCGTAGATAAAAGTAAGTACCTTTGTGATAGAGCATCCGCTATCACGTTTTCATTCCCTTGCTTGTATTTGATAATGTAAAGAAAAGTCTCCGCGAACACTACCCACTTGTCATGTCTCTTGTTCAACTTTTGTTGTCCTTTAAGATGCTTCAAGGATTCATGATCCGTATGAATCAAAAACTTATTTGGCCTCAAGTAGTGTTGCGATGTCTCGAATACCCTCACCAACGCATAGAACTTCTTGTCATAGGTAGGATAATTCAAAGACGCCCCACTAAGATTCTTACTAAAGTGTGAAACTGGCCGTCCTACTTGCATTAAGACACCTCCAATCCCTACACCTGATGCATCACATATAATTTCAAAAGTATTAGAAAAATCAGGTAATACAAGTAAAGACGCATTAATTAATTATTTCTTGATAATATTAAAGGACTTCTCTTGTTCCTCGCCCCAATAGAATGGAAAATTCTTCTTATCACCGCTGTCGTAGGAGCCGCCAAATTGCTGAAATCTTTTACAAATATTTTATACAAACTTGCAAGACCATGAAAACTTCGAACTTGACCAATAGAGGTAGATGTTGGCCAATTTCGAATAGCACTTACCTCTTCCTCATCAACTTTGACACCTTGAGCACTTACAACGAAACCAAGAAACACAAGTTATTTTGTACAAAATACACACATTTTCAAGTTAGCATACAAGTGTTCAGCTTTTAGTGTGATTAGAACAATTCTCAATTGTTTAACATGATCATTCAAGTTCTTTTTATACACCAAAATATCATCAAAATACACCACAACAAATTTTCCAATGTATGCACGCAAGACATGATTCATCAACCTCATAAAAGTACTAGGCACATTAGTTAATCAAAAAAGCATAACCAACCACTCATACAAGCAATACTTAGTTTTAAAAGCTATTTTTCACTCATCACCTTCTCTCATCCTAATTTGATGGTAACCACTTTTAAGATCAATTTTACTAAAAATGCTAGAACCATGCTGTAACGCCCCAAAATTATCTTAATGGATTTATTTGAGATAATCAGAGATTTTAGAAGTCGAGGGCCGATTTGATTATGATCAGGGATTAGAATGCAATTTTTGGAATTTTCAGGGACTAAAATGCAATTTTGGGATTTAATAGATATTTAAGCCCCTTTTGACTTTCTATTTCACTCCACCATCATCATCCTCCTCGCCTCCCACCATGGAAATCGCCCCATTTCAATTCCAAGCTTTGGGATTTCCATTTTTGATCGATCCGTCCGATAGAATTGATTTCTGACTGGATATCTACAATCACAGCGACGAGTGCTCCGTTTGGAAGTAAGTATATCTTAATTCTGAGAAGTTTGAATTTTTGGATGTCTTTAGAATTGATTTATATTTGGAGAGGATGATTATGAGATAGTTGTGATAGTATATCTAAGGCGGTTCGAAGAAATAACGACGATTGGAATTGATATGATTTTTGTTGTGAAATTTCGAAAATGGAGCTTTTAGATTTGAAGAATTTGAATTGTTTTGATGATATTGAGATGATTATGAGTATATTGGATTGTTGAATTGTTGTCTGCATTTCCGGTTTGATCAGTTTATAGCCGTTATGCCGTCAGTTTGAGTTTTGGAAATTGTTTCGATGTTTTGATCGTATCGAGTTTGATTGAGCTTTTGATGTTGATATTGATCCTTATGACTTCTTCTGATAGATTGAATTGAAGTCAGCAGAGTTGTGAGATAACAGCTTTGGTCAGTTTGGAAGATTGAAGTCGGTACAGTATCGATATTCTTTTTATCGATTGAAGAAGTTGATTGAGTTTTGAATGAGTTTGATTGGATATTGACTATTATCCTTGCTATTTGATTTCAGATTGAAGTACCTTCGAAGCGAATAAGGTAAAAGATGACTTAGAATTGAATGGAACGATTAACTCGAATTAGACTGGATTCGAGTGTTTCAAAGAAATCACATACTTGCATGATTGAATGCTTATTTGAAATCATGATTGAATGCTTAGTTGAAATCATGATTGAATGCTTATTTGAATTGGTTATTGAGTTTATGATTGAATGCATGAGATGAGATATGCATTCATATTGAGCCGAATGATTATTCGTTTTGAATTAGATGATCTGGTGATTATAGTTGAGTGGCCTTGTAGGCGAATTACTACATGTGCGGAAATAACTCTTTATAATGCTCCGGAGTCTAGAGGATTAAAATATGCCTCGTCCATCTCGAGAGGGTTGTCGTTGTGATTTTTGGATATTTTAACCTCGGGATCCCAAACCGAAGAAAGAAAGAAAGAAAGAAGAATTCCATTTGATTATCTGAGTCTAATAATCCAGAAGTTTTACAGACATGCATATCATTTTAATTCAGTACTTGAATAAATTACTTGAATTATATCTGAAGTTGATATACGAGGTGAATTGATGTATATCATGTTTGATATGTTTATTTTGATATAGCATGTTGTCTCTTTTACTGGGAATTGTATTCTCACCGGATTATCCTGCTGTTGTCTTGTTTTTGTATGTGTGCATGGCAACAGGTGGGGCAGGACCGAGTCAGAGACGACAAGGATAGATTGAGATCGAAGATTAGAAGTGAGACTTTGGTTTAGAACGGAAGAGCATGTCAATCTAGTCTTTTGTTTTAGGTTGTATTTGTGTCGAACCTAGAACCGATGCATGTTCTCTTCGCCAAAGAAATGTATAACTCTAGAACTACCATGTATGTTGAATGATGTTTAAGCATGGTTGCATGTTGTTGTTTATGAATTATGATCATCTAGATTGAGTTGAATTGATGATTGGAATAGAAGTGCATGTTCTGAATTTTCAGATTTTCTGGGCAGACCATGCGCTCGATCGCACGAGTTCGTGGGATCGAGCGCGGCCCCTTTTTTATTGAGGCAGATACTTGCACAAAATGGTGCGCTCGATCCTGGCTTTTTGCCGGATCGAGCGCGGCACATATTATTTTCTCGGCATAGAGTTTCAAAATATGGTGCGCTCGATCCTGGACTTTTATAGGATCGAGAGCGGCACTGTTCATCAGAAAAAAATAAAAAAATTTGTTATTTATTTAATGTCTTATCTTTTGGCCTTTGATTGATTATCGATAGGACTAACTCTTGATTAGATGATTAGAATCGGGTTCTCACATTAAGTGGTATCAGAGAGATAAGTTTCTGGATTTTATTTCTAGAAGTGAACGGGGTAGATCGAGTCCGCTTGAATTTAATTTCTCACATGTGATTGATTAATTCTATGATTGAAGAATATGCGAGCACGCTTTATGATTGAGAATTATTTGAATTGCTTGGATATGTGATTTAAATTTTAAAGCATGAATTAATTGAGATACGAACTGTTTCGGGTTACTGGTTACATTAGTTACTCTTGAGATCGAATGAGTATGTCGAGCTGAGGTTGTTGGACACCAGATAGATGTATTTGAGATGTTGTGTCCTAATCCTATTGAATCAGATTTTCTACTCGGCATGTTTTGAACAGGATTCAACTAGTAGCAAACCCGATTGTGCAGAATTGTTCTGTGACTGAACTGATGGATGTCACTCCGAACTGATGAGAGCATTACTGATGAGATTTCAGTCTTTTAACCCTTCAACTCTAAGGAGTTCTGAGAATGAGTTTGGGTGTGAAAGCTGATTAGAAGAGATCGATCAGTTGTTTGATTCATTAAACTACACCGACGAACGACAGATTCAGTTAGTTGGTTACCAACTGCTAGGTATTGCAAAAATTTGGTGGATATCAAAGAAGAAAGCCTTGGAGAAACATGGTTTGTTCGTTTCGTAGAGTTTGTTAAATCCAAGTTTCTGCGACAGACTTTAGTACTTGCTTTTACCAAGGATTCACAGACTCAAACAACTCCTGACGATGACGAAGCAGGTAACTATTTGATTTTAGTCTTTCGAATCTTTTGCTGTTAGATATTGATGCAACTTTTCTTCTTGTGGAGAAGTGAGATTGATGCTTCCTCTACTTTTGAGTATCTGAATTAGTTGCAATGAGTTTAGTTCGAAATTGTGAATTTTGTTTCAATGGGAGTTGATTGTACTGAATAGTACTATATTCGGTTATCAGTTTTTGATTATATTATCGATGTAGTATATTAACCGAGTACAGTTCAACCGAGGTTGATTTCAGATTGTTGCCAGATTCGGATCCGAGATGATAGACGAATGGATTTTTCCTCCGATAAGAATTCCTGAATTAAGAATTCCTTCTTGTAGTTTGTCGATTACCGTTTGTTACTGAAAGGTGCGGAGGAATGTTTGAGGTATGCAGATGATGTCTTCAATCAGCCGTGTTGATTGATTCAACATAGTTGTTGAGTTTGCTGATGTTGTTCTAGTTGAGATTCTTGATTTGCCTCCGAGTGAGAGGATGAGTTCAGTATTAATTTTAGATCAGACATCATCGACTGATAATCTGAAGGGAAGAGGTTTCAGAGATCGAATTTGGAATGAGGTACGACCGATTTGAATTTTAATCATACAGATTGAAATGGGAATTGCATCTGCAATGTTTAGGAGTCCTTTGAACCGAATCTTTCAGAGATTTATAGATGAGTTCTTGAGTATTCTTATCGATGAATCTCTTATCCTTCGAAGAGCCGTATTGATCTTTCAAATTCTTTAAGTATTGTTCGCAGATTTTCATGTCGATCAATTATGTTATTATTTTGACGTCTGAATCTTGTGAGACCGAGTTGTATTTTCCTCGATCTTTTATCTAGGAAGATGGAATTTTATTGAATACCTCAAGACTAGAGCTGTTATGAATTGATCTGGATCGACGTCCTTATCTGAAATTGAAGATTTTTTTATTTAGCAAATTCTATCACGAATCGGCATTCGTGATTGTTGAGAAGAAGATTACTCAGCAGAGTATGTTTTTCTGTTTAGTTTGTATCTTTGAGACCAGTTTTTATTGAATTGAAGGAGAGATTGATCAGCACCTCAGTATTATTGATTCTTTGGTATTGATGACCTTTCGGTGCTTTGCACTCCTTCTTATTGAGAGTTGAGACTTATTCTTCTTCAGAAGAACTCCTTGTTATCTTGAGCATCGAAGAAGTTGAAGACGCTCGAGATGCAATGTTAGTTTCCGATTTGAGTCTCACAAAGATCTTATTTCTTGGAAGATCTAGCATCATTTTCTTTGCTTGGAAGATTTCAGTAATTTGTTCCGATCTTGGAAGATAGATGTTTTGATTGTCGCAGTCCGAACTGATTATGAGTTGGGAGAGAGAGTTTAAGAGGACGATTAATCTGAATGCGAATTCTATTGTTATCTAGAGAACTGATTGTAACAGCTAAGATTTTAAGCTGAATGATCTGATCTTATTTTATCTACTTCAGTTGTCCTCTTTGACAGATGATTGCTGCACTTCTGACAGAGTCTGGAACAGATGGAACATTTGTCTTGACTCCTTCATTCGACTTCGAACCAGAGTTGATTGAGAAGATTGAGAACGCTTTGGAATCTGATTCGACCTTTCAGAAACCGGTGAAGAGAGATCAGATCTGAGTATAATCTGAGCTTCAGGTTTATATTGATGCCTTATTAGCGAATAACTTTTGTTGTTCCAGATGATTTGGTTTGAGACAGAGTATCAGGAGATTGGCACTTTGAAGTTTATTCAGAGTTCTTCCAGATGATCGGAAGATGTTTGATGAATTGAGGAATCTGATCGAATAGAGGATGATGAAGTATGAAGTCCAAAGTATGGCTTCTGATATTTTGAACTGTCAACAGTCAGAGAGAGAACAATCCAAATTTTTTTTTGTACAGTCTATTCTGATTCAGAATGGAATTGGGATCACAATTCGATGATTTTTGTAGCAAGGCTACTTTGTGAGTCTGAGATGAGATGTCATCTGAGTATCGTTGGACGAGTGATGGAATCCACCGTTAAGAATTCTCGATTCTAAGAATTCTTGATTTATTCTTTTGAATGATTGTTGTTACAGAATAGTATGAACGAACTCTCGAAGCTTTACAGTTGATGAATTGGATTGTAACCTGAACTGGTTGATGTGCCAGTGGTTATTGAACGACTGAAGTTGTTTGGAATGAACTTCTAGATTGGTCCCGATTGTCAGAACGAGTTCGACACTGAATGGGGATCCGAATTTTATCTTCAGGAAGTTCGTGAAGAGAACTTTCTCAGAATCATTTGCGAAATGAGGTAAGGCCGTTTTGAACTTTGAACAGGCCATTTGATTTGAAGAATAATCCTGTATTGTTGAAGAATTTTCTGTTGACCGAATCTCTCAGAAGTCTTAGTTGAAATTAGGAATTCTTATTGATGAATTTCTTGCTTTCTGGTTATGAGAATTCTACTGATCGTACAGAGCTTTCTACAATATTTTCAGAATTGTACGCCAATCAATTGTTTGCTAAATTCAATGTTTGAATTCTGATTGGACCGAATGAATTTATTTGATCTTATTATCTGATGATGGAATTTCTGATTATCCGCTCTCGTGTATTCTGATTTTCAGTGCTGATGATCTTTCAGTGCTGGGATTTCTTCTTATTGAGATTTTGGAATTATTCTTATTTCATCTACTGTCTGATTTTGATTGATTGATTGATAGAATCCGTTACAGTTTTCTGTACAGAATGATTTTTGATGAAGAACAGAGGATTGATATCTGGTCAGAGCTTTTCAGATGTCATGAATTGCCGAAGTCTGTCAGTCTAGACAGAGATCCTTGATGTAACTGTTCTTTTGGCATAGACTTAGAAGAGACTTTTTATTGTTGATTCAACTATTTTTGATTCGATACCCTCAGAACGACATACAGCCAGATTAGTTGAATCGAACTTTAGAGGAATTGCCATGAGTTGTAGTGCTCGACTTAGCACTAGTTGGCAGAATTCTTGATTTTTTTGTGGAAACTTCGTACAACGATAGCGATTAGATGATTATTGAAAACACTTTCTAAAAGTTGTACGAGGAGAGATGAAGATCTCTTTCATTTTCGAGATGAACTTTCTGTCTCACATGAGTTAGAACGAAAGATGATTCGAATTGTGACAGAAATTAGAAGGATTTTTCTAACGAGGATGAGTTGACTTTTGATAGACGGTCGGAGTGTTGATGAATTAATCGACTAGAGTTTCTGACTTTATCTATTTGTTGAGATGCCGAATTGATTGAGATGAACGATTCAGAGTAAGATTGGAAGCAGATTCTGAACTTAGTTTCGAGATGTAAATTCTTATTGCAGTCCTTGATTCAAGTCTCGACCTTGTGATAGAATCATGTTTGATTTCGAGGACGAAATCGATTCTTAGAGGGGGAGAATTGTAACGCCCCAAAATTATCTTAATGGACTTTATTTGAGATAATCAGAGATTTTAGAAGTCGAGGACCGATTTGATTATGATCAGGGACTAGAATGCAATTTTTGGAATTTTCAGGGACTAAAATGCAATTTTGGGATTTAATAGATATTTAAGCCCCTTTTGACTTTCTATTTCACTCCATCATCATCATCCTCCTCGCCTCCCACCATGGAAATCGCCCCATTTCAATTCCAAGCTTTGGGATTTCCATTTTTGATCGATCCGTCCGATAGAATTGATTTCTGACTGGATATCTACGATCTCAACGACGAGTGCTCCGTTTGGAAGTAAGTATATCTTAATTCTGAGAAGTTTGAATTTTTGGATGTCTTTAGAATTGATTTATATTCGGAGAGGATGATTATGAGATAGCTGTGATAGTATATCTAAGGCGGTTCAAAGAAATAACGACGATTGGAATTGATATGATTTTTGTTGTGAAATTTCGAAAATGGAGCTTTTAGATTTGAAGGATTTGAATTGTTTTGATGATATTGAGATGATTATGAGTATATTGGATTGTTGAATTGCTGTCTGCGTTTCCGGTTTGATCAGTTTATAGCCGTTATGCCGTCAGTTTGAGTTTTGGATATCGTTTCAATGTTTTGATCGTATCGAGTTTGATTGAGCTTTTGATGTCGATATTGATCCTTATGAATTCTTCTGATAGATTGAACTCAAGTCAGCAGAGTTGTGAGATAACAGCTTTGGTCAGTTTGGAAGATTGAAGTCGGTACAATATCGATATTCTTTTTATCGATTGCAGAAGTTGATTGAGTTTTGAATGAGTTTGATTGGATATTGACTATTATCCTTGCTATTTGATTTCAGATTGAAGTACCTTCGAAGCGAATAAGGTAAAAGACGACTTAGACTTGAATGGAATGATTAACTCAAATTAGACTGGATTCGAGTGTTCCAAAGAAATCACATACTTGCATGATTGAATGCTTATTTGAAATCATGATTGAATGCTTAGTTGAAATCATGATTGAATACTTATTTGAATTGGTTATTGAATTTATGATTGAATGCATGAGATGACATATGCATTCATATTGAGCCGAATGATTATTCGTTTTGAATTAGACGATCTGGTGATTATAGTTGAGTGGCCTTGTAGGCGAATTACTACATGTGCGAAAATAACTCTCTATAATGCTCCGGAGTCTAGAGGATTAAAATATGCCTCGTCCACCTCGAGAGGGTAGTCGGTGTGATTGTTGGATATTTTAACCTCGGGATCCCAAACCGAAGAAAGAAAGAAAGAAGAATTCTATTTGATTATCTGAGTCTGATAATCCAGAAGTTTTACAGACATGCATATCATTTTAATTCAGTACTTGAATGAATTACTTTAATTATATCTGAAGTTGATATACGAGGTGAATTGATGCATATCATGTTTGATATGTTTATTTTGATATAGCATGTTGTCTCTTTTACTGGGAATTGTATTCTCACCGGATTATCCGGCTGTTGTCTTGTTTTTATATGTGTGCATGGCATTAGGTGGGGCAGGATTGAGTCAGAGATGACAAGAATAGATTGAGATCGAAGATTAGAAGTGAGACTTTGGTTTAGAACAGAAGAGCATGTCAATCTAGTCTTTTGTTTTAGGTTGTATTTGTGTCGAACCTAGAACCGATGCATGTTCTCTTCGCCGAAGAAATGTATAACTCTAGAACTACCATGTATGTTGAATGATGTTTAAGCATGGTTGCATGTTGTTGTTTATGAATTATGATCATCTAGATTGAGTTGAATTGATGATTGAAATAGAAGTGCATGTTCTGAATTTTCAGATTTTCTGGGCAGACCATGCGCTCGATCGCACGAGTTCGTGGGATCGTCGCGGCCTCTTTTTTATTGAGGCAGAGACTTGCACAAAATGGTGCGCTCAATCCTGGCTTTTTGCCGGATCGAGCGCGGCACATACTATTTTCTCGGCAGAGAGTTTCAAAATATGGTGCGCTCGATCCTGGACTTTTATAGGATCGAGCGCAGCACTGTTCGTCAGAAAAAAAAAATATTTTTTGTTATTTATTTAATGTCTTATCTTTTGGCCTTTGATTGATTATCGATAGGACTAACTCTTGATTAGATGATTATAATCGGGGTCTCACACATGCAATTAATCTAACATATTATCTAGTCTATGAATAAGATGCTTATACTTGATGGTAATGTTATTAATGGCTTTACAATCCACACACATCCTCCATGAACCGTCTTTCTAAGAAACCAACAAAACAGACACATCACAAGGAGACATAGACTCACATACAAACCCTTTTTCTAAAAGTTCCCTTACTTGCCTTTGTAGCTCCTTTGTTTCCTCCGGGTTGCTCCTATAAGCTGGACGATTTGGCAACGCACTTCCGGGCAGAAAATCGATTTGATGCTCAATTCCCCTCAAAGGTGGTAATCCTTGAGGTAGATCCTCCGGAAATAAGTCTTCAAATCCTTGTAAGAGAGAAACAACACTGCTCGTAAGATTTACGGCTATTTCACTTGTGTTAAGAAGAATCTCCTTATAAAAAACCAACATAAATGGAGTATGCATATGTAAAATCTCTCTCAACTTACTTTTTGGGCCATACATATTTTTTTATTATCCTCTTTTCTCTCAAATTTTTTCTCATCTTTTTTTCTTTCATTATTTTTTTCTAAGGCCATCTCTCTTTTTTATTCACTCTTTTTTTCGTCCTCTTCTCTTTTTTTTTTCAAAAGATCCTCCAACACTTGCTTTGGATTCATAGGTAACAATACAATAAGCTTTTTTTTCAAAGTAAATGAATAATGATTTTTAAAGCCATCATGTACCACCCTCCTATCAAATTTTCATGGCCTACCCAACAAGATATGACAAGCTTTCATAGGCACCACATCACCCAACAAACTTCATCCACATACTTCCCAATAGAAAACGGTATCACAACTTTCTTGGCTACCATTACCTCATAACTATCATTGAAACACTGCAATTTATAGGTTGAGGATGCTTTATAGTAGGCAAACTCAACTTCTCCACAAGCTCATAACTCGCTACATTAGTGCAACTACCACCATCAATAATAACACTACACACTTAATTATTCGCAAAGAATCTAGTATGGAATAAATTTTCTCTTTGATTTTCTTCCTCATCCTTTTGTTGTACATTCAAAACTCTCCTAGTCACCAACAACTCTCCAACAACCACATCATATCCCTCATCATCGGGATCCTCCAGCGCAGGCATATAATCATAATTTTCCTCCTCACTCTCCGAATCAAACTCACCACAAGCATTCAAAATCATAAATTTTTTATTAGGACAATGACTTGCAATATGACCCACACCTTGACACCTAAAGAATTTAATATCTCTAGAACGATTATTAGAAGTTTCAGATTTACCTTGCACCCCTTGATTTGGTGTCTCTTGCTTGGTGTTGATTTTTGGTTTGGACACCGGCTTGACATCCTCTCGTTTTCCAACGTTTGGATGCCAAGGAGTAGACGAACTTCCAATCATAGGATTTCGACCCACGCCCCTCCTTTTGAGTGGTTGATCAACTTTCATGGCAATTTTCACCATCTCCTCAATATCCATGCAATGTCTAAGCTCCACTTGGTCTTGAATATCCATATTCAAACCAAATAAGAAATGAACCATAGTTGCTTCACGATCCTCCTCAATGTTAGCTCGAATCATGGTGACTTCCAACTCCTGAAATAATCTTCAACACTCTTTGAACCTTTCTTCAAATTCTGCAGCCGCCTAAACATGTCACGATATTAGTAATTCGTCACAAATCTCTTCCTCATAATTTGCTTCATCTCAACCCATGTTTCAATACGCCTCTCTCGACTCCTCCTCATAGAAGTAACAAACTGATCCCACCAAATAAGAGCAAAATCCACGAACTCCCCAATCGCAAATTTTATTTTTTTAAAATCACTGTAGTTGTGGCAATTAAACATGGACTCCACTCTCATCTCCCACTCTAAATAAGCTTCCGGATCAGATTTCCCATGGAATGAAGGAATCTTTATCTTAATCCCACTAATATTTCCATCATCTTGAACCCCTTCAATGTATCCTCCTCTCACCGCTCTCCTTCTATTTCTTTCACCATCACGAGCCCTCCTATTTCTACCCCAATTTTTACCCAAACTTTCTTCATCCTCACCACCATCATCATCTTCTTCAAAAATTTTATTATTATTCTTACTACTACCCCACTAACTTCAAGAATGTCCAACTTCTCATGTATTGGCCCCAAAGCTGCCACCATCATCATGGAAAATTCATCCATTTGACCTTGAGAAAAATTTTTGCTAGTAGAACTCATTGTACCTACAAGAAAAGGTTAGTAATAATATTCCTCACCCAAAATACCACAAGTCACTCCAAAGAAAATTCACTCAATCACTCGTTTTTTCACTCAAATTTATGTAGGCTTTTCTTGGTGGCCAAGGAAATGTCATATACTTGCCTCAAATCCTCAAAGAGCAAGAAAAGGAGATGGAATAGAGCTAGAAATAAAAAATTATAGCATCTACACCTTCCTTGGACGTGATCCGACCGGTGATGTTGTGGAATGGTGGCGGAGGCGGCGGCAAGGTGGAGGATGGAGGTGGCCGACAGGTCTTAGGAGTGAGGGAGAGAAGGGTGGCGGCTTCAAGGGTGAAAAAGAGGGCTAGGGTTTTAATCTTTTAATTGATTTATGGTTGGAACAAATAATAGTTTTGATATAAATTTTTGTTGTATGGAAGACAAACACGATTATATTGAATCGCACACAAAATCCGATAACAAAAAGAAATCAAAGAAGTTGCCCGATCTTGAAACAAGTAACGAATTTGGATTATTCACCTTTAGTTTACTTGAAACTTGCAACAAATAATTACGAAGAAATAAACAACCAATAATTCAGTTGGTCCTTCAAAGGAACTTTGACAACCCAAGCGAAGAATCGATCGACAAACGCCAAAAAGTTTTGACACTTTGATAAGTTTGATTTGAATGCAAAGCAAAATCTTTAGTAAAATTCTTGAGATAATTTTATGAATTGATAATCATAAAATCTGAATTCTATTTCAAAAACAATGAATGTATAGTATTTATATTACATCCCAAAATAATAAAAGATATCGCAAAAATATAACTAAAGATATCAAAGATATCTCCTAAAAGTTTCCTCGTAAGCTTAAAAGACTTAAAATAGGAAAATAATGCCAAACTAATTAAATTCCCGAACAAACACACAAACACACTCGACGTGTGTAAAAGTCAGCTGCGCAGGCGCGCAAGCTAGGCTGCGCGGGCGCGCATGAGTCACACACTTTTCCATTCGGCTTCTTCAGGGTGCAACGCGGGCGCGCGACTTGAAGGCTCGGGCGCGCGGCACGTTTGCAACATTCTCCGTCAAAATTCCACTCATCAACGCGGGCGCACGATCTCCAAGGCGCGGGCGCGCGTGACTCTCTCATATGATGGCGCGGGCGCGCATGAGCTTCGAACCCAGCTTTGTATTTTTGACTTTTCTTTAATATTTTCTTCACTTCCTTGATCCCTTTGGACTTCAATAACATTATATCTTCCTTCAAAGTGATTCTCAAGCATTCCAACACCCTCTTGATAATCTATCATCAACGATTGAAGTGCCTCCTTAAATTACTTGTCTCGAACTCTTGTAATTGGTCCATCTGGCATTTCCAACGGATCCTTAGCTTCCTCAGCAACATAATCCGTATGCGAGCCATCCATATTCGCGTCAAGTGTGTATATGTATATGTGTGTATTGGTGTAAGCATGTGTGTGCAAAAGCTTAAAAGTGTTACTCCTTCAACTTATAAAAGTGATATTTGAATTTTTACAACTTTAGCACTACTCAAACTTAGCCCCTTTAAAATCTTATGTTTGAAAATTCAAAAATTGAAGGAATTAATTGAATTTAACTAGTCCGCTTTATAAAATGCTATTTTTTTTGGAAAATTTTGAAATAAACACAAAAATTCCTTGAAGGCGATTTTGTTCACCAGAAAAATCTTAAAAAAATAAAAACTTTATTTATTCTCCTCAATTCCTCACAAATATCAACTCTTGTAAAAAATCTAATAATGTACCGCCAAAATCCACCATCACCTCATGCCGGAACCGGAAGCCACTGAACTCAAGAATCTCAAGAATAATTATCTTAAATATTTAAGAAAAATAAACTTTAAAGGAATTTAAAGTAATTAAATCTCATAAATTAAAATTATAAAAATTAAAACAAAATTAGGCATACAATTCAAATTATGGATTCTAGGCGCTACAATTCCTCAGAACTCAAGAATTGTTTTAAATCAATACTCAAATATTTTGATGTCACAACGATATAATAGTCATTTTATTAATAAAAGAGAGATTAAAATAATTTAAATAAAATATTTGAACATTTAAAAGTCTTTTAAATAAATACACAAGAGAAATTAAAAATCTTAAAACAAATTGGACAATCAAAAGCCTTTAGATAAATAAGCTAGACATTTAAAATTATTTAAATAACCATCCAATAAAATTAAGTCATTTTAAATAAATAAGCGAGACAGTTAAAATCATTTGAATAAGCAAGTTTAAACCTTTAAAATCATTAAAAAAAACGTTATATAATAAAATCATTTAAATAAATAAACTTAAACAATTAAAAGCATTATATAAATAGTTAGTACAATAAAATTATTTAAATAAATAATTAACATTTTATTAACTCATAAATCAAATAAAGGATTTAAATAAATTAAATATAAAAATAAAAATCATAATATTTATTTAATTTTATGCATGCGACTTAGTAAATTGGATTTTAGGCTCTACAGAAACGTTCGGTCGGATATATCCCTTCTCCAACAAATTTTCAACTGTTGTTGCAACTCTCTCATCTTTGCTGGTGCTAGACGATAAGGCGCATGATAGAGCAAATACTAACACTTAAAATCAATATAAATATCTCTCAATTATGCTCAAAATTATCGCAAGTGCCCGAATCAAGATATAGTAAAGTGTACTGAGTACGAGAATCGTCCACAGGGACTATGTCACAATAATTCAGTTATTTTATTCCTCTACCCAAAGTAACAAAAAATTGATGAATGATTATACTAAAATTATAAAATAATGAATTCAACTTAAAGAACTTGAATTAAAATAAATAACCACATCAAATTTTAGAATAGAAAAATATAATATAAGAATATTTTGTTGGAATCTCGGTTCACCTTCCCCCTAATTGAACTGGACGATTGACATTTACTTTTATACACATAAATTCGACAGGAATTCCTGATATATCGACACTCTCTCTCAAGTTTATGCCAATCTATTTCAAGTTAATGAAACAATTAAATCTCTTTAATTATTTATCAATACTGATTGCTTTGCGTTCTTTGAATTCGTACAACTTTCACCTGGTGGTCTATGGTTATCAACATGTACTAAATATCATATCTCTATTCATATTTTAAGTCCATGGATTGTGTCATTCGTCCTAATCATGAATTTATCTCTTGATAACAATTCACAACCTACAAATCTATGCTAAAGTTAGCTACTCCTTAACATAAAATAATAAACCATGACAAAATCAAATAATAGTATAAAGTAAACTCAATTCGTCCAACAAATTCAATCACACAAATGTGTTTCGGGGTTCGAATCCCAGAAATTCAAACAAAATAAGGTTTATCTACAACAAACCATAATAAAAATTAATCTAACAATGTTTCTCAACATAAAAATCTAAAAGTTGAAAGATGAAAAACTCAAAACGAGATGAAGAAAGCCTCCAATCTTCAGTAGCCGCCTCCTCGTAATCTGCCGTGAATCGAACCCTCAAAACGTCTGAAAATATTCTATTTATATTGCCCTCAGAGTCCTTTACTTCTAAAACACCTGGAATAAAAATTTCCAAAATTACGCAAGAGCGCCTGAGAGGTAGAAATTTGCAGCTCGGGCGCTGAGAATTTCGCTTCCTCACTGCTCGTGTTTCTCGAGCACGCACTCGAGCGGTAATAAATTACCATTCGGGCACATCCTTCTCTTATTTTTTTCTTATTTTCTCCAATGCTGCGCTCAGGCGGTAGAATTTAGCAGCTCGAGCGCACTTTGACTTTTCCAAAATAAATTCTTTTTTTCTTATTTTCCTGCTAAACAACCACAAATCAAGAGGAGTGAACAAAACACAAGGAAAAACACTAAATGCAAACAAAATTAGATTAAAACGAACAAAATGAAAAAAACGAATTCAAAACAAATAAAAAACATGCAATAAAAACACATGAAATTGACTCATGTCAACCTCCCCAAACTAACCTTTTGTTTGCCCACGAGCAAAGTAGGTGACAAACTAGAATGCAAACACAACACAAAACAAAAACGACACACAACAACTATGGATAAAATCATACTTTTCAAGCCTCAGATGCTTCAATGCCTAAGAGCCAAGTCTCTATATTCCTTTTAGATTTTCATGTGAACGTGAGTGTGTGAGTAGCAGCCCCAGCGTTATGCACCTCGATGATACTCAATTCACTTGGGCTATAAGATTTAAATGACACATCAAGGTAAATCTACCCCTTAAACACCCGTTCTCTCAGTTATGTCCTCCACCTTTTCACCTCCTTTGAAATTTTCATAAAATAGTCACCAATAAATGATCCATAGATATTAATTACGCACCACCGGATTTTACATCCGGTAAATTTCTAACCCCATTTGGTTCGCAAACTTAGCTCGGATTTAGGGATTATAATTTCAATCCCAAATCAAGCTCGGATGGAATTATTAAAAAAAATATTTTCATACCCCATTTAACCCGTAGGCTTAGCTATAAATTTTATAGGATTCAGATTTCAATCCCCTCGTCTATAGCCCGGATGAAGTATATTTGTTCAAAATTTGGATTTATTTTTGCAAGAAATCAGTTTTTCATGCCCCATTAAATCCGCAAACTTAGCTTAGATTTATGGATTAGGATTTTATTCCCTAAATCAAGCCCGGATGGAACATTTTTTTTAAAAAAAATTAAAAAAATTAGTGCGCTATGAATCATTTACTTTCCAAAGTCATCAGTGCATTAGTGGATTCAACTAAAGTCACAAGGTATTAGTTCGAGTTTGAAAAACCCTCAGTGTCGTGCAATGATCTAGCCACTGAAATTGTAAGGCCCGAGATTATTTAATTTTAATCCGAGTATATTTAATTTGAGAATTTTGGATTTTGAATTTAAATTCTACTATTCTTAAATTATTTAGGATTGAAATTGAATTAAAAGATTTCTTAAGGATTGAATTGCAAATAGTGAAGTTTTGAGGGGCCAAAATGCAATTTCATGGATTAGTGGAGGACACATGTCTTGTGCTAACCTTTGTACGTGTATATCATGTCAAGTGCATCAGAATATTGTAATTCTTCAGCCAAGAAACCGATACACCATCTTCTTGCTTGAATCCTCATTTTAGATTTTTGATTGTGCAAGATACGTTCGTCTGATTTCAAAATCGAGCCTAGTTTTGGAATCCTCACAACAAGAGCTTCATTGTGATGTAAGTATTATCTTGATTCTGTATATTTCGAAAATATGTTGTTGGGAGAACTTGGAATTTGATTATGGCTATGCGTTCTTGAGTTTGTATGCGTGATTGTATCGAAGTCGGACCGGAGAAAGGATGTCGTTGGAAATTGATATCGATTTTCAGCTTTTATTAGAAAATTATGATATCTGATTTGGCTGGTTTTTGATGATATTTGGTTGGTATGACATGTATATGAGACTTATATGGTTGTTAGAATTGATGGTTATGAGTTTCAGTTATCGGTTTTGTTATCATTACGCCGCCGGTTCACGAATGTGTTAGATTTTGACTCCGTATGATTGAGCTGTGGTATAAATGAATTCTTGCTGATGTTTATGGCCTTGTATATTATTCATTTCAGATTGAATCAAAGGACATCGACTTCGGGAGTTTCGGTTTCGAACCGGGAGAGATTTGATCAAAGTTGGTGAGATTTAGACTTTGATACTTGAGTTTAGCTTGAGAAGAATTGTGATTGCAATTGTGTATTTTGTAGCTTGTGGATCTAGCTCGTTCCTTATCAAGACTAAGTTATGATACGAAGATGATCAAGTTGGGGATGTTCGTTGAGACGAGTTTATCATCTCGATTCCCTTAAATCACACATTACTTGACATACATGTTTATCTTGTTGGTTATGCTTGTTGAGCTAAGAGATGATGATTGTGGTTATGTCATCTTGTTATATATGTGAGCTTATCATTTATTCAAGCCTTGCTGATATTATCGATGAGTTATAAATTTTGATATCAAGTATCAATGACGAGTATTTATCATTGATAGTTTGACTTTGGTTATAGCAACAGTGATGAGCTTGAGCCTGATGATGAGTGGTGCATTTTAGCATCTAAACCGAGTCGTTCATTAGGCCCTAAACCTTTATTGTGTATCTGATTGCCTTGTGGTATCTATATTGTATTTTATATTAAAATGCATGAAACTTGCTATTTATGTTTTAATATATGTTACTATTGTTTTATACTATGTTTTATACTTACCAGTTTGTCCGACTGTTGCTTTGTTTTGTGTGTGCATTGCAACAGATGAATAAGGGCCGAGTCTTAGAAGGTCTTGAACGATTGGAAGAATAGAGAAGTGGCGTTCCAGGCTAAGAATGTAAAAGTGTTGTCAAGAACTTAAGTTAATGTTTATAGCATGTGTTGGTTGTATTTGTACAAACCTAGTGAATGTAAACTTGGAGTTTAGTTTGAATACTTGTAGTATCTTGTATCCTTGGCTTTGGAATAAAGTTGTCATGTATCATGTACATGTTCTGGTATGTTTAGCTTTGTTTACATTGAATTACATGTTGTAAGATAGCAAGAAAGAGCAAGGAACAACACAAGGGAATTCTGCAGAAATTTGGAACAAAGATTGCCCGCTCGATCGGAGCAACTCAATCGATCGAGCGGGGCCTGTTGAATTTCCAACCCGAGAGTAGGAGTTTTTATGCTCGCTCGATCGGTGAGCGAGCAAGCGAGGCTCTGATTTAAAAAAAAAATTATTTTTATTTTTGAATTACTTGTGTTTAGTTCTAATGCTTATTGTTAAGTCATGGGATTAAAGTAGAAGCGCCCGGGGTCGCCACATTGTTTGGTATCAGAGCTTAAGTTGTCTTGAGTCGACATTAGAAGATGAGTGGGGTAGCTTGAGTCGCATAAATTCATTATGCATGAGTTTACTGCATGGTTTGTTTATGTGAATTTTATGTGAGCATGTTCTACTCTTTGCAATCAAATGTTATATGCTAGCATGTTCATCTATTGCAAGTATGTGTTTATATGAATTACTTGCTAAACATGTAATATAAAGTGTTGTGTTATGGGAATAAGGCATACTCATGGGAGTAAAGAGTAGATATGATGTTGTTATGTGCTGAATTGTTGCCTACTCTCAGTTATCAGCTATGCCTCCCCGATCTTTACCTCTTCGCAGTGGTCAAATGAATCTACAGTCACCATCGACTGAGCAAGTACCTCTGATTGAACAGGTTCCTCCGGTAGTTCCTAATATTCCACCGGTACCTATGACTGAGCAGGGCAGTACTAATGTTACTCCAATGGATACACTGCTAATCCAATGGAGGTGTTGTTGAAACGATTTCAGTCATTCAAACCACCGAGTCTGCACGGTACTGAGGATTCTGTAGCATGTGAAAGCTGGCTTGATGATATCGAGCAACTGTTTGAATCAATTGATTACACCGATGACCGACGAGTTCGATTGGTTATCCATCAGTTGCATGATATGGCTAAAAGTTGGTGGATCATGACCAAGAAAGCGTTGGAAAACCGAGGTACTGTTATTACCAGGACTGTGTTTAAAGCTGAGTTTTATAAGCATTTCTTTTCTCCGTCTTATAGAAAGGACAAGGGAGCGGAGTTTGCTAATTTGCAACAGGGTAATATGTGTATTGAAGATTATGTTGCAAAGTTTTCCACTTTACTTCGTTTTGCACCTCATATTGCTGATAATGAGGAAGCAAAGGCCGATCAATTCATCAACGGTCTTAATCCTGATGTCTTTAGCTTGGTCAATGCGGGGTGACCTAATAATCTTGTTGATGCTCTTGATAAAGCCAAAGGTGCAGAAGCTGGTATTATGAGACAGAAAGGGACTTCGTACAGGCCACAGTCTTCTCAACAGCCACAGCCACCACCAATGCAACCTCAATTATCATTTCCTCAGCAGCAAAGTAGGTATGAAGGAGGTGGCAGCAGTAGCAACAAAAGAGATCGGTTTAGGCCCAAAGGTAAACAGTTCAAGAAGCCAGGAAGTATTTCCTCTAGTTCTGGTGGTTCAAAGCAGTATGGATCAAGTCAGGGTTCAGGGTCTACAGTTTGGTTTTGTAGTAAGTGTGGGGGAAGACACTCAAGTAATGCTTGCAAGGGAGTTACTGGAACTTGTAATCTCTACAATAGGCCAGGGCATTATGCCAGAGTATGTCCTACACGTGGAATATCGCAGGGAGCAACTCAAGCTGACAGACAAGCTCCTGCTGTGCATTCCTTTTAATATCCAAGTAGACCAGCTCAGAGTAGACAGAGAGAGAGTCAGAGTGTAGGCCAATCTCCAAAACAGCCAGCTAGAGTTTTTGCATTGACAGAAGATCAGGCACAGGCGGCATCGGACAATGTGATTGTAGGTAATTGTGTTATCTTTGGTTATCCTGCTTATGTGTTGGTTGACACTAGAGCATCACATACTTTTATAGCTGAAAAATTTGTTGAATTGCATGCTTTGCCTGTTGAGCGTTTATCTTCTGTATATGCTATCTTATTGCCCGTGGGAAAAGATAAGACATCTGCAAGCATAGTCAGGAGTTGTGAATTACAGTTTGACAGTAATGCAATTGAGCTTGATTGTATAGTACTTGGTATGTCTGATTTTGATTGTATTATTGGCATCGATGCACTAACCAAGTACAGGGCCACGATTGTCTGTTTTCATAAGATTGTCGATTTAGACCAGACATGGAAGATGATTGGAAATTCTTCGGTAAGGGTTCTCGTGCTAAAATTCATTTGATTTCTAGCTTATCTATGGAACAGTTATTGCAGAATGGTGCTGAAGGATTTCTAGTTTATGCATTGGATGTGTTGAAAGCTAGTCCTGAACTGGCAGATATTCCTGTTGTATGTGAGTTTGCAGATATTTTTCCGGATGAAATCCCGGGATTACCTCCAATGCGTGAGATTGATTTTAGTATCGAGTTGGTACTAGGTACATTGCCTATCTCTAAAGCTCCTTATAGGATGGCACCACTTGAACTGAAAGAGTTGAAAGATCAACTGGAAGATTTGCTGAACAAACGTTACACTAGACCGAGTTTGTCACCTTGGGTCGCTCCGGTTTTATTTGTAAGGAAGAAAGATGGATCGATGAGATTATGCATTGACTACCGCCAATTATATCAGGTCACGGTAAAGAATATATATCCATTACCTCGAATAGATGACTTGATTGACCAATTGCAGGGTTCTTCCGTCTATTCAAAGATCAATTTTATGTATGGTTATCACCAGTTGAGGTTAAGAGAAGCATATGTGTCTAAAACTACTTTTCGAACGAGGTATGGTCACTATGAGTTTATAGTAATGTCATTCGGTTTAACAAATGCTCCTGCTGTCTTTATGGGTTTAATGAATAGAGTATTTCAGATGTACTTAGATGAGTTTGTTATCATTTTTATTGATGATATTCTGATATATTCTAAGAATAAAACTGAGCATGTAGAGCATTTGAGGATTGTTTTGCAGATTTTGAGAACTGAGCACTTGTATGCTAAGTTGTCCAAATGCGAGTTTTGGTTGAACAGAGTTATTTTTCTTGGCCACGTTATTTCAGGAGACGATATATCTGTTGATCCTAGCAAGGTAGAGGCAGTTATTAACTGGCCTAGACCTACGTCCGTACATGAGATTCGTAGTTTCATGGGTTTAGCCGGGGATTATCGTCGGTTTATTGCAGGATTTTCTAGCATTGCAAAGACGATTACCCAGTTAACACAGAAGAATACTCCATTTGTTTTGACACATGAATGTGAAGCTAGTTTTGTGGAATTGAAGAAAAGGCTGACTAGGGCACCTATATTATCTATTCCATCAGGTACGGGTGGTTTTACTATTTATTCTGATGCTTCTCACAAGGGTTTGGGTTGTATTTTGATGCAGCGAGGTCATGTGATAGCATATGCTTCTAGGCAATTGAAACCTCACAAGATCAGATACCCAGTGCATGATCTTGAGCTTGCAGCTATTGTCTTCGCATTGAAAATTTAGCGTCATTATTTATATGGTGAGACCTTTGAGATATTTTCTGATAATAAAATCTTGAAGTATTTGTTTTCTCAAGCTGAATTAAATATGAGACAAAGACGTTGGTTGGACTTGCTAAAATATTTTGACTGTGAGATTAAGTATTATCCAGGGAAGTCTAATGCAGCGGTTGATGCACTGAGTAGAAAGGTATGTGATTTATCCTTATCTACTATGCGTGTCTCTAAGTTAATTGAAGATTGTTGTGTGTCTGGTTTGGATTTTGAGACAGATATACAACCTGTACGAGTTTATGCAATCCAAGCTGAACCGGAGTTGTTTGTTGGAATTAATGAAGCTCAGAAAGCTGATCAAAACATTCAGAATTAGATTGAAAGAGTTAGAACTAGACATGAGTCAGAGTTTTAGGTCAGTATGGATGAAATTTTGTTTGTTAATCGACGTATTGTTGTGCCTTATATTGCATAAGTGAGACAGCAAATTTTGAAGGAAGCTCATTGTAGCAAGTTTAGTATTCATCTAGGGGGAAAAAAAATGTATAATGATCTGAAACAACATTTTTGGTGGAAAAGAATGAAAGCTGATGTGACAAAGTTTGTATCTAGATGTCTAAACTGTCAACAGGTAAAGGCTGAAAGGAAGCAACCAAGTGGTTTATTGCACAGTTTAGCAGTTCCTGAATGGAAAGGGGATCATATTACTATGGATTTTCGAGAGGATGTGATGTCGTTTGGGTCGTGATTGATAGACTGACTAAGTTTGCATGTTTTATTCCTTATCAGATTAAGTATCTTCATGATCAAATGACAAATATTTATATCAGAGATGTGGTACGATTGCACGGTGTACCTAAATCTATAGTATCTGATCGAGATCCTCGATTCACTTCACATTTCTTGCATAGTCTACAAGAAGCTCTGGGTACTCGTCTGCATTTGAGTACATCGTATCATCCTCAGACTGATGGACAATCAGAGCATACTATACAGATTCTAGAAGAAATGTTGAGAGCTGTGATACTTGATTTTGGTGTGAGTTTGCAAAAATCTTTGCCACTTGTTGAATTTTCTTATAATAACATCTATCAGTCAAGCATTCAGATGGCTCCATTTGAAGCACTGTATGGTAGAAAATGCCGATCACCATTGTTTTGGGATGATCTTTCTGAAACACCAGTTACAGGGCCAGACATGATCAGAGAGATGTCTGATAAAGTGAAGTTGATACAGATCCGAATGTGAACAGCGCAAGATCGACAAGAAAAGTATGCAAATGTGAGGCGTAGACCTTTGAGTTTTGTACAAGGTGATCGGGTATTTTTGAAAATATCTCCTTTTCGAGGCATTCTTCGATTCGGAAAGAGGGGTAAGCTATCACCGAGGTTTATTGGGGCTTACGAAATTCTTGATAAAATTGGTGATCTTGCATACCGACAAGCATTACCTCCAGCACTGTCAGGTATTCACGATGTATTTCACATGTCTATGTTGAGGAAGTACGAGCCCGATGCTTTCCATATTCTTCGTCCAGATGAAGCTGAGTTGGATGAAACATTGAGCTATTTCGAACGTCCTATTCAAATCCTTGATCACAAGGAAAGGCAGCTTCGAAACAAATCCATTCCACTTGTTAAGGTGCAATGGAGTAGACACGGAATTGAAGAAGCAACTTGGGAGATAGAACATGATATGAGACAGCGTTATCCAGAGCTATTTCACTGATGTGAGTTTTATTCAATATTTCTGCTATTCTTTTATCTTATGTGTGTTCCGATTGCATGCGATTTCGAGGACAAAATCATATTTTGGTAGGGAAGAATTGTAAGGCCCGAGATTATTTAATTTTAATCCGAGTATATTTAAATTGTGAATTTTGGAGTTTGAATTTAAATTCTACTATTCTTAAATTATTTAGGATTGAAATTAAATTAAAAGATTTCATAAGGGCTGAATTGCAAATAGTGAAGTTTTGAGGGGCCAAAATGCAATTTCTTGGATTAGTGGAGGACACATGTCTTGTGTAAGAGTGGGTGCCCAGTGAGCCAACTGTGTGGCTATGGGCTTTGATGACTCTTTGTATAAACAATCTTTTGTTTAATATTATTTACACTTTTATGGCAATGACTTTATATTACTTCATATTGTTATATTGTGATATACTATTGTTGTTTTGATAAAGACCTTGAATATACTATAGTGTATGTAAGATGTGGTAGAACATGGAGATGTCTATCATGAAATACATCTTATAGTCACTGTATATTCTAAAAACCGTTCCTAGTCGATTGAGCCGTCCGATAATAAGGATAAGGATCGCTCGAGTTTGAGACTAGCATTTGCGATGCGGAGTACCACGTTTCATTGGTAGGGAACATGGAGATGTTCGAAGCATGCAAATGGATATTCATAGGATGAATAATCGAACTACCCTATCCGGACTTTCCAAGTGGTTATCACTTATCGAGTGGATAAAGTCCGCGGTTTTGGTTGTACACCATTAGTCCTTACGACTTGAAACATCATGGAGACTCTATATGCTAGTGCTGTGCTTTGACTCGTTTACCGACTCTATGGGGGTCATCAGGTGTCGAGATTGGGTACAGTTACGACACATATAGGAGTCAATGCATTGTTGTCAAGGATTCACCACATACTTGCGAGTGTGGATATCCTATGCGATCTGAGGAGATATTAGTGTGACAAATCTCTGGCCAGAGTACTTGATGTGATTTAAGAAATGGTTTCTTAGTAGCACATGCGATGTCACTAATTTGATCTTCAAGATGCATTGCATAGTTATCGAATCTTGAGCGACTCTCGATATACCAATGGTTGTTGATTCGATCGGGATATATGGATGAAGGGACCGTACTGTACGCTAACCAAAATCTACTGGTTCTTGTAGGCACTATCAGTGATACCTAGGGAATCATGGGGCGATGTTGCTAGGCGCTTTACCATGATTCGTTGGGCAAGTCGGAAAGTGTTGTTCCGAGTCACAAGGAGTTGTGAGCCCACGGCTAGCTGTATCCCTGAACCATTGAGGGTCACACAGTGTAATGGAGTTTTAATCCCCGTTGAGATAGTTAAATTTAAAGAGTTAAATTTAATGAACTAAGGAGTTGGACTTCTTAAATAAGAGTAAGGGAGTAGGATTTCCTAAAATGACATAGGGATGGACATTTTTGGAAACCACTGAATTCGGATTCAGGAAAATTTATTTTGACTTTAAAATGTGCAGAAATGGTTTCTGTGCACATTGGTGAAATCAGTTCATCAATCGGAGTCACGATGAATTTTATATTAATTTCTGAACGAGCGGGCTTTGCTTGTCGGGCCCCAGCTTATGATTAATGGGCCCTAAGGTGTTAGTGGCCTGCATTATAAATAAGTTATTTCAGTACAGAAATTACACACAAAAGGTCATAATTTTTGAGACAGAGAAAATTTTCGAACCCTAGCTCTCTCTCTCTGTTCGGCCGACCCCTCCCCCTCTGCCCGAGATTTTCCGGTCTGTGATTTTGAATCGCAGTAAGGAATAACGAATCAGATTCGTTTATTCTCTTCGCAGAAAACTTCTGATAGATTTTCTAGTGCAATCTATCAGAGGGATTAAACCTCTGTTCGTGGACCTGATTGAAGGAGTTCATCGGTTCCAGGGAGAGACAACAAGAGCAGATAAAATCTGTTGGTGTCCAGTAATCTCGTTGCGAGATTGAAGGTAAAATTTAATAACTGTTATTTAAATTTTACACACACAATAATTTAATCGTTGAACGGTTGATACCCACACTATGGAATTGTTCCATAACAAAATTTTAAACTTCCGCTGCACCGGGTATCAATCGTGATTGATCTGACCGCCAGTTTTTCCAGCAGTGGTATCAGAGCCAGGTTGCTCAGATCAAACGATTAAATTAATCGATTGTACAAAATTTTTGAATCTCGGTTTTTGGAAAACAAAATAAATATTTTTAAATAAAAAAAAAAAAAATAATTTTTCGAGGCAAAACCCGGGCAGCGATTGGATCGCTGCCCGGTGGGGCAGCAATTGTTGCTGCCCCGGGCGGCGCACGGCGCCGCCCAAAGGGGGCGCACGGCGCCGCCCAAGGCGGCGACCGTCGCCGCCCAGGGGCGGCGCCAGGTGCTGCCCTAAGGGGGCAGCCGGGCTGCCCCCGGCCCGCGCCCCGGGTGCGGGCCGGCCCGGGAGTGTCCCGGGCGGCCCGCGGGAAAAATTATATTTTTATTTAAAAATTAATTTTAATATTTAAAATTTTATTTTTGGTCCGGTCAAAAATTGTTTTTGATTGGTTCACGAGATTTCGGATCGAATTGTTCGAGTCCGTAAATTTTAAAATTGATTTTGGATAAATTTGAATTTTTGGAAAATTTTAATATTTTATCCGTAAATTGAATTTTGAAATCAATTATTTTGGTACAATTGATGATAAGATATGATCTTATGATATATTAAGTAAAATATGATTTTATTTGTAAAATTGGATTTTATAGATAAAATATGATTTTATTTGATATAGAGATAAAATATGATTTTATATGTGAAATGAGATTTTATATATAAAATATGATTTTATCTTGTTTAAATTTGAATTGCCACAGCATGTTATCCAATAAATTAATTTTGAATTAAATGTTATTGGATAAGGATGATCGATTGCCATGACCAATTTTGTAGGTGTATGTTAGGAATTTACATTTTGTCTTTATTATTGTTGGTTTTATTAATGGGCCTGGTTTATGGCCCGATATGAATGTCATATGTAATAAAAGTGGGCTTGGTTTATAGCCCGTTCCCACCCCCTAAAAATGTATCCCCTACTTGTCATTGTTATTTATTGTAAATACATTAGATTTAGTGGGAGATCAAGATTTGAAGATGGTGGGCCCAGCAGACAATGAAGACTGAAGAAATGTAAATTGGAAGCATATGTAATAGGATTGCATTTGCATACTGCATATTACCTAGGATTGGACTAAGACCCGTGATTGGCAACCACGGGTCAATTAGAAATGGAATCGATCATCCTATATAATATTTGATATTATGATTGTATGCATGTTTAGACATAAATTGCGTGAATCCGGCAAGCATGCAATAAAATAATATGATGAGACAAATATTTTTATAATTAAAAATCCCTCATTTTAAATATGATTTAAAATTTATATCAAGATAAATAAAGGAAATTTAAATTTGTTTAAATGTTCCCACCTTCCATCAACGGTCAATGTATGTGACGCTACCCCCGCGGATACGGTCCGGCTCATATTATTGGGGGGGCCCGTCCGTCGGAAAGCTGTACATTGGATCGACAAATGTTGTAAGTTGGGTGGAACTCCCATGGGATCGGCTCATATTATTGGGGGATCCACATGGCGACCGTCCATCACAACTTAATATTGATGGGTCATCTTGACATGTCACTTTAAACGGCGTCATATTATTGGGCCCTTATTGGACATGAGGTAAACACATGGGGGTTGCTTTGGAAGCAATTGGGCTCTACCTTTTGAGAATTATGGTTGGCTGATATTATTCGGGACCATAAGTTTGTCAATTGGACTCCATGTTCTCACTAAGGAAAAAGTTTCCCGTTTTCACTAGAGGGTGGTGAAATCGTTAAAATAGTGGGAGTGAGATTCATAAAATTAAATTCGCCTATTTTATGTCTTAGTAAATTGTTAAACAATCATTGATATATGTCTGTTTTCCTTTTCAGTATTTCATACAATGAATTCGCGAAATCCTTTATTCTCGATCCTCGAACAAAACAAGCTGACTGGCGCCAACTATACGGAATGGTTCCGGAAGTTGAAGATTGTCTTAACTTCGGAGAAAATGCTCTACGTGTTAGAGAAAGCACCTCCGAAGGAAGCACCAGCTGACATAAGTCCGGAGGAATTGGCCAAACTTGATGCATGGTGTGACCATGACATCAAGACCAAATGCTATATGCAAGCCTCGATGTCTGATGAACTCCAGAGGCGATTTGAGGACACGGTGAATGCTGCTGACATTCATACGCAACTCAAGGAACTTTTTGGGGCTCAGTCGAGGGCTGAAAGGTTCTCTACTGTTAAGGAGTTGATGACGTGCCGCATGCGTGAAGGGACTTCGGTCCGTGATCATGGGGTACGAGTGATTTGGCTCATACAGAAGTTAGCGACCCTTGATTTGGTGTTGGAGCATGAACTCAATGTGGACTTGCTGCTTCTATCTCTTCCTTCTTCATTTGATGGATTCGTGATAAATTTTAATATGAACAAGATAGAGGCCACCCTTGAAGAGATGGTCAATATGCTCGTTACATATGAATCCACACTTAAGAAGGATAAGCCAGCTTTTTTGGTGGGCTCCTCATCTTCTGCTAAGAAGGGGCCAAGTATGAAGGGCAAGAAACGTTCTGCCCCACCCAAGAAAGTGGAACCCGAGAAGAAGCAAAAGACAAAGGCTTCAAACAATGGAAAATCCAAGGATGTTTGCCATTACTGCAAGAAGCCGGGTCATTGGAAGCGCAACTGCAAGGAGTATCTTGAGCAGTTGGGAACTGCAAAGGGTATGTTCTATATCGAAATAAACATGTCACTTAATACAACTTCTTGGGTATTGGATACCGGATGTGGATCTCACATTTGCAATGATTTGCAGGTGATGACAAGAAGTCGCAGGCTTAGAATGGGTGAGACCCAGCTGAGGCTCGGGAATGGTTCCAGAGTTGAAGCTACGGCCATTGGAGATGTTTGTTTGATTTTGCAGAATGGTTTTAAATTATTGTTGAGAGATGTTTTATTTGTGCCAGATTTAATTAAAAACATTATTTCTATTTCTATGCTTGATAGAGATGGTTATTCTTGTAATTTTGTGAATGGGATTTGCAATATTTACAAGAATGAATGTTTAATTGGAAATGGACAACTTGAAAACGATCTATACAATTTAAAACTAAAAGACGTTCCAATTAATTATTTTGATAAACCGGCTACAACAAACAAAAGGAAAATCGATAGTCAAAACCCGGCAAACCTTTGGCACGCTAGGCTAGGTCATATTTCCTCAAAGAGGATGAACAAGCTAGTGGGAGAGGGCATGTTTGATATGTCTGATATTAACTCTCTACCTACTTTTGAATCCTGCCTAAAAGGAAAAATGACTAAATCTCCTTTTAAGGGGAAACCTGAGCGTAGTCAGAATCTGTTGGATTTGATCCATACAGATGTTTGTGGTCCATTTAGAGTAGGGACTCAACATGGCCACACCTACTTCATTACCTTTACTGATGATTATTCAAGGTATGGGTATTTATATTTAATGAAATATAAGTCTGAAGCATTTGAAAAGTTCAAAGAATTCAAGGCTGAAGTAGAAAACAAGCTAGGTAAAAGTATTAAGGCACTTCGATCGGATCGAGGTGGAGAATACTTGAGTACCGAGTTTTTGGACTATCTGAAAGAGAATGGGATTCTCTCTCAGTGGACTCCTCCTATGACACCACAGCTTAATGGTGTATCGGAGCGTCGTAATCGAACTTTGTTGGACATGGTTCGATCTATGATGAGCTTCACTGAGCTTCCACCTTCGTTTTGGGGCTATGCGCTTGAAACGGCGGTATTGTTGTTGAACAACGTCCACACTAAAGCAGCGGACAAAACACCATACGAGTTATGGAATGGCAAAGCTCCTAAGTATTCGTACTTGAGGATTTGGGGATGTCCTGCTTACGTGAAGCGGACAGTGGGAGATAAGTTGGATAGTCGATCCAGCTTATGTTATTTTGTAGGGTATCCGAAGAATTCAATCGGATATTATTTCTATTATCCTGCTGAAACAAAGGTGTTTGTTTCTAGGAATGCCACCTTCTTGGAGAAGGAGTTCTTATTGGATAAGAAAGGCGAGATGATGGAACTCGAAGAAGTTTGAGAAGAACCCGAAATACAAAATAACGATCCTACACCTCAGGAACCATTGCTGGACACGCCTGAACCTAGAAGATCCGAGAGGACTTCTAGACCTCCTATTCGATATGGTCTTCTTCTTGAAGGGGATCAAGATGAACCCGACATTGGATGTGATCCAAGAAACTTCAAGGAAGCAATTTCTGATGCGGATTCGAATTTATGGCTTGAAGCTATGCAGTCAGAATTGGATTCGATGCATACAAACCAAGTTTGGTCTTTGGTAGATCCTCCCGATGGAATTGTTCCAATAGGGTGTAAATGGATCTACAAAAGAAAGCTTGGGCCTGATGGTAAGGTATTGACCTACAAGGCGCGATTGGTGGCGAAAGGTTATACTCAAAGGCAAGGAGTTGACTATGAGGAAACCTTTTCACCAGTTGCTATGTTCAAGTCCATAAGAATCCTTATTGCCATAGCTGCATGGTATGACTATGAGATATGGCAAATGGATGTGAAGACTGCTTTTCTTAATGGAGACATTAAGGAAGAAATCTATATGAAGCAGCCTGAGGGGTTCACATCCATGGGAAGCGAGCATAAGGTATGCAAGCTTCAGAGATCAATTTATGGTCTAAAACAAGCATCAAGAAGTTGGAACCAGAAATTTGATGAAACAATTAAAGATTTTGGTTTCATCAAGAACCCGGAGGAACCTTGCGTGTACAAGAAAGTAGTTAAGGATGCGGTGACATTCTTAGTACTTTATGTTGATGACATCCTACTCATTGGGAATGATGTAGGGATGTTGCAGTCAACGAAGATATGGTTATCAGGTAGATTTTCGATGAAGGATTTGGGTGAGGCATCCTACATTCTAGGGATTCAGATCTATAGAGATAGATCTAAGAGAATGATAGGACTCACTCAATCAACCTACATCGATACCATATTGAAACGGTTTTCAATGGATGGGTCCAAAAGAGGACATCTACCCATGTGTCATGGAGTTTCTCTATCCAAGTCTATGTGTCCCAAGACTGATGAAGAGATAGAGAATATGACACATGTACCATATGCGTCAGCTATAGGTAGTATCATGTATGGGATGATATCTACCAGACCGGATGTAGCATTTGCTCTGAGTGTCACGAGCAGATATCAGTCTAATCCTGGTCAAATGCATTGGAAAGCCGTGAAGGACATTCTTAAGTACTTGCGAAGGACTAAGAATATGTTCATGGTTTATGGAGGACGAGAACTCAAACTGGAAGGCTATACCGACTCTAGCTTCCAAAGTGATGTGGATGACTCGAAGTCTACCTCTGGATTTGTGTTCATGCTCAATGGCGGTGCTGTCTCTTGGAAGAGTTCCAAGCAGGACACCACAGCGGATTCCACCACTGAGGCTGAATACATTGCAGCATCAGCTGCTGCTAAAGAGGCCGTTTGGATGAGGAAGTTCGTCCAAGAGTTGGGCGTCATTCCTGAATTTGTTGGTCCAGTCCCGGTGTACTGTGACAACACGGGTGCCGTTGCTCAAGCAAAGGAACCAAGGTCTCATCAAAGATCCAAACACGTACTGAGGAAATACCACATAATCCGGGAGATTGTGGAAAGAGGAGACATCATTGTCGAACGAGTGGCCTCTGCAGACAATATCGCTGATCCGCTTACTAAGCCCTTGCCAGGACCATTGTTTGACAAACATCGCGAAGCAATGGGTCTACGTAGTATGACTAGTTGGCTATAGGGCAAGTGGGAGATTGTAAGAGTGGGTGCCCAGTGAGCCAACTGTGTGGCTATGGGCTTTGATGACTCTTTGTATAAACAATCTTTTGTTTAATATTATTTACACTTTTATTAATGGCAATGACTTTATATTACTTCATATTGTTATATTGTGATATACTATTGTTGTTTTGATAAAGACCTTGAATATACTATAGTGTATGTAAGATGTGGTAGAACATGGGGATGTCTATCATGAAATACATCTTATAGTCACTGTATATTCTAAAACCGTTCCTAGTCGATTGAGCCGTCCGATAATAAGGATAAGGATCGCTCGAGTTTGAGACTAGCATTTGCGATGCGGAGTACCACGTTTCATTGGTAGGGAACATGGAGATGTTCGAAGCATGCAAATGGATATTCATAGGATGAATAATCGAACTACCCTATCCGGACTTTCCAAGTGGTTATCACTTATCGAGTGGATAAAGTCCGCGGTTTTGGTTGTACACCATTAGTCCTTACGACTTGAAACATCATGGAGACTCTATATGCTAGTGCTGTGCTTTGACTCGTTTACCGACTCTATGGGGGTCATCAGGTGTCGAGATTGGGTACAGTTACGACACATATAGGAGTCAATGCATTGTTGTCAAGGATTCACCACATACTTACGAGTGTGGATATCCTATGCGATCTGAGGAGATATTAGTGTAACAAATCTCTGGCCAGAGTACTTGATGTGATTTAAGAAATGGTTTCTTAGTAGCACATGCGATGTCACTAATTTGATCTTCAAGATGTATTGCATAGTTATCGAATCTTGAGCGACTCTCGATATACCAATGGTTGTTGATTCGATCGGGATATATGGATGAAGGGACCGTACTGTACGCTAACCAAAATCTACTGGTTCTTGTAGGCACTATCAGTGATACCTAGGGAATCATGGGGCGATGTTGCTAGGCGCTTTACCATGATTCGTTGGGCAAGTCGGAAAGTGTTGTTCCGAGTCACAAGGAGTTGTGAGCCCACGGCTAGCTGTATCCCTGAACCATTGAGGGTCACACAGTGTAATGGAGTTTTAATCCCCGTTGAGATAGTTAAATTTAAAGAGTTAAATTTAATGAACTAAGGAGTTGGACTTCTTAAATAAGAGTAAGGGAGTAGGATTTCCTAAAATGACATAGGGATGGACATTTTTGGAAACCACTGAATTCGGATTCAGGAAAATTTATTTTGACTTTAAAATGTGCAGAAATGGTTTCTGTGCACATTGGTGAAATCGGTTCATCAATCGGAGTCACGATGAATTTTATATTAATTTCTGAACGTGCGGGCTTTGCTTGTCGGGCCCTAGCTTATGACTAATGGGCCCTAAGGTGTTAGTGGCCTGCATTATAAATAAGTTATTGCAGTACAGAAATTAGACACAACAGCTCATTATTTTTGAGACAGAAATTTCGAACCCTCCTCTCTCTCAAAAGGTAATCGGCCGACCCCTCCCTACCTCTGCCCGAGAAATTTCGGTCTGTGATTTTGAATCGCAGTCAGGAATAACGAATCAGATTCGTTTAATCTCTTCGCAGAAAACTTCTGATAGATTTTCTAGTGCAATCTATCAGAGGGATTTAAACCCTATTCGTGGACCTGATTGAAGGAGTTCATCGGTTCCTGGGAGAGACAACAAGAGCAGATTAATTCTGTTGGTGTCTATTAATCTCGCTTCGAGATTGAAGGTAAAATTTAATTAATTGTTATTTGAATTTTACACACACAATAATTTAGTAGTTGAATGGTTGATACCCACACCATGGAATTGTTCCATGATAAAAATTTTAAACTTCCGCTGCACCGGGTATCAATCGTGATTGATCTGACCGCCAGTTTTCCCAACAATTTCTGTACTGCAATAACTTATTTATAATGTAGGCCGCTAACATCTTAGGGCCCATTAGTCATAAGTTCAAGCCCGACAAGCAAAGCCCGCATGTTCAGAAATTAATATAAAATTCATCATGACTCCGATTGATAAACCGATTTCACCAATGTGCACAGAAACCATTTCTGCACCTTTTAAAGTCAAGATAAATTTTTCTGAATTCGAATTCAGTGATTTCCAAAAATGCCCATCCCTATGTCATTTTAGGAAATCTTACTCCTCTACTCTTAAATAAGAAGTCCAACTTCTTTGTTCATTAAATTTAACTCTTTAAATTTAACTATCTCAACGGGGGTTAAAAATTCATTACTCTGTGTGACCCTCAATGGTTCAGGGATACAGCTAGCCGTGGGCTCACAACTCCTTGTCACTCGGAACAACAATTTCCGACTTGCCCATCGAATCATGGTAAGAGCGCCTAGCAACATCGCCCCATGATTCCCTAGGTATCACTGATAGTGCCTGCAAGAACCAATAGATTTTGGTTAGCATACAGTACGGTCCCTTCATCCATATATCCCGATCGAATCAACAACCATTGGTAAATCGAGAGTTGTTCGAGATTCGATAACTATGCAATACATCTTGAAGATCAAATAGTGACATCGCATGTGCTACTAAGAAACCATTTCTTAAAACACATCATGTACTCTGGCCAGAGATTCATCACACTAATATCTCCTCAGATCGCATAGGATATCCACACTCGCAAGTATGTGGTGAATCCTTGACAACAAAGCATCGACTCCTATATGTGTTATAACTGTACCCAATCCCGACACCTGATGACCCCAATAGAGTCGGTAAACAAGTCAAAGCACAGTACTAGCATATAGAGTCTCAATGATGTTTCAAGTAGTAAGGACTAATGGTGTACAACCAAAACCGCGGACTTTATCCACTTGATAAGTGATAACCACTTGGAAAGTCCGGATAGGGTAGTTCGATCATTCATCGTATGAATATCCATTTGCATGCTTCGAACATCTCTATGTTCCTTACCAATGAAACGTGGTACTCTGCATCGCAAATGCTAGTCTCAAACTCGAGCGATCCTTATCCTTATTATCGGACGGCTCAATCGACTAGGAACAATTTAGAATACACAGTGACTATAAGATGTGTTTCATGATAGACATCTCCATGTTCTACCACATCTTACATACACTATAGTATATTCAAGGTCTTTATCAAAACAACAATAGTATATCACAATATAACAATATGAAGAAAGATAAAGTCATTGCCATTAATAAAAGTGTAAATTATATTAAACAAAAGATTGTTTATACAAAGAGTCATCAAAGCCCTTAGCCACAAGTTGGCTCACCGGGCACCTACTCTTTCAAAGAAATTTTTGAATGGGGATAAGTTAGAGAAAGTTGTTGCACAATATGCTAAAAACTCCAATGATAATATTTTTTCCTTTTGAATTACAGGCACCTCGAATTGCGAAAAACCTTCCTCCAGATAAAGACACGAAAATACCCAAAAAAATCCAAGGAGAAGCGACATGGACTAAAAATAACTGCAAAATCTCTCAACTGGGTGAAGGTGGACAAGACAACTAGATATGAACCACCATGAGAAACTGAAGCATGCAGTCGGGCCGACAATTGTAAACAGAGGCAGTGCTTGGGAGGCAACCCAAGGGGAGTATTTATTTTCATTCTTAGTATTTATTTATTTTTGTTTTGAATTTTTACTTACATTAGGGACAATGTAAGATTTTAAGTATGGGGGAGAGGCCTTAGCCACTCATTGAGAGAATTAAGCCGTTTTTTTGAATTTTTTTTTTAAGAGCTCATAGTTAGTGATGAACATGACTATTGAAAATTACTAGTCCATGATGATATCTAATTGATGACATGCATGCTTTTGAAAATAGATGATTTGCTAACCTTGGAACACTTTGATCTCCAATGCAAATTAGACTTTGATATGGTTCTTGAATATTCTTTAGCACGCATGAGTCATGGCTTCTGAATTTTATATGACATAGTGAAGGTCGTATGAGCCTTGTGATAGTCTTAGGAAGTCGCTAGCCTATCAACCTCCTTTTTGAGCTTAATCAAAAAAAAAAAGAAAAGAAAAAAATGAAGTTAGTAAGGTTAGGGGAGGTATTGGATTGGGGATTGAAATTCTAATCCTACAAATTCCAAAAGTGAAATATGGAGGAGAATGTACAGAGTTGAGGATAACCGGGTGCAATTACCCGGACTGGTGAAAAGACTATAAAACTTCTCAATGGTTTAATTAGATTTGTTGGTGTGAAACTTGAGCTATTGTAGGGTTTTACATTGAATGGATCTGTGGATTGTGCATGACACTTACTAATGACCATACACACACACGTTCGAGACTATTTCACTAGTTGAAATGTCTGGATATTGAACTTGTTCCGTTGTTTGCATTATAACGCCTTTCTTGATCATGCATTGAGTTAATTCCTGAGGCACAAATGTGTAAATCATGGTTATTTTTGTTACGGATTATGAGCTCGAACTTATTCCTGGTTTTGTGTTGCTCGAGGGCGAGCAATGTTTAAGTATGGGGGAGTTTGATGTGGTGATATTGTCTTATATTTATTTGAGTTAATTTGTATGATTAGGAGAATTTACATTGATTAAATGCATTTTATAGTTCCTAATTATTGTTTTTGGTTTGATTTAGGAGAAGAAGGAGAATGAGCAAAAGGTAGATTAATTTGAGAGGAAAATATGGAAAAGCTATTGCACAAGAATGAATTACGGAGCAACAATGATAAAAAAATCATTTTTAATTTTAAAAAGATCCAAATCCGATATCCACTTTTCAGAATGAATTCAAGATGTTTTGAAGCTGCTGTCAAAATTTCAACTCAATCCAATGGCTAGATCTTGAGATATGAATTTTTCAAAAATGTTACGCGCTGGACTGAAACTTGCTCGCTCGATCCGTCATTTTTTACGGATAGAGGGAGACCTGTGCTGCGGGAAAAAAATATATTTGGCAGAAAGTTGCTCGCTCGATTGGTAACTTTTGACCGATCGAGCGAGACGAGAAATTAGGAAATTGTATTTAAAAAGGAAACATTCTTGGGAAGGACTCTATACTTTAAATATCATCTAGAACCCGAATTTAATAAATCTTTTGACGGCAGAAAGCTTGAAGAACTCTCTTGGTGGCTAGGCTTCTTCTCTCTTTTCTTAGATTTAATTTTATTTCATGAAATGTTCTAGAGAATTCATGAATATTATTGGCTAGGCTTTAATATTTGGTTGAGGAAGACAAACCCTTGAATTTATTTATTTGTGAGATTCAAATTTTTCGTGTTTAATTATTATTGAGTATCAAAAGTTGTTTTGGATTATTTCATGCTTGTATGTGAGATTTTTGGATTGATCACCCTAGGATTTAGCTATACAATCTACAGCTAAATTAGAATTCAAATCTGTAATTGTTTGAATCTTCTAATTTGTGAATCAACGGCAATTAATAATCTTTCTCTTGTGAATTTATTAATTTGTAGGAACAACGATTGATTAGATTAAATACATCTGCTTGTGTGTGCGTTGTCTAGATTCATTAGTTTTACTAGTTTGAATGCTTCCTTGGATTTAAATCTAATCGCTTGTATTGAGTTAATTCATTGATAAGGGTTAATTTAGAATGTTTGTATCTAGTTAACTAAATTAAATTAAGGTGAAATAGGAATTATATTTCCAATGATGAATATTCAATGATAATTAATTATTTTTAGATAATCGGTGATCGAATGAATAATTTCAAGTGTGTAGTTGACCGATAACAATGCTTGTTTTAATTAATTTATTCGTTATAATTTTAATTCTTGCATGCTACTTGGTAAAATCTATTTTGATTTGCTTTTAATTTTCGGTAGTAAGTTTCAAATTCGAAAACCCCCATTTATTTATTTTTAGTATTTTTAAAAACATAAATAAATTTCACTTTTCTCGTAGAAATCATCCTTACTCTCGCTACTACATGTTTATTTAGTTAATCTGAGTTGGGTTAATTTGGGCGCAATACGACTAAGCGCTACCAATATTCCAAAACAATTTTGGAAACCCTCGTCGTCAAAGTTGTTGCCGGAGCTCCGTCGTCGGATTCCGGCCAAATTTAACAGCCCCTGAGCTGCCCAAAACGACCCCAATTTTTTTTTTCAAAACAACCCCTAAGTTGATGGAAATGATTTTCTCATGCGGTTAGAAATTGACCTCAACATAATATTTGTGAAACCTCGGTTCTAAACAACTAATCTCGGAGTAAACAACAATTAAGCATACAAGATCCAAGATTAAATGCAATAAATTTTTTTTTGAAATATTGCCTCGCTCGATCAATAGAATTCAATCGATCGAGCGAGCCCAAAAGTTTCAACTTTCTGCCCGAGATTACAACCCAGCACCGCTCGATCGGTCAAAAACCACTGATCGAGCGGGCACCCTGAAACAAGAACAAAAACAAGAAAATATGTCACTCGCTTGATTGGTCAAATCTCATCGATCGAGCGATGACAGTACAGATACAAATATACAACAGAAGACTTGATAAAACTCAAATCCAAAACATTCAAATCATAATCATGCATTACAATCGCAAACTCTCCAATTAATACATGAAGTTCTAGAGTTGATCAACTGCTCAAAAGGATAGAACATGCATCGGTTCTAGCTATTACAAACCGAATACAAAACATAAAAAGTTTGAATCACATGCAAAGACAACCTTCAATCCAAGTTCGAGTTCTAAACATGCTTCAAAACATAGACTAGATTGACATGCTGAATTCGACTTCTAAACCGAGTCTCACTTCTATCTCTCACTCTTGATGCTAACCAGGTCTTCGCTGACTCGATCCTGCCCCACCTGTTGCCAAGTATACATACAAAACAAAGCAACAGTCGGATAATTCCAGTGAGAATGATATTTCCAGTAAAAGCAACATAACATGCAATAACAAGTATAATATCAATAACAAGATATCAAGACAACATATTCGATGCTAAGACGAATAAAATACATGTCTTTAAAATCGGGATATCAATTATGATAAACAAGGGATTGCTGCTATGCTTTTGGCATCCCGAGGATGAGATCACGTAACAACTAACCGACTCTCCCAATCAAGGTGGTGCCAAGTATCTCAATCCCCTAGATTTTGGTGCGACTATGAGGAGTATGCTGACACTAGGTGAACTTCTACAACCCAGGCCACTCGCAACATAGCCCCCAAAACGTCTAAATAAAAAGGGTCGTTCTGCTCGCTGAAATCAAAGGTTTGGATCAAAATGAATGCATAAGTAAAACATAAAACATTAAGCCATATAACAAATGATCAATCAAGAACAGAATAAAAGTTCCACATGCTAGAACAAGTATTGATGAAAGTATGTGATTTTTAACGGAAACTCAGGAACCAACTATCTCGAGTATGCTATCCCGCTAAACGATGACTTCTTGTACCTTTCAATGTAATAGCTCCAACTCTGGATAAGCTACGATAAAAGATTATATTAGAAACTATACAACCTAACAACAACAATGGCTCAAGGTAGTCTCTTTACCGTTCTTCGTCTAACTCTTTGACGATCGACAACTGCTAACTCTGGGCTCGACAACTTCAACGAATCTGTTCAGGGACAATAGATGATCAACGACGACGATCAAACTCACAAGCCAAAGTTCAACAACTCAAAATGGTTCGAAATCCCAAAACTCAAACCGGCGGCTAACGACTATAAACTGAACAAACCAGAAACGCAGACAGCAGTACAGCATTGCAAATAACTCAATTCAATGCTAATACAAAAATAACAATTCAAATCCTTCAAATCTCAAAACTCAATTTTCGAAATAATCTTCCAAGAATCATAACAATTCCGAACGTCGCTCTATTTCAAAACCGACTGAGAATAAACGATCAGAACTCTGTCAAGAACAACATACTCGAAACTCAATCGATTATAACAACATCCGAAAATAGAAATCTAACTGATCGAAGGAAAACTTACTATATAACGGAGCTCTCACTGCTGTGATCGCTAATCTTCCTTCAGAAATAAATTCCAACAGACGGATCGAGCTCGGAAAGAAATCTGGAAGCTTGAAGAAAGCTTGGGGCGCAACAATGGTGAAGGAGACGGCTTGGAGAAGGAGATGAAGACTTTTCCAACTTAAACCAAGTTTAGATAATATATAAAAACTCAAATTTGCACTTTAGTCCCTGAAATTTCCAAAATTTGCAAAATAGACCCTGATCAAAATCAAGTCGGCTCTTGAACTCTGTAATCTGCGATTAACTCAAATAAACTCATTTAAAATAAAATCGGGGCGTTACAATATTCAACGAATGCTACACAATAAAGAGCAACCTAGGCTCTAGATACCACTTGTTGGATCGGTTCTTTCATGTCCAGAAATGTAATGGAAGTTTAAAATTTTATGTAAAGACCGAGCACATGTGTAGCATTCAAAAAATTAAACATCCATAGGGTGTTTAAGAAATTTTACCTATCAATCTCAAATGATTGATTTATGGCTCCTACTAAGTTGTGAACAACTTAGCTCTTAAAATGGTAGACACTATCTACAAACTTTCAAGAGCACACCTTGCTCAAAAATTTAACAAGCCTCCAAGAACACTCCTTGTTCGAAAATGGACTCCTCTTCAAATTAGGTCCACGACCAGTCAAAGTAGATCCACTCTAAACATGCACTAGAATATTTAGAGCATTTTTCATTGAGAATTTCTTTGCTTTTTCTCCCAAGATGAAAGAAAAAAATTGGAGAATATTGGGGAGAAGTGTTCGGCCATGGTAGAGAAAAATGAGAGGAGGAATATTGCTTGTCTTGGTACTTAAAAAGTGTGTTATGACAAGAGACAAAGCATGCATGAAAAAAGTTAAAACATGCATAGAAAAGTGTGCATCTTGTCCTTTAACCCTTCATGTTCATTCTCTCTCATGTATTATATGTATTATATGTCAAACATATACATACATGACCCATGAACTTAATATTTAATTAATTATCAAACTTAAACCTATTTAAGCTTAATCAATTAATTAAATCCAACTTCGACTCATTCAAGCCCACTAGTTGAATGATTATTCAACACTATTTTATTTGGGCTCTACAAGACCCAATAGTCTTAAATTAATTCAACACTTGAATTAATTTAATTATTTGGACTCTACAAGGCCCACTAGTGTTTAATTAATTCAACACTTGAATTAATTTAATTAAGTTCATAATAATAGTTTTGTAAATCACATTTACAAAAAATAATTATTTTTTCAAGTCAACTTATAATCTTGGAACACATTCACAAATTAAAAGTTATTTTCTCATTTATTCTCCGTTAGAAATCATACTTCTAATTTATCTCACTTATAAACTCCTTTATAAGTTGTTCAACACATTGAACTAATTTTATTCTCAACGGGATCTAGAAAGCTAGTACTTGTGTGACCCTCAATGGTTCAATGATACAACTAACAAAGGATTCACATATCCATGTGATTCTGGATCAACAAGTCTCTTATATGAGCATACTCCATATAGCTCCATTCTTATTTATCAACTTCTTGATAATAAGAACGTTAGAAAACTCAAGTCTGATAGTACCCAACTAGTCATGATAAACATCTAGCAACATCGCTTACATGAATCCCTAGGTATCAAATGATAGTGTCAGCAAGAACCAATCAATTATGGTTAGCGTACAGTACGTTCCCTTCAACTCATATATCCCGACCGATTTGAAAACTATTGGTTTATCGAGAGTTTTCATTGAATCGATAACTATGTGTCATGCCGTAGTTGCATCGAATGTGTAATTCAAGAAACCCCTTTCTTAATTACCACCTACTCTGATCAGAGATTTCAAGCTACATATGCATGAGATCACATAGGATATCCATACCCTAAGGTAAGCGGTGAATCCCCGACTACAATGCATCGACTCCTATATGTTTCGATACAATACCCAACATTGCCACCTGATGACCCTAGTTGAGTTGGTAAAGAAGTCAAAAATAAGCGCTAGCATATAGAGTCTCCATGTTGTCCCAGGTCATAAGGACTAATGGTGTACAACCATAAACTATAACTTTTCCACTCGATAAGTGAGAACCACTTGGAAAGTCCTTTAGGGAGGGTTGTTTAGTGCACTCTACAAGGAGCACCTATTTGTATGCTTGGACATCACCATGTCTCCTACCAATCAAACATGGTAATCACATCGCAAATACTAGTCTCAAGCTCGAGCGACCTTTATCCTTTCTTTGTGGCGGCTGAATTGACTAGGAATGGTTTAGAATATACAGGGTTCCAAATATGAGTTTCATGATAGTCATCACATGACCATCTCATATTCTTTATACTATTTGTATATTCAAGTGCTTTATCTATGCAGCTAGCATGGATATACTGAAAAAGGTGTGCCAAATTAAATAATGTCAAATATTATTAAAATAAAGATTGTCATATAAGAGTTCTCTCAAAGACCATCGGCCAACACTTGGGTTGATGGGCACCTACTCTAACATCCAACCTTACTGATGCATTCATTCCCCTTCTTGACATTGTTCTTTTATTGGCCTAATATTGGTCTTTTAGATCCGAATGATTTATTTTAATTTTCACAAATTTGGGCTTAATCAAAGTCCTTTGAAAGGCTACTCAATTATTGATTGTGACTGAGAATTCAACTCATTGACTTTTTGTATTTATCCTTAAGTTTAGCATGTATCATATTTATTGTTGGCTCTGTTGGTGAATATAAGTCCTGAAATTTTGCATCAGAGTGAATTTGCAAAAGTTGTTGAGACCTTGGGTAGATTGGAGCTGCAGTTGGAGCTGATTGAAACTTATCAAGATGGGGTACATACTCTTATTTTTTTTATGTGCTTTGATTTAATATAAAGGTAATTGATTATATGACATGTAAGTTACTTTTGTATATTTTCAAGTGTGATTCTTCCATAGTCATTTTTTCCTTTTTATTTTTTCCCTTGTGCGAAAAACTTGGGACATGTTTTTATATTTATTGTATTCTTTTGCAACAATTAATTATGGGTTTAAATTTTAATAATTCTTGGTAGTGATCCGATGATCTTTGATTTAAGTAATTTTGTTGATTCTATGGGATTTTTGTTGGTTTAGCAGAGAAAACAGTGGGATGAAAATGTTGTTGTTTTCTCTTTTAAGGGAAAGTGTGAGACCCTATTTTCTAATCATCTAATCTCGAAAAATTAACACAATCGAACACTGAGAGCAGAGAACTCGAATAATTTATTTTAAGAACCCGCGCTCGCGCGAGATCTTCATCTCGCGCGCGCGCGGTCTTGCTCATCAGTGCCCGGCGGAAGACCCCGCGCTCGAGCGAGATGCTCTCCTCGCGCGCGCGCAGGGTTCCAAAACAGAACCCTCAGGAAAGGCTCGCTCCCACGCGAAGTGCTGGTCTCGCGCGCGCGGGGGCAAAATAACCCGAGCTCCCCAAGCTCTTCGCGCACTTCAGCGCAGGCGAACTAGACAGAAAATGCAGGATTTCTGGAAAAGCCAAACAACACAATCTCCAATCAACTAAAACCCATGAATAAATACAAACCAACATTTAAACATACAATATTCTAAGTTCTGCCCAAAATACAACATAACAAGTTCGACGATAGAATTCGATCGACTAATCAAAATTATACAAGTTCAAAAGACACAACCCTACGACACGGTTTCTCACTTCTATCATTCTCACCCCGTGCTAACCCAGACAACTCGGTCCGGCTCCTGATCCTCCTGTTGTCAAGTACACATACAAACAAAAACAATAGTCGGATAACCCGGTTAGAAATTTAATTTCCAAGTAAAAGAGACAAGCATACAATAACAATTAAACATCTTATATTGAAATGTATCTATCATCAATAAATCAAAATAAGAGTGGATGTATGCATGACTTCAAAAATCGGGATTATCAAGTCAGATAATCGGAATATCAATCGGTACTCGGTTGGGATCCCGGGGTCAAGTCATTACAAACAACCCACCTACACTCCCATTCGGGGTGGATGTCGCACAACTCAAACCCTTAGACTTCATAGCAACTATAAGAAGTATTCTAGCACTTGGAAAAACTCGAAATCCAAGGCCACTTCAATATAGCTCCCTAAATCGTCTAATTTCAAAATGAACCCAATATTCGGCTCAATATGAATGCAAGTGTAAACAAAGTAAATCAATCAAGTTCACACCAACAAATTAACATGCAGTATGTGATTTTTGGGACTCGATAATCAACGAACTCGAGTATTCAACCCCATTCAATTCAATGTCGTTTTTTACCTTTCCAAGTTCGTCGGTGATTCAAATCATTCATCGACTACAATCGGTTCAAGCTCTCCAGTTCGTTCCAAACCTGAATTCTTTCAACCAAACTCTGAAAATATGAAATACGGATTCGATATCAAATTATCAACTCGAACAAACCTGAAAATCAAACCGAAATAATATAACCGATAATACAAAACTCAATTTCGACGGCATAACGACTATAAACGGTCCAACCAAAAATCTCAAATCAATAATCATCATCAACATAACCCAAACCATCTTCCAATCCATCAAAAACAACCAAATCCAACCAAAATCACAAAACCCATTTTCGAATTTATGCTCCAAAAAACATATAAAATCCAAACTTCATTCTTTTTCTGAACCGACTTCAAATACACGGTCTATGCTAGCTCAAGAACAACATACTAGAAAATCATCAAATTCTGACAACCCAAAAAAATCAAAGTTCAAAAGATCTTAGCAAAACATATGGCAAAACGACGCCCTCATTGCGGTGATCGTGAATCTAAACTCGAATCGGAAATTTGACGGTCGGATCGTGCGAATCAAAGAAAGAAGAAGCTTGAAAAGTTAGCCATGGCTTCTCTCTCGGTTTAGGCGTGCGGATGGGGGAGGAGAGGAGAAGGATAAGATAGAGGAATAGGTGATAGGATAGATATTTGTAGGAGAAAATAATATAATACTCCCAATTGGCTAGTCAACCGGAATATTTGCAATTCGGTCCCTGAAACTCCAACTAAATCAATTCAATCCCAGCTCAATTAATCTCCATTAATTCAATTCTCATAATAAATAATAATCAAATCTGCTGATCACGAAAATAAATAATTTCAGAGCCTTACAATTCCCCCCTCTAAGAATCGATTTCATCCTCGAAATCACGAATCACAAAAGCTAAGATAAAGAAATCATCAGAACTGAAAATAACTCACATCAATCAAATAACTCTGGATATCGCTGCCTCATATCCGATTTGGTCTTCCAAGTTGCTTCCTCAACTCCGTGACGACTCCACTGAATCTTCACTAACGGAATCGACTTGTTTCTAAGCTGTTTTTCCTTCCTGTCAAGAATCTGAATCGGTCTCTCAAAATAGCTCAGAGTCTCATCGAGTTCTGCCTCATCTGGTTGAAGAACATGGGACGGATCCAGATGATATTTCCGCAACATCAAAACGTGAAACACATCGTGGATGCCTGAAAGAGACGGAGGAAGAGCAATCCTATAGGCAAGATCGCCTATCTGATATTAGCGTACTTGACCTGTCTGTCTTGGGATGTCTTCATTCTTGTTCGAATCAACTTCACCTGCTCTTCCATATCGCGAATCATATCCGGACCCAACTCAAGTGATTCTGAAATCTCATCCAAAAATAACGGATATCTGCACTTCTTCCCGTACAAAGCTTCAAAAGGTGCCATTCCAATACTCGATTGGAAGCTGTTATTGTACGAAAACTCCACTAGAGGCAAAGAATCTTGCAAACCTGAGCCAAAATCAAGCACTAAGGCTTGAAGCATATCTTCCAAAGTCTGGATCATACGCTCGGACTGACCGTCGGTCTGAGGGTGATACGCTGTGCTCTAGAGCAAATGAGTACCCAAGGCCTCCTGGAAACTGTGCCAAAAGTGAGAAGTGAATCTCGGATCTCTGTCTGATACTATCTGCTTCGGAACGTCGTGCAATCTCACAACCTCCCTGACATACAACTAGGCCATCTAATCGTGACGGTATGTCATTCTGTACGGAATGAAACAAGCAAATTTTGTCAACCGGTCAATCACTACCCAAATCACATCACAACCTCTGACTGAACGCGGTAGCTTTGTGACAAAATCCATAGAGATGTGATCCCATTTTCATTCTGAAACTGGCAAATTGTGCAATAAGCCACCTGGTTTCTTCTTCTTGGCTTTCACCTGTTGACAATTCAGACAACCGGACACAAACCTCATGACGTCTCCCTTCAACTATTTCCACCAGAACAGAGTCTTCAAGTCATTATACATCTTCCGTCCTCTGGGATGAACACTGAACCGACTACAATGCGCCTCTCGAAGAATATGCTGTCTCAACTCAGAAACATTGGGTACCACAATACGGTTATTCATGAATAAAACATCATCCCTGACCTGAAAATTTGACTGGTGACCTGATCTGACCCTCTCTATCGAACTCTGAATGCTCGGATCAGAACTCTGTGCCTCTCTGATCAACTGAAACAACTCTAGCTCGGCCTGAATCGCAAAAACTCTGATGGATCTCCTATCGGTCTCAAACTCCAAACCAGAAATACAACAGTATTCAATCAACTGAGAGACACCCATCGTAGCGATAGATAAGGAACAAAGCTTCCGACTAAGAGCGTGTGCAGCTGCATTCGACGTTCCAGGGTAATACTTGATCTCACAGTCAAAGTCCTTAAGAAAATCCATCAATTTCCTCTTTCTCATGTTCAGCTCGGACTGGGAAAACAAGTATTTTAGGCTCTTGTGGTCAGAAAATATTTCAAAAGACTCACCATAAAGATAATGGCGCCAGATCTTCAAAGCAAAAACGATCGCAGCAAGCTCAAGATCATGGATCAGATAACGAGTCTCGTGCGGCTTCAGCTGCCTCGATGAATAATCTATTACGTGCTTACTCTGCATAAGAATGCATCCAAGACCACGGTGAGAAGCATCGCAGTAAACGGAAAAACCTCCCGTACCTTATGGTATAGACAAGATCGGTGCGCTGGTCAACCTCTTCTTCAACTCAATAAAACTGGCCTCACACTCCTCGGACCAAACAAACGGTGCATTCTTCTGGGTCAACTGGGTAATCAGCTTTGCAATGGAAGAAAAACCCTCGATAACTTGGCAATAATATCCCGCTAAACCCATAAAGCTTCGGATTTCTAGCACAGATGTCGGTCTTGGCAAATTCATGACTTCCTCGATCTTACTGGGGTCTACAGCAATTCCATCTCCCGATATAATGTGTTCTAGAAAAACAACTCGGTCCAACCAAAACTCGCACTTTGATAGCTTAGCATACAACTGTTCGGCTCGCAAAATCTGCAATACAATCCTCAAATGCTCGACATGGTCAGAATGGTTCTTCGAATAGATTAGAATATCATCAATGAAAACAATGACAAACTCATCTAAATACCGCTGAAAAATACAATTCATCAGATCCATAAAAACTGCTGGAGCATTGGTCAAACCGAACGGCATGACTATAAACTCAAAATGTCCATATCTGGTTCCGAAGGCTGTCTTAGGCACATCCTCGTCGCGAAATCTTAGCTGATGATACCCTGATCTCATATCTATCTTCGAATACACTGAAGAACCCTGTAGTTGATCAAAAAGGTCATCAATTCTAGGTAGAGGATATGTGAGGCCTCGATTTTAATCTTCTATTCTTAAGATAATATAAACAATTATCATGCACCATCTATAAGATAAGGCAACAAATAAATAAAAAAAAATTTATTTTTCTGATGAACAGTGCTGCGCTCGATCCTATAAAAGTCCAGGATCGAGCGCACCAAATTTTAAAACTCCCTGCCGAGAAAAAGCGGTGTGCCGCGCTTGATCCAACAAAAAGCCAGGATAGAGCGCACCATTTTATGAAACTCTCTGCCTTGGAAATCGCAGGGGCCACGCTCGATCCTGCAATAACCTGGGATCGAGCCCACCCCCTTGCCCAGAAAAATTCAGAACATGGAATGTCTTTGCTTACAAACTCAATCCAAACAATAATCATAACAACATGCATCAATCCAAAGTCAAACATAATCTCTACTACTCGATAGAATAAGATACAACCAAGGTAAGAGTCTAGTAATTACTTCAAAACATAACTAGATTCGCATGCATTACAAAACATCAAAAGTTCGAATATATTCGACTTCTAAAAACCAAGCCTCACTTCTAATCTCTCGATCCTCTATCCACGTGGTCTCTGACTGGTACCTGCCCCACCTGTTTCCAAGTACACATACAAACAAAGAGAATAACCGGATAATCCGATGAGATTTGATATTCCCAGTAAAAGAGACTAACATGCTATCAAATAAACATATCAAGTCATATATGAACTCATTTTTCATATAATCAATTAATCCAATCAAGTACTGAATTAAAATGATATGCATGTCTTTAAAACTTCTGGATTATCAGACTCAGATAATCAAATGGAATTCTTCTTTCTTTCTTTCTTCGGTTTGGGATCCCGAGGTTAAAACATCCTACAATCACACCGACTTCCCTCTCGAGGTGGATGAGGCATATTTTAATCCTCTAGACTCCGGAGCATTATAGTGAGTTAAACAACGAAGTAGTAAATCGCCTACCAAGTCACTCGACTACAATCTCTAGATCATCAGATTCAAATTAATAATCAATTCGGCTCAATATGAATGCACATGAATCTAATGCATTCAAATAACAATTCAGACATATATTCAAATAAGCACATAAGAACATAGACACGCAATATGTGATTTCTTCTAGGACACTCGAATCAATCCGGATTCGAGTTAATCGTCCTATACCATTCCAAAGTCATCTTATACCTTTCTTCATGTTGTTCACAGTCGTAGATCGGCTCAACTCTTCCAACTGATCAAGGCTGTAAGGCTCTCAACTTTCAGGACTTCAAATCAATCTATCAGAAGAAGTCATAGTTGTAACACCCGGTATTTTTAAATACGTAAATCCGCATGCATAATTAGGATATTTAATTATTTAAATTTTAGATTTATGAGTTAAATAATTATGTGAATTATTTGTGCATGATTTAATTTATTTTTAAGCATTTAACCCATAATTAGTGATTTTTATGATTTTTAGTATTTTAATTATTTGATCGCGTAGACGGGACCGTGGACGGACGAGATGACAACTTTCTAGCCAATTAATTTCATGAGCCTTTTTAGAGCCCTAAAATATTATTTTGAGTTTTATTATCTCAAAATTTTTAGTATTTAATTTTATATAATTTTAGGAGTCCATTTTATTCAAAATAAGCCAAAATATTGACTTTTTAGTATTTTTAAAATTCCCTTAAATTGTAATTTCGAGATTTTAAATTTAGTTATCAGATTTTAAATTTTAATTAGGAGTTTAAGTTGTATATTTTATATTTAAAACCTTTTATCTATATTTAATTAACCTATATTTTTAATTAACACAAAATCAAAACCTAAGCTACCCAAAACCCTCTCAACCGATCACTCACCTCCATCAGCCGCCACCCTCACTATTCTTCATCTTCTTCGACCGAGCAAGCTCCAAGAAGAACACCATAGCCATGCTTTTGAAGGTCCAAAGCTTGTCGTTGTCATCCCGTCGTCCCGGAAACGTCCTACGTCCGTTAATCTATCGATTTTTCTGTGAAAGGCATGTATTCTTCTGATTTTTTTGTACCTACCAGCTATTATTGTTTGTGTATAATGTATGCATCGAAGCCTTTACAGTTTTTCAGAAAGATATGTCGGCTTCCATATAATTCGAGAATTTGTCATGTGGTTTGAGGGAATCATGTCACGTTTTCCACCGTGGGTTGCAGCTAGCTGCTGGCCGAGGGTCCCGAGGGGTTTATGGCATGGCCTAGACTTGAATGGCTCGAGTGGTTCGAGCCAGACGAGCCCAGGAAAAGCCAGGAGGTTCGATCGGCCCGGTAGAGATCAGTTTAGGGTTTGCGGAAGGGGCTCGGGTTGGCTAGAAACTGGGCTGCATGGCTCGGGTTCAGTGTATAGGTTAGGATCGGCAGGACCCTGGGAAGGTCCTGCCGACGGCGGTCCGGCCAGGGGTGGCCGGACTGGTGCGGCAGCAGCCCTTGAAGGGCTGCTGCACGCAGCCGAGAGGAATTGAGAGAGGGGGGGATCGGGTTGGGCTGGGTTCTGGGCCTGGGTCAGGTATGGGTGTCCGGGTCGGGTCAGTAAGGTAGTGGGTCGGGTTAAGTGGGTTTGGGTCTGGGTTTGGTGGGCCGGGCTCGAGTCTTTTTATTTTTAAAATATTTTATGAAATAATGGGTTTTTGGGTCAATTAATTAGAAATAAAATTATTTAGACTCCCAAATAATTTTATTTGGACTTTTAAAATTTTAAATAAGTTAGTACATTAATTTTATGGGCTTTTGAGCCCATAAAAGTTATTGGGCCAGTCTTTGGGCTTTTGGGTCAGTTTAAGTTGTTATTGGGCTTAGAATGTTTTAAATGGGCTTTAATTAATTTAATTGGGCTTAGAATAATTTTTATTGGGCTTAATTATGTTATTGGGCCAGATTTAGGTAAATGGGTTTGAGTTTTAGGGCCAGCAGTCCAGTACAATCCATGAGAAATTTGCATGTGTCCTGAATATATATTTAATTATTTTTATGCATTGAAGTTATTTTAATATTTATATGATAGTAAGAAATTAAATTAAATATATATGAAGGACACACATTTTATTTAAGTACATGCATTCATGAAATAATTTTATGCATAATTAAATGTTTAAGGTTGAGCAATAATAAAATATTTTATGTTGGAAGTTGAAGTAGTGTGACAATTTAAGGGGGATTCGTCCCCATATTTGAACTATTGAAGGGCAGTTTACTGCCAATTTAAGAGGTGATTCGTCACCGCCACGTACGTTGGTTTCCACGCTGATCAGTATTTAATGTATAATTTAAGGTTACACTACGGATACAACCATGCGATGTTAGAAAATTAATTGCTCAACAATGTTTATGTATTATGTTATTCATGTTAAGTTATGTTATGTTATGTTATGTTATGATATTTTCAAGCATGCTCATTCATGTATATGTATGTGTTAGTATTTAATTGTTTTAAATTATTTTAAACCCTTGTTATGTTAGCATGTTGGGCCTCTAGGCTCACTACACTGGTATGGTGCAGGTGAGTACGTTGAGGATGAGGTTGTACCCACCGGAGGCGAGGATGTATGAGCGGGCATGCAGTGACCCCGTGACCGTGATAGATGTCTGAGTCACATGCATGTTTTTGATTATGTCAGCACGTTACACATTTTGTATTATTTTTTTCAGTGGTTGTGAGTTTTGAATATTTTATTGAATGTTGTCAGTGCATGCAAATTTTAATCATTTTATTTATGCAGTATTTTTAATTAAATGTTTGACTCAGATATTTATTTTATTTTAAAGAATGCATTTTTATTTAAGTATTTAATTAATTATTTATTTATTTATTTTTAAATCTTTTTATTCTGTGCATATATGTATGGGCATATATGTACATATTTTATTTAGTAAGTATAAAAAAAAAAATTTCCGCATATTTATTTATTAATTATAGAGTTAGGGTCGTTTCAGTTGGTATCAAAGTCAGGTTCTTGGAGGGGTCATAACTGCTATGCGAGCTCAGAAATCCACGCTACCGGTCTGTAAGTTTTAAGTGTTTATAGCATGATTTAATTTTTAGAATTTAAGTTAGCATTAATTTTAAACAACTTAGTTATGCATGTCGATTTACGTAAAGTAATATGTGGTGGTGCAGAATGCCTCCGAGACCAGTTAACAGACGTGGGGGACCTCCACCTCCACCTCCACCTCCGCAGAACCCTATTGCAGCATTGGAGCAGGCCAATGCAAATATGATGGCAGGGATTACTGCTCTGTTAGAGCAGCAGGCTACTCGTCCCATGTTGTCCCATGAGGAGGACGTTGCTGAGAGGTTCCAGAAGAAGGGACCCAAGGAGTTTGTGGGTACCATCGATCCTTTGGTGGCGGAGGGATGGATTCGCTCTCTGGAGTCCATCTTTGCTTATATGGGGATCACAGACACCGACAGGGTGAACTGTGCGACGTACATGCTGAGGGGTGATGCAGCGCTCTGGTGGGAGGGTGCAGCCAGGGGAGTTCACCTTCCTACACTGACATGGGCAGAGTTTAGGCGTATCTTCTATGCCAAGTACTTCACTGAGGATGTGCGCAGTCGCATGATCCATGAGTTTATGAGTCTCCGTCAGGGGCACAAGACAGTGGTTGAGTATGTGAGACAATTCGAGAGGGGCTGTCACTTTGTGCCTCTGATTTCAGATAGTCCACCAGAGAAGTTGAGGCAGTTTGTGCAGGGTTTGAAGGCGGATATCAAGCATGATGTTCGCATGGCAGACGTCCTTACTTATGAGTCTGCAGTCAGTAGAGCCCTGCGTTCCGAGGAGGGTCGGAGAGAGATTCAGAGAGAGCAGCAAGGGAAGAGGCAGTTTCAGGCAGGTTATCAGCGACCATCTTCGCAGCGTCCTGCGAAGAAGCAGTTCTAAGGGCCGGCTAAGGGCCCGAATCCACAGCAGAGGCCACAGCAGCAGAGGCCGCAGAAGCAGAGGGGCGGGGCCCCTAATGCCATAGCTTATCCCACTTGCCCGAAGTGCCAGAAGATGCATTCGGGACCTTGTCTATTGGGAGCAGGAGTTTGCTACCACTGTAGGGAGCCAGGGCATCAGATAGCTAACTGCCCGAGGAAGAAGAACACCGCTGGTAGGGTGTTTGTGATGCAGGCCGAGGAGGTAGATCCAGACACCTCCTTGATCACCGGTATATCTTACCCCTAACTTTTAATAATTTTCCTTTGGTTAAAAATTTCGTCTTTAATTTGGAATTTATTGTTATTTGGGTTATTTAACTGCATGTTAGAATAGGAAAAATGTTTTACTTGTGATTAGAATTAAGAATTAGTAGTGACTCGTTGGGGAAAATTTAGTAGTGGTATGAAACTGTTGGGAATTTTTTGCGTGTAGGGAGAATTCTAGTTGGAGGCAACTCCACGTTTGCGTTGCCAGAGTCAGGGGCTACGCATTCGTTTATCTCCCTGGAGTTTATCAGGCGGGTAGGCATCACACCTGAGAGTAGTGACAGTGGGTATGATGTTACTATGCCATCAGGGCAGATTATTTCTACCTCGAAGGTTATTCGAGGACTGGAGTTAGAGCTGCAGGGACACTCCATTCGAGCAGATGTGGTGGTTTTGCATTTGAGTGGATTCGATTTGATTTTGGGCATGGACTGGTTGACAGTCAATGGAGCTTCGATTGATTTTTGTCGGAGATCAGTGTCAGTGAGACCTACAGTAGGCGACCCATTCACTTTTCATGCATCTCAGAGCAGTGATATTTCTCAGGTGATATCTCATATTCAGGCGAGGAAGTTGTTGAGACGGGGTTACCAGGGGTTTCTAGCGAGCATCGTCACGACTTCAGATCCATCTAGCAGATCATTATGAGAGATAGAGGTGGTTCGTGACTTTCCGGATGTCTTTCCGGAGGATGTTGTAGGAATTCCACCAGTGAAAGATGTGGAGTTCAGCATCGACTTAGTGCCAGACACCGTGCCTATCTCTAAGGCACCTTACAGACTTGCTCCTACCGAGATGAAAGAGTTGAAGGAGCAGATTCAGGAGTTGTTAGAGAAAGGCTTTGTTCGTCCTAGCTTTTCTCCGTGGGGAGCTGCGGTGTTATTTGTGAAGAAGAAGGATGGCAGTATGAGACTGTGCATCGATTACCGAGAGCTCAACAGGGTCACAGTGAAGAACAAGTATCCACTGCCGAGGATAGAGGATTTATTTGACCAGTTGCAGGGAGCTTCGGTGTTCTCCAAGATCGACTTGCGATCTGGTTATCATCAGTTGCGTGTTAGAGATGCAGATGTGTCCAAGACTGCTTTCAGGACACGATATGGGCATTACGAGTTCTTAGTGATGCCTTTTGGGATGACCAATGCTCCAGCGGTTTTCATGGATCTCATGAACCGAGTCTTTCAGCCGTATTTAGATTAGTTCATCATAGTCTTTATTGATGATATTTTGATCTATTCTAGGAGCATTGAGGAGCATAGACAGCATCTTCGGACAGCCTTGCAGACTTTGAGGGAGCATCGGTTGTATGCCAAGTTCAGCAAGTGCGAGTTTTGGCTTGAGCAGGTGGCATTTCTTGGCCACATTATTTCGAGAGATGGGATTGCAGTTGATCAGTCTAAGGTTGAGGCAGTGCAGAATTGGGGTATTCCGAAGAATGCTTCAGAGATTCGCAGTTTCTTGGGTTTGGCAGGATATTATAGGAAGTTCATCAAGGGTTTTTCCTCTATTGCAGTACCCTTGACTTCCTTGACCAAGAAGAATGCGAAGTTTATCTGGAGTTCAGACTGTCAGAGGAGCTTCGATCAGCTGAAGGAAGCACTCACTACTGCACCAGTGTTAGCGATGACAGTACCACACGAGGAGTTAGTGGTGTACACCGACGCGTCTAAACTATGTTTAGGCGCAGTGCTTATGCAGTGTGGTAAGGTTATTGCGTATGCGTCGAGGCAGCTGAAGATTCACGAGCAGAATTATCCGACGCATGACTTGGAGTTAGCAGCAGTGGTTTTCGCTTTGAAAATCTGGAGGCACTATCTGTATGGAGAGAAGTGCAAGATTTTCACAGACCACAAGAGTCTCAAGTACTTCTTCACACAGAAGGAGTTGAACATGAGACAGCGCAGATGGTTGGAGTTGGTGAAGGACTATGACTGTGACATTAGCTACCATCCAGGTAAAGCTAATGTAGTGGCCGATGCTTTGAGTCGGAAGTCGTCAGTGGTATCATGTTTGACCGTACAGTTACCACTACAGAGCGAGATTCAGAGATTTGGCTTGGAGTGTTATCCGAGTGGCCATGCACCGATCTTGTCAGTGTTGACGGTGCAGCCAGTTCTGCGAGATCAGATTAGGGAGGGACAGTCTACTGATGAGGAGTTACAGCGATGGAGACAGAGAGATGAGGCTAGAGGTAATCTCTTGTATACAGTGGAGGATGGTATCGTTCAGTACCGTGGTAGGATGTGGGTACCGAACATCGATCAGTTGAGAGCTGAGATTTTAGCTGAGGCTCACACATCTCCGTACTCCATTCACCCCGGAAGTACGAAGATGTACAAAGATTTGCAGCTATTGTATTGGTGGCCCGGAATGAAGAGTGACATCGGGAGAGTGGTGTCAGAGTGCTTGACTTGTCAGCAAGTCAAGGCAGAGCATCAGCGTCCAGCAGGACTTCTTAGACCTCTTCCTATTCCGGAATGGAAATGGGAGAATATTACGATGGACTTTGTGATTGGCTTACCGAGGAGTGCCAGAGGTTGTACAGCGATTTGGGTGATTGTGGATAGACTCACCAAGTCAGCTTATTTCTTGCCGGTGAGGACTACTTATACTTTGACACAGTATGCAGAGCTTTACATCAGAGAGATTGTTAGACTGCATGGCATACCAGTGTCTATTGTGTCAGACAGAGATCCGAGATTCACATCAGCGTTTTGGAAGAGTCTGCACACAGCTTTGGGGACGAGGCTTTTGTTCAGTACAACATTTCATCCCCAGACAGATGGTCAGTCTGAGAGAGTGATCCAGGTTCTCGAGGATCTTTTGAGAGCTTGTGTCATTGATTTTCGGGGCTCTTGGGAGACTAGACTGCCATTAGTGGAGTTTACCTATAACAACAGTTTTCAATCGTCTATAGGTATGGCTCCTTATGCAGCATTGTATGGGAGGAGATGTAGATCTCCTGTGCATTGGGATGAGGTTGGTGAGCGGATTTTGCTGGGTCCTGAGATTGTGCAGCAGACAGCTGACATAGTGACTCAGATTCAAGATCGGATGAGGACTGCTCAGAGTCGGCAGAAGAGTTATGCAGATACCAGACGACGAGATTTGGAGTTCGCTATAGGTGATCATGTATTCCTGAAGGTGTCACCTATGAAGGGAGTAGTGCGTTTTGGCCGGAGAGGCAAGCTTAATCCGAGGTATATAGGGCCATTCGAGATCTTGGAGAGAGTTGGCTTGTTGGCCTACCGTTTAGCTCTACCTCCAGGGCTAGCGGCAGTGCACAACGTTTTCCATGTATCTATGCTTCAGAGATATGTCTCCAACCCGTCGCATGTGTTGGATTTCGAGCCCTTACAGTTGCCACCAGATCTAGTGTATGAGGAGAGGCCAGTGCGGATCTTGGCTAGGGAGGAGCGGAGGCTTAGGACGCGGGTCATACCGATGGTCAGAGTCCAGTGGCTGAATCACTCAGAGGAGGAAGCTACTTGGGAGACCGAGGCAGACATGAGGAATCGCTACCCGGAGTTGTTCGGGTAAGTACTTTAAATTTCGAGGACGAAATTCAATTTAAGGGGGGGAGAATTGTAACACCCGGTATTTTTAAATACGTAAATCCGCATGCATAATTAGGATATTTAATTATTTAAATTTTAGATTTATGAGTTAAATAATTATGTGAATTATTTGTGCATGATTTAATTTATTTTTAAGCATTTAACCCATAATTAGTGATTTTTATGATTTTTAGTATTTTAATTATTTGATCGCGTAGACGGGACCGTTGACGGACGAGATGACAACTTTCTAGCCAATTAATTTCATGAGCCTTTTTAGAGCCCTAAAATATTATTTTGAGTTTTATTATCTCAAAATTTTTAGTATTTAATTTTATATAATTTTAGGAGTCCATTTTATTCAAAATAAGCCAAAATATTGACTTTTAGTATTTTTAAAATTCCCTTAAATTGTAATTTCGAGATTTTAAATTTAGTTATCAGATTTTAACTTTTAATTAGGAGTTTAAGTTGTATATTTTATATTTAAAACCTTTTATCTATATTTAATTAACCTATATTTTTAATTAACACAAAATCAAAACCTAAGCTACCCAAAACCCTCTCAACCGATCACTCACCTCCATCAGCCACCACCCTCAATATTCTTCATCTTCTTCGACCGAGCAAGCTACAAGAAGAACACCATAGCCACGCTTTTGAAGGTCCAAAGCTTGTCGTTGTCATCCCGTCGTCCCGGACACGTCCTACGTCCGTTAATCTATCGATATTTCGGTGAAAGGCATGTATTCTTCTGATTTTTTTGTACCTACCAGCTATTATTGTTTGTGTATAATGTATGCATCGAAGCCTTTACAGTTTTTCAGAAAGATATGTCGGCTTCCATATAATTCGAGAATTTGTCATGTGGTTTGAGGGAATCATGTCACGTTTTCAACCGTGGGTTGCAGCTAGCTGTTGGCCGAGGGTCCCGAGGGGTTTATGGCGTGGCCTGGACTCGAATGGCTCGAGTGGTTCGAGCCAGACAAGCCCAGGAAAAGCCAGGAGGTTCGATCAGCCCGGTAGAGATCAGTTTAGGGTTTGCGGAAGGGGCTCGGGTTGGCTAGAAACAGGGCTGCATGGCTCGGGTTCAGTGTATAGGTTAGGACCGGCAGGACCCTGGGAAGGTCCTGCCGATGGCGGTCCGGCCAGTGGTGGCCAGACTGGTGCGGCAGCAGCCCTTGAAGGGCTGCTGCACGCAGCCGAGAGGAATTGAGAGAGGGGGGGATCGGGTTGGGCTGGGTTCTGGGCCTGGGTCGGGTCTGGGTGTCCAGGTCGGGTCAGTAAGTTAGTGGGTCGGGTTAAGTGGGTTCGGGTCCGGGTTTGGTGGGCCGGGCTTGAGTCTTTTTATTTTTAAAATATTTTATGAAATAATGGGTTTTTGGGTCAATTAATTAGAAATAAAATTATTTGGACTCCCAAATAATTTTATTTGGACTTTTAAAATTTTAATTAAGTTAGTCCATTAATTTTATGGGCTTTTGAGCCCATAAAAGTTATTGGGCCAGTCTTTGGGCTTTTGGGCCCATTGGGCCAGTTTAAGTTGTTATTGGGCTTAGAATGTTTTAAATGGGCTTTAATTCATTTAATTGGGCTTAGAATAATTTTTATTGGGCTTAATTATGTTATTGGGCCAGATTTAGGTAAATGGATTTGAGTTTTAGGGCCAGCAGTCCAGTACAATCCATGAGAAATTTGCATGTGTCCTGAATATATATTTAATTATTTTTATGCATTGAAGTTATTTTAATATTTATATGATAGTAAGAAATTAAATTAAATATATATGAAGGACACAAATTTTATTTAAGTACATGCATTCATGAAATAATTTTATGCATAATTAAATGTTTAAGGTTGAGCAATAATAAAATATTTTATGTTGGAAGTTGAAGTAGTGTGACAATTTAAGGGGGATTCGTCCCCATATGTGAACTATTGAAGGGCAGTTTACTGCCAATTTAAGAGGTGATTCGTCACCGCCACGTACGTTGGTTTTCACGTTGATCAGTATTTAATGTATGATTTAAGGTTACACTACGGATACAACCATGCGATGTTAGAAAATTAATTGCTCAACAATGTTTATGTATTATGTTATTTAAGTTAAGTTAAGTTATGTTATGTTATGATATTTTCAAGCATGCTCATTCATGTATATGTATGTGTTAGTATTTAATTGTTTTAAATTATTTTAAACCCTTTTTATGTTAGCATGTTGGGCCTCTAGGCTCACTACACTGGTATGGTGCAGGTGAGTACGATGAGGATGAGGTTGTACCCACCGGAGGCGAGGATGTATGAGCGGGCATGTAGTGACCCCGTGACCGTGATAGATGTCTGAGTCACATGCATGTTTTTGATTATGTCAGCACGTTACACATTTTGTATTATTTTTTTCAGTGGTTGTGAGTTTTGAATATTTTATTGAATGTTGTCAGTGCATGCAAATTTTATTCATTTTATTTATGCAGTATTTTTAATTAAATGTTTGACTCAGATATTTATTTTATTTTAAAGAATGCATTTTTATTTAAGTATTTAATTAATTATTTATTTATTTATTTTTAAATCTTTTATTCTGTGCATATATGTATGGGCATATATGTACATATTTTATTTAGTAAGTATAAAAAAAAAAAAATTTCCGCATATTTATTTATTAAGTATAGAGTTAGGGTCGTTTCAATAGTGATCAAAATCGATATCAAAACTCATATCAAACTCGGTAAAATTCAAAACATCAAACCGATATCCAAAACTCAAACTGACGGCATGACGACTATAACTGATCAAACCGGAAATGCAGACAGCAAAACAACAACTCAATAAACTCATTCCAATCCTCAAACCTCAATTTCAACACAATCCCAACACATCACAAAATCAAGGTTTTCGAAAATAATAAAAAAAATCATAACAATTCGAAACGTCGCTCTATTTCAAAACCGACAGATAATAAACGACCAGAACTCTGTCAAGAACAACATACTCGAATCTCGAACGATTCTAAAAACATCCAAAAACTAGAATGTATCCGATCGTAGAAAAACTTACGATATAACGGAGCTCTCGTTGCAGTGATCACTAAACTACCTTCAGAAATAGATTCTAACGGCCGGATCGAGCTCGGAATGAAATCACAAAGCTTGGAAACTTATTTGGGTCGTCTTCAATGGAGGAGGCATGCTTGAGGAAGGAGGAGAAGTAATGGACCAAGTCAAGCTAGACAAGAATATATATAAAATCCATTATTTGTGTTTTAGTCCCTGAAATTTCCAAAATTTGCAAAAAGGACCCTGATCAAAATTAAGTCGGCTCGTGAACTCTGTAATCTCCGATTAAATCAAATAAACTCATTTAAGATGAAAACAGGGCGTTACAATTTTCCCCTTCTAAGAAAAGATTTCATCCTCGAAATCATCAATATCAACTCATAAGAAGAAATTAAGAATTCAAGAATAGAATTAAGAACTCACATCAGATAAACAAATCCGGAAATCTCTGCCTCATATCAGATTCTGTCTCCCAAGTCGCTTCTTTGACTCCGTGATGACTCCACTGAACTTTCACCAAAGGAATCGATTTGGTTCTGAGCTGTTTCTCCTTTCTGTCAAGGATCTGAATCGTTCTCTCGAAATAACTCAAAGTTTCATCAGGTTCGGCTTCGTCAGGCTGAAGAACATGTGAAGGATCGGGGTGATATTTCCTCAACATCGAGACGTGAAATACGTCGTGAATTCCAGATAAAGAAGGAGGAAGTGCTAATCGGTAGGCTAGATCGCCTATTTTCTGTAAAATCTCATACGGACCGATCAATCTAGGTGACAACTTCTGTGAGACCCCGTTTCTAATCATCTAATCTCGAATAATTAAACACAATCAATCACGAAGAGCCGCGGAAAAATTGAATCAATATATATATATTTTTTTAAAAAGATTGCCTCGCGCCCGCGCGAGCTTTCTCCTCGCGCGCGCGCAGGCAAAAGGTCCAGAGGCTCACGGAAGTGCTCGCGCCCGCGCAAGGGGAGTGCTCGCGTGCACGCGGGCAAAACTTCCAGAGCCCCTCTAGGCTAGCCGCGCGCGCGCGAGGTCCAGCCTCGTCCGCGCGCAGGCCAAACGAACAGAAACCTGGAAACGCTGGAAAAATCAACCAAGATCAATTCCGATCAATCCTAAACTCAAGAATGCATAAATATCAAAATTTGGAACATGCAATATTCGAAGTTCTGCCAAAAAAATAAACCATAACAAGTTCGACAATAGGGTTCGTTCGACTAATAAAAAAAAAAACAAGTTCAAAGACATAACCCTACGACGCACGGTGTCTCACTTCTATCACTTCCAACTCGATCTAGTCATGCAGCTTGTTACTCGATCCTGCCCCACCTGCCGTCAAGTACACATACAAACAAAACGACAGCCGGATAATCCGGTGAGAATATAATTCCCAGTAAAAGAGACAAATAAAGCAATTTCAAATAATATAACAATTCATGCTATATAAAACAACGAGCCAATTAATTCAAAAAGGCATATCAGCTATCAACTCGAAATGCATTAAAATGCAATGCATGACTTCAAAACTCGGGATTATCTAATTGGATAATCGAATATCAATCGGTACTCGGTTGGGATCCCAGGGTCAAGTTTTTACGAACAACTCACCGACACACCCATTCGGGGTGGATGTCGCTCAACTCAGACCCCTAGACTTCAGAGCAACTATAAGAAGCATTCTAGCAATTGGAAAAACTCGAAATCCAATGCCACTTCAATATAGCTCCCTAAATCGTCTAAATTCAAAACGAATCGAATCTTCGGCTCAAGATGTATGCAAATGAAACTAAACTCATTTCATTTAAAATCAAATATTTCGAAAAGCATACGAGTATGTGATTTCTTTCGGGCACTCGAATTAATTCAAATTCGAGTTAATCGTCCCGTTCATTCAATCGTCGTCTTTTTACCTTTTCAAGTTCGCCGAGGATTCAAGTCTGAAAATAACAACGAACTCAATCAATAATCAATTGAATCAAAACAAATCAAAACAAAGAAACTCAATCAATATACCGTCTTCAATTCTCGAATCGGTTCAAACTCCCAAGTTCGTTCCAAACCCGAATCGTCAACCAAATCTGAAATGTTGAACATACGGATTCGATATCAATTCAACAACTCAAAAAAACCCGGAATCAAACCGAACAAACAACCGATAGTCCAAAACTCGATTTCGACGGCATAACGGCTATAAACGGTCAAACCAAAAATCATCAACATCATTAAACAATTCTAAACAACTCATATCATCTTCCAATCCATCAAAAACAACCAAATCCAACCAAAATCCAAACACCCATTTTTGAATTGAAGCTCCAAAAAATCATATAAAATCCAAACTTCAATCTTTTTCCGAACCAACTTCGAATACACGATCTATGCTAGCTCAAGAACAATATACTCGAAGATTATCAAATTCTGACAACCCGACAAAAATCAAAGTTTGTGGATTGTAGCAAAACTTACGTCAAAACGACGCCCTCGTTGCGGTGATCGTGAATCCCAACTCGAATCTGAAATCTGACGTTCGGATCGAGCGAATCGGACGGAAGAAGAGCTTGAAGAAGCTTCCATGGCTTCTCTCTCTCGATCTTGGTCTGCGTGGTGGAGTGGGGAGGAAGAGAAGAGTGATGGGAGAGAGAAATGGTGATAGGGTGATAGATATAAGTCATGTCAAATAATATACGCCCCCCATTGACTAGTCAACTGGCACAATTGCAAACCGGTACCTGAAACTCCAAATTAAATCAATTCAATCTCGGCTCAATTAATCCCTTCATTTCAATTAAATCCTGATAAAAAAATAATTTCCACTAATCCCAAAATAATTATTTTAAGGGCCTTACAATTCTCCCCCTCTAAGAATCGATTCCGTCCTCGAAATCAGAGCAGTTCAATCTCGTAAAAAAAACAAGATAAAGTTCGAAGACTGCTATGATAATTCTTCTCTCAAAATAACTCTGAAATCGCGGTTCTAATCAATTCCACTTCTCGTATCGTTTCTTCAAATCCGTATCAGCTCATCTGCACAAACTCATCTGAATCGGTCGTCTCAAACAAAATTGGCAACTCATCAATTTCAGTCTCAACATCAAAGAAAATATCTTCTAGAATCTCAAAGGAACCCGTGAGTTCGTCGAGATAGTCCTCTTTCTCATCATAACTGCCACAACCTCTAAACGGAGGAATCTTCTGAATTACTCGGCCTCCCTGAACATAAGTACAGAGATTTGCGTTGGAATCCGAATACTTCGTTCATCCTTCCTTTCACGTCGTCTACATCCTAGACAGGAATTCTCCATCCGTCTATCGAACCTCGAATCAAATCTGATCCCAAGTCAGGGAACTCAGAAAATCATCCCTCTCATTTCTTCTCGTACAACTCATTTAAAAAAAAATTGATATCAAGATACTCATCTGATAGCTGTTGTAGAGAAACCTCTCAAAAGATGAGAAATCCATCCAGCTAGTGCCAAAATCAAGCACTACAGCTCATCATATCCTCTTAAAGTCTATAACGCTTATTCTTGGATGTTCGTCGTTCTGAGGACAATAAACTGAGCTCAATTATAATCCAATAACAAAAGTTTCTCAAAGACTGAGTTCAAGGTGAGAGTTAACTCAAAATCTCATTCTAAAAGGACAGACTTTGACAAGTCAACTATCTGAAAGTCCTCCTGACAACAATTTCAATCATATTGTCGTGTCTGAAATCCATTCTGTATGGAAACAAAATCAGACTACAGCAATACCTCGATTATAGTCAGATAGCATCTCCAAATCAAATAGTTCTATACCTCCGTGACCACATGCCGAACGCTCCCAATTCTATTTTGCACGGATAAAACTGCGACAGAGCAAAACAATCTGAAACTCTTTCTGACCAACTTATCAACATTGGGTCGAGTCTGGAGTTCATTCCATATGGAATACAGTAGCAGATTCTGCAATCGGTCTAACAACAGCTCGGATGACTTCTAATTTCCAGACGGATCGATAGCTTCAGAAAGTTATTCGTCGTAAAGTAATCTTCTTTTCATTCTGGCAATGAACTGTTCCATAGACAGTCGGTTCCTTCTCTCTATCAGCTATCGACTGTGGACAGACTAGCAATTACAAAATCATCCTTCGAACCTCATTCTTCATATGTTCCTATAAAGGTCGATTCCTTAATCCTCTGAATATCTTTCAGTCTTCTGAAAGAATAATGAATAACTGCAAAGTGCCAATCTCAAGATACTCTGTCTCAATTAAAATCTCTGGCACAACAAAACAATTAATCACAACTGAGGTATCGTCACTGTCCTGAAACTCAGATTGTGTCCAGTTCTGACTCTTCTTCAATAAATTCTCCAATTCAAATCTGTTTTATGCGCTATCTCCATCTTCTAAATCAATTCTGGCTCATTTCGGATAAGAGAATTCTGATAGACTTCATATCTGTTCTAGACTCCAAATCAGAAGTGCAACACTCATCGGTCGGCAAAGTCAAGGATAGTAGATAAAATAAGAACAGATTCGTCGGCTCAAGAGAATAACAGTAGTAGATAAAATAATAATAGATCATTCTGTACAAACTTTGGTTTTTGCATTATATTACTTCGGATCATACTGGAATTCACCATCAGATTTTTCATCAAAACCAATCTTTTCCTAAATCTTAAAATCAGTTCGGTCGCAAAATTCATACTTTGACTTATCAGTTCAGAAAAGACTTCAAAAATTCATTGGAGATAGTGATGCCCGATCTTACAAGCAATAAGATCACTGCCAATTCAATATCGTGAATCGGATATTGAGTCACGTTCTACTCTAGCTGTTACTATGACTAAGCTATCACAGAATTCCTCTGAATAAGAATACCTCCAGAATCTGGATAAGAAGATGCAATGCAATGAAGATTATCAGTACAAAGGAAAATAAGAATTACTGGAGCTCTGGTCGATCTCTTCTTCATGTCAAACAAACTGATCTCATAAGATTCGGTTCAGATACAAGTGCATTCTCTGGAGTTAGATGCGAAATCGACTCCATGGCGATAAGAATCTCTCAAAACTCTGCTATAGAACTCAAAATTTTCAATTCTCAGGTACAAATGTCGGATTGGCTTCAATCAAAACAGCTTCGGTCTTGCAATAATCACAGAAATTTCCAGCTCTAGAATTTATATGATCGAGGAAAAGACATCTCGATACAATCAAGATTCAGATTTCAACAGCATGGCATGAAACGTCTCGGCATGCAATTCTGTAAGGCCATTCTCCAATACTCTGTATGATCAGTACTATTCTTCGAACAGAACCAAAAAGATCGATAAAAATTTCTAATTTCATCTAAATACCTCTGATAGATTCAGTTCAAATGATCTATAATACTGAAGACGAGTTTTCACTTCAAATGGTACGACTATACTCCAAGCCAGTCATACGTCAATCCAAGTCTAGTCTTCAATACTTCTTTCTGTCAAACTCTCAGCTGATGATGTCTGATCTCAAGTCACTGCTGAATCTAACCTCATGACTCAGAGGTAATCCAGAAATCTCATCTGGATGATATCAGCAACTCTCTAACCACTGGTTTATCAACCAATTCAGGCTAGATTCTAGGACATCAACTGCGAACAAGAGAATTCCTCCGCGAAATTCTACATCAGAAAGTCATTCGACAGATCAACTAACAAAGAATCCTGGAATCGAGAATCCTTACCGGAGGATTTCTGTTCATCTATTGACTCGGATCTGATTCTGTCAACTCCCTGAAACAATCCTCAGTAGTTCTGAACTGGATAAAGCAACCAACAGACAATCAACTCAAAATCTGATAACTGAAGTACGATACTGCTCAGTTACAATCAAATCAAAATCTCAATCAAATCAGAATTTGAAGTACAATAATGTTCGGTTCAATCTTATCCCATCAATTCAAAGAATTGCGACTACTGTTAATCAAAATTCAACAAACCGAGATGCATTAATAAATATCAATAAGAAGAAAGATAAGGTGTGGAACCGATCATATCAGAATAAGAAGAGAAACCATACTCTACTGATTCCTGCAGTCGTCATCGGTGAAAACTAAGTATGATCCTCGATAAGAGTGCAACTAGAATCTGTTGCCTCAAAGATTGATTCGTCATATGATTAAGTTCTCATAGATTCTGTCATTTTGGCCGAAAGGAACAACTGAAATGGCTAGAATCTCTGTCGGAGTTAAAGACACAAGGAAATCCCCTTCGGAGATCTTTCGATAATATCAAGATGACGAAATCTGGCATAGTGTCCAGGCTGATGACAGACCTGACAGCGTCTTTTGATCTCCAGGCACTGCTCACTGATTCATAAACTTCTTTCCCTTCGATTAAAGATGATCTCTAAGTCCCTCTAACTCTGATCAAATGGTGAAAGGAATCTGTCAAGTAATCCGGATGAAAACGGATAAAAAAAATGATCGAATCTTGATTCCTTAATGCTCTCTTCTTCAAATTCTACAAACTTTTATCAATCCTCCAAGTTGGTACCATACTAACCGAATTCTCCGGTCATCTGTGTAGTTCAGAGAATCATCCAACTGATCGATCTCTTCTATTCAACTTCTGCATCTAACAGCATTCTTGGTACTTTTCAAAATCGATAGTCTAATCGACTAAAACCTCCTCAGTAGTACTCCCATCGGTGTCAGAGTGACATCTATCAGTGCAGTAGTGATACGGTCTAGATCAGTCGAAGAAGTTACTGCTGGTTGTCGTCTGCTAAAATTCTTCAGGAGGCAATTCTGATATTCAGTATGAAAAGGATACCAAATCTCCATCTCAAAATTCGGTGTTCCACATCTCTGTTCGATAAGTTCAATCAACTACAAATCACTTAATTTCGGATCGCAATCGGATTCTAATTCACATCGTAAACAATCTCTAATCTGCTAGCTCAAGCAGATGGTGGAACTCGGATCCGAAACTAAGATACAGTTCATATTTCAAGTAATTCATGCTTTTAAATTTTAAATCACATAATCATGCAATTTCAAGTAATTTACAAATAATAAAGCATGCTTTCGATCAAATCAAGTAATCGTGATTCGAAAATTAAATCACAACTCATGTAATTCAATTAATTCAAGAATCAATAAATCATGCTCGCAAGTATTTAAATAATCATTTAAATAAATCAATCACATGCGAGAATTCAATTCATGCGGACTCGATCTACCCCGCTCACTCTAGTTCAATTCCAAGAATCTTATCTCTCTGATACCACTTAATGTGAGACCCCGTTTCTAATCATCTAATCTCGAATAATTAAACACAATCAATCACGAAGAGCCACGGAAAAATCGAATAAAATTTTTTTTTTAAAAGGATTGCCTCGCTCCCGCGCGAGCTTTCTCCTCGCGCGCGCGCAGGCAAAAGGTCCAGAGGCTCACGGAAGTGCTCGCGCCCGCGCGAGGGGAGTGCTCGCGCACACGCGGGCAAAACTTCCAGAGCCCCTCCAGTCTAGCCGCGCGCGCGCGAGGTCCAGCCTCGCCCGCGCGCAGGCCAAACGAACAGAAACCTGGAAACGCTGGAAAAATCAACCAAGATCAATTCCGATCAATCCTAAACTCAAGAATGCATAAATATCAAAATTTGGGACATGAAATATTCGAAGTTCTGCCAAAAAAATAAACCATAACAAGTTCGACAATAGGGTTCGTTCGACTAATAAAAAAAAAAATACAAGTTCAAAGACATAACCCTACGACGCACGGTGTCTCACTTCTATCACTTCCAACTCGATCTAGTCATGCAGCTTGTGACTCGATCCTGCCCCACCTGCCGTCAAGTACACATACAAACAAAACGACAGCCGGATAATCCGGTGAGAATATAATTTCCAGTAAAAGAGACAAATAAAGCAATTTCAAATAATATAACAATTCATGCTATATAAAACAATGAGCCAATTAATTCAAAAAGGCATATCAACTATCAACTCGAAATGCATTAAAATGCAATGCATGACTTCAAAACTCGGGATTATCTAATCGGATAATCGAATATCAATCGGTACTCGGTTGGGATCCCAGGGTCAAGTTTTTACGAACAACTCACCGACACACCCATTCGGGGTGGATGTCGCTCAACTCAAACCCCTAGACTTTAGAGCAACTATTAGAAGCATTCTAGCAATTGGAAAAACTCAAAATCCAATGCCACTTCAATATAGCTCCCTAAATCGTCTAAATTCAAAACGAATCGAATCTTCGGCTCAAGATGTATGCAAATGAAACTAAACTCATTCCATTTAAAATCAAATAATTTGAAAAGCATACGAGTATGTGATTTCTTTCGGGCACTCGAATTAATTCAAATTCGAGTTAATCGTCCCGTTCATTCAATCGTCGTCTTTTTACCTTTTCAAGTTCGTCGAGGATTCAAGTCTGAAAATAACAAAGAACTCAATCAATAATCAATCGTATCAAAACAAATCAAAACAAAGAAACTCAATCAATATACCGTCTTCAATTCTCGAATCGGTTCAAACTCCCAAGTTCGTTCCAAACCCGAATCGTCAACCAAATCTAAAATGTTGAACATACGGATTCGATATCAATTCAACAACTCAAACAAACCCGAAATGAAACCGAACAAAAAACCGATAGTCCAAAACTCGATTTCGACGGCATAACGGCTATAAACAGTCAAACCAAAAATCATCAACATCATTAAACAATTCTAAACAACTCATATCATCTTCCAATCCATCAAAAACAACCAAATCCAACCGAAATCCAAACACCCATTTTCGAATTTAAGCTCCAAAAAATCATATAAAATCCAAACTTTGATCTTTTTCCGAACCGACTTCGAATACACGATCTATGCTAGCTCAAGAAAAACATAGTCGAATATTATCAAATTTTGACAACCCGACAAAAATCAAAGTTCGTGGATCGTAGCAAAACTTACGTCAAAACGACGCCCTCGTTGCGGTGATCGTGAATCCCAACTCGAATCTGAAATCTGACGGTTGGATCGAGCGAATCGGACGGAAGAAGAGCTTGAAGAAGCTTCCATGGCTTCTCTCTCTCGGTCTCGGTCGGCGTGGGGGAGTGGGGAGGAAGAGGAGAGTGATGGGAGAGAGAAAAGGTGATAGGGTGATAGATATAAGTCATGTCAAATAATATACACCCCCCATTGACTTGTCAACTGGCAAAATTGCTAACCGGTCCCTGAAAATCCAAATTAAATCAATTCAATCCCGGCTCAATTAATCCCTTCAATTCAATTAAATCCTGATAAAAAAATAATTTTCACTAATCCCAAAATAATTATTTTCAGGGCCTTACAACTTCCCTCTCTTTCCAAATCTAACAGTACCTCTAAACGGATAAATCTTCAAGAATACTCGGTCTCCCTGATCAAAAGATAGAGGTCTGCGATGGATATTTGCATACTTCGCTTGTCGGTCTTGAGCAGTCTTCATTCTCAACCGAATAATCTTCACCTGCTCAGCCATATCCCGAATCATATCTGATCATGGCGGTACGTCATCCTATAAGGAATGAAGCAAGCAAACTTCGTCAACCTATCAATCACTACCCAAATAGCATCGCATCCTCGAACCGATCGGGGTAGTTTCGTGACGAAATCCATCAAAATGTGATCCCACTTCCATTCTAGAGTAGACAGACTGTGCGGAAGCCCACCTGGTATCTTTCTCTCATCTTTAACCTGCTGACAGTTCAAACAATGGGATACAAACCTCACCACATCCTTCTTCAACTTCTTCTACCAGAACTGACTCTTCAAGTCGTTATACATCTTTCGGCCTCCGGGATGAACACTGAATCGACTACAATGCGCCTCTCTCAGAATACGCTGTCTTAACTCATCAATCTCAGGCACAACAATACGGCTATTCACAAATAAAACATCATCTCTGACCTGAAACTCAGACTGGTGTCCTGATCTCACCTTCTCTATCGAATTCTGAATACTCTCATCTGATTTCTGTGCTTCTCTGATCGACACAAACTTGGACTCTTTTTAAATCTGAGTTTTATAAGTGGTTTTTCCCTATCTCGTATCGTAAGGATAAGGGAGCAGAGTTTTCAAATCTGAGGCAAGGGAATCTGAACATTGAAGAGTACGTGGCTAAGTTCGATAGTCTGTTGCGTTTTGCACCGCTAATTGCCGGAGATGAAGAAGCTAAGGCAGATCAGTTCATCAACGGGTTGAACCCCGATGTCTTCACGTTGGTTAACACCAACAGGCCTAGCAACTTTGCGGATGCCATGAATTACGCAAAGGGAGCAGAAGCAGGCTTGTGGAGGCAAAGAGGTAATCAGGGGGCACCTCAGCAGCAGAGACAGTATCAGAACCAACCATCTCAGTACCAGAATCAGCCACCTCAACATCAGAACCAGCAGCAGAGGTATGAAGGTGGAAACAGTGGGGGAAACATAAAGGATCAGTACAAGGCAAGAGGTAAACAGTTCAAGAGATAGGGGAACAGTTCGTCCAGTTCCAGTGGTTCGAAGCAATTCGGTTCAGGACCGAGTTCTGGGTCATCATCCTTGTACTGCAGCAAGTGTGGAGGAAGACACTCACCGGATCAGTGTGTGGGAGTCTTCGGCAATTGTAACACATGTCAGCAACCGGGACACTTCTCTAAAGTGTGCCCTCAACGTAATAGAGATAGAGCTCAGAGTGGGAGTTCGTCTAGACCTGCAGCTCAGCCGGAGAGGTAGTCGTCTGCAGTGCACTCTTTCCAACCCCAGCAACAGCAGAACAGACAGGGAGGTAGCTCTAGTGCAAATCAGCCTCCAAGACAGCAAGCACGAGTCTTTGCATTGACAGAGGATCAGGCTCAGGCAGCACCTGACGATGTCATAGCAGGTAACTGTTCGATTTTCGGTCATTCTGCTCATGTCTTGATAGATACCGGTGCTTCCCATTCCTTTATCTCTGAGAAATATGTGTTATTGCATGCTTTGCCAACTGAATTGTTGCCTACAGTAGTAGCTGTTACTTCACCTTTGGGTGGAGGAATTGTTTCTGTCCGACTAGTCAGGAACTGTGAATTTTGTTTCGAGGGGAATTTGTTAGAATTCGACTGTATTGTGCTTGGGTTGTCAGATTTTGATTGTATTGTCGGGATAGATGCTTTAACCAAGTACAGGGCGATAGTTGATTGTTTTCTGAAGGTTGTCAGGTTCAGACCTGAAATGGCAGATGAGTGGAAATTCTTTGGTAAGGGTTCTCGATCTAGAATTCCTTTGATTTCAGTGTTATCTATGACTCGTTTGTTACAGAGAGGTGCAGAAGGATTTTTGGTTTATGCGGTTGATGTACTGAAATCTAGCCCAGCTTTGGTTGACTTACCAGTGGTTAGAGATTTTGCTGATGTGTTTCCGGAAGATGTTCCTGGATTGCCACCCATTCGAGAGGTTGAATTCAGCATTGACTTAGTGCCAGGTACTCAACCTATTTCAAAAGCTCCTTATCGTATGGCACTTATTGAATTGAGAGAGTTGAAGGAGCAGCTTGAGGATTTGATTGCCAAGGGATACATCAGACCTAGTGTATCGCCTTGGGGTGCTCCTGTTCTATTCGTTCGGAAGAAGGATGGTTCTATGCGGCTCTGTATCGACTACCGTCAATTGAATCAGGCTACAGTTAAGAACAGGTATCCTTTACCCCGAATAGATGACTTGTTTGATCAACTGCAGGGTTCTTCTGTCTACTCTAAGATTGATCTGAGGTCAGGCTACCATCAGCTGAGAGTGCGAGAGGAAGATGTTCCTAAGACCGCATTCAGAACGAGGTATGGTCACTTTGAGTTTATAGTCATGCCGTTCGGTTTGACTAACGCTCCAGCTGTTTTTATGGGTTTGATGAACCGTATCTTTCAGCGTTATTTAGATGAGTTTGTCATTATTTTCATCGATGATATTCTTATCTACTCGAAGAACCGTACTGACCATGCAGAGCACTTGAGAATCGTCTTGCAGATTTTACGAGTTGAGCAGTTGTTTGCCAAGCTATCGAAATGCGAATTCTGGTTAGATCGAGTTGTCTTTCTCGGTCATATTATTTCTGAAGATGGGATTTCTGTCGATCCCAGCAAAATCGAAGCGGTTATGAATTGGCCTAGACCGACATCAGTACCTGAGATCCGAAGCTTCATGGGTTTAGCTGGTTATTACCGTCGTTTCATCGAGGGTTTCTCGTCTATTGCCAAGCCTATTACCCAGCTGACTCAGAAGAATGCGCCTTTTGTCTGGACTACAGATTGTGAGGCTAGCTTTGTTGATCTGAAGAGGAGACTGACCAGTGCTCCAATTCTTTCTATTCCGAAGGGTACTAGAGGTTTCACAGTGTAATGTGATGCTTCTAACCGAGGTTTGGGTTGTGTTCTTATGCAGCACAAGCATGTGATAGCGTATGCATCGAGGCAGCTGAAATCGCACGAGACTCGTTATCCGGTTCATGATCTTGAACTTGCAGCAATTGTATTTGCTTTGAAGATCTGGCGTCACTATCTTTATGGTGAGTCTTTCGAGATCTTTTCTGATCATAAGAGTCTTAAGTACTTGTTTTCACAGGCAGAGCTGAATATGAGACAGAGAAGATGGTTAAATCTGTTGAAGGATTTCGACTGTGAGATCAAGTATTATCCAGGGAAGTCGAATGCAGTTGCAGATGCCTTGAGCCGAAAGCTTTGTTCGTTATCTCTTTCAACTATCGGTGTTTCTCAGTTGGTCGATGATTGTTGCACTTCTGGTTTAGAGTTTGAAACAGATAGGGAGACTATCAGAGTGTTTGCTATTCAAGCCGAGCCGGAGTTGTTTGTTGCAATCAGAGAAGCACAGAAGTCTGAGCCGAGCATTCAGGTTTCGGTAGAGAAAGTCAGAACTGGGCATCAGTCAGAATTCCAGGTTAGAGATGACGTTTTGTTTGTGAATAACCGTATTGTTGTGCCTGATATTTCGGAGTTGAGACAGCGTATTCTCCGAGAGGCTCATTGCAGTCGGTTTAGCGTTCATCCTGGAGTAAGATGTACAACGATCTAAAGAGTCAGTTCTGGTGGAAGAGAATGAAGGACGATGTTGCGAGATTTGTATCTCGGTGTTTGAATTGTCAGCAAGTGAAAGCAGAGCGGAAGCGACCAGGTGGTCTTTTGCACAGCCTATCTGTTCCTGAATGGAAATGGGATCACATTTCTATGGATTTTGTCACGAAACTACCACGATCCGTTCGAGGATGCGATGCTATTTGGGTAGTGATCGACCGATTGACGAAGTCCGCGTGTTTTATTCCGTACAGGATGACGTATCGCCATGATCAGATGGCTGAGTTGTATGTTAGCAATGTTGTGAGATTGCATGGTGTGCCGAAGTCGATCGTTTCAGACAGAGATCCTAGATTCACTTCTCACTTCTGGCACAGTCTTCAGGGGGCACTTGGTACTCGATTGCATCTGAGTACAGCTTATCATCCTCAGACAGATGGACAGTCAGAGCGGACTATCCAGACGTTGGAGGATATGCTGCGAGCGGTAGTGCTAGACTTTGGCACTAGTTGGCAGGATTCTTTGCCTCTTGTCGAGTTTTCTTACAACAACAGCTTCCAAGCGAGTATCGGTATGGCGCCTTTTGAGGCTTTGTATGGTAGAAAGTGCCGATCTCCGTTGTTTTGGGATGAATTGTCCGAGTCACCAGATTTGGGACCGGAGATGCTTAGAGATATGGCAGAGCAGGTTAAGATCATTCAGACCAGAATGAAGTCAGCTCAAGATAGACAGGCGAAGTATGCGAATGTCAGACGTCGACCTCTGAGTTTTAAGCAGGGAGACCGTGTATTCCTTAAGATTTCTCCGTTCAGAGGCACCATCAGATTCGGTAAGAGAGGAAAGTTATCTCCGAGATTCATCGGTCCGTACGAGATTCTCGAGAAGATAGGCAATCTTGCCTACATACTTGCACTTCCTCCGTCTTTATCTGGTATTCACGACGTTTTTCACGTCTCTATGCTGCGAAAGTACCAACCAGATATTTCTCATATCCTTCAGCCTGACGAAGCCGAGTTAGACGAGACCCTGAGCTATTTTGAGCGACCGATTCAGATCCTTGATCGGAAAGAAAAGCAACTCAGGACCAAGTTGATTCCGTTGGTGAAAGTGCAGTGGAGCCGTCACGGAGTCGAGGAAGCGACTTGGGAGACAAAATCTGACATGAGACAACGTTTTCCAGAGTTGTTCGGATGACGTGAGTTCTTCTTACTGTCTTTAGTTCTTTATTCTATCTTATGAGTTGTGGTTCTCGTTGATTTCGAGGATGAAATCTCTTCTTAGTGGGGGAGAATTGTAACGCCCCGTTTTTATCTTAATTGAATTTATTTGAGTTAATCAGAGATTACAGAGTTCTCGAGCCGGTTTGATTTTGATCAGGGTCTTTTTTGCAAAAATTGGATTTTTCAGGGACTAAAATGCAAATATGGAATTTTATATATTATCTACAACTTGATTGGATTGAAATTGGTCTTCTTCTCCTCCTCCTTTCCTTCTCCACGCCTCCAACCACCATTAGAGAGCCAAACGTGAGTTTGGAGCTTTCAAAATCCAGTCCGAGCTCGATCCGTCCGTTAGAAATTAATTCTGAAGGCAGATTATCGATCACTGCAGTGAGAGCTCTGTTATATTGTAAGTATTTCTCCGATCGGATATGTTTTGTTTTTAGGAGGTTGTTAGAATCGATTTAGATTCTAGTATGTTGTTCTAGACAGAGTTCTGATCGTTTATTATCTGTCGGTTTTGAATTAGAGCGACGTCCGGATTTGTTATGATTTTTGGAAGCCATTTTCGAAAATGTGGATTTTGAGATTGATGGGTTTGCTTTGTTGTTGTTGTTTTGGGCATTGAATTGAGTTGTTATCAGTATTGAACTGCTGTCTGCGTTGCCGGTTTGTTCAGTTTATAGCCGTTATGCCGTCGGTTTGAGTTTTGGGTTTTCGAATCGTTTTTGTATTGATTGAAGTCTTGGTGTGTGAGTGATCGTGGTTGTTGATCATCTCTTGTATCTGAACAGATTCGTTTGGAGTTGTCAAGCCCTGAGTTAGCAGTTGATTGATCGTTTCAGAGTTGGACGAAGATCGGTAATGAGATTTACCTTGATCCGTAGTTGTTGTTTAGATTGTATAGTTGTTGATACAATCTTTTGTTGTAGATTTCCTGGAGTTGGAACTACTGCATTGAAAGGTAAAAGCAGTCATCGTAGCGGGATAGCATACTCGGGACTGTTGGTTCTCGAGTTTCCCTTTTTAAATCACATATTGCATTGATACTTGTTCTAGCACGTGGAACTTGTAATTGTTGATTGATTGAGTTTTTGTTATGTGGCTTATGTTTATGTTTCTGTTATGCATTCATCTTGAGCCTACTTTGATTTCAGCGGGCAGAACCGCCCTTTTTGTTAGACGTTTGGGAACTATGATTGAGTGGCCTAGGTTGTAGTATTTCGCCTAGTGCTAGCATACTCATTATGGTTGCTCAAAGTCTAGAGGAGTGGGATACGTGGCACCACCTCGATTGGGAGAGTCGGTGAGTCGTTACGTGATCTCATCCTCGGGATCCCAAAAGCAGAGCAATACTCCCGTGTTTATCAGAATCGATATCCTGGTTTTAAAGACATGCATATCATTAACTTCGACTTGAATATGTGGTTTGATAGCATGTTGTATATTCATTACTTGATATGTTGCTTTTACTGGGATTATCATTCTCACCGGTTATCCGGCTGTTCCTTTGTTTTGTATGTGTACTTGGCAACAGGTGGGGCAGGAACAAGTCAGAAGAGGCATGGTTAGCTTCGAGGGCAAGTAGTAGAAGTGAGACTCGGTTTAGAAGTCGAATTAGCATGTTTATCTAGTTTAAGATTGAAGCATGTTAGAACTCGAACTTGATATGTTTTGTTATTCGAATTAGTTTGTATTCGGATTGTAATCTGAAATCGAAGTATGTTGTTGTTGTATCGATTTAGACTTCTGGTTGTTTTTAGGCCTTCTGAAAGCATGACTTGTTATGGCATGTTTCCCTACACCCTGTTATTGTAATTGTATTTGAAGGCATGTCGGACCAAGCGCGGAATCCCTTTTCTTTTTCTGCAGCCTGAGCATTTCTGCCCAGGCCTTCCGCGCGCGGGCGAGGCGTTCCTCGCGCGCGCGCGAGGTCTCCGTAGGGCCTCGGGATCGTTTGCCCGCGCGCGCGCGAGCTTGGTTCCTCGCGCGGGCGCGGGCGTTTTAAAAAAAAAAAAAAAAAAAAAAAAAACTTTTGAATTGTTTTAGTCTTGGATTCTTGTTCGCTTACTTGTTGTTTAATCCGAGATTAGTGGTTTAGAATCGAGGTCTCACATTAAGTGGTATCAGAGCATATTGAAAACTCACACACACACGAGAACTCTTGAGAAAATTAGCTTACTTGTGGATTGAATCTTGGAATATAAAATTCGGAGGCCGATTATATTACTCATTATTGTTTCGCTCGGGACGAATAAAAGTCTAATTTTGGGGGAATTTGATAAGTGCATTTTATGCACTTAATGTGCATATGATTTGACTTAGATTTTATGATGTATCAAGTGGATATTATGCGTATTTGTTTTTGTTTTTGTTTTTTTGAGATGCAAGGATTGGAGGAAAAGTACCGAGAAGAAGCGAAAAGATGAATTACGGGATATCAAACTTCAGAAAATTACTGGGGATGTTAAAAACATCTAAATCCAATCTCCACCGTTCATAATGAATTTATGATGTTTTAAAGCTCAAGTCAAAATTTCATCTTGATCCGACGGTTAGATTGTGAGATATGATTTTTAGAAAATTGTCGCGCGCTGTAGAAGAGCATATGCGAGTGGAATAAGAGCATATGAGCATGTTGGACAAGAGTTGATGCACATCTGTGTAAAAATAAGTGCATCTGCGCAAGGCTTGGTCAGATTTGAGAAGATGTGATGCGCTTCTGCGTGATATCAAGAGCATATGAGCTAATGTCTTGGAGAAAAGGAAAAAGGAAGCGCTTCTGCGCATTGGAGTTACTCTTATGCGCTGAAAAGGCAGTAGCTTGGGAAAATATTGGAAAAGCTTAAGAGCAAGATCATGAGCTTCTGCGCCAAATAACATTAACGCTTCAGCGCATCTGTGAAGAAAGAATTTCACGCTTCCGTGCTTCATCTTACGCTAATGCGCTACTGGGTATTTTTGGAAAATCGATAGAGATTTGGAAATTTTGATGTCTAGATTGTAGGGTTGATCGTGGGGATTCATGAACGCATATAAAAGAAGCAGATATTGAAGGAGAGCAGCCGCACAACAAAGATAAAAAATCAGAGAGTTTGTCGTGAGAATTAGAGAGGAACTCGGAAGAGGAAATCTGCACAAGGATAGAAGAACATCACGAAACAAAGACGAAGATCAATCAACCGGACATGGAAAAGCGACATCGGATTTTTTATTCTTATTTTAACTTTTTATTATTGAATTTATGTCTACTTTTCTGAACATGTTTTGCGTTTATCATATTTTGACTATGAACTAAATTCGTTTAGTCTAGAGGATGATGTAACTTGGTGTAGACAACTTCTACGAATTTTAATTTTATTTGATTGTATTCTCCTAAATTAATTGTGTTCTCTAGAATTTATTGTCTTTTCAATTACTTGATCACTAGTTGATTTGTTATATTTATTTAAAATCGATGCTCGGGAGAGGGGATTTTGAATAGGACATTAGAAAATACACTGTTATTGTTTATATATCTCGGGAGAGTGTATAAATTTAACGGAGTTTATGAAAGAACATTGTTTTTCACATATCATTAAGCCTAGATTTTTAATAGGGATATTGAAATCGAATCTTATTTGATACACTTTATTTTTTGCTCGGGAGAGGGAAATAAAATAATTAAGTGTACTTGGCTATTAATTGAATAAAATTCATGAAAATAAATTAATTAGAAGTAGTTGTTATCAAAACCAGGTGAAATCAAATCCTCTAGACATTTTTCTCTCATTGTTATTTCTCTGAATTTAAGTGCTTGGCTTGCTAAAGTTTACTGATTATTTAAGTTTTCAAACAAAAATTCTATAATTAATTTTTTAGATAAAATTTGGACTATTCTAAATACAAGTACTAATTAATTTTCACTACTACTCCTCGTGAGAACGATACTCAACTTACTATTTATTAAAACTTTACAATCGTGCACTTGCAAGCATAAAAATACGCAACAAGTTTTTGGTTCCGTTGCTTGGGAGTAATTTTTTGAAGTTATTTTAGTCTTGTTCCAATTAGTCTAGATTTTAATTTAGAGTTTTTTTTTATTTTATTTTTAGTCACTGATTGATTTCAATAATTTTGAGTTGCAGTTTATGCGAAGATCTCAAAGTGTTGGTTCTTTATTGTTTGATCCGGAGATCGAACGCACTGCAAGAGTTTTAAGAAGGTTAAGAAGAGAAGAGTTAAAGAATATGGCTGAAGATAATGCACAACAGGTTCCCTTGATGCCAATTAGAGACCACTTTTGGCCTACTATTCAAGCTCACTACTCAGGAATTGCTCGAGGAACCATTAATGCCAACAAATTTGAACTGAAGCCTACATTGATTAACATGGTTAAGCAGAACCAGTTTAATGGGAGTGCTATTGCTGATCCTCATCTGCATCTGAGGACATTCTTGGAGATTACTAATGCGGTAAAGATGAATGGTGTTTCTGAGGATATTATTAGATTGCGTCTATTTCCATTTTCTCTCAGGGATAAGGTGAGGAGTTGGCTGCAATAACTGTCGTTGGGAAGCATAACCAGTTGGGAGGACATGGTTGTCAAATTTTTAGCAAACTATTTTCCACCTGCCAAGTCCACCCAACTGAAGATCGAGATTAGTACTTTCAGGCAGATTGATTCAGAACAGTTATATGAAGCATGGTAGAGATAAAAAGATTTGTTGAGGCGTTGTCCTAATCCCAATTTTGCAGATTGAGAAGAAATTGAGTTGTTCTAAAACGGGTTGAATACGCATACACGGATGTCAGTGGGCTCTGCTGCTGGAGGAACCATATTTTCAAAGGAACCTATACAGTCCTATTACAAGCTGTAGCATATGACTATCAATAGTTTTCAATGGCCGTCTGAATGCATGGGAGTCAAGAAATCTGTCGGAGTATATGCAGTTGATCATTTCACATCTATCTCTGCCCAACTATCTTCATTGACTACACAAGTGGCTGCATTGAACAAAGTGAGCATAGCGGATTCAGCAGGTGCATCAGTTTCGATGGAGGAGTCTCATCCTCCGAAAGAAGTTAACTACATAAATCCTAATGGCTACAGAGGATATCGAGGTAATTATGTTCCTAATACTTATCATCCTGGCATTCGTAATCATGAAAATTTTTCTTATGCCAATGATAAGAATGCGTTGAATCCTCCCCCGGGGTTTAATACAAATAAGGGTGAGGGAAAGCCATCATTGGAAGATGTAGTGAGCAGGTTTGTAACTGAATCTGGTAAGAGGATGGCGAGAACTGAAACTCGTCTTGATAGCTTGGAGACGCATATGGTTAATATGGTTGCTATGATGAAATCTATGGAGACAGAAATTGGACAGCTAGCGAATGCTTTGAAAGATCAAAATATAGGTTAATTACCAAGTAATACTGAGGTGAATCCATTAAAATATTATAAGGCCATAGAGTTGAGGAGTGAAAAAGAATTAGGAGCTGAAGGAAGAAAAGCTGAGAGTGATGGGAAGTCAAAGGGTGTTGAAAATGTTAAAATTGATGAGAAAATTGTTAAGGAAAAGAAGAGTGTAGAGGAAGAAAAGCCAATGTTTAAGCCCAACCTTTCATATCCGCAGCGGTTCAAGAAGAAGGCTTTGGATGAGAAATTTACCAAATTTGTTGAGATCTTCAAGAAACTTCACATAAACATTCCGTTCGCCGATGTTTTGCTGCAAACGCCGAATTATGCTAAATTCTTGAAGGATGTGATGTCTAAGAAGCAGAAGTTTGAGGAATTTGAGATGGTTAACCTGATTGAGGAGTGCATCGCGTTACTTCAAAAGACTGATTTATGGCTCCAACCAAGTTGTGAACAACTTAGCTCTTGAAAACACTATCTACAAGCTTTCAAGAGCACACCTTGCTAAAAAATGGAACAAGCTTCCAAGAGCTCTTGAAAATGGACTTCTTTCTTCAAATTAGTTCCACGAATAGTCAAACTAGATCCACCCTAAATATGCAATAGAATATTTAAAGCATTTTTCGTTGAGAATTTTCTTGCCTTTTCTCCCAAGTTGAAAGACAAAAATTGGAGAATTATGTGTTGATGTGTTCGGCCATGGGGAATAAATAGAGAAGAAATATTGCTTGTCTTGGTACTTAAAAAGTGTGTTATGACAAAAGACAAAGCATGCATGGAAAAAGTAAAAGCATACATAGAAAAGTTTGCATCTTGTCTTTTAACCTTTCATATTCATTCTCTCTCATGTATTGTATATATTATATGTCAAACATATATATTTACATGGCCTATGAACTTAATATTTAATTAATTATCAAACTCAAACCCATTTAAGTTTAATCAATTAATTAATTCTAACTTGAATTCATTCAAACCCACTAGTAGAATAATTATTCAACACTATTTTATTTGGGCTCTACAAGACCCAATAGTGTTTAATTAATTCAACACTTGAATTAATTTAATTATTTGGACTCTATAAAGTCCACTAGTGTTTAATTAATTTAACTCTTGAATTAATTTAATTAAGTTCATAATAATAATTTTGAAAATCACTATTTTCAAAAATAATTATTTTTCAAGTCAACTTTTAATTTTAGAAAAAATTCACAAATTAAAAGTTACTTTCTTATTTATTCGCCTTTAGAAGTCATACTTCAAATTTGCCTCATTTATAAACTCCTTTATAAGTCGTTCAACACATTGAACTAATTTTATTATCAACGGGATCTAGAAAACTAGTACTTATGTGACCTTCAATGGTTCAATGATACAACTAGCAGTGGGTTCACATCTCCATGTGATTCGGGATCAACAAGTCCCTTATATGAGCATACCCTGTATAGATCCATTCTTATTTATCAACACTTTGATAATAAGAACGTCAGAAACTCAAGTCTGATAGTATCCAACCAATCATGTTACTAGGTATCAAATGATAGTGCCTACAAGAACCATTCAATTATGGTTAGTGTACAGTACGGTCCCTTCAAATCATATATCCCGACCGATTTGACAACCATTGGTTTATCAAGAGTTGTCATTGAATCGATAACTATGTGTCATGTCGTAGTTGCATCGAAGGTGTAATTCAAGAAACCATTTCCTAATTACCACCTACTCTGATCAGAGATTTCAAGCTACATATGCATGAGATCACATAGGATATCCATACCCGAAGATAAGCGGTGAATCCCCGACTACAATGCATCGACTCATATATGTTTCGATACAACACACAACATTTCCACCTGATGATCCCAGTTGAGTCGGTAAACAAGTCAAAGTGAAGCTCTAACATATAGAGTTTCCATGTTGTCTCGGGTCATAAGGACTAATGGTGTACAACCATAAACTAAGACTATTCTTCTCAATAAGTGAGAACCACTTGAAAAGTCCTTTAGGGAGGATTGTTCAGTGCACTCTACAAGGAGCACCTATTTGCATGCTTGGACATCACCATGTCCCCAACCAATGAAACATGGTGCTCACATAACAAATACTAGTCTCAAGACCTTTATCCTTTTTTGTGGCGGCTGAATCAACTAGGAACAGTTTAGAATATACAACATTCCAAATTTCGTGAGACCTAACCCTGGTCAAAGCTGAGTTGAACTCTTCAGCAAAATCACCTCCAGGGCCCGGCATCTTATCGTTCTATAGATTATGAGTGTATTTTGTTGCCCGACTAATTTCTTGATTTCATATTTATAGGCACCCAAGGAAGATGATGAGTCGGCCGATATCAATTACATTTATCCACTGAAAAGCCTACACGTCAAATCATATTTTTGGACCTGACGGCGTATCCAAAACGCCACAAATCCTAATGTCAGACAATCAAGAATGATTACAGACATTGGACTTTGGAACCAATCGCCTTTTATTATATTATATTTATATTATACTTATCTTTATCTTACTGCATGTTTTTCACTTTTAAAAATTCAAAATTCAAAATCTTTGGTGACGTGTACAACACTCACGATCACTCACACACATAACACAAACTTATATGTTTTCGCAGCCAATCTCTTATCAATCCTTTACGCTCTTTTTTCAAAAATATCGATCATACTTTTTTATTACAGAACTCCACAAGATGTCCATCCAAAAAACTTTCCTGGTAATCAACTTTGACGAAGTACACTCCATCAAGAACTCCGAAATTTTCGCAATGTTCAACATGATTGCAGCTTCAGGACTTTGAAAATTTCTCAGTTCCGGATCTACGGTCAACTACGATCTAGTCAAAGAATTCTTTGAATCCGCTGAATTGCATCATGGAAGCATTGTTTGCATCATCAAGGGACGGAAGATAGAATTCAATCAACACTTCTTCGGTGACACATTTGACTTGCCCACCAGTGGTTTGATGAAATGCGCAGACCTACCTGATGGTAATGCCGATCACTGGGCAACTCAGTTCACACTAGATGACGCACTTATCAAAGTCAACGGTCTTAAGCAGAGTTTAAGCCAGCATATCGACTGTTAAACAACATAGTCGTAAAGACACTCTTAGCAAAGGCTGGATCTTATGACAAGATCACTCTCGAGAAACTTAAGTACATGGCCTCCATTGCCTCCCAGTTGAACTTTAACTGGTCATCCATTCTCTACTCTACTCTATGTGAGATGATTCATGGCAAAGGACAATCTGAAGGCTTTGCACTGCAGATTTGTCATCTTCTTGCAGGTTTAGGTGTGGACTCATCAACTTTTGAATCCTTACATGTCTCAAAATGTCTCAATGCAGTCATTATTCCCCTATTCTTGCAAAAGAATCAAGTGTCTACTGATCAATTAAGGACTATCAAACGAGAGATCGGGGCAGAACAACAAGCTGATATGAGTACTGCAACTCTTCAACTCAAGCTTCCTTGACCTACCAGACGCACTATACTCGTGGACTCTGATCTCAATGATGAGGTTAGTGACAATGCTCCTTTGGTTCAGGTTTTTGCTAACTCTTCTCCTTCTCCAAGGAATAAAATGGCTCTCAAGCCATCTCAACCGAAACCCAAGAGTATCAAGCTGCTATCCACCGTTCACACTCCAACTTCTCAGCTGACAGCAGCAGCGATTGAAGTCTCCGCATCAATGAAACTTCCTACTCAAACAGTCCCTATTCCCCAGCCAACATCCGAGCCAGCAGAAAGCACCATAGTTACTATTGTACCTATCTCAGTGGAAATACCCACTTCATCGGTTGATGCAGTCTCCATCATCAGTCAGCAAATTATAAGGACTTAGGATCTGGTTGTTAGCACCCAAGTTCCTTCACTAAAATGAATCACTTTCAACGAACCATCGTCCTCAGCACTCAACAAAACCACTACCAATCTTCAGGGAAAGGCAAAGGAATCCTCATCCCACCTCCAAAAGCCCAATCAGTAGGCAAAATGGAGGTCCTCATTATTATTTTCAACATTCTCAGGGCTATACGGTTCAGCCTTCAGGAATTTGATGAATGGGTGAACTATCGCCTCAACGCTTCATATTCTCAGATTTTGCATGAGAATAAGCTGGAATACCTCTCCAAGTTAGAGGACAAAATGTTTATTCTTGCAGCTACCTCAAGTCTTGAGACCGCACTCAGCAGATACAAATTGGTTGACGTTCAGCTCCGTGATAGTCTCGCCCGATATATTCTTTCTAAAAGAGAAGAGCACTATCAACCGATGAGCAAAACTGCCAAGGATGACAGTGAAGTCATCTTACGTCTTAAGCAGTCAGTCGATGTCACTGACACCTTTTTACGGGAATATCAGCTAAAGAACTTCATTCCTCTACCAAACGATGAATACGAGCAAACGCACCAAGAAGAAGTTCAGGCAATGATTCCAATTCTGGATTCTCACGATAACACAGAACCGTCTGACTTCATATTCACAGCAAAGGAACAGGACTTCATTGCGGCACAAGAAGAATGTCCTTCGACATACTTCTCCTTTGCCTCATCCTCTGCCAAACAAATAACATCTAGTACTGCTCATCTTTCAGAACCTTAACTAATCAAACCAATTACATCTGGCTGATGATTTTCTTACTGAGATCCCAATTACCTCAGTCTTTGACGTTATGAAGTCCATATTTGACGAAATTCAGCCTACATCTCCTCTTCATGAGATTCACTCGGCTGACTCCTCTTCGAACCCGACAATTACAGCATCTCAGCCAACTAGTCCGGTCAGTCCAATTGACCAAGAGATTACGGTCGATGTACCATCATCATTGAACAACACAACCGTCTCACCACCAAGTACAGAGCATCTCATCTCATCCCCTGTCACGACTACTGTCAATGATCAAATGCTCATGCTCAATGCGTCAGGCGATGAATCTGACAAACTTGCTTCAGCTTTGGTTGTTGAACCAGAACCTACAACTTATGCTTTGGAACGTATCATAAACGAACTTTGCTCCACAACGCAGAGCCTTAGCAATCGCATCCAAGGACAACATGCTGGTATCGAAAACTCAAGATCCGCGATTATGTCTCATCTAAACAGTCTGCCTTCTGAGCTCGGCCGATGCGTTACTGAATTGCAAAACTACAAAGAATGCAATCTTTGGGCTATGGATACCATTTCCGAACAAGTCTCACAAACTGTTTGTCGCACAAATGAGCACACCTCCGCTCAAATATCAGTTCTTCAAGCTGGTTTGACTTCTCACATTGACTCTCGTATTGTTTCCTTCCAAACCACTGTCGGTGCTCATCTCAAAGTGATCCTGCATAAGCATGGAGAATTCTTGGCAAAGAGTTTCATTAGTAGAACCAAAAATTATATCATCGACATAAATTTGCACAATCAAGAGATAATCTTTAACATTTTTGGTAAATAAAGTAATGTCAATCTTTTCTCTCAAAAAACCATTTGAAAGAAGAAAAGTAGACAATTTTTCATACCAAACTCTAGGAGCTTTTTCAAACCATACAAATCTTTATTTAGTCTATAAACATGATCAGACAATAAAGGATCAATAAAGTCATCAGGTTGTTCAATATAAATCTCTTCTTTTAGTTCACCATTCAAGAAGGCACTTTTGACATCCATTTAAAATAACTTCAAATTTCTAGAGCAAACAAAAGCAAGTAGCATGCGAATAGATTCTAATCTAGCAATAGGCGCATAAGTTTAATCATAATCAATGCCTTCTTCTTGACTATATCCTTTTTCTACAAGTCTAGCTATATTTCTACTAATTGTACCATGCTCATCATGTTTATTTCTAAAGACCCATTTAGTGCCAATGATAGATCTATCATGCGGTCTAGGAACAAGTAACCAAACATCATTACGTTTAAACTAATTCAATTCATCTTTCATGGCTATAATCCAAGAATCATCTAATAATGAATCATCAATACACATAGGTTCAACATGAGAAACAAAAGCAATATGATTGAAAATATTATTAAGAGATGAGCGAGTAGATACTCCCTTTGATCGACTACCGATGATAAGATCCATAGGATGATCTTTGTGATGCGCCCTTACCTTTGGTAGTGATGTGTCCTCACTTGTAGTGACATCATTCAAGCTTACGGAGGTCATCTCTTCTTCGAGTAAATCCTAGTCATCATTATTAGTACGAGAAACTATAGACATAGATTCATAAAATACAACATGCATAGATTCATCAATAAGTAAAGTACGTTTATTAAATACTCTATGTAAGGACCTGAAAATATTAAGCTATTAATTATGAAAATTGAGATTTATATTCAGAATTTGGGAAAAAAATTATTTGGGAATTTATGAAAATTAGAGATTTAATTTCCGAGTCAAAAATATTTAATTGAGAATTTACGGATTTTGGGATTTAAATTCCAAGATTCTTAAATTAAAAGGATAAAATATTTGAATTGATTATTTATGGGATTTAAGATTTAAATGTTGAGTTGGCAATTAAAAAGGATTTAATTTAAGGTTTAAAAGTGATAAGGATTGAATTGCACAGAGTGGATTTTCGAGGACCAAAGTGCAATATTTCTCTTTTGAGTGCATTACACGTGGGATTTATATATGAATTGAATGAATCAATTCATTCCACTCAGCAGAAGAAGTCGAGAAGGGGAGGAGAGAAAGCTTCCATGGCCGATTCTTTTCTTTCAAATTTTAGTAAAATTTGATCCGACCGGTAGAATTTCAAATTGATCGTATATTTGCGATCACGGCTTCGAGTGCTACACCTTGACGTAAGTTTGGATAAATTATACCATATTTTAATTTTTTAAATATTTTTAGAATTAATATTTGATTGTATAAACGCGTTCTAGTATATACGAAGATAGCATATTTAAGTTGGATCCCGAAAAGATCAAGGTTTGGACATGTTTATGAATTTTTGAGTATTTTTGAGAATTCTGATTTTTGGGAGCTGCATATTTCAAAATTTAAGGTTGATTTTGAGTATTATGTTGGACTTAGATGATGGATATGATGATATTAATGTGCTTGGAAATATCAGTTTCGGTCTGTTACGTCGTCGATTTGAGATTTGGGAATTGATATAAATTCTGAAATTAGGGGCTACTATTATTTTGTCTATGCTGAGAAATTGAAGTTGTTATTGAGTTCATGTTGAAGTATAGATGATGTTTAAGCTTTTAGATTTATCGAATTCGAATAGTTGCGACGTTGTTTTGAATTCCGGTCAATTGAAAAAGATGTGTAGTTGCTGAAATTTGATGAGTTGAAATGAATGGTGAGTTGATGATATTGAATTGTATACATTTAAGAGTTGAAGTTGAAAGATATCGAATTCGAGTCGACGAGTCCGAATTGATTTGAAGTTTGCTACAAGTTTGGAACAACTAGACATTGAACTATCAAGATGGTATGAGCAGAATTTGATAAGCAAGATTGGAATAGAGTTATTGTTTGATCAAGCTTGGCAAGATTCAAGAGTTCTAAATTAAAGATAAAGGTATGATTCGACATTAGCCTTGACAGGTAGAATAACTCGAGAACGTGGTGGTTTTTGAGTTTATTAAATCACATACATGCATGTTTAGTTGTACTTTCTTGATCTTATATGATTTACTTGATCTACTTGATTAGTTGATCTTGTTATTTAATAAATGAGTTTGCTTGATTAAACATTCTTTCTTATTTAAGATTGAGAAGTTTAGATTATTATGAGCGATTTAATTGTGGTAAATTTCTGATAGAGTCTAAATGTATTCCTCTTGAGCCACAATTCTTTCAAAACTCCGAAAGCATAATCAAAAAGAAAATATTGAACGTGGTGGACTTATATATGTGAGGCTAGGAATCAGATTTGAGTTCCTATTGCCAGAATTCCTAATATAGTGTTCACAGTCCAAGGAAAAAGAGCTTGTTACCACCTCGAGCGGGAGCGCAGGTGGGAGGCTTGATTTATGGCCATATTCTTTTCCCGGGATCCCAAAGAGATGATTTATAAAACTATCGATTCTGTGAGGATTGAATCCTTTAACCCTCATCTTGTACTTGAGTCTATATGATATTGATTGATTTGCTTTGAATGAAATCAGACAGGAAAGGGTATATGAACTTTGTGATTTGTGATAGTAGAATACTGATTTGATATGTTTATATGTTTATATATATGGCTTTCATACTGAGATGTATTTGTCATTGGAATTATCCGACTGTTTTCTTGTTTGTATGTGTGCATGATAACAGATGGGGTAGGAACCAGTCAGAGTCGACATGGATAGCTTGAGATGAGAGATTATACGTGGAGACTTCGGGTTTCGAATAGAAGTGTTGTTGAACTTATGTTTTGATAAAAGTAGAATGTAGTTATGTTGTTAATACTTGTAGCATATTGTGATTTTGATAGTAGAAAAAAGTTGTTTACTTTCATGTATCACTTGATCTTGTATGTCTAACTTTGTTTAGCTTGAATTATATGTTGAGAGGTACCAAGAAAGCAGCAAAACCCAGCAACTGATCAGCTGCAAAATTCGAGCATCTACAGGCTCACTCGAGCGGCACTTTTGGCCCGCTCGGTCGAGGCTAGAATAGTGCTCGGACTCGAGCGTTTCTTGCTCGAGCGGCACCTTTGGCTCGCGAGCGAGGCCTTGGTTTTTTTAAAAAAAAATTTTTTTTTGTGTTGTTGATTGCGTACCTCTGGTCTATACTTAGTTATATTTAGTTGCCCAAAGAGAGTTGAGATTAGCAACCGAGGTCCCCACAATAGGTGGTATCAGAGCGTAAGTTCTTGGACTAAGATAGAAGTTGAGCGAGGTAGATTGAGTCGCATGCATTTATATTATTACATGATTGATGCATTACTTATTTTTTTACATTGTATGCGAGTATGATTTACTAATTGAAGAAATTATATTCTTATATGCTTACGTGCTAACCTGATTATGTGAATTCACATGAATATTTGAATTCCTTGTAAGCATGTTTTCTTTGAGTAGCATGAGAACTTGCAAGCATGTGTTATATGAAAAAGCATAAGAACATATTTATGTTATACTGATTTGAATAGTATAATCTTTGTGTTGCTTATATATTTTGTTTTAAAGTAAGTATGGTCCTTCGGGAGAAGTAAGCACCCCAGATTGAATAGAACATTACTTCTCAGGTGAAGTAAGTACCTCAGACTGAACAAGATAATATAATAGTAATCCTTTAGAATCGATGGATGCTATACTCACACCGATGGAGGTGTTACTAGAGCGATTTCAGACGTATCATCCGCCAACATTGAAAGGTACAGAAGATGCCTTTGCTTGTGAAAGTTGGTTGGAAGAGATTGATCACTTGTTCGAGTCTTTGGACTACTTTGATGAACGTAGAATCAGGTTAATCATATATCAACTTCAAGATTTAGCAAGAAATTGGTGGATTGTGACAAAACAAAGTCTGGAGAACCGAGGTTCAGGAATTACTTGGCAGGTATTCAAGACTGAATTCTGTCAGCGATTTCTTCCGATATTCTATAAAGAAGATAGAGCAACAAAATTTGTTAATCTGGAGCAGGGAAATTTCACTGTTGAGAGCTATGTTGCTAAATTCTTCAACTTGCTTCGATTTGTTCCTCACGTGGTTGATGATGAGGAAGTCCCAGCTAATCTGTTTATCAATGGCCTTAATCTGGAAATTTATGCTTGGATAAATGCGGAGCAACCGAATAATCTGGTAGAAGCGATTGACAGGGCTAAAAGAGCTGAAGCAGGTTTTATGAGATAGAAGGAAAATTTAACCATGCCTCAGTATTTGGGACAACTGCAACCTTAGCTGCAATTGTAATCACACAGTAGATATGAGGCAAGAGGTAGTGGCAGCAGTAGTAAAGAGAGGTTAAAGATTTGGAGACAACAGTTCAAGAACTATGGTAGAAGTTCATCTAGCTCTAGTGGACCGAGACAATTTGGTTTGGGTCAGAAGGCAGAGTATGTCGGTGAATACTGCACTCACTGTGGAGGAAAACATGCTAGTGATAGATGTCGAGGCATTTCAGGAAAGTGTCATCGTTGCTATTAAGTGGGACATTTTTCTAGAGTGTGTCCTAATCAAGGGGGATCAAGAGGAAATCAGAATGAAGATCCATCTCCTAGGCAACAAGCATCTACAGATAACTGGGCTCAAACTGCACCAGATGACGAGACTGCAGGTATTTATAAGATTTGATTAATCTGCCTGCATAATTATGAATGTGGGTGCATTGTATACAGATATAGCGAAGTAATTGATTATGTTACATTTATTGTATGTTGAGCCTTTATCTGTTGTAATTGCTATGTTCTAACCTTGGTAAAAGGCTATAAAAAGAAGATATCAGCAAATTGAATCAGAAAAGCTGAATTACAGTTTGTAAGAAATAAGATTGAATTTCAATTAAGTTTTGGTATTTGAGTTATAATATGAATTCAAAAATTCAGATTTCATTTTCTTTTGGTTATTGAATAAGTTTATGGATCAATCACTATTGATTGGGAGATCTGATGAAGATAAGAAAAATAAATTACAGTTGAGTCTTCTCTTGAAGATTGCTGAAGTTATTACATCATTAAATAGGGATTCTTGAATCTCTTGATGTCGATTCTGAGGTTTTTTTATTCGATCTCAATCGATCTTGATTGGCACTTATTCTTTGTTAGAGTCTGATTTAATTCACTCTCTTTAAGTTGAGATGCAAGTGAGCTGTTTTCACTTAGCAAATTTTGTCATTCAAAATAGTTGATCTTTGGATGACCTTGACTTGAGTGAGTTTCTGTAATTATGAATTTCAAGAGTCGTTGATCATTTGGTATATAAATTCAGTTTATTTTGATTTTTTTGGCTCGTAACTTATAGAAATTTTGATTCAGAGTAACAACAAGATTTATGGATTGATTGTATGATTTTGCCAGAACTTGAGAAATAGACAGAAGAAAATAGATGAATGTTTGATCGACTGATTAAAATTTTGTTTTGTACCTGAGTTTCTAGACAGATACTCAAATAATCAGGATTGTTGCAATCCAAACTACGTTAGATTAGTTTGGAAAGATTAAATCAACATTGAGATTAAATCAAGAGATTAGAATTTGGTTGAGAATGTTAGATTGAGATATGAGACAAGATAGGAGATCAGAGTTAATTGATTTTGAGATGAATAATCATTTGATTGTGCCAAATAATCTAGACATGAGATATCAAATTCTGGAAGAAGCACACTACAACAGATTATATATCTATTCAGTTGTTTGGAAATTGTGTATGAATTACTTGAAAATCAGTATTTGTGAAAGAAAATGGAAGACGATATGACAGAATTGAATTTCAGATACCAACATTTCCAGTAATAGAAGCATAAAAGAAGAGACCGATTGATCTATGAAAAAGTTTAGCAACTCTAGAGTCAAAACAAGAATAGATTTTTTGACAGATTTTAGTTCGAAATTACTCAAATCGTCACGAGTTAGCGATTTTTATTGAAGTAGATTTCAAAAGATTCAAGAATAAGATGTATTAGATGTGATACAAATATGATAAGATAATTGTTAAGAAGTTAGTGATGTTATGAGATTATAGGAATTATTGAAATCTATTGTTGAGATAGATACTTTAGATTGATTTGATAGTATGTGGTATCGATTTTCAGAGGTTCTGAGTGTTTGGTTGTTGATAAGAGTCATTTTTCGGTGTTTTATTGTTTGTTTAATTTTATTGGTATTTTTCATTCGTTCTTTGTCATCTTGTTATTTTTTTATCAAATTTTGTTTGCATTTAGTGTAATGTTGTGTGTTTTGTTTACTCCTATTGATTTATGGTTAAACTGACAGGAAAACGAGAAAAAAAAATATTTTCAGGCTTCATCAGGGGGTGCGCTCGGTATGCAGAAAAGAGCAGACCAAGCGCTGGCATTATTTAGGCAAGCAGAGAGTTGAAGTGTGATACCCCGTTTCTAATCTCCTATTCCCGAATAATTAAAAACAATCGAACACGAAGAGCCGCGGAAAAACGAATCAAATTTTTTTTATCTTTTTTAAAGATAAAGCCTCGCGCCCGCGCGAGATCATCTCCTCGCGCGCACGCAGGCTACGCGGACAGAGGGTTCGCGAGTTGCTCGTGCCCGCGCGAGGAAAGTTCTCGCGCGCGCGGGGGCAAAAACTCCCGAGCCCTCCAGGCTCGCTAGCGCGCGCGCGAGGTCATCCTCGCCCGCGCGCAGGCCAAACGGGCAGAGATGGAGAGAGAGCCTGGAAAAATCAATTCAAGTCAAATCCAAACAATTCTAAACTCAAGAACACATCCAATCAATATATATAACATGTCATAATCTAAGTTCTGCCCAAATACAATAACAAGTTTGACAATAGGGTTCGTTCGACTAAACAAAATAATACAAATCTAAAAGGTACGAACCTACGACACACGGTGTCTCACTTATATCATCTCAACCCGAGCTAACCTAAACGACTTGGTCCAGATCCTGATCCTCCTGTTGCCAAGTACACATAAAAACAAAAACAACAGCCGGATAACCCGGTTAGAAATATAATTTCTATGTAAAAGAGACAGACATGCAATATCAAATAAACACCTCATATAGACATGTAATCATCATTAATAAATCAAATGAGGGTGAATGTATGCATGAATTCAAAACTCGGGATTATCAAATTAGATAATCGAAATATCGATCGGTACTCGGTTGGGATCCCAGGGCCAAGTCATTACAACAACCCACCTACACTTCCTTTCGGGGTGGATGTAGCACAACTCAAACCCCTAGACTTCAGAGCAACTATAAGAAGTATTCTGGATGTAGTAGCCCGTACCCTAATTGAATAATTAAAGGATTAATGCTAATTAATTGAATTGGGTATTGAACGGATCGGAAGCTCCGAAGGCACGATCGGAAGCTCCAAACAGGATCGGAAGCTCCGATGAGCGATCGGAGGCACCAATGTTATTACGTCAGGCATGACGTGTGGTTGGATCGGAAGCTCCGATCAGGACCGGAAGCTCCGATCACCCCTATCCGGAGTCAACAAGTGATATTTTGACACGTGGCAGATCAGGATCTTCGGAAGCTCCGATGGCAGGATCGGACGTTCCGATCGAGGTTCGGACGTTCCGATCAAGGATCGGAAGTTCCGATCGTTGTCTATAAATAGAAGGCCGAGACTTCACTTTCAATTGCCAATTTCGAGTTCTCCTTTCCTTTCTAGTCCTTTTGGAGCTGTTTTAGTCTTCTTAGGCTTGGTCCGGAGGTCGGCGAGGCGTTCGGTAGTCGTAGCGGAGTTGTGCCCAAGTTCTGGAGGCATCGACATCAAAGGGCTAATGACGGACGAAGGTATAGCTTTTGCTTCCTATAAATATTTAGGAGTATGCAATAGATTAGTTAAGGCTTTTAGAGCACTTTAATGATAGTAGTATCATTTGGCAGTGTAGAGCAGACTATAGGCGTGGACCTAGAGTTGGTAGAGCTTGCACTGTTTTGAGGTACGAAAGTACTGTTCGAGATATCCTGACTGAGTATGCATGTATTATGTGACCGCATGATTTATATGCCATGATATTATGCTGCATTCATTTGCATCTTGTTGTATCTCTTTCGAGATGTCTGTTAGTAGGGTTGTACCCTATCCTGTTAGTGGATGGACTTCCATCGATATGGGTCCGGCGTATCCACGGTTATCTCGGTATGGGAGCCACCTCCTGAAGCGACGGCACAGCATGCTACATACCAGGGCCCGGTCTTTCTCTGTTATCTGATCCTTGACCTCGAGTCTATAGGGAGTTCACTTTGCATGCATGTATACTCATACTCTGGTACTGAGAGTTTTATGCTCACGTCTCGTACTCTGTATTTTCTGGACACCCTATTCAATGGGACAGGTTTGCGATTGGACGAGGAGGGTGGATCCAGGAGGGGCTAGTCAGTGGTTGGCCAGCTGGAGCTTCGTTTAGGTTTTATTACTGTTGTTTGGGTTTATACAGCTATTCGATTTGGTTGTATATTATTGGATAAATTACAGATTCCTTTACTTGGGGTTGTAAACTTTGTATGGTTTCCGCAGTTTTATTCTGATATCTGTTTAATTAAGTTAATTGCATGCCTAAGTTCTGTTTAGTAGGTGATCCGGGTAAGGGTCACTACATTTATGGTATCAGAGCATGCAAAAGATTTCTTGGGATTTAGTCTCATCTTGAGGTATTTTTGTAGATGTCAAATCGTGACGACCAGAGTTCTCATGGCAGTGTTGGTGGGCGTTGGGGTGATGCCGACCGGGAGCCTCGTCGAGAGCGGCGTCATCGTCACCATGACGACGAGCGTTTCACTGTGCGTCGATTCTTAGCTATGGGTCCTAAACCCTTAGTTGGAGGTGAGTCTCCGGAGGATGCAGAGAACTGGTTAGACCGCATGGAGACGACTTTTCAGACTTTCCAATGCACCGAGGAGCAGAAGGTGGAGACCCTTGGCTATCTTCTGGATGGGCGTGTGCGCAGGTGGTGGAGGTTTACTTCTGCACCTTTTGTTGCGGCGAGAGGAGTGGCCACCTGGGCCGAGTTCCGCACAGCTTTCCAAAAGTGGTATTTTCCTCCTGCACTCCGACAGTCGAAGGCGGGCGAGCTAATGAGTCTGCGACAGGGAGCCATGTCTATTGATGAGTATCAGCAGAGGTTCTTTGATCTGCTATCCTATTGCCCCGAGATTGCTGATAGCTCAGAGATGAAGTATAATCTGTTCCTTCAGGGCCTTAACCCTGAGATCCATGACCATGTGGCGGTTGGCGACGACATGTCCTACGAGGGTTTGGTGAGCCGTTGTCACCAGGCGGAGGACAGCATTCGGCGGAACAGGTCTTTCTCTCAGTCGAGACCTGCTAGTTCTTTGGGTCCCCGTGCCCAATCTTTCAAGAAGTCTGGATCATCTTCTTCCTCTGGTTCTGGGGGTGTTGTCCGTTTCGGTAAGAAGGACAAGTGTGATCACTGTGGGAAGAACCATCCATCCGACAAGTGCCGCAGAGCTTCTGGAGCTTGTTTCCGTTGTGGAGAGACTGGTCATATCCGGAGGGATTGTCCACTGTTTGGGGGAGGCGGTTCTGGTTCTGGATCAGGATCGGGTTCTCAGGCCACCGTACAGCAGAGGTCGCAGGGACAGTCTGTTGGGAGTTCTCATTTGAAGCCACGAGCTTCTGGCCAGGTGTTTGCCCTGAGACATGATCAGGCTGTGGAGGAGAATGAGAAAGTCATCGCAGGTACATTTCTGCTTTATGGTATACCTGCTCTTGTACTTATTGACACTGGTGCATCTCATTCCTTCATTTCTGCACGTTTTGTTAAGAGGCATAAGTTACCATGCATTGCACTAGACGTAGTGATGTCTGTTTCTACTCCGACGGGCCAATCTGCTTTGGCTAAGCTTCTAGTGATGGGTTGCCCTTTAGAGTTCGAAGGGAACATTTTGTTAGTGAATCTCATGGTCCTGGCGATGGACGACTTTGATTGCATTCTGGGAATAGATGTGTTGACTGCCTATCGAGCTTCAGTGGACTGCTATCAGAGATTAGTACGATTTCATCCGGAGGGGAGTGAGAGCTGGTTTTTCTATGGTGAGGGAGCGCGACCCCCGATGCCTTTGGTATCAGCTTTGAGAGCCTGTCGAGCTTTAGAGTCTGGCGGGGAAGGCTACCTTATCTATGCAATTGATTTGTCCGCTGAGAGTATTGGGATATAGAGCATTCCTGTTGTGGATGAATTTCCAGATGTGTTTCCTGATGAGATTCCGGGTTTTCCTCCTGCTAGGGAAGTCGAGTTTGGCATAGAGTTGATGCCGGGTACTTTGCCTATTTCTAGAGCACCGTATCGTCTGGCTCCGTCAGAGATGCGTGAGTTGAAGAATCAGCTACAGGATCTTTTGGACAAGGGGTACATTCGTCCTAGTGTATCTCCTTAGGGAGCTCCTGTTCTCTTCGTAAAGAAGAAGGATGGGTCGATGCGGCTGTGCATTGACTATCGACAGCTGAATCGAGTCACTGTGAAGAACAAGTATCCGTTGCCTCGTATTGATGACTTGTTCGATCAGCTGCAGGGCACGTCAGTTTACTCCAAGATTGACTTGAGATCTGGGTATCATCAGTTGAGAGTCCGTGATCAGGACGTAGCCAAGACTGCATTCCGTACTCGCTATGGGCATTACGAGTTCCTAGTGATGCCATTTGGTTTGACTAATGCGCCGGCTATATTCATGGATTTGATGAACCGTGTCTTCAGGGAGTATTTGGACAAGTTTGTCGTGGTCTTCATTGACAACATCTTGGTGTATTCGCGTAATACGGAAGAGCATGTTTCTCACTTGTGGTTGGTACTGCAGACTCTTCGAGATGAGCAGTTGTACGCCAAGCTGAGCAAGTGTGAGTTCTGGATGGATAGAGTGTTCTTTCTTGGCCATATCATATCCAGGGAGGGGATTTCTGGTATTATCGTCGCTTCATTCTGAACTTCTCTCAGTTATCTTGACCGTTGACGCAGCTTACCCGCAAGGGTGTGGATTTCGAGTGGTCCTCCGAGTGCGAGGAGAATTTTTGTGAGCTTCGACGGCGGTTGACTTCTGCACCGGTGTTGGCATTACCGTCAGGATCTGGAGGTTATGTAGTTTACACGGATGCTTCTCTTCAGGGGTTAGGTTGTGTCCTGACTCAGAATGGGCATGTGATCGCATACGCTTCTAGACAGCTGAAGCTTCACGAGGACAACTATCCAGTCCATGATTTGGAGTTAGCAGCCATTGTGTTCGCTTTGAAGATCTGGCGTCATTATCTGTATGGCGAGAAATTTGAGATCTTCACCGACCATAAGAGTCTCAAGTATTTTTTCACTCAGGCGGAGTTGAACATGAGGCAGAGACGTTGGATGGATTTGCTTAAGGATTATGATTGCGAGATTAAGTACCATTCGGGAGCTGCTAATCTCACCGCTGATGCTTTGAGTCGCAAGGTGCGATTATCCGCACTTCAGACTTGTTCTATGTCTAGTGCGATCAGTGACTGTTATACTTCAGGTTATACCTTCAAGCATAATAAAGGTATGCAGAGTATCCAGATGTTTGCGATATTATCTGAGCCAGCCTTGTATTCGCGGATCCGAGATGCTCAGATGTCTGATTCGAAGACCCAGCGTTTAGCTCGTCTAGCTAACGAGGGTAGCTCGTCTGGATTTCATTATCAGTCAGATGGCTTTCTGTGTTTGTCTGGTAGGCTTGTGATTCCGCAGGATGAAGAGTTGCGAGAGGAGATTTTGTCTCAGGCGCATCGCACTAAGTTGAGTATTCATCCTGGGAGCAACAAGATGTACAAGGATCTACGTACTCGTTTCTGGTGGAAGGGAATGAAACGCAGTGTTTATCAGTTTCTTTCGAGATGTTTGGTGTGTCAACAGGTCAAGGCAGAGCACCGACGACCTGGAGGATTGCTTCACAGTCTGCCTATTCCTGAATGGAAATGGGAGTTTATCACCATGGACTTTGTATCCCATTTGCCGGTATCCCCGAGGAACTGTGATGCTATCTGGGTTGTGGTGGACCGACTCACCAAGTCAGCGCATTTCATTGCCTATAGCCGAGAGTACTCTGTGGATCGCATGGCACGGATGTACATTCAGGAGATCGTCCGACTTCATGGAGTGCCTGTGAGCATTGTCAGCGATCGGGACCCCAGGTTTACTTCTAGATTCTGGGGGAGTGTTCAGCGTGCGATGGGTACTACTCTCAGTTTGAGTACAGCCTATCACCCGGAGACTGATGGTCAGTCAGAACGCACTATCCGTACGTTAGAGGATATGCTTAGAGCATGCGTCTTGGATTTTGGTTCAGCCTGGCAGGATCATTTGCCGTTGATCGAGTTCGCTTACAACAACAGCTATCACACTAGTATTGGGATGGCACCTTTTGAGGCGTTGTATGGGCAACGTTGTCGTACTCCACTCTTCTGGGAAGAAGTGGGGGAGAGACAGGCTGAGGGACCGGAGTTTATCCAGCAGGCGATAGACATTGTTGATCAGATCAAGAAACGGATTAAGACTGCACAGGATCGTCAGGCCAGCTATGCTAATATCAAGCGTAGGCCTTTGCAGTTCGAGGTCGGGGAGAAAGTGTTTCTGAGAGTGTCACCTTTCCGCAAGATTCTCAGATTTGGCCTTAAGGGCAAGTTGTCTCCCAGATTTATCGGTCCGTTTGAGATCTTGGAGAGCATTGGCGATTTGGCTTATCGACTAGCTTTGCCACCGCATCTATCCAGTATTCACGATGTGTTCCACGTATCTCTGTTGCGACGGTATGTGGCGGATGAATCTCATATTCTACAGCGGTCTGAGGTTCAGGTAGACAAGGATTTGACTTATGTTGAGAAACCTCTTCGTATCCTGGATTATAAGGATAAGGTTTTACGGAACAAAGTCATTCCTTTGGTTTTAGTTCAGTGGCAGCGCCGAGGCACTGAGGAAGCTACTTGGGAGCTTGAGAACAGGATGCGTAAAGACCATCCTGAGTTGTTTTGATTTCATTCTTTAAGTTGTATTCAGTTGCAAACTCTGTAAACGTTTGATTTGAATAAAGAATGTTTCTGATTTCTGTTTTTGCATTCGGTACTTAAGATCTGTTTTCGAGGACGAAATATCTTAAGTGGGGGAGAATGTAGTAGCCCGTACCCTAATTGAGTAATTAAAGGATTAATGCTAATTAATTGAATTGGGTATTGAACGGATCGGAAGCTCCGAAGGCACGATCGGAAGCTCCGAACAGGATCGGAAGCTCCGATGAGCGATCGGAGGCACCGATGTTATTACGTCAGGCATGACGTGTGGTTGGATCGGAAGCTTTGATCAGGACCGGAAGCTCCGATCACCCCTATCCGGAGTCAACAAGTGATATTTTGACACGTGGCAGATCAGGATCTTCGGAAGCTCCGATGGCAGGATCGGACGTTCCGATCGAGGTTCGGACGTTCCGATCAAGGATCGGAAGTTCCGATCGTTGTCTATAAATAGAAGGCCGAGACTTCACTTTCAATTGCCAATTCCGAGTTCTCCTTTCCTTTCTAGTCCTTTTGGAGCTGTTTTAGTCTTCTTAGGCTTGGTCCGGAGGTCGGCGAGGCGTTCGGTAGTCGTAGCGGAGTTGTGCCCAAGTTCTGGAGGCATCGACATCAAAGGGCTAACGACGAACGAAGGTATAGCTTTTGCTTCCTATAAATATTTAGGAGTATGCAATAGCTTAGTTAAGGCTTTTAGAGCACTTTAATGATAGTAGTATCATTTGGCAGTGTAGAGCAGACTATAGGCGTGGACCTAGAGTTGGTAGAGCTTGCACTGTTTTGAGGTACGAAAGTACTGTTCGAGATATCCTGACTGAGTATGCATGTATTATGTGACCGCATGATTTTTATGCCATGATATTATGCTGCATTCATTTGCATCTTGCTGTATCTCTTTCGAGATGTCTGTTAGTAGGGTTGTACCCTATCCTATTAGTGGATGGACTTCCATCGATTTGGGTCCGGCGTATCCACGGTTATCTCGGTATGGGAGCCACCTCCTGAAGCGACGGCACAACGTGCTACATACCAGGGCCTGGTCTGTCTTTGTTATCTGATCCTTGACCTCGAGTCTATAGGGAGTTCACTTTGCATGCATGTATACTCATACTCTCGTACTGAGCGTTTTATGCTCACGTCTCGTACTCTATATTTTCTGGACACCCTATTCCATGGGGCAGGTTTGCGATTGGACGAGGAGGGTGGATCCAGGAGGGGCTAGTCAGTGGTTGGCCAGCTGGAGCTTCGTTTAGGTTTTATTACTGTTGTTTGGGTTTATACAGCTATTCGATTTGGTTGTATATTATTGGATAAATTACAGATTCCTTTACTTGGGGTTGTAAACTTTGTATGGTTTCCGCAGTTTTATTCTGATATCTGTTTAATTAAGTTAATTGCATGCCTAAGTTCTGTTTAGTAGGTGATCCGGGTAAGGGTCACTACACTGGCACTTGGAAAAACTCAAAATCCAAAGCCACTTCAATATAGCTCCCTAAATCGTCTATATTTAAAACGAATAGAATAATCGGCTCAATATGAATGCAATTGTAAACAAAATAATCAATCAAGTTCACACCAACAAATAAACATGCAGTATGTGATTTTCGGGACTCGAGAATCAATTGAACTCTAGTATTCAATCCCATTAAATACAATGTCGTCTTTTACCTTTTCAAGTTCGTCGAGAATTCAAATCTGAAAAATAACAACGAGTTCGAATCAATAATCAATCGAATCAAAACGAATCGAAACGGAGAAGCTCAACAATATACCGTCTTCAATTCTCAAATCGATTCAACTCCCAAGTTCGATCCAAACCCGAAACTCCAATCCAAATCTGAAAATGAAGAATATACGGATTCGATATCAATCTACTAATTCAAACCAAACTCGGAAATCAAACTAAAACAAAACAACCGATAATCCAAACTCGATTTCGACGGCATAACGGCTATAAACGGTCAAACCAAAAATCAACAACAACATCAATCAACTCCGATCAACTCATATCATCCTCCAATCCAATAAAACAACCAAAATTCAACCAAAATCCAAAACCCCATTTTCGAAATTATGCCTCAAAAATTCATATAAAATCCAAACTTTGTTTTTTTTTCGAACCGACTTCGAATAAATTATCTATGCTAGCTCGAGAACAACATACTCGAAGATTATCAAATTCTGACGACCCAACAAAAATCAAAGTTCTAGGATCGTAGCAAAACTTACGTCAAAACAAAGCCTTCGTTGTGGTGATCGTGAATCTCAACTCGGAACTAAAATCTGACGGTCGGATCGTGCGAATCAGACGGAAGAAAAGCTCGAAAAGCCATCCATGGCTTCTCGACTCAGTACGAACGAATGGAGAAGGAAAGAGGAGAGGGTGAAGTGATGGTTGAAGTCAACTTGCTTTAGATAATATATAAAATCCAAGTTTCGCATTTTAGTCCCTAATTTCTTCAAATTTTGCAAAATGACCCCTGCGAATATCAAAACGTCCCTCAATTACTGAAAACTCTGATTATCTCAATTATAATAAAATCGGGGCATTACATGAAGGATTTTGAGTGCTCGGTCGGCGAAAAAGAGCAGACCGAGCGCTTGTTGAATAAAAACGGGCAGAAGGTTGGCCAATTTCCTGCGCTCGGTCGGTAAAAATCAGCAGACCGAGCGCCTGCGCGAGATTTTGGAAAACTTTATTTCGGGAGTTTTATATGGAAAGGACTCTGAGTGTAATATATATAGAATCTTTTCAGACGTTTTGAGGGTTGGAAAAACATAACAAATTAAGGCGGAGGCGGCTCTGAAGATCGAAGTTTCTTCTTCTCGTTGGGAGTTCTTCTTCTTCACGATTTCTTAATTCTTATGTTAAAAACTTTATTAGATTGAATTTTATTATGAGTTGTAGTAGTTAAACTTTATTTTGTTGGAATTTAGGGGATCCTAACCCCAAAACATTTTTTTGATTGAATCTTTGGACGAATTGATTTAAGTTTTTTACAAGTATTTGATTTTATCATGGTTTATTGTTCTATGTTGAGGAGTAGCTAACTTTAACATAGATTCGTAAGTTGTGAATTGCTATCGAGAGATAGATTCATGATTAGTGCAAGTGATAAAATTCATGGGCTTAAAATATACATAGAGATATGATATTTAGTACATGTTGATAACCATAGACCACCAGGTTGAAATTTGTAGGAATTCAATGAACGCAAAGTAGTCATTAATGATAAACACTTAAAGAGATTTAATTGTTTCATTAACTGAATTAGATTGGCATAAACTCAAGAGAGAGTGTCGATATATCAGGAATTCTTGTCAAATTTATGAGTGTAAAAATAGGTTTCAATTGTCCAAATTCAATTAGGGAAAGGTGAACCGAGATTCCAACAAAATTTCTTCAGATTATATTTTCCTGTGCTAAGCATTATTGCGATTTATTTTATATTTGTTTTAGGGTTTTAAGTTGAATTATTTAATTTATAATTTTAGAATAATCAATGATCAAATTTTCGTTACTTTGGGTAGAGAAATTAAATAATTAAATTATTGTTACGTAGTCCCTGAGGACGATACTCGTACTCAGTACACTTTTCTATAATTTGAGTCGTGTACTTGCGATAATTTTGAGCATAAAAGTGAGATAATTATATTGAATTTAAGTGTTAGTATTTGCTCGACCAAGTTTTTGGCGCCATTGCCGGGGACTATTGATTACTTTTATTTTTTATTTATTTTCCCTACTTCAATTTTAATCACTATTTTCATCTATGAACTGCAAGATTCTCTTGCAGTGCATGCAACATTCCTCCGAAGCAAAACTCTTGCCTTTTGATCCAGAAATTGAAAGAACATTTCGCAGAAGAAGAAAGCAACAAAAAGAAGCAATGGAAGAACAAGAACGATTACGTGGAGATGGAGAAGCAAAGAATAATGCACCACCTATCTACAGATCCATGATGGATAGCGCTTTTCCATCCCTCGAAAATGCCAGACCAAGCATCATCAGGCCAACCATAGCAGCAAATCAGTTTGAAATAAAGCCTGCTATCATTCAAATGGTGCAAAACACAGTCCAGTTTGGTGGGATGACAATCGATGACCCATATGCTCACCAAAATTTTTTTCTAGAAATCTGTGACACTTTCAAGATCAAGGGAGTTTCTGATGACGCTATTTGTTTGCGTTTATTCCCTTTTTCTTTACGAGATAAGGCTAAAGCATGGCTAACAAATCTACCTGCAGGTTCCATCACTACTTGGGATGATCTCGCAAAGGTTTTCCTGAATAAATACTTTCCACCGTCCAAATCAATGAAACTCAGAGCTGACATCACAACATTTGCTCAAGGCAAACAGGAAACACTCTATGAAGCATGGGAGCGCTACAAAGATCTATTAAGGAGATGTCCACACCACCAATTACTAGACGGTCTTGTGATACAAACCTTTTATTATGGTCTTCCTTATTCAAATCACACCATGTTAGATGCAGCTGCACGTGGTAATTTATTACGAAAATCACCGGAAGATGGATATAAGTTAATTGAGGAGATGGCATCCAGTAGCTACCATCCTCAATCCGACCGAAATGCAGCTAGGAGACCCGCAGGAATGCATCAAGTTGACGCATTCACCTCAGTAGCAGCTCAGCTTGAAGTCATGAATAAGAGGATTGAAGAGCTAACTCTAGGGCAGTCTGCGATGTGTATTCAAGAAGTGTGGTGTGAGAAATGTGGTGTTGAACACTTCACAAAAGATTGTCAGACAGGCAATCCATCATATCAGCCAGAGGGAGGAATGGTGAACCATGTAGGGAATCAAAACCGCCCTATGAATGATCCATTCTCAAATACATACAATCCAGGGTGGAAACAACATCCGAACTTTTCGTGGGGAGGACAGAATAATAGGCCATATGGGAATCAGAACTATGGAAAACTGCATTAGGAGGAGAAGTCAAGCATGGAACAAATGATGCAGAAGTTCATATCATCCACTGAAACCCGAATGCAGAATCAGGATGCATCGATTAAGAACTTGGAAAATCATATAGGGCAGTTAGCTAAAGCATTGTCCAGCAGAGAGCTGGGCACTTTGCCAAGTGACACAGAAAAGAATTTAAAAGAGCAGGTCAAAGGAGTTGAATTGAGAAGTGGGAAGAAAATTGAGGGTGAGAAACGAGGCGAGAAAGAATCAGAACCAGCTACACCAAGGAAAACTGCAGGTAAGTCTTTTGATTCTACACAACCACCCACATCACAGTCAAATATTGTTATTCAACCACCTTTTCATGCAGCTCTCAAGAAGGCCAAGCTAGAGTCTCAGTTTGCTAAATTTCTAGAAGTATTCAAGAAATTGAATATAAAAATTCCCTTCGCTGATGCATTGATGCAAATGCCCAGTTACGCGAAATTCTTGAAGGAAATTCTCTCCAATAAGAGAAAATTGGAGGAGCATGCAATGATCACTCTAACAGAAAATTGATCTGCACTAGTTCAGAACAAGATTCCACCGAAGCAAAAAGATCCAAGGAGTTTCTCTATCCCTTGTGTTATTAATGATGTGCAATTTCATAAGGCTTTGTGTGATTTGGGTGCAAGTATAAACTTAATGTCATATTTTGTCTTCATGAAACTAAACTTGGGAGAGCCGAAATCCACCAGAATGTCATTACAATTGGCAGACAGGTCTATCAAATATCCTAGGGGGGTAATAGTGGATGTGCTGGTGAAAGTCGATAAGTTCATCTTTCCGGTGGATTTTGTGGTACTTGATATGGAGGAGGACTTGGAGATGCCACTTATTTTGGGAAGACCTTTCCTGGCAACAGGAAAAGCACTAATCAATGTCCAAAAGGGAGAGCTACATCTGAGAGTGAGAGAAGAGAAAATTTCCTTTGATGTGTTTAATGCACTAAAATTTTCACACATTAATGAAGAGTGTTTTCAAATTGATGTTGTGGACTCACTTTTATATGATTTTGTTAGGATACATTGCAGGAACCATTACAAGCTGCACTCATATCTCCTCCTCATGATGACTTAATCAATGTAGAGATAGAAGAGATGAAGACTTACTTGAATGATAACCAGTCATGGAGATGAAGACTTACTTGAATGATAACCAGTCATGGAGAAAAGGTGGCAAGCTCAGACTCAAAGATCTTGGTGACCGGAAGGATTTAGTCCTCCAGAAACCAAGTCTTGAGGAACCACAAACTGTGGAATTGAAACCATTACCTATCCATCTCAAATATGTATTTCTGGGTGAGAATGAAAATTACCTGTCATAATTTCTTTTTCTTTGACAGGAGAGATGGAGGCCAAACTGCTGGATGTTCTCAAAAGTCATAAGAGTGTGTTTGCCTGGAAGGTAGCAGATATCAAAGGCATTAATCCATCCATCTGCATGCACAAGATATTAATGGAAGAGAACATCCACCCATTGGTCCAACCACAGAGGAGATTAAATCCCAAGATGCAAGAAGTAGTGAAGGCTGAAACGATAAAAATTCTGGATGCAGTTATCATTTATCTCATTTCTGATAGTGCATGGGTGAGTCCAGTTCAATGTGTTCCGTAAAAAGGGGGGATAAATGTCATTAAGAATGAGCAAAAGGAGCTGGTACCTAATAGGACAGTTACAGGTTGGCGTGTGTGTATAGACTATAGGAAATTGAATGACGAAACCCGTAAAGACAATATTTCCCCTCCCCTTCATTGACCAAATGCTAGAAAGGCTTGCTGGGTATGAATTTTATTGCTTTTTAGATGGGTCTTCAGGATACAATCAAATTGCTATTGCACCTGAAGATTAGGATAAAACAACTTTCACTTGCCCATATGGTACGTTTTCTTATAGACACATGCATTTTGGTCTTTGTAATGCTCCTGCGACTTTTCAGAGATGCATGAATGCTATATTTCATGATATGGTTGAAACTTTTCTAGAAATATTCATGGATTATTTTTTCCATTTTTGGTCAGTCTTTTGATGCATGTCTGAATAATCTGAATAATGTGTTGATGAGATGTGAGGAAACGAACTTGGTACTCAACTGGGAGAAGTTCACTTCATGGTGACCGAAGGTATTGTATTAGGACACCGAATATCTGACCAGGGAATCGAGGTGGATAGGGCCAAGGTGCAAGTCATTCAGAATCTACCTCCACCGACGACGATCAAGGGAGTCAGAAGTATTCTAGGCCACGCCGGTTTTTATCGGCGGTTCATTAAAGATTTTTCAAAAATTGCAAAACCTTTGTCTTTGTTATTGATGAAAGATACACCTTTTAATTTTGATTCCAATTGTTTGCAGGAGTTTGAATTTCTGAGAGAAAGATTGGTGACTGCACCAGCTGACTTTATCGGATTAGGATCTTCCATTTCAGGTGATGTGTGATGCCAGCGACACAGCTGTTGGAGCTGTTCTTGGACAGAGGACAGACAAAGTATTCCGTACGATTTACTATGCTAGCAAAACCTTGAATGAGGCTCAATTGATTTAGGCTACCACTGAAAAGGAGTTGCTAGTTGTAGTTTTTGCACTGGACAAGTTTCATTCATACTTTGTAATTTCGAAAATCACTATATACACTGATCATTCTGCAATTAAACACCTTTTGGCTAAGAAAGATGCAAAACCTAGGTTTATTAGGTTGGATTCTACTCTTACAAGAATTTGACTTAGAGATAAAGGATAAAAAAGAAGTAGAAAATGTTGTCGTTGATCACCTATCTAGACTAGAATGCATTCCTGATTGTGCATAGAATGATAATGTGGATATAGATGATTGGTTCCCTAATGAAAAGTTGTTTTCCATACAACACTTGCCGTGGTATGCTAATTTTGCAAATTACTTGGTCACGGGCACACTCCCACATAACTAGTCTTTTCATCAAAAGAAAAAGCTTCTATCAGATGTAAAGCATTATTTTTGGGAAGAACCTTTCTTGTTTAAAATTTTTGTTGACTCTATGATCCGGAGATGTGTGGCAGAAGGAGAAATGAAAAGCATCCTTAGTCATTGTCATGATCGTGAAGTAGGTGGCCATGTTGGGCCCATCAAGACGGCAGCCAAGGTACTTAAATATGGGTTTTATTGGCCCAATCTGTTTAAAGATGCACGTGCTTATGTCATTGAGTGTGATAGATGTCAGTGGACAGGTAATATCTCAAACCATCATGAAATGCCTTTAAATAATATTATTGAGTGTGAGATATTTGATGTGTGGGGAATCGACTTTATGGGACCATTTCCGAATTCTTTTGCAAAAAAATACATTTTGGTCGCCGTCGATTATGTTTCTAAATGGGTAGAGGCTGAAGCTTTGGAAACTAATGATGCACAGGTGGTCCTAAAATTTTTGAAGAAAAACATTTTTAACCGGTTTGGTACACCCCGTGCAATTATTAGTGATGGTGGCACCCACTTTTGTAATAAGCTCTTTGAAAAACTTTTGAAGAAATATGGTGTCAAGCACAAAGTTTCTACTCCTTATCATCCCCAAACAAGTGGCCAAGTAGAAGTATCCAATCGAGAAATTAAGCAAATTTTGGAGAAAAGTGTGAGTACAAATAGAAAGGATTGGGCACTTAGACTTGACGATGCATTTGTTGGATAATTGGCGTGTTCCCAGATCAATCACGATTGATACCCGGTGCAGCGGAAGTTTAAAAATTTTATCATGGAACAATTCCATGGTGTGGGTATCAACCATTCAACGATTAAATTATTGTGTGTGTAAAATTCAAATAACAATTAATTAAATTTTACCTCCAATCTCGAAGCGAGATTAATGGACACCACACAGATTTCTCTGCGCTTCTTGTATCTCCCAGGAACTGATGAACTCCTTCAATCCACGAATGGGGTTTAAATCCCTCTGACAGATTGCATTAGAAAATCTGTCAGAAGTTTTCTGCGAAGAGATTAAACGAATCTGATTCGTTATTCCTGACTGCAATTAAAAATCACAGACCGGAAATTCTCTGACAGAGCAAGGAGGGGCGGCCGAATTGTGAGAGAGAGAGGAGGCTAGGGTTTCGAATTCTGTCTCTCAAAATAATGACCTGTTGTGTCTAATTTCTGTACTGCAATAACTTATTTATAATGCAGGCCACTAACAGCTTAGGGCCCATTAGTCATAAGTTAAGGCCCGACAAGCAAAGCCCGCACGTTCAGAAATTAATATAAAATTCATCGTGACTCCGATTGATGAACCGATTTCACCAATGTGCACAGAAACCATTTCTGCACATTTTAAAGTCAAAATAAATTTTCCTGAATCCGAATTCAGTGGTTTCCAAAAATGTCCATCCCTATGTCATTTTAGGAAATCCTACTCCCTTACTCTTATTTAAGAAGTCCAACTCCTTAGTTCATTAAATTTAACTCTTTAAATTTAACTATCCCAACGGGGATTAAAACTCCATTACACTGTGTGACCCTCAATGGTTCAGGGATACAGCTAGCCGTGGGCTCACAACTCCTTGTGACTCGGAACAACACTTTCCGACTTGCCCAACGAATCATGGTAAAGCGCCTAGCAACATCGCCCCATGATTCCCTAGGTATCACTGATAGTGCCTACAAGAACCAGTAGATTTTGGTTAGCGTACAGTACGGTCCCTTCATCCATATATCCCGATCGAATCAACAACCATTGGTATATCGAGAGTCGCTCAAGATTCGATAACTATGCAATACATCTTGAAGATCAAATTAGTGACATCGCATGTGCTACTAAGAAACCATTTCTTAAATCACATCAAGTACTCTGGCCAGAGATTTGTCACACTAATATCTCCTCAGATCGCATAGGATATCCACACTCGCAAGTATGTGGTGAATCCTTGACAACAATGCATTGACTCCTATATGTGTCGTAACTGTACCCAATCTCGACACCTGATGACCCCCATAGAGTCGGTAAACGAGTCAAAGCACAGCACTAGCATATAGAGTCTCCATGATGTTTCAAGTCGTAAGGACTAATGGTGTACAACCAAAACCGCGGACTTTATCCACTCGATAAGTGATAACCACTTGGAAAGTCCGGATAGGGTAGTTCGATTATTCATCCTATGAATATCCATTTGCATGCTTCGAACATCTCCATGTTCCCTACCAATGAAACGTGGTACTCCGCATCGCAAATGCTAGTCTCAAACTCGAGCGATCCTTATCCTTATTATCGGACGGCTCAATCGACTAGGAACGGTTTTAGAATATACAGTGACTATAAGATGTATTTCATGATAGACATCCCCATGTTCTACCACATCTTACATACACTATAGTATATTCAAGGTCTTTATCAAAACAACAATAGTATATCACAATATAACAATATGAAGTAATATAAAGTCATTGCCATTAATAAAAGTGTAAATAATATTAAACAAAAGATTGTTTATACAAAGAGTCATCAAAGCCCATAGCCACACAGTTGGCTCACTGGGCACCCACTCTTACAATCTCCCACTTGCCCTATAGCCAACTAGTCATACTACGTAGACCCATTGCTTCGCGTTGTTTGTCAAACAATGGTCCTGGCAAAGGCTTAGTAAGCGGATCAGCGATATTGTCTGCAGAGGCCACTCGTTCGACAATGATGTCTCCTCTTTCCACAATCTCCCGGATTATGTGGTATTTCCTCAGTACGTGTTTGGATCTTTGATGAGACCTTGGTTCCTTTGCTTGAGCAACGGCACCCGTGTTGTCACAGTACACCGGGACTGGACCAACAAATTCAGGAATAACGCCCAACTCTTGGACGAACTTCCTCATCCAAACGGCCTCTTTAGCAGCAGCTGATGCTGCAATGTATTCAGCCTCAGTGGTGGAATCCGCTGTGGTGTCCTGCTTGGAACTCTTCCAAGAGACAGCACCGCCATTGAGCATGAACACAAATCCAGAGGTTGACTTCGAGTCATCCACATCACTTTGGAAGCTAGAGTCGGTATAGCCTTCCAATTTGAGATCTCGTCCTCCATACACCATGAACATATTCTTAGTCCTTCGTAAGTACTTAAGAATGTCCTTCACGGCTTTCCAATGCATTTGACCAGGATTAGACTGATATCTGCTCGTGACACTCAGAGCAAATGCTACATCCGGTCTGGTAGATATCATCCCATACATGATACTACCTATAGCTGACGCATATGGTACATGTGTCATATTCTCTATCTCTGCATCAGTCTTGGGACACATAGACTTGGATAGAGAAACTCCATGACACATGGGTAGATGTCCTCTTTTGGACCCATCCATTGAAAACCGTTTCAATATGGTATCGATGTAGGTTGATTGAGTGAGTCATATCATTCTCTTAGACCTATCTCTATAGATCTGTATCCCAAGAATGTAGGATGCCTCTCCCAAATCCTTCATCGAAAATCTACCTGATAACCATATCTTTGTTGACTGCAACATCCCTACATCATTCCCAATGAGTAGGATGTCATCAACATAAAGTACTACGAATGTCACCGCATCCTTAACTACTTTCTTGTACACGCAAGGTTCCTCCGGGTTCTTGATGAAACCAAAATCTTTTATTGTTTCATCAAATTTCTGGTTCCAACTTCTTGATGCTTGTTTTAGACCATAAATTGATCTCTGAAGCTTGCATACCTTATGCTCGCTTCCCATGGATGTGTACCCCTCAGGCTGCTTCATATAGATTTCTTCCTTAATGTCTCCATTAAGAAAAGCAGTCTTCACATCCATTTGCCATATCTCATAGTCATACCATGCAGCTATGGCAATCAGGATTCTTATGGACTTGAACATTGCAACTGGTGAAAAGGTTTCATCATAGTCAACTCCTTGCCTTTGAGTATAACCTTTCGCCACCAATCGCGCCTTGTAGGTCAATAACTTACCATCAGGCCCAAGCTTTCTCTTGTAGATCCATTTACACCCTATTGGAACAATTCCATCGGGAGGATCTACTAAAGACCAAACTTGGTTTGTATGCATCGAATCCAATTCTGACTGCATAGCTTCAAGCCATAAATTCGAATCCGCATCAGAAATTGCTTCCTTGAAGTTTCTTGGATCACATCCAATGTCGGGTTCATCTTGATCCCCCTTCAAGAAGAAGACCATATCGAACTGGAGGTCTAGAAGTCCTTTCGGATCTTCTAGGTGCAGGCGTGTCCAGCAATGGTTCCTGAGGTGCAGGATCGTTATTTTGTATTTCGGGTTCTTCTCGAACTTCTTCGAGTTCCATCATCTCGCCTTTCTTATCCAATAAGAACTCCTTCTCCAAGAAGGTGGCATTCCTAGAAACAAACACCTTTGTTTCAGCAGGATAATAGAAATAATATCCGATTGAATTCTTCGGATACCCTACAAAATAACATAAGCTGGATCGACTATCCAACTTATCTCCCACTGTCCGCTTCACGTAAGCAGGACATCCCCAAATCCTCAAGTACGAATACTTAGGAGCTTTGCCATTCCATAACTCGTATGGTGTTTTGTCCACTGCTTTAGTGTGGACGTTGTTCAACAACAATACCGCCGTTTCAAGCGCATAGCCCCAAAACGAAGGTGGAAGCTCAGTGAAGCTCATCATAGATCGAACCATGTCCAACAAAGTTCGATTACGACGTTCCGATACACCATTAAGCTGTGGTGTCATAGGAGGAGTCCACTGAGAGAGAATCCCATTCTCTTTCAGATAGTCCAAAAACTCGGTACTCAAGTATTCTCCACCTCGATCCGATCGAAGTGCTTTAATACTTTTACCTAGCTTGTTTTCTACTTCAGCCCTGAATTCTTTGAACTTTTCAAATGCTTCAGACTTATATTTCATTAAATATAAATACCCATACCTTGAATAATCATCAGTAAAGGTAATGAAGTAGGTGTGGCCATGTTGAGTCCCTACTCTAAATGGACCACAAACATCTGTATGGATCAAATCCAACAGATTCTGACTACGCTCAGGTTTCCCCTTAAAAGGAGATTTAGTCATTTTTCCTTTTAGGCAGGATTCACAAGTAGGTAGAGAATTAATATCAGACATATCAAACATGCCCTCTCCCACTAGCTTGTTCATCCTCCTTGAGGAAATATGACCTAGCCTAGCATGCCAAAGGTTTGCCGGGTTTTGACTATCGATTTTCCTTTTGTTTGTTGTCGCCGGTTTATCAACATAATTCACTGGAACGTCTTTTAGTTTTAAGTTGTATATATCGTTTTCAAGTTGTCCATTTCCAATTAAACATTCATTCTTGTAAATATTGCAAATCCCATTCACAAAATTGCAAGAATAACCATCTCTATCAAGCATAGAAATAGAAATAATGTTTTTAATTAAATCTGGCACAAATAAAACATCTCTTAACAATAATTTAAAACCGTTCTGCAAAGTCAAACAAACATCTCCAATGGCCGTAGCTTCAACTCTGGAACCATTCCCGAGCCTCAGCTGGGTCTCACCCATTCTAAGCCTGCGACTTCTTGTCATCACCTGCAAATCATTGCAAATGTGAGATCCACATCCGGTATCCAATACCCAAGAAGTTGTATTAAGTGACATGTTTATTTCAATATAGAACATACCCTTTGCAGTTCCCAACTGCTCAAGATATTCCTTGCAGTTGCGCTTCCAATGACCCGGCTTCTTGCAGTAATGGCAAACATCCTTGGATTTTCCATTGTTTGAAGCCTTTGTCTTTTGCTTCTTCTCGGGCTCGACTTTCTTGGGTGGGGTAGAACGTTTCTTGCCCTTCATACTTGGCCCCTTCTTCGCAGAAGATGAGGAGCCCACCAAGAAAGCTGGCTTATCCTTCTTAAGTGTGGATTCATATGTAACGAGCATATTGACCATCTCTTCAAGGGTGGCCTCTATCTTGTTCATATTAAAATTTATCACAAATCCATCAAATGAAGAAGGAAGAGACAGAAGCAATAAATCCACATTGAGTTCATGCTCCAACACCAAATCTAGGGTCGCCAACTTCTGTATGAGCCAAATCACTCGTACCCCATGATCACGGACCGAAGTCCCTTCACGCATGCGGCACGTCATCAACTCCTTAACAGTAGCGAACCTTTCAGCCCTCGACTGAGCCCCAAAAAGTTCCTTGAGTTGCGCATGAATGTCAGCAGCATTCACCGTGTCCTCAAATCGCCTCTGGAGTTCATCAGACATCGAGGCTTGCATATAGCATTTGGTCTTGATGTCATGGTCACACCATGCATCAAGTTTGGCCAATTCCTCCGGACTTATGTCAGCTGGTGCTTCCTTCGGAGGTGCTTTCTCTAACACGTAGAGCATTTTCTCCGAAGTTAAGACAATCTTCAACTTCCGGAACCATTCCGTATAGTTGGCGCCAGTCAACTTGTTTTGTTCGAGGATCGAGAATAATGGATTTCGCGAATTCATTGTATGAAATACTGAAAAGAAAAACAGACATATATCAATGATTGTTTAACAATTTACTAAGACATAAAATAGGCGAATTTAATTTTATGAATCTCACTCCCACTATTTTAACGATTTCACCACCCTCTAGTGAAAACGGGAAACTTTTTCCTTAGTGAGAACATGGAGTCCAATTGACAAACTTATGGTCCCGAATAATATCAGCCAACCATAATTCTCAAAAGGTAGAGCCCAATTGCTTCCAAAGCAACCCCCATGTGTTTACCTCAAGTCCAATAAGGGCCCAATAATATGACGCCGTTTAAAGTGACATGTCAAGATGACCCATCAATATTAAGTTGTGATGGACGGTCGCCATGTGGATCCCCCAATAATATGAGCCGATCCCATGGGAGTTCCACCCAACTTACAACATTTGTCGATCCAATGTACAGCTTTCCGACGGACGGGCCCCCCCAATAATATGAGCCGGACCGTATCCGCGGGTAGCATCACATACATTGACCGTTGATGGAAGGTGGGAACATTTAAACAAATTTAAATTTCCTTTATTTATCTTGATATAAATTTTAAATCATATTTAAAATGAGGGATTTTTAATTATAAAAATATTTGTCTCATCATATTCATTTTATTGCATGCTTGCCGGATTCACGCAATTTATGTCTAAACATGCATACAATCATAATATCAAATATTATATAGGATGATCGATTCCATTTCTAATTGACCCGTGGTTGCCAATCACGGGTCTTAGTCCAATCCTAGGTAATATGCAGTATGCAATGCAATCCTATTACATGTGCTTCCAATTTACATTTCTTCAGTCTTTATTGTCTGCTGGGCCCACCGTCTTCAAATCTTGATCTCCCACTAAATCTAATGCATTTACAATAAATAACAATGACAAGTAGGGGATACATTTTTAGGGGTGGGAACGGGCTATAAACCAAGCCCACTTTTATTACATATGACATTCATATCGGGCCATAAACCAGGCCCATTAATAAAACCAACAACAATAAAAACAAAATGTAAATTCCTAACATACACCTACAAAATTGGTCATGGCAATCGATCATCCTTATCCAATAACATTTAATTCAAAATTAATTTATTGGATAACATGCAGTGGCAATTCAAATTTAAACAAGATAAAATCATATTTTATATATAAAATCTCATTTCACATATAAAATCATATTTTATCTCTATATCAAATAAAATCATATTTTATCTATAAAATCCAATTTTACAAATAAAATCATATTTTACTCAATATATCATAAGATCATATCTTATCATCAATTGTACCAAAATAATTGATTTCAAAATTCAATTTACGGATAAAATATTAAAATTTTCCAAAAATTCAAATTTATCCAAAATCAATTTTAAAATTTACGGACTCGAACAATTCGATCCGAAATCTCGTGAACCAATCAAAAACAATTTTTGATCGGACCAAAAATAAAATTTGAACATATTAAAACTAATTTTTAATAGAAATAATAATTTTTCCCGCGGGCCGCCCGGGACACTCCCGGGCCGGCCCGCACCCGGGGCGCGGGCCGGGGGCAGCCCGGCTGCCCCCTTAGGGCAGCAACAATTGCTGCCCTGGCGGCGCCTGGCGCCGCCGCTGGGTGGCGCCGTGCGCCGCCCGGGGCAGCGCACAGCGCTGCCCTGGGCGGCGCCATGCGCCCCCTTTGGGCGGCGCCGTGCGCCGCTTGGGGCAGCAACAATTGCTGCCCCACCGGGCAGCGATCCAATCGCTGCCCGGGTTTTGCCCCGAAAAAAAAAATTTTTTTTTATTTAAAAATATTTATTTTGTTTTCCAAAAACCGAGATTCAAAAATTTTGTACAATCGATTAATTTAATCGTTTGATCTGAGCATCCTGGCTCTGATACCACTGTTGGATAATTGGCGTGTTCCCAGATCAATCACGATTGATACCCGGTGCAGCGGAAGTTTAAAAATTTTATCATGGAACAATTCCATGGTGTGGGTATCAACCATTCAACGATTAAATTATTGTGTGTGTAAAATTCAAATAACAATTAATTAAATTTTACCTCCAATCTCGAAGCGAGATTAATGGACACCACACAGATTTCTCTGCGCTTCTTGTATCTCCCAGGAACTGATGAACTCCTTCAATCAGGTCCACGAATGGGGTTTAAATCCCTCTGACAGATTGCACTAGAAAATCTGTCAGAAGTTTTCTGCGAAGAGATTAAACGAATCTGATTCGTTATTCCTGACTGCAATTAAAAATCACAGACCGGAAATTCTCTGACAGAGCAAGGAGGGGCGGCCGAATTGTGAGAGAGAGAGGAGGCTAGGGTTTCGAATTCTGTCTCTCAAAATAATGACCTGTTGTGTCTAATTTCTGTACTGCAATAACTTATTTATAATGCAGGCCACTAACAGCTTAGGGCCCATTAGTCATAAGTTAAGGCCCGACAAGCAAAGCCCGCACGTTCAGAAATTAATATAAAATTCATCGTGACTCCGATTGATGAACCGATTTCACCAATGTGCACAGAAACCATTTCTGCACATTTTAAAGTCAAAATAAATTTTCCTGAATCCGAATTCAGTGGTTTCCAAAAATGTCCATCCCTATGTCATTTTAGGAAATCCTACTCCCTTACTCTTATTTAAGAAGTCCAACTCCTTAGTTCATTAAATTTAACTCTTTAAATTTAACTATCTCAACGGGGATTAAAACTCCATTACACTGTGTGACCCTCAATGGTTCAGGGATACAGCTAGCCGTGGGCTCACAACTCCTTGTGACTCGGAACAACACTTTCCGACTTGCCCAACGAATCATGGTAAAGCGCCTAGCAACATCGCCCCATGATTCCCTAGGTATCACTGATAGTGCCTACAAGAACCAGTAGATTTTGGTTAGCGTACAGTACGGTCCCTTCATCCATATATCCCGATCGAATCAACAACCATTGGTATATCGAGAGTCGCTCAAGATTCGATAACTATGCAATACATCTTGAAGATCAAATTAGTGACATCGCATGTGCTACTAAGAAACCATTTCTTAAATCACATCAAGTACTCTGGCCAGAGATTTGTCACACTAATATCTCCTCAGATCGCATAGGATATCCACACTCGCAAGTATGTGGTGAATCCTTGACAACAATGCATTGACTCCTATATGTGTCGTAACTGTACCCAATCTCGACACCTGATGACCCCCATAGAGTCGGTAAACGAGTCAAAGCACAGCACTAGCATATAGAGTCTCCATGATGTTTCAAGTCGTAAGGACTAATGGTGTACAACCAAAACCGCGGACTTTATCCACTCGATAAGTGATAACCACTTGGAAAGTCCGGATAGGGTAGTTCGATTATTCATCCTATGAATATCCATTTGCATGCTTCGAACATCTCCATGTTCCCTACCAATGAAACGTGGTACTCCGCATCGCAAATGCTATTCTCAAACTCGAGCGATCCTTATCCTTATTATCGGACGGCTCAATCGACTAGGAACGGTTTTAGAATATACAGTGACTATAAGATGTATTTCATGATAGACATCCCCATGTTCTACCACATCTTACATACACTATAGTATATTCAAGGTCTTTATCAAAACAACAATAGTATATCACAATATAACAATATGAAGTAATATAAAGTCATTGCCATTAATAAAAGTGTAAATAATATTAAACAAAAGATTGTTTATACAAAGAGTCATCAAAGCCCATAGCCACACAGTTGGCTCACTGGGCACCCACTCTTACAGCATTATGGGCCTATAGAACTGCTTTCAAAACACCTATAGGCACCTCCCCTTATAGACTGTTGTTTGGAAAGACATGTCATTTGCCAGTTGAGTTAGAGCATAGAGCATATTGGGCTATCAAAGCATTAAATTTTGAATTTGATGCTGCATGTGAAAAGAGATTGCTTGAGCTAAACCAATTGGAGGAATTTCGAGATAAAGCATACGATATGGCGGTGTCGTACAAAGAAAGGACCAATAGAATAAATGACCGACGCATTCGTCATAGAGAATTTAAGGAAGGGGAAGCAGTTCTTATATTTAACTCCAGGTTGAGGCTCTTTCCTGAAAAGTTGAAGTCTAGGTGGTCCGGTCCTTACAAAATCACTTAGGTGTATCCATCGGGGGCTATTGAAATAAAGGATGCAAGAAACGAATCTTTCACGGTCAATGCTCAGAGGCTGAAACACTATGTAGGGGGTGATGTTGATTCAACACCAGTCATCACCACACTGACTGACCAAGACTAGTTTGGGGAGGAGAACAATCGAGCTCTAGACTCTAAATTGAGAACTATTCTCTTAACTCTCTTTTGTTTTAATTTAAATTATTTTGCTCTAAACTTTTTAATTTTCTGTTCTTTTAAGTTTTAGAAATTTCTATTTTTGTTTACTTTTAAAAAAAAAAGATTCAAAAATGGGTGCGCTCGGTCTGCAAAATTCATTAGAACGAGCGCCCAAAAACACCCGAACTCACTGTTTTGCTCAATAGGGGATGCGCTCGGTCTGCTGAATCCCCAACTTACTGTTTTGTGTAAAAGGGGGTGCCCTTGGTCTGCTGAATTTAGCAGACCGAGCGCGAGACAAAGAATCAGAAATATAATAGCCCTATCCCCTTTCCCCTTTCTTATTTCTTTCTTTCCTTCTCTTAATCTAAACCCTAGGCGCCTCCTCTCCCTCCTATTTCTCACTTTTTTCCCATCAAATTCGCAGGTACTATCTCTGATTTCGATCAAGATGGATCCTAAGAGAGCAAAGATTGCCACCTCTTGTGCCTCTTCTTCATCCTCCACCATTATTGATGGGAAGTTTATCTCCGTGGAGGCGAAAGCACGATATGAAGCCGCCAAGATCAACCGGACTCCGATTCCCGAGAGAGGCATAGATCTATCCGCGAACCTCACTCACACCCTGTCATCACTAAGCATGGATGGACCGAGTTCTGCCGCCAATCTCAAGAGGCCATCATACCGTTGGTATGGGAATTCTATTCCAACGCTAAAGAACGCACACATAACAAATCTTTTGTGCGGGTGAAGTTCATCTCTTTCTACCCTGACACTATTAATGCTTTATTGCAAACACCGGAAGTCGACGATAGCCAATTCCATGCTTTTAAGGCTAACCCGGATTATAATCTCGTATATGCTGAACTGTGTTATGATGGGAATATTTGGAAGGACTCGGTCAAGTTTGTATCGTTTAAAGAAAAATTTTTGAAAATGAAACCGGCATTGTGGTATGCATTTCTGACCCATAAGATGATGCCGGTAACCCACACGCACGTCGTGGTGATGAGTAGAGCGTTGTTGTTGTTTGCCCTGCATAAAAAATGGTCAATAAATGTCGGAAAACTCATCAATAAGGAGCTGTACATGTCTATCCGTTCACCGAATATTGGAATTTTCTTTCCTTCTATTGTTTTCGCACTGTGTGTGCGAGCTGGAGTTGTCGTGCGAGACGAAGAGGAATGGCAACATCCAATGCAGGATGTGGACAGTTCACTTGTGAAGACAAAGCAAAATTTCAGATCACAAGAGTTCACATCGCAGGGGCAATCAAGTTCCGGGGCTGGCACATCTTCGACTCTTGTACTAAAACCAATGCCAAGTCGTCGCCCTGCTACTGAGACAACAAATGAATTGTACGCCTGGGCTCAATATCAGAATGAGTTTCAGAAAGTCGATGTTGCCTACTCGGAGTCCCAGACTGCTATGCTCCGAGCATTAATCTCCAATGCCGGGATGGATCGTGCAGCATTTCCTACTCCACCACCATATCCACCTCCATTCCATTTGAAAGAGTGGGTGCCCAGTGAGCCAACTTGTGGCTAAGGGCTTTGATGACTCTTTGTATAAACAATCTTTTGTTTAATATAATTTACACTTTTATTAATGGCAATGACTTTATCTTTCTTCATATTGTTATATTGTGATATACTATTGTTGTTTTGGTAAAGACCTTGAATATACTATAGTGTATGTAAGATGTGGTAGAACATGGAGATGTCTATCATGAAACACATCTTATAGTCACTGTATATTCTAAACTGTTCCTAGTCGATTGAGCCGTCCGATAATAAGGATAAGGATCGCTCGAGTTTGAGACTAGCATTTGCGATGCAGAGTACCACGTTTCATTGGTAAGGAACATAGAGATGTTCGAAGCATGCAAATGGATATTCATATGATGAATGATCGAACTACCCTATCCGGACTTACCAAGTGGTTATCACTTATCGAGTGGATAAAGTCCGCGGTTTTGGTTGTACACCATTAGTCCTTATTACTTGAAACATCATTGAGACTCTATATGCTAGTACTGTGCTTTGACTCGTTTACCGACTCTATTGGGGTCATCAGGTGTCGGGATTGGGTACAGTTACAACACATATAGGAGTCGATGCTTTGTTGTCAAGGATTCACCACATACTTGCGAGTGTGGATATCCTATGCGATCTGAGGAGATATTAGTGTGACGAATCTCTGGCCAGAGTACATGATGTGATTTAAGAAATGGTTTCTTAGTAGCGCATGCGATGTCACTATTTGATCTTCAAGATGCATTGCATAGTTATCGAATCTCGAGCGACTCTCGATATACCAATGGTTGTTGATTCGATCGGGATATATGGATGAAGGGACCGTACTGTACACTAACCAAAATCTACTGGTTCTTGTAGGCACTATCAGTGATACCTAGGGAATCATGGGGCGATGTTGCTAGGCGCTCATACCATGATTCGATGGGCAAGTCGGAAATTGTTGTTCCGAGTCACAAGGAGTTGTGAGTCCACGGCTAGCTGTATCCCTGAACCATTGAGGGTCACACAGTGTAATGGATTTTTAATCCCCGTTGAGATAGTTAAATTTAAAGAGTTAAATTTAATGAACGAAGAAGTTGGACTTCTTATTTAAGAGTAGAGGAGTAAGATTTCCTAAAATGACATAGGGATGGCCATTTTTGGAAATCACTGAATTCGGATTCAGAAAAATTTATCTTGACTTTAAAAGGTGCAGAAATGGTTTCTGTGCACATTGGTGAAATCGGTATATCAATCGGAGTCACGATGAATTTTATATTAATTTCTGAACATGCGGGCTTTGCTTGTCGGGCTTGAACTTATGACTAATGGGCCCTAAGCTGTTAGTGGCCTGCATTATAAATAAGTTATTGCAGTACAGAAATTACACACAATAGGCACAAAATTTTCGAAAACCCTAAGCTATTTTTCTTAAAGTGGCCGCCCCCTCTCCCTCTCTCTACTCGAGAAAAATTCCAGCCTGTGATTTTGAATTACAGTCTGGTTTAACGGATCAAATTCGTTAACTCTCTTCGTAGAAAACTTCTGATAGATTTTCTAGTGCAATCTATCAGAGGGATTAAATCTCTATTCGTGGACCTGATTGAAGAACTGTTCGTCCATCGGTTCCAGGGAGATACAACAAGAGCAGAGAAATCTGTTGGTGTCCAGAATCTCGATTCGAGATTAAAGGTAAAAATTTTATAATAGTTATTTAAATTTTTACACACACAATTTAATCGTAAAGATTTGATACCCAATATGGAATCGTTCCATATAATAAAAATTTTAAACTTCCGCTGCACCGGGTATCAATCCTGTTTGATCTGAACGCCGCGCAATCCAACAGTGGTATCAGAGCCAGGTTGCTCAGATCAAGCGATTAAATTAATCGATTGTACAAAAATTTTTAGGCCTCGGTTTTTGAAACAAAATAAATATTTTAAAATAAAAATATTTTTTTTCGGGCAAAAACCCGGGCAGCGATTGGATCGCTGCCCGGGAGGGGCAGCGATGTGATCGCTGCCCAGGGCAGCGATCGTCGCTGCCCTAGGGGCAGCCGGGCTGCCCGGCCCGGGAACGTCCCGGGCGGCCCGCGGGAAAAAAAATTATTTTTTAATTTTAAATTAAATTTTAATATGTTAAAATTCTAATTTTGGTCCGATCGAAAATTGTTTTGATTGGTCCACGAGGCGTCGGATCGAATTGTTCGAGTCCGAAAATTTTAAAATTGATTTTTGGATAAATTTGAATTTTTGGAAAATTTTAATATTTTATCCTTTAATTGAATTTTGAAATAAATTAATTTTTGGTACAATTGATGATAAGATATGATCTTATGGATATATTGAGTAAAATATGATTTTATGTATAAAATTGGATTTTATAGATGAAATATGATTTTATTTGATAAAAAGATAAAATATGATTTTATATGTAAAATAAGATTTTATGTATGAGATATGATTTTATCTTTTTAAATTTAAATTGCCATTGCATGTTATCCAATAAATTAATTTTGAATTAAATGTTATTGGATAAGGATGATCGATTGCCATGACCAATTTTGTAGGTGTATGTTAGGAATTTACATTTGTTTTATTGTTGTTGGTTTTATTAATGGGCCTGGTTTATGGCCCAATATGAATGTCATATGTAATAAAAGTGGGCTTGGTTTATGGCCCGTTCCCACCCCTTAAAAATGTATCCCCTACTTGTCATTGTTATTTATTGTAAATACATTAGATTTAGTGGGAGATCAAGATTTGAAGATGGAGGTGGGCCCAGCAGACAATAAAGACAGAAGAAATGTAAATTGGAAGCAAATGTAATAGGATTGCATTTCATACTGCATATTACCTAGGATTGGACTAAGACTCGTGATTGGCAACCACGGGTCGATTAGAAATGGAATCGATCATCCTATATAATATGTGATATTATAGTTGTATGCATGTTTTAGACAAAATTGTGTGAATCCGACAAGCATACAAAATTTAAAAAAAAAAAAAAATGATGAGACAAATTTTTATAATTAAAAATCCCTCATTTTAAATATGATTTAAAATTGATATCAAGATAAATAAAGGAAATTTAAATTTTTTTAAATGTTCCTACCTTCCATCAACGATCAATGTATGAGATGCTACCCGCGGATACGGTCCGGCTCATATTATTGGGGGGGCCCGTTCGTCGGAAAGCTGTACATTGGATCGACACATGTTGTAAGTTGGGTGGAACTCCCATGGGATCGGCTCATATTATTGGGGGATCCACATGGCGACCGTCCATCACAACTTAATATTGATGGGTCATCTTGACATGTCACAATAATCGGCGTCATATTATTGGGCCCTTATTGGACATGAGGTAAAAACGTGGAGGTTGCTTTGGAAGCAATTGGGCTCTACCTTTTAAAAATTATGGTTGGCTGATATTATTCGGGACTATAAGTTTGTCAATTGGACTCCATGTTCTCACTAAGGAAAACAGTTTCCCGTTTTCACTAGAGGGTAGTGAAATCGTTAAAATAGTGGGATTGAGATTCATAAAATAAATTTCGCCTATTTTATGTCTTAGTAAATTGCTTAAACAATCACTGATATTTGTCTGTTTCTTTTCAATATTTCATACAATGAATTCGCGTAATCCACTTTTCTCGATCCTCGAACAAAATAAGTTGACTGGCGCCAACTATACGGAATGGTTTCGCAAGTTGAAGATTGTCTTGACTTCGGAGAAGATGCTCTACGTGTTAGAAAAATCTCCTCCGAAGGAAGCACCAGCTGACGTAAGTCCAGAGGAGTTAGCCAAGCTTGATACATGGTGGGACCATGATATCAAGACCAAATGCTATATGCAAGCCTCGATGTCTGATGAACTCCAGAGGCGATTTGAGGACACCGTGAATGCTGCTGACATTCACGTTCAACTCAAGGAACTTTTTGGGGCTCAATCGAGGGCTGAAAGGTTCGCTACTGTAAAGGAGCTAATGACGTGTCGCATGCGTGAAGGGACTTCGGTCCGTGATCATGGGGTACGAGTGATTTGGCTCATACAGAAGTTGGCAACCCTTGATTTGGTGTTGGAGCATGAACTCAACGTGGATTTACTACTTCTGTCTCTTCCTTCTTCGTTTGACAGTTTTGTGGTAAATTTCAATATGAACAAGATAGAGGCCACCCTTGAAGATATGGTCAATATGCTTGTGACATATGAATCCACATTAAAGAAGGATAAACCGGCTTTTTTGGTGGACTCCTCTTCTTCGGCTAAAAAGGGGCCAAGTACAAAGGGCAAGAAACGTTCTGCCCCACCCAAGAAAGTCGAACCCGAGAAGAAGTACAAGACAAAGGCTTCAAAAAATGAAAAATCCAAGGATGTTTGTCATTACTGCAAGAAGCCCGGTCATTGGAAGCGTAACTGCAAGGAATATCTAGAGCAGTTGCGAACTGCGAAGGGTATGTTCTATATTGAAATAAATGTTTCACTTAATACTACTTCTTGGGTATTGGATACCGGATGTGGATCTCACATTTGCAATGATTTGCAGGTGATGACAAGAAGTCGCAGGCTTAGGATGGGTGAGACCCAGCTGAGGCTCGGAAATGGTTCCAGAGTTGAAGCAAAAGCCGTGGGAGATGTTTATTTAATTTTGCAGAATGGTTTTAAGTTACTTTTAAGAGATGTTTTATTTGTTCCGGATTTAATTAAAAACATTATTTCTGTTTCTATGCTTGATAGAGATGGTAATTCTTGCAATTTTGTGAATGGGATTTGCAATATTTACAAGAATGAATGTTTGATTGGAAATGGACAACTTGAAAACGATCTATACAACTTAAAACTAAAGGACGTTCCAATAAATTATGTTGATAAACCGGCAACAACAAACAAAAGGAAAATCGATAGCCAAAACCCGGCAAACCTTTGGCACGCTAGGCTAGGTCATATTTCCTCAAGGAGGATGAACAAGCTAGTGGGAGAGAGCATGTTTGATATGTCTGATATTAACTCTCTACCTACTTGTGAATCCTGCCTAAAAGGAAAAATGACTAAATCTCCTTTTAAGGGGAAACCTGAACGTAGTCAAAATCTGTTGGATTTGATCCATACAGATGTTTGTGGTCCATTTAGAGTTGGGACTCAATATGGCCACACCTACTTCATTACCTTTACTGATGATTATTCAAGGTATGGGTATTTATATTTAATGAAATATAAGTCTGAAGCATTTGAAAAGTTCAAAGAATTCAAGGCTGAAGTAGAGAACAAGCTAGGTAAAAGTATTAAAGCACTTTGATCGGATCGAGGTGGAGAATACTTAAGTACCGAGTTTTTGGACTATCTAAAAGAGAATGGGATTCTCTCTCAGTGGACTCCTCCTATGACACCACAGCTTAATGGTGTATCGGAGCGTCGTAATCGAACTTTGTTGGACATGGTTCGGTCCATGATGAGCTTCACTGAGCTTCCACCTTCGTTTTGGGGCTATGCGCTTGAAACGGCGGTATTGTTGTTGAACAACATCCACACTAAAGCAGTGAACAAAACACCATACGAGTTATGGAATGGCAAAGCTCCTAAGTATTCGTACTTGAGGATTTGGGGATGTCCTGCTTACGTGAAGCGGACAGTGGGAGATAAGTTGGATAGTCGATCCAGCTTATGTTATTTTGTAGGGTATCCGAAGAATTCAATCGGATATTATTTCTATTATCCTGCTGAAACAAAGGTGTTTGTTTCAAGGAATGCCACCTTCTTGGAGAAGGAGTTCTTATTGGATAAGAAAGGCGAGATGATGGAACTCGAAGAAATTCGAGAAGAACCCGAAATACAAAATAACGATCCTACACCTCAGGAACCATTGATAGACACGCCTGTACCTAGAAGATCCGAGAGGACTTCTAGACCTCCTATTCAATATGGTCTTCTTCTTGAAGGGGATCAAGGTGAACCCGATGTTGGATGTGATCCAAGAAACTTCAAGGAAGCAATTTCTGATGCGGATTCAAATTTATGGCTTGAAGCTATGCAGTCGGAAATAGATTCTATGCATACAAACCAAGTTTGGTCTTTAGTAGATCCTCCCGATGGAATTGTTCCAATAGGGTGTAAATGGATCTACAAGAGAAAGCTTGGGCCTGATGGTAAGGTATTGACCTACAAGGCGCGATTGGTGGCAAAAGGTTATACTCAAAGACAAGGAGTTGACTATGATGAAACCTTTTCACCAGTTGCAATGTTCAAGTCCATAAGAATCCTTATTGCCATAGCAGCATGGTATGACTATGAGATATGGCAAATGGATGTGAAGACTGCTTTTCTTAATGGAGACATTAAGGAAGAAATCTATATGAAGCAGCCTGAGGGGTTCACATCCATGGGAAGCGAGCATAAGGTATGCAAGCTTCAGAGATCAATTTATGGTCTAAAACAAGCATCAATAAGTTGGAACCAAAAATTTGATGAAACAATAAAAGATTTTGGTTTCATCAAGAATCCGGAGGAACCATGCGTGTACAAGAAAGTAGTTAAGGATGCTGTGACATTCTTAGTACTTTATGTTGATGACATCCTACTCATTGGAAATGATGTAGGGATGTTGCAGTCAACAAAGATATGGTTATCAGGTAGATTTTCGATGAAGGATTTGGGTGAGGCATCCTATATTCTTGGGATACAGATCTATAGAGATAGATCTAAGAGAATGATAGGACTCACTCAATCAACCTACATCGACACCATATTGAAACGGTTTTCAATGGATGGGTCCAAGAGAGGACATCTACCCATGTGTCATGGAGTTTCTTTATCCAAGTCTATGTGTCCCAAGACAGATGAAGAGATAGAGAAAATGACACATGTACCATATGCGTCAGCCATAGGTAGTATCATGTATGGGATGATATCTACCAGACCGGATGTAGCATTTGCTCTGAGTGTCACGAGCAGATATCAAGCTAATCCTGGTCAAATGCATTGGAAAGCCGTGAAGGACATTCTTAAGTATTTACGAAGGACTAAGAATATGTTCATGGTATATGGAGGAAGAGAACTAAAATTGGAAGGCTATACCGACTCTAGCTTCCAAAGTGACGTGGATGACTCGAAGTCAACCTCTGGATTTGTGTTCATGCTCAATGGCGGTGCTGTCTCTTGGAAGAGTTCCAAGCAGGACACCACAGCGGATTCCACCACTGAGGCTGAATACATTGCCGCATCAGCTGCTGCTAAAGAGGCCGTTTGGATGAGGAATTTCGTCCAAGAGTTGGGCGTCATTCCTGAAGTTGTTGGTCCAGTCCCGGTGTACTGTGACAACACGGGTGCCGTTGCTCAGGCAAAGGAACCAAGGTCTCATCAAAGATCCAAACACGTACTGAGGAAATACCACATCATCCGGGAGATTGTGGAAAGAGGAGACATCACTGTCAAAAGAGTGGCCTCTGCAGACAATATCGCTGATCCACTTACTAAGCCCTTGCCAGGACCATTATTTGACAAACATCGCGAAGCAATGGGTCTACGTAGTATGACTAGTTGGCTATAGGGCAAGTGGGAGATTGAAAGAGTGGGTGCCCAGTGAGCCAACTTGTGGCTAAGGGCTTTGATGACTCTTTGTATAAACAATCTTTTGTTTAATATAATTTACACTTTTATTAATGGCAATGACTTTATCTTTCTTCATATTGTTATATTGTGATATACTATTGTTGTTTTGATAAAGACCTTGAATATACTATAGTGTATGTAAGATGTGGTAGAACATGGAGATGTCTATCATGAAACACATCTTATAGTCACTGTATATTCTAAACTGTTCCTAGTCGATTGAGCCGTCCGATAATAAGGATAAGGATCGCTCGAGTTTGAGACTAGCATTTGCGATGCAGAGTACCACGTTTCATTGGTAAGGAACATAGAGATGTTCGAAGCATGCAAATGGATATTCATATGATGAATGATCGAACTACCCTATCCGGACTTACCAAGTGGTTATCACTTATCGAGTGGATAAAGTCCGCGGTTTTGGTTGTACACCATTAGTCCTTATTACTTGAAACATCATTGAGACTCTATATGCTAGTACTGTTCTTTGACTCGTTTACCGACTCTATTGGGGTCATCAGGTGTCGGGATTGGGTACAGTTACAACACATATAGGAGTCGATGCTTTGTTGTCAAGGATTCACCACATACTTGCGAGTGTGGATATCCTATGCGATCTGAGGAGATATTAGTGTGACGAATCTCTGGCCAGAGTACATGATGTGATTTAAGAAATGGTTTCTTAGTAGCGCATGCGATGTCACTATTTGATCTTCAAGATGCATTGCATAGTTATCGAATCTCGAGCGACTCTCGATATACCAATGGTTGTTGATTCGATCGGGATATATGGATGAAGGGACCGTACTGTACACTAACCAAAATCTACTGGTTCTTGTAGGCACTATCAGTGATACCTAGGGAATCATGGGGCGATGTTGCTAGGCGCTCATACCATGATTCGATGGGCAAGTCGGAAATTGTTGTTCCGAGTCACAAGGAGTTGTGAGCCCACGGCTAGCTGTATCCCTGAACCATTGAGGGTCACACAGTGTAATGGATTTTTAATCCCCGTTGAGATAGTTAAATTTAAAGAGTTAAATTTAATGAACGAAGAAGTTGGACTTCTTATTTAAGAGTAGAGGAGTAAGATTTCCTAAAATGACATAGGGATGGCCATTTTTGGAAATCACTGAATTCGGATTCAGAAAAATTTATCTTGACTTTAAAAGGTGCAGAAATGGTTTCTGTGCACATTGGTGAAATCGGTTTATCAATCGGAGTCACGATGAATTTTATATTAATTTCTGAACATGCGGGCTTTGCTTGTCGGGCTTGAACTTATGACTAATGGGCCCTAAGCTGTTAGTGGCCTGCATTATAAATAAGTTATTGCAGTACAGAAATTACACACAATAGGCACAAAATTTTCGAAAACCCTAAGCTATTTTTCTTAAAGTGGCCGCCCCCTCTCCCTCTCTCTACTCGAGAAAAATTTCAGCCTGTGATTTTGAATTACAGTCTGGTTTAACGGATCAAATTCGTTAACTCTCTTCGTAGAAAACTTCTGATAGATTTTCTAGTGCAATCTATCAGAGGGATTAAATCTCTATTCGTGGACCTGATTGAAGAACTGTTCGTCCATCGGTTCCAGGGAGATACAACAAGAGCAGAGAAATCTGTTGGTGTCCAGAATCTCGATTCGAGATTAAAGGTAAAAATTTTATAATAGTTATTTAAATTTTTACACACACAATTTAATCGTAAAGATTTGATACCCAATATGGAATCGTTCCATATAATAAAAATTTTAAACTTCCGCTGCACCGGGTATCAATCCTGTTTGATCTGAACGCCGCGCAATCCAACACCATTTCTAGTACTCTGCTCTCCACCAAAATTTTCCTGATGATTCAGATGATGAAGCCGATGGCGACGATGAGGACCAATAATCAGGGGAGTTTTTGTTTTCGTTTTTTTATTGTTTTTTGTGTGTTTTGCATTATCCGTTTTTTGGTTTTGTTTTGTTTGTCTAGAATTGGGGACACTGCTAGATGTTAGTTTTGAGAGGGTGTCTTTTATGTTTTCATGATTTTGTCTTTGTATTTTGTTTGCATTTTGTCTTTGTCTTTTGTTTTGTGTTGAGTTATGCATGAATTTGTGGATGAAATCATAAAAGCCAGTGATGAAAAAAGAATTTGTGTTTGGTAGCTGAAATCCATGAGTATCTTCTTCTTCTAACAAATTTTTTTTTACTGGTAGAACCAAGTATATAAATAGATCTTTATATACTCTGTGATATATGCTCGAGTCTGAATTTGAAACGTACAAACTTGGATAGGATTGAGGCATTGTTTGAATTTTTGGGCCTAGTGTCTCTTGAATTAACTTCATCCTTAATTGCCCTGTTCAGCCTTCACAATGTTTATGAGTACATGAGGTACAAAAATCTGTAATCTGTTGAAAATCATCGTTTACTGCTGATGATTGTTTATTTCTGCACTGGTTGAAATTTTTATGATTTAATTGTGAATTGAGACTTGTCTAGAACTAGTTCGAACACTCTTCGAGGCGCAATACGGGCATAACTTTGATTAGGAATGATTTAGGCAATCTTTCTGTGAATCGTTTGAGCCTTTCAAGCTACCCATCGATACATTCTATCTCTAGTACCTTCTTTGAGCTTTATTGAAATCGAATGACATGCGTGAAAACGTGTGATAAACCCCCATTCGTCACTTTTTCATAGTCCTACACTTACTACCGAAGAACAGCCTAAACACTATTTCTTACCCTAAAGGGAGTAAGTTGAATGTGAGAATTGTATATGCTCCGGAATTGTAACTGCAAAGTGAAATGGTGTGTTTGGAAAAGTTGAAAAAAAAAATATATAAAAATTTGAAATGAAAAGACAATTTTGCAAAATTAGTGAAGGCAATGGATTGATGAAGTTAATTAGAAGGAGAAAGAAGAAGGAAATGAAAATGAATAGTTGGTTGTAACTTATTCCCTTATTTGAATCGATATCTTTCGTTTGTAGCCATGAACCAGGCCTAACATTATAAGCTTATTAAGACCAATTGACCGAGTCATAGTTGCCCAATATACTAGTGGAGAAGAGTTGTGATAATTTAGCCTATGGATAGTTGATAGACATTTTTAATAAGTATAGATTTTTTATCAAAACACGCACACACTGTAATTCTTTGAGTTAAACCAATGTGGAGTGTGTGTCATTGAATTTCTCTCATCTTTGAGCCTGTAATACCTGAAAAAGTCCTCAAGATCCTTGAATGTGTGAATTGAATTTGGAGGAAGGTATGTTGAAACGTGAGTTGCGGGATTTAGGAGTTTACAAGGTTTTCCGGTTTTTATTTTACTTTCAAAATCTTAGTAGATGGATATGATTGGATTTGTAATCTTTTGGAAGAAATTCTGAGACTTTAAAATGTTGAGTTCATCCACATTTGTCGTTGTGTCGTGTTGTTGTGTTTGAATTTGCATTTTATTTTGTCACCTATTTTGCTTGAGGGCAAGCAAAAGGTTAGTTTGGGGAGGTTGATAAGAGTCATTTTTCGATGTTTTATTGTTTGTTTTATTGGTGTTTTGCATTCTTTCTTTGTCGTCTTGTTAGTTTATATCAAATTTTGTTTGCATTTAATGTAATGTTGTGTGTTTTGTTTACTCCTATTGATTTATGGTTAAACTGGCAGGAAAACGAGAAAAAAATAATTTCAGGATTCATTAGGGGGTGCGCTCGGTCTGCAGAAAAGAGCAGACCGAGCGCTGGCATTATTTAGGCAGGCATAGAGTTGAAGGATTTTGAGCATTGGTCGGTGAAAAAGAGCAGACCGAGCGCTTGCTGAATAAAAACGGGCAGAAGGTTGGCCAATTTCCAGCGCTCGGTCGGTGAAAATCAGCAGACCGAGCGCCCGATCGAGATTTTGGAAAACTTTATTTCGGGAGTTTTATATGGAAAGGACTATGAGGGTAATATATTGTAACGCCCCGTTTTTATCTTAAATGAGTTTATTTGAGTTTATCAGAGATTACAGAGTTCTCGAAGTTTGATTTTGATCAGGGTCCTTTTTGAAAATTTTGGAAATTTTAGGGACTAAAATGCAAATATTGATTTTTATATATTATCTTACACTTGGATTTGATTGGAGAAGCTTTCTACTCCTTCCTCAAGCACGCCTCCTCCATTGTAGACGCCACTTTTGAGCTTTTGAGCTTTGTGATTTCATTCCGGGCTCGATCCGTTCGTTGGAAATTATTTCTGAAGGCAGATTATCGATCACTGCAGTGAGAGCTCTGTTATATCGTAAGTTCTTCTTCGATCCGATACATTCTAGTTTTTGGATGTTGTTAGAATCGTTCTAGATTCGAGTATGTTGTTCTTGACAGAGTTCTGATCGTTAATTATCTGTCGGTTTTGAAATAGAGCGACGTTCGGAATTGTTATGATTTTTGGAAGCCATTTTCGAAAATCATGGTTTTGAGATTTGTTGGGTTTGTCTTGTTGTTGTTGTTTTAGCATTGAATTGAGTTGTTATCGGTATTGAACTGCCGTCTGCGTTGCCGGTTTGTTCAGTTATAGCCGTTATGCCGTCGGTTTGAGTTTTGGGGATTTTGAACCGTTTTTGAGTTGTTGGAACTTGGCTTATAAGTTGATCTTGGTTATTGATCATTCATTTGTCTCCGTACAGATTCGTTTGGAGGTATCAAGCCCAGAGTTAGCAGCTGTTTGATCGTTTCCGAGATTTGAACAAAGAACGGTATAGAACATTTCCTTGAACCATTGCCTTGTCGTTGTTAGATTGTATAGTTGTTGATACAGTCTCTTTTGTAGCGTATCCAGAGTTGGAAGCTACTGCATTGAAAGGTAAAAGCAGTCATCGTAGCGGGATAGCATACTCGGGACTGTGGTCCACGAGTTTTCCCTTTGAAATCACATACTTGCATTTACACTTGTTCTAGCATGAGGAACTTGTGTCTTGTTGATTGTATTGGCTTTTGTTAAATGACTTATGTGTTATATTTATGTTATGCATTCATCTTGAGCCAATCTTGTTTTCAGCGGGCAGAACCGCCCTTTTTGTTTAGACGTTTGGGAACTATGATTGAGTGGCCTAGGTTGTAGTATTTCGCCTAGTGCTAGCATACTCATTATGGTTGCTCAAAGTCTAGAGGAGTGGGATACGTGGCACCACCTCGATTGGGAGAGTCGGTGAGTCGTTACGTGATCTCATCCTCGGGATCCCAAAAGCACAGCAGCAATCCCTCGTTTATCATATTGATATCCCGGTTTAAAAGACATGCATTCATTATGTTATTATTGATTGCCTTGTTGTATTGAAAGCATGTTGATTGTTGTATTAATTGTTATGTTGCTTTTGCTGGGAATGTCGTTCTCACCGGTTATCCGGCTGTTGCTTTGTTTTGTATGTGTACTTGGCAACAGGTGGGGCATGATCAAGTCAGAAGAGGCATGGTTAGCTCCGAGGGAAAGTTGTAGCAGTGAGACTCGGTTTAGAAGTCGTGTCAGCATGTCTACTTAGTGTTGTTAGAACATGTTTAGATATCGAACTTCGTTATTATGTTGTATTGACATGCAAGCTTTGCAGTGTTGTTATCATGGCATTTTCTATTTTGGAGTAGTTGTTAAACTCTAGAACTTCATGTATTAATCGGAGGAACTGCATTTTTTTAATGTATGTGTTGATTTGGATTGCATTGGAATAGTTTTAGATGGAGTTGCAAAGCAAGTTTTTCTGCTGTTCTGTTTTTGCTGTAGGGGGCGCCCGAGCTGCAATTTTTAGCAGCCCGAGCGCACCCCACTCTGAGATCAGTAGCGCCTCTGTCCAGGCCGCGCTCGAGCGGCGGTTTTCGGCCGCCCGAGCGCGGACCCTTTAAAAAAAAAAAAAAATTTCTTTCGTTTTGGCTTTGCTTTTAGTTCTTGGATCTTGTATGCTTAATTATTGTTTACTCCTTAATTAGATGTGTAGAACCGAGGTCTCACATTAAGTGGTATCAGAAAGTTAAGATTCTTGGTTGAACTAGAGTAAGCGGGTAGATCGAGTCTGCGTGTATTGGCTCCTCGCATGTATTTGAATTATTGTAACTGTGTACTTAATTCCATGCGAGCATGCTTTATTATTGAGAGTTATTGAATTACATGGTTTTGTGATTTAATTTATAAAGCATGATCTACTTGAAATATAACTATTTCTGTTATCGACTGGTATCCGGTATTCCAAGCGGTTGTAAGGGCACTGATTGTAACGATTTTGATATCTCGTGTCCTAACCTTTGATTATCAGATGGGTCCTCGTCGAGTGATAAACAGAAACACACCGCCAGTTATCCCTGCGACTGAGCAAGCTAGAACTGAATTTGATCAGTTGGATGCTTCAGCGACTCCTATGGAAACCTTGCTGAAGAGGTTTAAGTCGTTCAATCCGCCGTTGTTGATGGGTTCAGAAAATCCAGTTGACTGTGAAAGTTGGTTGGATGATATGGATCAGTTGTTTGATTCCATTGACTACACAGATGATCGCCGAATCAGGTTAGTAATTCATCAGCTGCGTGGTGGTGCTAAGAGCTGGTGGATCATGACCAAGAAAGAATTTGAGAGTAGAGGTACAGAGGTTACTTGGACTCTTTTTAAATCTGAGTTTTATAAGCGGTTTTTTCCTATCTCGTATCGTAAGGATAAGGGAGCAGAGTTTGCAAATCTGAAGCAAGGGAATCTGAACATTGAAGAGTACGTGGCTAAGTTCGATAGTCTGTTGCGTTTTGCACCGCTAATTGCCGGAGATGAAGAAGCTAAGGCAGATCAGTTCATCAACGGGTTGAACCCCGATGTCTTCACGTTGGTTAACACCAACAGGCCTAGCAACTTTGCGGATGCCATGAATTACGCAAAGGGAGCAGAAGCAGGCTTGTGGAGGCAAAGAGGTAATCAGGGGGCACCTTAGCAACAGAGGCAGTATCAGAACCAACCATCTCAGTATCAGAATCAGCCACCTCAACATCAGAACCAGCAGCAGAGGTATGAAGGTGGTAGCAGTGGGGGAAACAAAAAGGATCAGTACAAAACAAGAGGTAAACAGTTCAAGAGGCAAGGAAACAGTTCGTCCAGTTCCAGTGGTTCGAAGCAATTCGGTTCAGGACCGAGTTCTGGGTCATCATCCTTGTACTGCAGCAAGTGTGGAGGAAGACACTCACCGGATCAGTGTGTGGGAGTCTTCGGCAATTGTAACACATGTCAGCAACCGGGACACTTCTCTAAGGTGTGCCCTCAACGTAACTGAGATAGAGCTCAGAGTGGGAGTTCGTTTAGACCTACAGCTCAGCCTGAGAGGCAGTCTTCTGCAGTGCACTCTTTCCAGCCTCAGCAACAGAACCAACAGGGAGGTAACTCTAGTGCAAATCAGCCTCCGAGACAGCAAGCACGAGTCTTTGCATTGACAGAGGATCAGGCTCAGGTAGCACCTGACGATGTCATAGCAGGTAACTGTTCGATTTTTGGTTATTCTGCTCATGTCTTGATAGATACGGGTGCTTCCCATTCTTTTATCTCTGAGAAATTCGTATTATTGCATGCTTTTCCAACCGAATTGTTGCCTACAGTAGTAGATGTTACTTCACCTTTGGGTGGAGGAATTGTTTCTGTCAGATTATTCAGGAACTGTGAACTGTGTTTTGAAGGAAATTTGTTAGAATTCGACTGTATTGTACTTGTACTGTCAGACTTTGATTGTATTGTCGGGATGGATGCTTTAACCAAGTACAGGGCGACAGTCGATTGTTTCCAGAAATTTGTCAGGTTCAGACCGGAAAGGGCAGACGAGTGGAAATTCTTTGGTAAGGGTTCTCGATCTAGAATTCCTTTGATTTCAGTGTTATCTATGACTCGTTTGCTACAGAAAGGTGCAGAAGGATTTTTGGTGTATACAGTTGATGTACTGAAATCTAGCCCAGCTTTGGTAGATTTACCGGTGGTTAGAGAATTTGCTGATGTGTTCCCGGAAGATGTTCCTGGTTTGCCACATATTCGAGAAATCGAATTCAGCATTGACTTAGTGCCAGGTACTCAACCTATTTCAAAAGCTCCTTATCGTGTGGCACTTGTTGAATTGAGAGAGTTGAAGGAGCAACTTGAGGATTTGATTGCCAAAGGATACATCAGACCTAGTGTATCGCCTTGGGGTGCTCCTGTTCTATTCGTTCGGAAGAAGGATGGTTCTATGCGGCTCTGTATCGACTACCGTCAATTGAATCAGGCTACAGTTAAGAACAGGTATCCTTTACCCCGAATAGATGACTTGTTTGATCAACTGCAGGGTTCTTCTGTCTACTCTAAGATTGATCTGAGGTCAGGTTATCACCAGTTGAGATTGCGAGAGGAAGACGTTCCTAAGACAGCATTCAGGACGAGGTATGGTCACTTTGAGTTTATAGTCATGCCGTTCGCTTTGACTAACGCCCCAGCGGTTTTTATGGGTTTGATGAACCGTATATTTCAGCGTTATTTAGATGAGTTCGTAATTATCTTTATCGATGATATTCTTATCTACTCGAAGAACCGTACTGACCATGCAGAGCACTTGAGAATCGTCTTGCAGATTTTGCGAGTAGAGCAGTTGTTTTCCAAGTTGTCCAAGCGTGAATTTTGGTTAGATCGAGTTGTCTTTCTCGGTCATATTATTTCTGAAGATGGGATTTCTGTCGATCCTAGCAAGATTGAAGCGGTTATGAATTGGCCTAGACCTACTTCAGTGCCGAAGATCCGAAGCTTCATGGGTTTAGCTGGTTATTACCATCGTTTCATCGAGGGTTTCTCGTCTATTGCCAAGCCAATTACCCAACTGACTCAAAAGAATGCGCCTTTTGTTTGGACTCCAGATTGTGAGGCTAGCTTTGTTATCTGAAGAGGAGACTGACCAGTGCTCCAATTCTTTCTATTCCGAAGGGTACTGGAGGTTTCACAGTCTATTGTGATGCTTCTAACCGAGGCTTGGGTTGTGTTCTTATGCAGCATAAGCATGTGGTGGCGTATGCATCGAGGCAGCTGAAACCGCACGAGACTCGTTATCCGGTTCATGATCTTGAACTAGCTGCGATCGTCTTTGCTCTGAAGATCTGGCGTCACTATCTTTATGGTGAGTCTTTCGAGATCTTTTCTGACCATAAGAGCCTTAAGTACTTGTTTTCACAGGCAGAGCTAAATATGAGACAGAGAAGATGGTTAGATCTGTTGAAGGATTTCGACTATGAAATCAAGTATTATCCGGGAAAGTCGAATGTAGTTGCAGATGCCTTGAGCCGAAAGCTTTGTTCTTTATCTCTTTCTACTATGGGTGTTTCCCAGTTGATCGACAATTGTTGCACTTCTGGTTTAGAGTTTGAAACAGATAGGGAGACTATCAGGGTGTTTGCTATTCAAGCCGAGCCAGAGTTGTTTGTTGCAATCAGAGAAGCACAGAAGTCTGAGCCGAGCATCTAGATTTCAGTAGAGAAAGTCAGATCGGGTCATCAGTCTGAATTCCAGGTTAGAGATGATGTTTTGTTCGTGAATAACCGTGTTGTTGTGCCTAATATTTCGGAGTTGAGACAGCTTATTCTCCGACAGGCTCATTGCAGTCGGTTTAGTATTCATCCTGGAGGTCGTAAGATGTACAACGATCTGAAGAACTAGTTTTGGTGGAAGAGAATGAAGAGCGACGTAGCGAGGTTTGTATCTCGGTGTTTGAATTGTCAACAGGTGAAAGCAGAACGGAAGCGACCAGGAGGTCTGTTGCACAGTTTATCTGTTCCTGAATGGAAATGGGATCACATTTCTATGGATTTTGTCACGAAGCTACCACGATCCGTTCGAGGATGCGATGCCATTTGGGTAGTGATCGACCGATTGACGAATTCTTCTTGTTTTATTCCGTACAAGATGACGTATCGTCATGATCAGATGGCTGAGTTGTATGTTAGCAACGTTGTGAGATTGCATGGTGTGCCGAAGTCGATCGTTTCAGATAGAGATCCTAGATTCACTTCTCACTTCTGGCACAGTCTTCAGGGGGCACTTGGTACTCGATTGCATCTGAGTACAGCTTATCATCCTCAGACCGATGGACAGTCAGAGCGGACTATCCAGACGTTAGAGGATATGCTGCGAGCGGTAGTGCTAGATTTTGGCACTAGTTGGCAGGATTCTTTGCCTCTTGTCGAGTTTTCTTACAACAACAGCTTCCAAACGAGTATCGGTATGGCGCCTTTTGAGGCATTGTATGGTAAGAAATGCCGATCTCCGTTGTTTTGGGATGATTTGTCCGAGTCACCAAATTTGGGACCGGATATGCTTAGAGATATGGCAGAGCAGGTTAAGATCATTCAGACCGGAATGAAGACAGCTCAAGATAGACAGGCAAAGTATGCGAATGTCAGACGTCGACCTCTGAGTTTTGAGCAGGGAGACCGTGTTTTCCTTAAGATTTCACCATTCAGAGGCACCGTCAGATTCGGTAAGAGAGGAAAGTTATCTCCGAGATTCATCGGTCCGTACGAGATTCTCGAGAAGATAGGCGATCTTGCCTACAGACTTGCACTTCCTCCGTCTTTATCTGGTATTCACGACGTTTTTCACGTCTCTATGCTGCGAAAGTATCATCCAGATTCTTCTCATATCCTTTAGCCTGACGAAGCCGAGTTAGACGAGACTCTGAGCTACTTTGAACGACCGATTCAGATCCTTGATCGGAAAGAAAAGCAACTCAGAACCAAGTCGATCCCGTTAGTGAAAGTGCAGTGGAGCCGTCACGGCGTCGAGGAAGCGACTTGGGAGACAGAGTCTGGCATGAGACAGCGATTTCCGGAGTTATTCGGATGATGTGAGTTCTTCTTACTGTCTTTAGTTCTTTATTCTATCTTATGAGTTGTGGTTCTCATCGATTTCGAGGACGAAATCTCTTCTTAGTGGGGGAGAATTGTAACGCCCCGTTTTTATTTTAAATGAGTTTATTTGAGTTAATCAGAGATTACAGAGTTCTCGAGCCGGTTTGATTTTGATCAGGGTCCTTTTTGCAAATTTTGGAAATTTTAGGGACTAAAACGCAAAATTGATTTTTATATATTATCTACACTTGGATTTGATTGGAGAAGCTTTCTCCTCCTTCCTCAAGAACGCCTCCTCCATTGTAGACGCCACTTTTGAGCTTTTGAGCTTTGTGATTTCATTCCGGGCTCGATCCGTCCGTTGGAAATTATTTTTGAAGGCAGATTATCGATCACTGCAGTGAGAGCTCTGTTATATCGTAAGTTCTTCTTCGATCCGATACATTCTAGTTTTTGGATGTTGTTAGAATCGCTCTAGATTCGAGTATGTTGTTCTTGACAGAGTTTTGATCGTTAATTATCTGTCGGTTTTGAAATAGAGCGACGTTCGGAATTGTTATGATTTTTGGAAGCCATTTTCGAAAATCATGGTATTGAGATTTGTTGGGTTTGTCTTGTTGTTGTTGTTTTAGCATTGAATTGAGTTGTTATCGGTATTGAACTGCCGTCTGCGTTGCCGGTTTGTTCAGTTATAGCCGTTATGCCGTCGGTTTGAGTTTTGGGGATTTTGAACCGTTTTTGAGTTGTTGGAACTTGGCTTATAAGTTGATCTTGGTTATTGATCATTCATTTGTCTCCGTACAGATTCGTTTGGAGGTATCAAGCCCAGAGTTAGCAGCTGTTTGATCGTTTCCGAGATTTGAACAAAGAACGGTATAGAACATTTCCTTGAACCGTTGCCTTGTCATTGTTAGATTGTATAGTTGTTGATACAGTCTCTTTTGTAGCGTATCCAGAGTTGGAAGCTACTGCATTGAAAGGTAAAAGCAGTCATCGTAGCGGGATAGCATACTCGGGACTGTGGTCCACGAGTTTTCCCTTTGAAATCACATACTTGCATTTACACTTGTTCTAGCATGAGGAACTTGTGTCTTGTTGATTGTATTGGCTTTTGTTAAATGACTTATGTGTTATATTTATGTTATGCATTCATCTTGAGCCAATCTTTTTTTCAGCGGGCAGAACCGCCCTTTTTATTTAGACGTTTGGGAACTATGATTGAGTGGCCTAGGTTGTAGTATTTCGCCTAGTTCTAGCATACTCATTATGGTTGCTCAAAGTCTAGAGGAGTGGGATACGTGGCACCACCTCGATTGGGAGAGTCGGTGAGTCGTTACGTGATCTCATCCTCGGGATCCCAAAAGCACAGCAGCAATCCCTCGTTTATCAGATTGATATCCCGGTTTAAAAGACATGCATTCATTATGTTATTATTGATTGCCTTGTTTTATTGAAAGCATGTTGATTGTTGTATTAATTGTTATGTTGCTTTTGCTGGGAATGTCGTTCTCACCGGTTATCCGGCTGTTGCTTTGTTTTGTATGTGTACTTGGCAACAGGTGGGGCAGGATCAAGTGAGAAGAGGCATGGTTAGCTCCGAGGGAAAGTTGTAGCAGTGAGACTCGGTTTAGAAGTCGTGTCAGCATGTCTACTTAGTGTTGTTAGAACATGTTTAGATATCGAACTTCGTTATTATGTTGTATTGACATGCAAGCTTTGCCGTGTTGTTATCATGGTATGTTCTATTTTGGAGTAGTTGTTAAACTCTAGAACTTCATGTATTAATCGGAGGAACTGCATTTTTTTAATGTATGTGTTGATTTGGATTGCATTGGAATAGTTTTAGATGGAGTGTAGTAACCCAGAAACCATTTTAATATAATAATATGTTAAACATGATTAAGGGTTGGTATTTAACCAATTTCGGAGTGTTATTGGACTTCAGAAGTAAAATTTGGGCTTTTTAATTTTGGGCCGGATAGTAAGCTCCGATCCCTGGGGCAGGATCAAGTGAGAAGAGGCATGGTTAGCTCCGAGGGAAAGTTGTAGCAGTGAGACTCGGTTTAGAAGTCGTGTCAGCACGTCTACTTAGTGTTGTTAGAACATGTTTAGATATCGAACTTCGTTATTATGTTGTATTGACATGCAAGATTTGCCGTGTTGTTATCATGGTATGTTCTATTTTGGAGTAGTTGTTAAACTCTAGAACTTCATGTATTAATCGGAGGAACTGCATTTTTTTAATGTATTTGTTGATTTGGATTGCATTGGAATAGTTTTAGATGGAGTGTAGTAACCCAGAAACCATTTTAAGATAATAATATGTTAAACATGATTAAGGGTTGGTATTTAACCAATTTCGGAGTGTTATTGGACTTCAGAAGTAAAATTTGGGCTTTTTAATTTTGGGCCGGATAGTAAGCTCCGATCCCAGATAGTAAGCTCCGATCCTAGATAGTAAGCTCCGATCGGAACGGAAGCTCCGATCCTGGAACGGAAGTTCCGATCCCCAGCTGCCAGCAATGATCGATGACTCAGTCGCGAGTTTTGACAAGTGTCGATCATAGAACAGATCGGAAGCTCCGATCGTAGATCGGAAGCTCCGATCCTGGCGTGGCAGACATGCACGCAATGAGCTAGATCGGAAGCTCCGATTCCGAAATCGGAAGTTCCGATCCTGGCCGAGAAATTTGGCTATAAATAGGGCCGTTCAGAGTTCATTTTCAATTACGAATTCCCGAGTTTCCTTCTTCAGTTATATAGTGTGAGATATACACTTGAGGGCCCTATCGGTTATAATCGAAGTTCTGGAATAACCAAGTTGTAGTTATAGTCATCCGGGACTAGCATCTTCAAAGGGCTTACTTCGGACGAAGGTATGGTCCGGGAATCGATTTAAGTTTTGGGAGTACTTATTAGCTTAGTTAAGGCTTATAGAACTTGTGTAGTGATACGGTGAACTTTTGAATATAGGCTTGGAACCTAGGATCTACTTTACTTGAACTAGCCTAGAGGTACGTACACATTGACTGAGATTGCCAGCGAGTATACATGTTTATATGTTGCATTTATTTGGCATTATTATATGGCATGATGTATGATTTACCGTTTTCTATACTCATATGTCATGTGCATATACACGTTGAGCCTATTCCTTGTTATACCTGATTATAGAGCCGCTCAGCTCTATACTCGATAAGTTGCCACTGAGAGTACCGCGACGGCGGGGGCATTTATGTCTGTCTACTCTGGTGTACTAGACGAGTGTGGTTGCACCCAGAGGTTGATCCGTGCGGTGGCAGCACTCATATGGTGCCGGTTCTGAGCATGACTTTTCAGATGATCTTTTACCAGTCATCATGTTGCATGCATTATATACATATGTTTACTCATGTCTATGTACTGGGCGTAGCGCTCACGTCCTAGTTGTTATCTTGGACACCCTATTCCATGGGGCAGGTCGCAGGATGGACGGAACTGGTAGTTCAAGGCAGGACTAGGGAGCAGGAGCTTTGAAAGTTTTTATACAGCATGATTTATTAGCTGTATAATGTTTAATTTTAAGAATTTCGATATGGTTGTATCACTACAGATTTAAGCCTGGATTATATTACTAAGCTGATATGTAAATTATGGTTAAGTTTCCGCACGTTTTTACTCTGTTAAGTATTTTGCTGTATTAAGTTTAATGCATGCTATTAGTTGCCAGTTAGTAGGTGATTCCATGCAGGGTCACTACATTTTTGGTATCAGAGCATGCATAGATTTTGGGATTAGTACTTGGGATTTAGTTTAGTCTTGAGTAATTCTTGCGCATTTGGGATTTTAATGTGCAATTCTTTTCAGGATATGACTGACAAGAGTCACGAAAGTGTTGGCCAGGGAGGTGATCATCATCATCGTCGCCATCATCATCAGGATGATCAACATCGTCCTCATGAGGGTCGACGTCGCTATACTATTAATAAGTTCATGCAGGTAGGACCGAAACCCTTAGTGGGAGGCGAGAATCCTGAACAAGCTAGAAGCTGGATGTCTAAACTTGAGAGCACGTTTCGAGCTTTCGAGTGTACTGAGGAGCAGAAACTAGAAGTTCTAGAATTCGTTCTAGAGGATAGAGCACGTTTTTGGTGGGATTCCAAGGTTGCTCAGGCACGTACTGAGAGAGGACAGGTGACTTGGGGGGATTTTTGTCGGGAGTTTCAAAAATTATATTTTCCTCCGGCTGTTCGCCAAGCACGATCTATGGAGTTGCTTACTTTGAGGCAAGGATCAATGACTATTGATTAGTATCAGCAGCTATTTCTTGATCTGCTACCTTTCAGTCCTCATATTAATGCGAGTGATGCATCGAAGTATGATATCTTTCTGCAAGGCCTGAACCAAGATATCTACGCGCAGGTTGTCGTCTGTGATGACCCGGTGTCTTATGAAACTTTGGTTAACCGTTGCCGACTTGTGGAGACCAGCAATAGGCGTGGACAGTTGATGATGCCAGCACAGCCTAGTGGATTTGTTGAGCCTCGAGCTCAATCTGTTGTGCCATCTGTACCTACGTCTTCTTCTACTCCTACTACTTCGTCTGGTTCTCGTGGTTCTGAAAGAGTGGGTGCCCGGTGAGCCAACTTGTGGCTAAGGGCTTTGATGACTCTTTGTATAAACAATCTTTTGTTTAATATAATTTACACTTTTATTAATGGCAATGACTTTATCTTTCTTCATATTGTTATATTGTGATATACTATTATTGTTTTGATAAAGACCTTGAATATACTATAGTGTATGTAAGATGTGGTAGAACATGGGGATGTCTATCATAAAACACATCTTATAGTCACTGTATATTCTAAATTGTTCCTAGTCGATTGAGCCGTCCGATAATAAGGATAAGGATCGCTCGAGTTTGAGACTAGCATTTGCGATGCAAAGTACCACGTTTCATTGGTGAGGAACATAGAGATGTTCGAAGCATGCAAATGGATATTCATACGATGAATGATCGAACTACCCTATCCGGACTTTCCAAGTGGTTATCACTTATCGAGTGGATAAAGTCCGCGGTTTTGGTTGTACACCATTAGTCCTTACTACTTGAAACATCATTGAGACTCTATATGCTAGTACTGTGCTTTGACTCGTTTACCGACTCTATTGGGGTCATCAGGTGTCGGGATTGGGTACAGTTACAACACATATAGGAGTCGATGCTTTGTTGTCAAGGATTCACCACATACTTGCAAGTGTAGATATCCTATGCGATCTGAGAAGATATTAGTGTGACGAATCTCTGGCCAGAGTACATGATGTGTTTTAAGAAATGGTTTCTTAGTAGCACATGCGATGTCACTATTTGATCTTCAAGATGTATTGCATAGTTATCGAATCTCGAACGACTCTCGATTTACCAATGGTTGTTGTTGATCGGGATATTTGGATGAAGGTGAAGGTGATCGGTTAACTCGTGCCCAGAAACGCAGCGGAAATATAAAATTTTTAATAAAAGAAATCCGAGCACTTGTGTAGTATTCAAAAACTCAAACAACCATAGGGTGTTTAGAATTTTATCTATCAATCTCAAAGATTGATTTATGGCTCCAACCAAGTTGATAAACAACTAGGCTCTTGAGAATGGTAGACTCAATCTACAAGCTTCCAAGAGCACTCCTTGCTCAAAATGGATTCAACTATTTGAGCCTCCGAATTAGGTCCACGACTAGATGATCTAAATCCACTCTAAATATGCACTAGAATATTTAGAGGATTTTTTCATTGAGATTTTCTTTTTCTTCTCCCACAAAAATGAAAGAAAATTTTGGAGGAAAAAACTTGGAGAAGGTTTCGGCCACTTCAACCCTTGGAATGGAATGAATTGTATGTGTGTATATATTATTCAAAATAATATATTAAAGGAGAGGGATTAATGAGTACAATTAAGCCATGCATGGAAAATTGCAAGGCATGCATGGAAAATTGCAAACCATCTTACAACCCTTCAAATTCCATACACACACATATATATATCATATATATATATATATATACACGCCTATATATATATACATATATAAATATATATTTAAATGTAATTTGAACTTATTTTTAATTAATTATTAAACCTAAACCCATTTAAGTTTAATCAATTAATTAAATTTAACTTGAACCCATTCAAGTCCACTAGTATCAATAATTATACAACACTATATTAATTTGAGCTCTACAAGACTCAATAGTGTTTAATTAATTCAACACTTGAATTAATTTAATTATTTGTACATTAAAATGTCTACTAGTGTTAAATTAATTCAACACTTGAATTAATTAACTAAGTTCAAAATAATAGTTTAGAAAATCACCATTTTCATAAACTAATTATTTTATGTCAACTTTTAATCTTGGAACACATTCACAAATTAAAAGTTACTTATTCCATTCATTCTCCAATTTAGAAGTCAAACTTCTAATTTATTTTACTTATAAACTCCTTTATAAGTTGTTCAACACAATGAACTAATTTTAATCTCAAAGGGATCTAGAAAGCTAGTACTTGTGTGACCCTCAATGGTTCACTGATACAACTAGCAGTGGGTTCACATCTCCATGTGATTCAGGATCAACAAGTCCCTTATATGAGCATACCCTAGATAGCTCCATTTTTATTAATCAACACATTGACAATAAGAACGTCAGAAAACTCAAGTCTGATAGTACCCAACCAGTCATGTAAACATCTAGCAGCATTGCTTACATGAATCCCTAGGTATCAAATGATAGTGCCTGCAAGAACCAATCAATTATGGTTAGCGTATAGTACGGTCCCTTCAACTCATATATCCCGACCGATTCGACAACCATTGGTTTATCGAGAGTTGTCATTGAATCGATAACTATGTGTCATGCCGTAGTTGCATCGAAAGTGTAATTCAAGAAACTCCTTTCTTAATTATCACTTACTCTGATCAGAGATTTCAAGCTACGTATGCATGATATAACATAGGATATCCATACCCATAGGTAAGCGGTGAATCCCCGACTACAATGCATTGACTCCTATATGTTTCGTCACAACACCCAACATTGCCACCTGATGACCCCAGATGAGTCGGTAAACAAGTCAAAGTGAAGCACTAGCATATAGAGTCTCCATGTTGTCCCGGGTTATAGGACTAATGGTGTACAACCATAAACTAGGACTTCTCCACTCGATAAGTAAGAACCACATGGAAAATCCTTTAGGGAGGGTTGTTCAGTGCACTCTACAAGGAGCACCTATTTGCATGCTTGGACATCTCCATGTCCCCTACCAATGAAACATGGTACTCACATCGCAAATACTAGTCTCAAGCTCGAGCGGCCTTTATCCTTCTTTATGGCGGCTGAATCGACTAGGAACAGTTTAGAATATACAGTATTCCAAATATGAGTTTCATGATAGTCATCACATGACCATCTCATATTCTTTCTACTATTTGTATATTCAAGGGCTTTATCTATGCAGCATGCATGGGTATAAAGATAAAGATGTGCCAAATTAAATAATGTCAAATATTATTAAAATAAAGATTGTCATACAAGAGTTCTCTCAAGGACCATCGGCCAACACATTGGCTCGACGGGCACCTACTCTAACAATCTCCCACTTGCACTAGAGCCAACTACCCATATTCTTCAAACCCATTGATTCGCGATGCTTTTCGAACAATGGTCCTGGTAAAGGCTTAGTTAGTGGATTAGCAACATTATCTGCGGAGGCGACTCTGTCTAACAAGACATCTCCTCGTTCCACAATTTCCTGGATGATGTGGTATTTTCTCAGTACATGTTTGGATTTCTGATGAGACCTTGGTTCTTTTGCCTGAGCAATTGCACCAGTGTTGTCGCAGTACACCGGGACTGGATCAACTCCATTAGGAATAACGCCCAACTCTTGGACGAAATTCCTAATCCAAACAGCTTCCTTTGCAGCATCGGATGCAGCAATATATTCTATCTCAGTGGTTGAATCCGCAGTGCTATTTTGCTTGGAACTCTTCCAAGAAACAGCAGCACCATTGAGCATGAATATAAAACCGGAAGTTGACTTCGAATCATCAACATCGCTTTGGAAGCTAGAGTCGGTATAGCCTTCCAATTTTAGTTCTCCACCCCCATAAACCAAGAACATATTCTTAGTCTTTCTCAAATACTTGAGAATGTCTTTCACAGCTTTCCAGTGTGGAAGACCAGGGTTCGATTGATATCTACTTGTAACACTAAGTGCAAAGGCCACGTCAGGACGTGTAGATATCATCGCATACATGATACTACCAATTGCAGATGCATATGTAATGCGTGTCATTGTCTCTATCTCTGCATCATTTTTGGAAGACATGGACTTGGATAGAGACACGCCATGACACATTGGTAGATGTCCTCTTTTAGACTCATCCATCGAGAACCTCTTCACGATGGTATCAATGTATGTGGACTGGGTGAGACCAAGCAATCTTTTCGATCTATCCCGATAGATTTGTATTCCCAATACAAAAGATGCTTTACCCAAGTCCTTCATCGAGAACTTACTCGATAACCATACTTTAGTTGATTGCAACATTCCTACATCATTCCCAATGAGTAGAATGTCATCAATATAAAGTATCAGGAATGTCACAGCACTCCCACTGACCTTCTTATACACACATGGTTCCTCAGGATTCTTAGTAAACCCAAACTCTTTGATTGTACCATCAAATCTGAGGTTCCAGCTCCTAGATGCCTGTTTGAGACCATAGATAGATCTCTGAAGTTTGCATACTTTATGCTCACTTCCGATAGATGTGAACCCTTCAGGTTGAGACATGTAAATTTCTTCCTTAATATCCCCATTAAGAAAAGTTGTCTTCACATCCATCTGCCATATTTCATAGTCATACCATGCGGCAATGGCAAGCAATATCCTTATGGACTTGAACATTGCGACTGGAGAAAAAGTTTCTTCAAAGTCAACTCCTTGCCTTTGAGTATAACCTTTTGCCACCAATCGAGCCTTGAAGGTCAGAACCTTCCCATCCGTCCCAAGCTTCCTCTTGTAAATCCATTTACACCCTATAGGAACAATTCCTTCAGGTGGATCCACAAGATTCCACACTTGGTTTGAATACATGGAATTCATCTCAGATTCCATAGCTTCAAGCCACTTGGATGAATCGGCATCAGACAATGCTTCCTTGAAGGTCCTTGGATCACATCCATGGTCAGGCTCATCTTGGCCCTCTTCAAGAAGCAGACCATACCTCATAGGTGGTCTTGAGATCCTCTCGGATCTTCTAGGAGCTTGTATCTCTTCTCTTGGCTGTTTGGGTGTGGGTTCCATAATCGTGGGTGTTTCTCGAACTTCTTCGAGTTCTATCATCTCCCATTTTCTATCCAATAGAAATTCCTTCTCCAAGAAGGTTGCATTCCTAGAAACAAACACCTTTGTTTCTTTGGGATGATAGAAATAATATCCAATCGAATTCCTTGGATATCCCACGAAGTAGCATAAAATGGATCGAGCATCCAATTTATCTCTCACTATCTGCTTCACATAAGCAGGGCATCCCCAAATTCTTAGATAAGAATACTTTGGAGATTTTCCCATCCATATCTCATATGGTGTCTTATCAACTGCCTTTGAATGAACATTGTTCAACAATAGTGCCGCTGCCTCAAGTGCATATCCCCAAAAGGATGGCGACAACTCCGTAAACCCCATCATAGACCGAACCATATCCATCAAAGTTCGATTACGACGTTTTGAAACACCATTCAACTGAGGTGTACCAGGAGGAGTCCACTGTGAGAGAATCCCATTCTCCCTAAGATACTCTTGGAATTCAGTACTCAAGTACTCACCACCTCGATCCGATCGAAGTGCCTTGATGATTCGTCCCAATTGTTTTTCTACTTCATTTCTGAATTCTTTGAACTTTTCAAAAGCTTCAGATTTGTATTTCATCAAATACACATACCCATACCTAGAGAAGTCATCGGTAAAGGTAATGAAGTAAGAATGTCCGTGCTTAGTGGTGATGCTAAGTGGACCACACACATCTGTATGGATCAAATCCAACAGTCCCTTGGCTCGCTCCACATGGCCCTTAAAGGGAATTTTGGTCATCTTCCTTTTAGACAGGGTTCACAAGTAGTAAGAGAATTAATATCAGACATATCAAACATGCCTTCTCCCACTAGCTTGTTCATCCTTTTAAAAGATATATGACCTAATCGAGCATGCCATAAGTGTGCTGGATTTAGAGTATCTTGTTTTCTTTTGGATGTTGTTGATATCTCTTGGACATTATACATAGGAATATCTTTTAATTTTAAATTATAGAGATCATTTTCCAATTGTCCTGTACCAACTAAACATTCATTCTTGTAAATATTGCAAACACCTTTGCCAAATAAACAAGAATATCCATCTTTATCAAGCATAGAAATGGAAACAATGTTTTTCACCAAATCTGGTACAAACAAAACATCTCTCAAACATAATTTAAAATCATTGTCCAACAATAAGTAAACATCTCCAATAGCTTTGGCTGCAACTCTTGCCCCATTGCCCATCCTCAAGAAGGTCTCACCATCTCTGAGTCTCCTACTTCTTGCCATCACCTGCAAATCATTACAGAGATGTGAGCCACAGCCGGTATCCAATACCCAAGAAGAAGAGTTAAGTGAAATGTTTACTTCAATGTAGAACATACCTTTTTCAGAACCATTCTGGTCAAGATATTCCTTGCAATTACGCTTCCAATGTCCAGGTTTCTTACAGTGATGACAGACGTCATTAGTCTTGTTAGCCTTAACTGGTGTGGCTACCACAACGGGACTCGGAGCTTGCCTCTTCAAGGGCACGTTCTTTTTGGGAGCTTGGAAGGAACGCTTCTTTCCTTTCCCATGTGGTCTATTCTTTGAACCAGATGAAGATCCCACATAAAGAACCGGCTTCTCTTTCTTGATTGTGGATTCAAACGTAACAAGCATGTTAACCAACTCCTCAAGGGTTGGATCTAACCTGTTCATGTTGAAATTCACCACAAAAGGATCAAATGAGCTAGGCAGTGACAAGAGAAACACGTTTGTGGTCAACTCAGTTGGTAGCACAAGATCCATGCTAACGAGTTTCTCCACGAGCCCAATCAACTTCAGGCCATGCTCATGGACCGAAGCCCCATCTCGCATGCGCAAAGTGATTAGCTCCTTGACAATCGCATGTCGAAGTGGGTGTGTTTGTTCACCAAAGAGTTCTTTGAGATGCAAATGAATGTTAGCAGCATGATTTGCACTCTCAAAACGTCGCTGAAGCTCATCATTCATAGAAGCCTGCATATAACACTTGGCTTTCAAGTCATGGTCACACCAATCCTTGTAAGTCTGTAGCTCCTCAGGGCTACAATCAGTCGGAGCCGTATCAGGGGGCGACTCATCAAGTGTGTATGCAATCCTCTCCGAGTTCAAGACAATTTTCAAATTTCTTAGCCAATCGAGGTAATTTGGACCGGTTAGTAAATGTTTGTCGAGTATTGCAGACAACGGATTGCGAATTGATGACATTGTCAAAACTTGTACTGAAAAATAATAACAGATAAATGTCAATGACTATTTTAAAATATTTAATAAGATATAAAGTATGGACTTTAACTTTATAAATTTTTACTCCCACTGTTTTGACATTTTTACTACCCTCTAGTAAAAACGGGAAACTCCTTTCCTCAGTAGGTACATAAGGTCCAATTAGCCAATTACGATCCCGAATAATATCAGCCAATCATAATTTCTAAAAGGTAGTTTCCAATTGCATCTCCATGCAACCCTTACGTAAACTTTTGTCTCACGCTTGATTAGGACCCAATAATATGACGTCGTTCATCTTTACGTGTCAAGCCTTACCCATCGATATCGAACCTTAATGGACGGTCGCCATGAGTTCCCCCAATAATATGAGCCGTAGTCATGGGAGTTCCACGTAGTTCACATCACCATGTCAATGGATGTCACAGCTTTCCGGCATCCAAGCCCCCCCAATAATATGAGCCGAGCATTGAATACGGGTAGCGTTCGTCATGCATCCATTGTCGATGGAAGACATGGAAATTATAAACAAATTTATAATTCCCCTTTTCGGGATTGATATAAATTTTGAATCTAAATCAAAATGAGGGTTTTTAATTTTGAAAAGGTCTCATCATTAATTTTAAAGATCGCCATGTTTGATCGTATGTTTGCCGGATTCATGCAACTTTGTTATTATAAAATAATAACGCACATACTAATTAATAAGGATGATTAATCGCCCCAAAAACTATTTGGCCCGTGTGAGCCAAACACGGGCCTAGGTCCAATTCCTAGGGAATGCATGGGATGCAAATGCAACAATTACATAAGCTTCCAATATTTACATGTCTTGAATCTTCATAATTCATCATGGCCCACCATCTTCCAATCTTGAACTTCCGCTATTAAATATTTTACATGAAAATATACATGGCAAATAGGGATACATCTCATGGGGTGGGAACGGGCCATAAACCAAGCCCACTTTGTAATTTGATAATTATTACAACCATTCAACACAAAATATCCTAGCATACACCTAGCAAATTGGTCTTGGGCTTTTAATCATCCTTCATGCACAATATCACATATCATACACCATCAATTAATTATCTCAATAATTAATTGATCAAATATTATATATCTTGGTCCAATCACTAACCACCACAATTATAAAATAAATTAACAAAATAAACAAACACCTTTGTTTACTTTCAAATTAATTTATTTATAATTGAATTTCTTGTAAATCACAATTTACTATAAATAATCAAAGTCATACTTTAACTATTTATTTTATGAGAAAAATCACATATTATAAAGTTTAATTTTTCATAAAAATCAACTATAATATATTTAACAATTTAGGGCCTATGACACATGATATTCCAAAACACCTTTTTGAAAAACTCAAGTCGTCATAGTCGTCACCGAAACTCCGTCGCCGGATTCCGGCCAAAAAATTTATTTATTTTTATTAAAAATATGGGGCAGCCCACGGCTGCCCCTAGGAAACCTTCGGGCAGCCCAAGGGCTGCCCGAAAATAAAAAAATAATTTTTTTATATAATTTGCCCTAAAAGTTAAAATATTGATTTTCTCATGCGGTTAGAAATTGACCTCAACATAATATCCATCAAATACTACACAAAAGAGTAACCTAGGCTTTGATACCACTGAAGGTGATCGGTTAACTCGTTCCCGGAAACGCAGCGGAAATATAAAATTTTTAATAAAAGAAATCCGAGAACTTGTGTAGTATTCAAAAACTCAAACAACCATAGGGTGTTTAGAATTTTACCTATCAATCTCAAAGATTGATTTATGGCTCCAACCAAGTTGATAAACAACTAGACTCTTGAAAATGGTAGACTCAATCTACAAGCTTCCAAGAGCACTCCTTGCTCAAAATGGATTCAACTATTTGAGCCTCCGAATTAGGTCCACGACTAGACGATCTAAATCCACTCTAAATATGCACTAGAATATTTAGAGGATTTTTCATTGAGATTTTCTTTTCCTTCTCCCACAAAAATGAAAGAAAATTTTGGAGAAAAAAACTTGGAGAAGGTTTCGGCCACTTCAACCCTTGGAATGGAATGAATTGTATGTGTGTATATATTATTCAAATTAATATATTAAAGGAGAGGGATTAATGAGTACAATTAAGCCATTCATGGAAAATTGCAAGGCATGCATGGAAAATTGCAAACCATCTTACAACCCTTCAAATTCCATACACACACATATATATATCATATATATATATATATACACGCCTATATATATATACATATATAAATATATATATTTAAATGTAATTAGAACTTATTTTTAATTAATTATTAAACCTAAACCCATTTAAGTTTAATCAATTAATTAAATTTAACTTGAACCCATTCAAGTCCACTAGTATCAATAATTATACAACACTATATTAATTTGAGCTCTACAAGACTCAATAGTGTTTAATTAATTCAACACTTGAATTAATTTAATTATTTGTACATTAAAATGTCTACTAGTGTTAAATTAATTCAACACTTGAATTAATTAACTAAGTTCAAAATAATAGTTTAGAAAATCACCATTTTCATAAACTAATTATTTTAAGTCAACTTTTAATCTTGGAACACATTCACAAATTAAAAGTTACTTATTCCATTCATTCTCCAATTTAGAAGTCAAACTTCTAATTTATTTTACTTATAAACTCCTTTATAAGTTGTTCAACACAATGAACTAATTTTAATCTCAACGGGATCTGGAAAGCTAATACTTGTGTGACCCTCAATGGTTCACTGATACAACTAGCAGTGGGTTCACATCTTCATGTGATTCAGGATCAACAAGTCTCTTATATGAACATACCCTAGATAGCTCCATTCTTATTAATCAACACATTGACAATAAGAACGTCAGAAAACTCAAGTCTGATAGTACCCAACCAGTCATGTAAACATCTAGCAGCATTTCTTACATGACTCCCTAGGTATCAAATGATAGTGCCTGCAAGAACCAATCAATTATGGTTAGCGTACAGTACAGTCCCTTCAACTCATATATCCCGACCGATTCAACAACCATTGGTTTATCGAGATTTGTCATTGAATCAATAACTATGTGTCATGCCGTAGTTGCATCGAAAGTGTAATTCAAGAAACTCCTTTCTTAATTACCACTTACTCTGATCAGAGATTTCAAGCTACGTATGCATGATATAACATAGGATATCCATACCCGTAGGTAAGCGGTGAATCCCCAACTACAATGCATTGACTCCTATATGTTTCGTCACAACACCCAACATTGCCACCTGATGACCCCAGATGAGTCGGTAAACAAGTCAAAGTGAAGCACTAGCATATAGAGTCTTCATGTTGTCCCGGGTTATAGGACTAATGGTGTACAACCATAAACTAGGACTTCTCCACTCGATAAGTGAGAACCACTTGGAAAATCCTTTAGGGAGGGTTGTTCAGTGCACTCTACAAGGAGCACCTATTTGCATGCTTGGACATCTCCATGTCCCCTACCAATGAAACATGGTACTCACATCGCAAATACTATTCTCAAGCTCGAGCGGCCTTTATCCTTCTTTATGGCGGCTGAATCGACTAGGAACAGTTTAGAATATACAGTATTCCAAATATGAGTTTCATGATAGTCATCACATGACCATCTCATATTCTTTCTACTATTTGTATATTCAAGGGCTTTATCTATGCAGCATGCATGGGTATAAAGATAAAGATTTGCCAAATTAAATAATGTCAAATATTATTAAAATAAAGATTGTCATACAAGAGTTCTCTCAAGGACCATCGGCCAACACATTGGCTCGACGGGCACCTACTCTAACAGAAGGGACCGTACTGTACGCTAACCAAAATCTATTGGTTCTTGCAGGCACTATCAGTGATACCTAGGGAATCATGGGGCGATGTTGCTAGGCGCTCTTACCATGATTCGATGGGCAAGTCGGAAATTGTTGTTCCGAGTCACAAGGAGTTGTGAGCCCACGGCTAGCTGTATCCCTGAACCATTGAGGGTCACACAGAGTAATGGATTTTTAATCCCCGTTGAGATAGTTAAATTTAAAGAGTTAAATTTAATGAACAAAGAAGTTGGATTCTTATTTAAGAGTAGAGGAATAAGATTTCCTAAAATGACATAGGGATGGGCATTTTTGGAAATCACTGAATTCGGATTCAGAAAAATTTATCTTGACTTTAAAAGGTGCAGAAATGGTTTCTGTGCACATTGGTGAAATCGGTTTATCAATCGGAGTCATGATGAATTTTATATTAATTTCTGAACATGCGGGTTTTGCTTGTCGGGCTTGAACTTATGACTAATGGGCCCTAAGCTGTTAGCGGCCTACATTATAAATAAGTTATTGCAGTACAGAAATTACTTACAACAGGTCACAATTTTCGAAAACCTAGTTATTTTCTCTCTAAAGTGGCCGCCCCCCTTCCCTCTCTACTCGGGAAAATCCAACCTGTGAATTTTGAATTACAGTCTGGTTTAACGGATCAAATTCGTTAATTCTCTTCGTAGAAACTTCTGATAGATTTTCTAGTGCAATCTATCAGAGGGATTAAATATTCGTTCGTGGACCTGATTGAAGAACAGTTCGTCCATCAGTTCCAGGGACATACAACAAGAGCAGAGCAATCTGTTGGTGTCCAAAAATCTCGATTCGAGATAGGAGGTAAAAATTTATAATTGTTATTTAATTTTTACACACACAATTTAATCGTAAATTTTTGATACCCAATATGGAATCGTTCCATATAAAAATTTTAAACTTCCGCTGCACCGGGTATCAATTCTGATTGATCTGATCGCCGTTCTCCAACAGGTTCACGAGGTACTTTCCGCTTTGGGAAGAAGAAGAAGAAGGAGGAGTTTTGTAGCCACTGTGGTGGGAAGCATCCTGCAGCTTCATGTCGGAGAGCTACTGGGGCTTGTTATATTTGTGGTCAGCAGGGACATCTGCAGAGAGATTGTCCTCAGCGTATGGGTTCTGCTAGTGGATCGGGATCCCAGATTGGATCTCAGGCTTCTACTTTTCCACGTCAGCAGCCAGCACCACAGAGTTCTTCTGGTTTTCGTCCCCAGACTCAAGGGCAGGTGTTTGCTCTGTCTCAGGAGCAGGCTACTGAGGGAATCGATCGCATGTTGGCAGGTAACTTCTTGTTATGTGGTATTCCTGCACTTGTATTAATTGATACTGGAGCATCGCATTCCTTTATTTCTAGTCGCTTCGTTAAGAGACATAGATTACCTTACGTATCATTAGATATGGATTTAGTTGTATCTACTGCGTTAGAGCAGGAGGTAGTAACTAAGCGTCTAGTGATGGGTTGCCTTCTGGAATTTGAGGGTAATGTGTTATCGGCTAATTTGATGATATTAGCGATGACGGATTTTGATTGTATTTTGGGAATAGATATGCTGACTTTGTATCACGCTACTATGGATTGTTATCAGCGTCTGGTACAGTTTCATCCCATTGAGGGTGATAGCTGGTACTTTTATGGTGAGGGTGCGCGACCTCCGATGCCACTTGTTTCGCCTCTGAAGGCATGTCATGTCTTGGAGTCAGGTGGGGAGGGCTACCTCATCTATGCGGTTGATATGTCTGCGAGTAGTCCGGGTATTGATCAGCTACCTATTGTCAGCGAGTTTCCTGACGTATTCCCTGATGAGATTTCCTGGTTTTCCTCCGGTTCGAGAGGTTGAATTTGGTATTGATCTAGTACCAGGAACTACGCCTATATCCCGAGCACCTTATCGTCTGGCACCGTCAGAGATGAGGGAATTGAAATAGCAGTTGCAAGATCTGCTTGATAAGGGATATATTCGTCCGAGTGTTTCTCCTTGGGGAGAACCTGTTTTGTTTGTCAAGAAAAAGGATGGATCGATGCGATTATGTATTGATTACAGGCAGTTGAATCGTGTCACCATCAAGAATAAGTTTCCTTTGCCGCGGATTGATGATCTGTTCGATCAACTACAGGGTACTTCTGTTTATTCTAAGATAGATCTTAGATCTGGATACCATCAGATGCGGGTACGAGACTCAGATATATCTTCGACTGCTTTCAGGACCAGATATGGGCATTATGAGTTTCTGGTGATGCCATTCGGTTTGACGAATGCACCGGCAGTATTTATGAATCTGATGAATCAAGTATTTTGAGAATATCTGGATAGATTTGTCATCGTCTTCATAGATGATATTCTTGTCTATTCTCATGACAAGAATGAGCATGCACAACATTTGAGGATTGTTCTACAGACGTTACGAGATAAACAGCTATATGCGAAATTGAGCAAGTGTGAATTCTGGCTTGATCGGGTAGTATTTCTCGGTCATGTGATTTCTAGTGAAGGGATATCTGTTGATCCTAGTAAGATAGAGGCAGTGCTGAACTGGTCTCGTCCGACAACGGTTGCTGAGATTCGTAGTTTCTTGGGTCTAGCGGGATATTACCGTCGGTTCATCGAGAATTTTTCACAGTTGGCCAGGCCTTTGACTCAGCTTACTCGGAAAGATGTTACCTTCATTTGGTCCTCGCATTGTGAGGAGTCATTTCACGAGCTGCGTAGACGTCTTACTACTGCACCTGTGCTAGCTCTACCTTCTGGATCAGGAGGTTATGTTGTTTATACTGATGCCTCTGGTCAGGGGTTGGGATGTGTGTTGACACAGCATGGACATGTTATTGCCTATGCTTCTCGACAGTTGAAGACGCATGAGAATAACTATCCAGTGCATGATCTCGAGTTAGCCGCCATTGTATTTGCGCTCAAGATTTGGAGACATTATCTTTATGGCGAGAAATTTGAGATATTTACGGATCACAAGAGTTTGAAGTATTTATTCACTCAGGCAGAGTTGAATATGCGACAGAGACGCTGGATGGATCTCCTGAAGGATTATGATTGTGAAATCAAATATCATCCAGGTTTTGCTAATCTTACTGCTGATGCCTTGAGTCGGCAGGTGCGACTGTCTGCACTTCAGACTAATGAAATATCTCATATGATTCAAGAGTGTTGTTCATTGAGTTTTACGCTCAAGCACAAGAAAGGGAGGAATGGGATTCGTTTGTATACTATTCTATCTGAGCCAGCATTGTATTCTCGGATCAGAGATGCTCAGATATCTGATGTTAAGATCAGCGATTGGCACGTCTAGCCAATGGAGTTAATACATCTGGATTCCATTTTCAGGAAGATGGTTTATTGTGCCTATCCAATAGAGTGGTTTTACCTAATGTTGCGGAGCTCAGGAATGATATTCTATCTCAAGCTCACAGGAGTCGATTATCAGTTCATCCTGGAAGTATGAAAATGTATAAGGACTTGCGAACTAGATTCTGGTGGAATGGAATGAAGCGAAGTGTTTATCAATTTGTTTCGAGATTTTTGGTTTGTCAACAGGTCAAGGCTGAACATCGACGACCAGGTGGATTACTGCAGAATCTTGAGATTCCTGAATGGAAGTGGGAGCACGTGACTATGGATTTTGTTACCCACTTGCCTATGACTTCAAGTCAGTGTGATGCTATCTGGGTTGTCGTTGACCGTTTGACAAAATCAGCACATTTCATTCCTTATAACCGGGAGTATTCTTATGATCGCATGGCACAATTATATATCCAGGAGATTGTGCGATTACATGGGATTCCAGTGAGTATCGTCAGTGATAGAGATCCGCGATTTACTTCACGTTTTTGGGGTAGTTTTCAGCAGGCGTTGGGTACCACTCTGAGTTTGAGCACTGCGTATCATCCGGAGACTGATGGGCAGTCAGAGCGCACTATTCGTACGCTGGAGGATATGCTACGTTCTTCTGTCATGGACTTCGATTTATCTTGGCAGGATCAGTTACCTTTGATTGAATTTGCCTACAATAACAGTTATCATCGTAGTATTGATATGGCACCTTTCGAGGCATTGCATGGTCGACGGTGTCGTACTCCGTTATTCTGGGATGAAGTCGGGGAACGGCAAGTCGAGGGTCCTGAATTGGTGCAGCAGATTGTAGACAAGGTAGATTTGATCAAGCATAGGATCAAAGTTGCTCAAGATAGACAAGCCAGTTATGCGAATATTCGCCGCAGGCCACTTCAGTTTGAGCCTGGTGAATATGTTTTTCTGCGAGTATCACCTTTCTGGAAGGTGATGAGATTCGGTGTGAAAGGCAAGTTGTCTCCTCGTTACATTGGGCCTTTCCAGATATTGGAGAAGATCGGAGATGTTTCTTATCGTTTGGCTTTACCGCCATCTCTTTCCAGTATACACAATATTTTTCATGTGTCGTTGCTTCGACAGTACATAGCTAATGAATCTCATGTGATTCAGTCTACTGATATTCAGCTAGAGCCAGATCTGTCTTTTGTTGAACGACCAATCTGTATCCTAGACAGGAAAGAGAAAGTTCTTCGGAACAAGACTATACCACTTGTGATGGTACAGTGGCAACGCCGAGGCGTTGAAGAAGCAACTTGGAAACTGAGAGTCATATGCGAGCATAATATCCTGAGTTGTTTGCTTTGTATTTTTGATTACCATGTAAGATGTAATTACCGTTGTTGTAATAAGACATGGTTTGATGTTTTATATTGTTATCTTGATTTGTCTTTAGATGTTATTTTGCGGACGAAATATCTAAAGGTGGGGAGAATGTAGTAACCCAGAAACCATTTTAAGATAATAATATGTTAAATATGATTAATGGTTGGTATTTAACCAATTTTGGAGTGTTATTGGACTTCAAAAGTAAAATTTGGGCTTTTTAATTTTGGGCCGGATAGTAAGCTCCGATCCCAGATAGTAAGCTCCGATCCTAGATAGTAAGCTCCGATCGGAACGGAAGTTCCGATCCCCAGCTGCCAGCAATGATCGATGACTCAGTCGCGAGTTTTGACAAGTGTCGATCATAGAACAGATCGGAAGCTCCGATCGTAGATCAGAAGTTCCGATCCTGGCGTGACAGACATGCACGCAATGAGCTGGATCGGAAGCTCCGATTCCGAAATCGGAAGTTCCGATCCTGGCCGAGAAATTTGGCTATAAATAGGGCCGTTCAGATTTCATTTTCAATTACGAATTCCCGAGTTTCCGTCTTCAGTTATATTGTGTGAGATATACACTTGAGGGCCCTATCGGTTATAATCGAAGTTCTGGAATAACCAAGTTGTGGTTATAGTCATCCGGGACTAGCGTCTTCAAAGGGCTTACTTCGGACGAAGGTATGGTACGGGAATCGATTTAAGTTTTGGGAGTACTTATTAGCTTAGTTAAGGCTTATAGAACTTGTGTAGTGATACGGTGAACTTTTGAATATAGGTTTAGAACCTAGGATCTACTTTACTTGAACTAGCTTAGAGGTACGTACACATTGACTGAGATTGCCAGCGAGTATACATGTTTATATGTTGCATTTATTTGGCATTATTATATGGCATGATGTATGATTTACCGTTTTCTATACTCATATGTCATGTGCATATACACGTTGAGCCTATTCCTTGTTATACCTGATTATAGAGCCGCTCAGCTCTATACTCGATAGTCTGTTACTGAGAGTACCGCGACGGCGGGGGCATTTATGTCTGTCTACTCTGGTGTACTAGACGAGTGTGGTTGCACCCAGAGGTTGATCCGTGCGGTGGCAGCACTCATATGGTGCCGGTTCTGAGCATGACTTTTCAGATGATCTTTTACCAGTCATCATGTTGCATGCATTATATACATATGTTTACTCATGTCTATGTACTAGGCGTAGCGCTCACGTCCTAGTTGTTATCTTGGACACCCTATTCCATGGGGCAGGTCGCAGGATGGACGGAACTGATAGTTCAAGGCAGGACTAGGGAGCAGGATCTTTGAAAGTTTTTATACAACATGATTTATTAGCTGTATAATGTTTAATTTTAAGAATTTTGATATGGTTGTATCACTACAGATTTAAGCCTGGATTATATTACTAAGCTGATATGTAAATTATGGTTAAGTTTCCGCACGTTTTTACTCTGTTAAGTATTTTGCTGTATTAAGTTTAATGCATGCTATTAGTTTCCAGTTAGTAGGTGATTCCATGCAGGGTCACTACATGGAGTTGCAAAGCATGTTTTTCTGCTGTTTTGTTTCAGCTATAGTGGGTGCCCGAGCTGCAATTTTTAGCAGCCCGAGCGCACCCCACTCTGAGATCAGTAGCGCCTTTGTTCAGGGCGCGCTCGAGCGGCGGTTTTCGACCGCCCGAGGGCGGCCCCTTTTAAAAACATAGGTCTCACATTATATAGAATCTTTTCAGACGTTTTGAGGGTTGGAAAAACATAGCAAATCAAGGCGAAGGCGGTTCTAAATATCAAAGTTTTTTCTTCTCGTTGGGAGTTCTTCTTCTTCACGATTTCTGAATTCTTATGTTAACAACTTTATTAGATTGAATTTTATTATGAGTTGTAGTAGATAAACTTTATTTTGTTAGAATTTAGGGGATCCTAACCCCGAAACATGTTTTTGTGATTGAATCTTTGGACGAATTGATTTAAGTTTTATACAAGTATTTTATTTTATCATGGTTTATTATTCTATGTTGAGGAGTAACTAACTTTAACATAGATTCGTAAGTTGTGAATTGTTATCGAGAGATAGATTCATGATTAGGACAAGTGATAAAATCTATGGACTTAAAATATACATAGAGATGTGATATTTAGTACATGTTGATAACCATAGACCACCAGATAGGAATTCAATGAACGCAAAGCAGTCATTAATGATAAACACTTAAAGAGATTTAATTGTTTCATTAACTAAATTAGATTGGCATAAACTCAAGAGAGAGTGTCGATATATCAGGAATTCTTGTCAAATTTATGAGTGTAAAAGTATATTTCAATTGTCCTAATTCAATTATGGGAAAGGTGAACCGAGATTCCAACAAAATTTCTTTAGATTATATTTTCATGTGCTAAGCATTATTGCTATTTTTTTATTTTTGTTTTAGGGGTTTTAAGTTGAATTATTTAATTTATAATTTTAGAATAATCAATGATCAAATTTTTGTTACTTTGGGTAGAGAAATTAAATAATTGAATTATTGTGACGTAGTCCCTGAGGACGATACTCATACTCAGTACACTTTTCTATAATTTGACTCATGCACTTGCGATAATTTTGAGCATAAAAGAGATATAATTATATTGAATTTAAGTTTTAGTATTTGCTCGACCAGTTGTATGTGATTGCATTATACCATTCTTTGCTCGATGGATTGTCTGATATGACTATCCAGATTTTCAAGGATATGCTCAGAACTATAGTACTAGATTCGGTACTAGTTGACAGATTTTTGCCACTTGCTTATTATGATTCTTGTAACAGTTATTTGATTGATATAGAGATAGTATTTTGAGTATTAGTTGATCAAAGAATTAGAAAATTTCCTTAATTAGGATAATTTGTGTAAGTATTAGCTATCAGATCAGATGTGGTATGAGAGAACACAGAGAATATGAAGATTAATCTGTACAAAATAAGAACAGAGCATAATGAATAAAGTTAATAAATGAATGAAAATTACAGATTTTGAAGCTTGAACAGAATGTCAGCGATAAAGTTCTTCTCGGAGCATTATCCGACTCAAAAAGAGATTTCAGATATGATCCTTGTGTCTAAGCTGAAGAACATCAGCTAGAATCTTGCCTGTGAACTCCAAGCAGATAAAGCAGAAGCCGATAAGATTTGAGATGTAATCAGAATAATCGATACAGATTTTGATCATAAAGAAGAAGAAGATAAGATATCAGAAAATATATCAAAAACTCACAAAATTGAATTAAGTATTACTTCATTCAGCTTTACAGTCTACGAGATTCAGTAGAGAGATTGAATGCGATTTCAAGGAAGAAATCATTCCTTAAAGGGAAAGAATTGTAAGGCCCTGAAAATATTAAGTTATTAATTACGGAATTTGAGATTTAAATTCCGAATTTTGGAAAAATATTATTTGGGAATTTATGGAAATTAGAAATTTAATTTCCGAGTCGAAAATATTTAATTTGAGAATTTACGGATTTTGGGATTTAAAATCTGGGATTCTTAAATTAAAAGGATAAAATATTTGAATTGATTATTTATGGGATTTAAGATTTAAATGTTGAGTTGGAAATTAAAAATGATTTAATTTAAGGTTTAAAAGTTATAAGGATTGAATTGCAAAGAGTGGAGTTTCAAGGACCAAAGTGCAATATTTCTCTTTTGAGTGCATTACACATGGATTTATATATGAATTGAATGAATCAATTCATTCCACTCAGCAGAAGAAATCGAGAAGGGGAGGAGAGAAAGCTTCCATGGATGATTCTTTTCTTTCAAATTTTAGAAAAATTTGATCCGGCCGGTAGAATTTTAAATTGATTGTATATTTGCGATCACGGCTTCGAGTGCTACACCTTGACGTAAGTTTGGATAAATTCTATCATGTTTTAATTTTTTAAATATTTTTAGAATTAATATTTGATTGTATAAACGTGTTCTAGTATATACGAAGATAGCATATCTAAGTTGGATCCCGAAAAGATCATTTGTTTGGACATTTTTATGATTTTTTGGGTATTTTCGAGAGTTTTGATTTTTGAGAGCTGCATATTTCGAAATTTAAGGTTGATTTTGAGTATTATGTTGGACTTAGATGATGGATATGATGATATTAATGTGTTTGGAAATATCAGTTTCGGTCCGTTACGCCGTCGATTTGAGATTTTGGAATTGATATAAATTCTGAAATTATGGGCTACTATTATTTTGTCTATGTTGAGAAATTGAAGTTGTTATTGAGTTCATGTTGAATTATAGATGATGTTTAAGCTTTTAGATTTATCGAATTCGAATCGTTGCGCCGTTGTTTGGAATTCCGGTCAATTGAAAAGGATGTGTAGTTGCTGAAATTTGATGAGTTTAAATGAATGGTGAGTTGATTATATTGAATTGTATAATTTCAGAGTTCAAGTTGAAAGATATCGAAGTCGAGTTGACGAGTCCGAATTGATTTGAAGTTGGTTACAAGTTTGGAACAACTAGACATTGGACTATGAAGATGGTATGAGCACAATTTGATAAGAAAGATTGAAATAGAGTTATTGTTTGATCAAGCTTGGAAAGATTCAAGAGTTCTAAATTAAAGATAAAGGTATGATTCGACATTAGCCTTTACAGGAAGAATAACTCGAGAACGTGGTGATTTTCGAGTTTATTAAATCACATACATGCATGTTTTGTTGTTCTTGCTTGATCTTATATGATTTACTTGATCTACTTGATTAGTTGATCTTGTTATTTAATAAATGAGTTTGTTTGATTAAACATTCTTTCTTATTTAAGATTGAGAAGTGTCGACTATTATGAGCGATTTAATTGTGGTAAATTTCTGATGGAGTCGAAATGTATTCCTCTTGAGCCACAATTCTTTCAAAACCCCAAAAGCATAATCGAAAAGAAAATATTGGACGTGGTGGACTTATATATGTGAGGCTAGGAATCAGATTTGAGTTCCTATTGCCAGAATTCTTAATATAGAGTTCACAGTCCAGGGAATAAGAGCTTGTTACCACCTCGAGTGGGGGCATAGGTGGGAGGCTTGATTTATGGTCATATTCTTTTCTCGGTATCCCAAAGAGATGATTTATAAAATTATCGATTCTGTGAGGATTGAATCCTTTAACCCTCAACCTGTACTTGTTTCTATATGATAGTGATTGATTTTCTTTGAATGAAATCCGGCAGGTAAGGGTATATGGACTTTGTGATTTGTGATAGTAGAATAGTGATTTGTTATGTTTATATGTTTATATATATGTCTTTCATACTGAGATGTATTTCTCACCGAAATTATCCGGTTGTTGTCTTGTTTGTATGTGTGCATGATAACAGGTGGGGCAGGAACAAGTCAGAGTCGACATGGATAGCTTGAGATGAGAGATTAGACGTGGAGACTTCGGGTTTCGAATAGAAGTGTTGTTGAACTTATGTTTTAATCAAAGTAGAATGTAGTTATTTTGTTAATACTTGTAGAATCTTGTGAGTTTTATAGTAGAATAAAGTTGAAAATTTTCATGTATCACTTGATCTTGTATGTCTAGCTTTGTTTAGCTTGAAGCATATGTTGAGAGGTACCAAAAAAGCAGCAAAACCCAGCAACTGATCAGCTGCAGAATTCGAGCATCTCCAGGCTCGCTCAAGCGGCACTTTTGGCCCGCTCGAGCAAGGCTAGAATGGTGCTCGGACCCGAGATTTTCTCGCTCGAGTGGCACCTTTGGCTCGCACTAGCGAGGCCTTGGTTTTTTTCTTAAAAAAAAAAATTTTGTGTTGTTGATTGCATACCTATTATCTATACTTAGTTATATTTAGTTGCCCAATGAGAGTTGAGATTAACAACCAAGTTCCCCACTCTCTATAAGCCTTACTTGAAGTAGAATACCCGAGAAAGATGCCCTTGTCGGACTTGGCATCAAACTTATCGAGATTGTCCTTACCATTATTATGGATATAGCATTTTGATCCGAAAGCCCGAAAATATGAAATGTTAGGCTTTCTCCCTCTCCATAATTTATATGGAGTTTTCTAGAGAATTGGCCTTATTGATACATGATTGATGATTTAACAGGCAGTGTTCATTGCTTCAGCCCAAAAATATTTTGGTAGAGAGTGCTCATATATCATGGTCACTACGGATCTATTTTATTGAAATATTTTTCTCATTTTCAACACGTTTGACAAAAGTTTTAAAATAATCAAAGGCATCAATTTTGTGGGCTAAAAAAAATGTCCACGTGAAACGTGAGAAATCATCCACAATAACAAATGCATAAAACTTTCCTCCTAGGCTAGCGTTCCTCGAGGGACCACATAGATCTAGGTAGAGAAGTTCAAGGGGCATAGAAATAGATACAAATTTTTTGCTTTTAAAAGATTCTTTTGTGTGTTTGCCAAGCTGACATGCATCACAAACAGAATCTAATTTTTAATTGAGCTTTGGCATACCGACAAATAGTTCAAGTTTAAAAAGCTTTTCAATGGTACTATGATCAACATGAGGTTAGAAAACGGTGATCAGATCAATCAGAATTGATACCTGGTGCAGCGGAATTTTAAAAATTTTATATGGAACGATTCCATATCACGGGTATCAAAACTTTACGATTAAATTGTGCGTGTAAAAATTAAATAACAATTAAATTTTTACCTTGAATCTCGAAACGAGATTATGGACACCAACAGATAACTCTGCTCTTGTTGTATATCCCAGGAACTGATGGACGAACAATTCTTCAATCATGTCCACGAACAGAAGTTTAATCCCTCTGATAGATTGCACTAGAAAATCTATCAGAAGTTTCTACGAAGAGAATTAACGAATTTGATCCGATAAACCAGACTGCAAATTAAAAATTCACAGGCTGGAATTTTTCGAGCAGAGAGAGAGGGGGGCGGCCACTAGAGAGAAAACAGCTAGGGTTTTCAAAAATTGTGACCTCTGTTGTGTAATTTCTGTACTGCAATAACTTATTTATAATGTGGGCTGCTAACAGCTTAGGGCCCATTAGTCATAAGTTCAAGCCTGACAAGCAAAGCCCGCATGTTCAGAAATTAATATAAAATTCATCGTGACTCAGATTGATAAACCAATTTCACCAATGTGCACAGAAACCATTTCTGCATCTTTTAAAGTCAAGATAAATTTTCTGAATCCAAATTCAGTGATTTCCAAAAATGCCCATCCCTATGTCATTTTAGGAAATCTTACTCTTCTACTCTGATATAAGAAGTCCCACTTCTTTATTCACTAAATTTAACTCTTACAATTTAATTATCTCAACGGGGATTAAAAATCCATTACTTGTGTGACCCTCAATGGTTCAGGGATACAGCTAGCCGTGGGCTCACAACTCCTTGTGACTCGGAACAACAATTTTTGACTTGCCCATCGAATCATGGTAAGAGCGCCTAGCAACATCGCCCCATGATTCCCTAGGTATCACTGATAGTGCCTGCAAGAACCAATAGATTTTGGTTAGCATACAGTACGGTCCCTTCATCCATATATCCCGATCGAATCAACAACCATTGGTAAATCGAAAGTCGTTCGAGATTCGATAACTATGAAATGCATCTTGAAGATCAAATAGTGACATCGCATGTGCTACTAAGAAACCATTTCTTAAAACACATCATGTACTCTGGCCAGAGATTCGTCACACTAATATCTCCTCATATTGCATAGGATATCCACACTAGCAAGTATGTGGTGAATCCTTGACAACAAAGCATCGACTCCTATATGTGTCGTAACTGTACCCAATCCCGACACCTGATGACCCCAATAGAGTCGGTAAACGAGTCAAAGTACAGTACTAGCATATAGAGTCTCAATGATGTTTCAAGTAGTAAGGACTAATGGTGTACAACCAAAACCGCGGACTTTATCCACTCGATAAGTGATAACAACTTGGAAAGTCCGGATAGGGTAGTTCGATCATTCATCGTATGAATATCCATTTGCATGCTTTGAACATCTTTATGTTCCATACCAATGAAACGTGGTACTCGGCATCGCAAATGCTAGTCTCAATCTTGAGCGATCCTTATCCTAATTAACGGACGGCTCAATCGACTAGGAACTGTTTAGAATATACAGTGACTATAAGATGTGTTTCATGATAGTCATCCCCATGTTCCACCACATCTTACATACACTATAGTATATTCAAAGTCTTCATCTAAACATCTTATAATATGTCACAACATAATAATATGATAAAAGATAAAGTAAACGCCATTATAAAAGTGTAAATTATATTAAACAAAAGATTGTTTATACATAGAGTCATAAAAGCCCTTAGCCACAAGTTGGCTCACCGGGAACCCACTCTTTCAATCTCCCACTTGCCCTAAAGCCAACTAGTCATACTATGCAGTCCCATTGCTTCGCGATGTTTGTCAAATAATGGTCCTGGCAAGGGCTTAGTAAGTGGATCAGCGATATTGTCTGCAGAGGCCACTCTCTCGACAGTGATGTCTCCTCTTTCCACAATCTCCTGGATGATGTGGTATTTCCTCAGTACGTGTTTGGATCTTTGATGAGACCTTGGTTCCTTTGCCTGAGCAACGGCACCGTGTTGTCACAGTACAACAGGACTGGACCAACAACTTCAGGAATGACGCCCAACTCTTGGACGAAATTCCTCATCCAAACGGCCTCTTTAGCAGCAGCTGATGCCGCAATGTATTCTGCCTCAGTGGTGGAATCCGCTGTGGTGTCCTGCTTGGAACTCTTCCAAGAGACAGCACCGCCATTGAGCATGAACATAAATCCAGAGGTTGACTTCGAGTCATCCACGTCACTTTGGAAGCTAGAGTCGGTATAGCCTTCCAATTTCAGTTCTCTTCCTCCATATACCATGAACATATTCTTAGTCCTTCGTAAGTACTTAAGAATGTCCTTCACGGCTTTCCAATGCATTTGACCGGGATTGGCTTGATATCTGATCGTGACACTCAGAGCAAATGCTACATCCGGTCTGGTAGATATCATCTCATACATGATACTACCTATGGCTGACGCATATGGTATATGTGTCATTTTCTCTATCTTTTCGTCAGTCTTGGGACACATAGACTTGGATAGAGAAACTCCATGACACATAGGTAGATGTCCTCTCTTGGACCCATCCATTGAAAACCTTTTCAATATAGTGTCGATGTAGGTTGCTTGAGTGAGTCCTATCATTCTCTTAAATCTATCTCTATAGATCTGTATCCCTAGAATATAGGATGCCTCACCCAAATCCTTCATCGACAATCTACCTGATAACCATATTTTTGTTGACTGCAACATCCCTACGTCATTCCCAATGAGTAGGATGTCATCAACATAAAGTACTAAGAATGTCACAGCATCCTTAACTACTTTCTTGTACACGCACGGTTCCTCCGGGTTCTTGATGAAACCAAAATCCTTTATTGTTTCATCAAATTTCTGGTTCCAACTTCTTGATGCTTGTTTGAGACCATAGATCGATCTCTGAAGCTTGCATACCTTATGCTCGCTTCCCATGGATGTGTATCCCTCAGGCTGCGTCATATAGATCTCTTCCTTAATGTTTCCATTAAGAAATGCAGTCTTCACATCCATTTGCCATATCTCATAGTCATACCAAGCAGCTATGGCAATAAGGATTCTTATGGACTTGAACATTGCAACTGGTGAAAAGGTTTCATCATAGTCAACTCCTTGTCTTTGAGTATAACCTTTCGCCACCAATCGTGCCTTGTAGGTCAATACCTTACCATCAGGCCCAAGCTTTCTCTTGTAGATCCATTTACACCCTATTGGAACAATTCCATCGGGAGGATCTACTAAAGACCAAACTTGGTTTGTATGCATCGAATCTATTTCCGACTGCATAGCTTCAAGCCATAAATTTGAATCCGCATCAGAAATTGCTTCCTTGAAGTTTCTTGGATCACATCCAACGTCGGGTTCATCTTGATCCCCTTCAAGAAGAAGACCATATCGAATAGGAGGTCTAGAAGTCCTCTGGGATATTCTAGGTATAGGCGTGTCCATCAATGGTTCTTGAGGTGTAGGATCATTATTTTGTATCTTGGGTTCTTCTCGAATTTCTTCGAGTTCCATCATCTCGCCTTTCTTATCCAATAAGAACTCCTTCTCCAAGAAGGTGGAATTCCTTGAAACAAACACTTTTGTTTCAGTAGGATGATAGAAATCATATCCGATTGAATTCTTTGGATACCCTACAAAATAACATAAGGTGGATCGACTATCCAACTTATCTCCCACTGTCTGCTTCACGTAAGCAGGACATCCCCAAATCCTCAAGTACAAATACTTAGGAGCTTTGTCATTCCATAACTCGTATGGTGTTTTGTCCACTGCTTTGGTGTGGACGTTGTTCAACAACAACATCGCCGTTTCAAGCGCGTAGCCCCAAAACGAAGGTGGAAGCTCAGTGAAGCTCATCATGGATCGAACCATGTCCAACAAAGTTCGATTACGACGCTCCGATACACCATTCAGCTGAGGTGTCATAGGAGGAGTCCACTGTGAGAGAATCTCATTCTCTTTCAGATAGTCCAAAAACTCGGTACTTAAGTATTCTCCACCTCGATCCGATCAAAGTTCTTTAATACTTTTACCTAGCTTGTTTTCTACTTCAGCCTTGAATTCTTTGAACTTTTCAAATGCTTCAGACTTATATTTCATTAAATATAAATACCCATACCTTGAATAATCATCAGTAAAGGTAATGAAGTAGGTGTGACCAAATTTAGTACCAATTCTAAATGGACCACAAACATCTGTATGGATCAAATCCAACAGATTTTGACTACGCTCAGGTATCCCCTTGAATGGAGATTTAGTCATTTTTCCTTTCAGGCAGGATTCACAAGTAGGTAGAGAGTTAATATCAGACATATCAAACATGCCCTCTCCCACTAGCTTGTTCATCCTCCTTGAGGAAATATGACCTAGCCTAGAATGCCAAAGGTTTGCCGGGTTTTGACTATCGATTTTCCTTTTGTTCGTTGTTACCGGTTTATCAACATAATTTATTGGAACGTCTTTTAATTTTAAGTTATATAGATCGTTTTCAAGTTGTCCATTTCCAATCAAACATTCATTCTTGTAAATATTGCAAATCTCATTCACAAAATTGCAAGAAAAACCATCTCTATCAAGCATAGAAACAGAAATAATGGTTTTAATCAAATCTGGAACAAATAAAACATCTTTCTCATAATACCACTTAAAATTGGTTTGCAAAATTAAACAAATATTTCCCATAGCTATGGATTTAACTCTGGAACCATTCTCGAGCCTTGACTGGGTCTCACCCATCCTTAGCCTATTACTTCTTGTCATCATTTGTAACTCATTGCAAATGTGAGATCTACATCTAGTATCCAATATCCAAGAAGTAGTATTAAGAAAAACATTTATTTCAATGTAAAACATACCCTTTGCAGTTCGCAACTGTTCGAGGTATTCCTTGCAGTTACGTTTCCAATGACCGGGTTTCTTGCAGTGATGGCAAACTTGTTTAGACTTGTCCAATTTTGCATGTAACATTTGGCCTTGAGATCATGGTCCAACCATTTCTCTAGTTCGGCCAACCTTTCGGCAGTTACATCAGCCGGGGCTGTTTTCGGAGAAGCCTTTTCTAACACTTAGAAAATCTTTTCCGAACTTAGGACAATCTTAACTTATGGAATCATTCTGTATTGTTTGCGCCAGTAAGTTTGTTTTGTTCGAGAATCGAAACATGTGGATTACAAAGATTCATCATAATGATATACTGAGATGAAACAGACAATTATCGATGATTGTTTAATTAATTTACTAAGACATAAAATATGGCGAAATTTATTTTATGAATCTCACTCCCACTATTTTAACGATTTCACTACCCTCTAGTGAAAACGGGAAACTGTTTTTCTTAGTGGGAACATGGAGTCCAATTGACAAACTATGGTCCCGAATAATATCAGTCAACCATAATTTTCAAAAGGTAGAGCCCAATTGCTTCCGAAGCAACCTCCACGTTTTTACCTCATGTCCAATAAGCGCCCAATAATATGACGCCGTTTATTGTGACACGTCAAGATGACCCATCAATATTATGTTGTGATGGACGGTCGCCATGTGGAACCCCCAATAATATGAGCCGATCCCATGGGAGTTCCACCCAACTTACAACATGTGTCGATCCAATGTACAGCTTTCCGACGAACAGGCCCCCCCAATAATATGAGCCGGATCGTATCCGCGCGTAGCATCTCATACATTGATTGTTGATAGAAGGTAGGAACATTTAAAAAATATTTAAATTTCCTTTATTTATCTTGATATCAATTTTAAATCATATTTAAAATGAAGGATTTTAATTTTGAAAATTTGTCTCATCATTTAAAAATTTGTATGCTTGCGGGATTCATACAATTTAGTCTAAAACATGTATACAACGATAATATCATATATTATATAGGATGATCGATTCCATTTCTAATCGACCCGTGGTTGGCAATCACGAGTCTAAGTCCAATCCTAGGTAATATGCAAGTATGCAATACAATCCTATTACATTGTGCTTCCAATTTACATTTCTTCAGTCTTTATTGTCTGCTGGGCCCACCTTTGTCTTCAAATCTTCATCTCCCACTAAGTCTAATGTATTTACAATAAATAACTATGACAAGTAGGGGATACATTTTAAGGGGTGGGAACGGGCCATAAACCAGGCCCACTTTTATTACATATGACAATTCATATTGGGTCATAAACCAGGCCCATTAATAAATCCAACAACAATAAAAACAAATGTAAATTCCCTAACATACACCTACAAAATTGGTCATGGCAATCGATCATCCTTATCCAATAATATTTAATTCAAAATTAATTTATTGGATAACATGCAATGGCAATTAAATTAAAAGGATGAAATCATATTCCATATATAAAATCTTATTTCATATACAAAATCATATTTTATCTTTTTATCAAATAAAATCATATTTTACATATAAAATCCAATTTTATACATAAAATCATATTTTACTCAATATTTCCATAAGATCATATCTTATCATCAATTGTACCAAAAATAATTAATTTCATAAAATGTGATTTAACGGATAAAATCTATAAATTTTCCAAAAATTCAAATTTATCCAAAAATCAATTTTAAAATTTTCGGACTCGAACAATTCGATCCAACGCCTCGTGGACCAATCAAAAACAATTTTCGATCGGACCAAAAAATAGAATTTTAACATATTAAAATTTTAATTTAAAATAAAAATTAATTTTTCCCGGGCCGCCCGGGACGATCCCGGGCAGCCCGTCGCTGCCCCTTGGGCAGCGACGATCGCTGCCCTGGGCAGCGATCACATCGCTGCCCATGGGCAGCGACAATCGCTGCCCGTGTTTTGCCCGTCAAAAAATTTAATTTTTAAAATTTGTTTTGTTTCAAAAACCGAGGCTTAAAAATTTTGTACAATCGATTAATTTAATCGCTTGATCTGAGCAACCTGGCTCTGATACCACTGTTGGAAAACGGTGATCAGATCAATCAGAATTGATACCCGGTGCAGCGGAAGTTTAAAAATTTTATATGGAACGATTCCATATCATGGGTATCAAAACTTTACGATTAAATTGTGCGTGTAAAAATTAAATAACAATTAAATTTTTACCTTGAATCTCGAAACGAGATTATGGACACCAACAGATAACTCTGCTCTTGTTGTATATCCCAGGAACTGATGGACGAACAATTCTTCAATCAGGTCCACGAACAAAAGTTTAATCCCTCTGATAGATTGCACTAGAAAATCTATCAGAAGTTTCTACGAAGAGAATTAACGAATTTGATCCGATAAACCAGACTGCAAATTAAAAATTCACAGGCTGGAATTTTTCGAGCAGAGAGAGAGGGGGGCGGCCACTAGAGAGAAAACAGCTAGGGTTTTCGAAAATTGTGACCTCTGTTGTGTAATTTTTGTACTGCAATAACTTATTTATAATGTGGGCTGCTAACAGCTTAGGGCCCACTAGTCATAAGTTCAAGCCTGACAAGCAAAGCCCGCATGTTCAGAAATTAATATAAAATTCATCGTGACTCAGATTGATAAACCAATTTCACCAATGTGCACAGAAACCATTTCTGCATCTTTTAAAGTCAAGATAAATTTTCTGAATCTAAATTCAGTGATTTCCAAAAATGCCCCTCCCTATGTCATTTTAGGAAATCTTACTCTTCTACTCTGATATAAGAAGTCCCACTTCTTTATTCACTAAATTTAACTCTTTAAATTTAATTATCTCAACGGGGATTAAAAATCCATTACTTGTGTGACCCTCAATGGTTCAGGGATACAGCTAGCCGTGGGCTCACAACTCCTTGTGACTCGGAACAACAATTTTTGACTTGCCCATCGAATCATGGTAAGAGCGCCTAGCAACATCGCCCCATGATTCCCTAGGTATCACTGATAGTGCCTGCAAGAACCAATAGATTTTGGTTAGCATACAGTACGGTCCCTTCATCCATATATCCCGATCGAATCAACAACCATTGGTAAATCGAGAGTCGTTCGAGATTCGATAACTATGCAATGCATCTTGAAGATCAAATAGTGACATCGCATGTGCTACTAAGAAACCATTTCTTAAAACACATCATGTACTCTGGCCAGAGATTCGTCACACTAATATCTCCTCATATTGCATAGGATATCCACACTAGCAAGTATGTGGTGAATCCTTGACAACAAAGCATCGACTCCTATATGTGTCGTAACTGTACCCAATCCCGACACCTGATGACCCCAATAGAGTCGGTAAACGAGTCAAAGTACAGTACTATCATATAGAGTCTCAATGATGTTTCAAGTAGTAAGGACTAATGGTGTACAACCAAAACCGCGGACTTTATCCACTCGATAAGTGATAACCACTTGGAAAGTCCGGATAGGGTAGTTCGATCATTCATCGTATGAATATCCATTTGCATGCTTTGAACATCTTTATGTTCCATACCAATGAAACGTGGTACTCGGCATCGCAAATGCTAGTCTCAATCTCGAGCGATCCTTATCCTAATTAACGGACGGCTCAATCGACTAGGAACTGTTTAGAATATACAGTGACTATAAGATGTGTTTCATGATAGCCATCCCCATGTTCCACCACATCTTACATACACTATAGTATATTCAAAGTCTTCATCTAAACATCTTATAATATGTCACAACATAATAATATGATAAAAGATAAAGTAAACGCCATTATAAAAGTGTAAATTATATTAAACAAAAGATTGTTTATACATAGAGTCATAAAAGCCCTTAGCCACAAGTTGGCTCACCGGGCACCCACTCTTTCACATGACCTAATCGTCTATGCCAAAGAATGTTGTCATCAACATTAAAGGATACAAGGCTTTTTATATTTGTCAAAGATAAATTATTTAAAGAAACCTTGTAAACATTTTCACTTCTATATCCTTTGAAATTTATGGACTTGTCAGTTGTGAGTGATATAGTGCAGTGTTGAGGAATGAATTTGACTTCATAACCTCTATCGCACAATTTGCTTATGCTTAGTAGATTATTCTTAAGTCCTTTCACTAGGAGTACATCATCAATTAGACATGATTTAGATATATCTATTGAGCTGATTCCTTCAATTAGTCATTTGTTGTTGTCTCCAAAGGTGACAGTTTCCTTCTCCTTTGGTTTGACTGACTGGAGTAGCTCCTTGTTCCCAGTCATGTGTCTAGAACATCCACTGTCTAGATGCCATATACTAGGGAGAACATTTTTCCTATTTCCCTGAAAAATTGTTTTTGGTACCCTTTAGTTTTTTTGGGTCCACAGATGTTAGAAAAGAGAAATATAAAATGGATTTCTAAGAGTTCAGTATCTCATAGCAATATCATCGACACTTTCCAAGAGTGCCCTAGTAGTAGGTAGGGCTAAGACCTCTTTAAAAACCTATTTCATTAGACAGAGCAGTGTTCATCAAGGATACCATTCTCAAGTCAAGATAGTTTAAACCGGTCTATGAAGAACTCCCTTAGATCATGTTCCCATAATACCAATTCATGAGTTGTTAAGTACTCTTGGGCCTCCATTTCATATAGCTTTTTTTATCATATTGATATTTTAAAGATCTACATTTATGTCTAGCATGCCCTATTTTACAACAGTAAGAGCATGTAGGGGGTGATCTCATTTTATCTTTAGCAATAAAGCTAGTAAATTCTATAGATTTCTTACCATACCCTATTCCACCTTTATCAAAGCTACATTTCTGCATGCTTAGTAAATTATTCAATTTATTGCTACTAACATTGAATTTATCAAATGATTTTTCTAAGTGATCTATATCATCCTTTAATCTTAGGTTTTCATGTTCCTTAGATTTTAATTCATTTTTGAGGTTTTTATTTTCCTTTCTAAGAGATTTAGTCATGTCAAACATAAGTTTATATGCATGTATTAATTAATCGTAGGAAGGTACCTAATCGTCGTCGTTGGAGAAGATCTCATCATCCCTAGCTATGAGGCATATGTTGGCTTCTTCCTCATCATCATCACTGTCTCTCCAAGTGGCTATGAGTGATTTTGTAGCGACCCTACCCGGATCCGCTACCTAATCAGAGTTAAGAGCATAATTAAACATGCATTAAATAAATCGCTGCGGAAGACTTAAATAAAAACAGACCGGCAGAATACAACCGGTTAAAACAATTCGATTTATACAACAAAATCGAATAAATATCCTAAAGGCAAAACCCTACAGCTAATCCTGTTGTCTTCACTGGTCACTGGCTACTCCAAGCTCCTGGTGCTCAATCCTGCACCTACACCTGTTCCGTCGAATGGGGTGTCCAAATACACAGAAAAGACTGGACGTGAGCTCTAAGCTCAATACGAAAGCACTGGGTAAAACATACAAATATGATGCATGCAAATGAAAGCGTATCCATATCTGGGATAACTGTATACAAATGCTCAGTAATGGCGCCTAGGACATGAGTGGTACAACCCGGGGAGCAAACCCTGCGTACATTGCTCATTCCTACAGGACGTGGACTGTGTCCCCCGATGCTAGCCACCCATGACCCGTCAGTCAATAAGCCCTAGACATCAACCATCCAGACAGGGCTGAGCGGCCCTACGTGGCTCATCTCACAAGATGGACAGGCATAATATGATATGGATATGCTGCATAATAAATGACATACAAAATGCAACATATAAGCATGCAAAACCCGCTGGCAATCTCAGTCTGTACTTGCGTACCTTACTACAGGCAGTTCCTAGCAGTCCCACTCTAGGTTCCAAGCCTATCATCAACTCTACAATGCAAATATCCATGCATCATTATTTAAGCTCTAAAATCCTTAACTAAGCTATTGCATACTCCTAAATAATTTAAGGAGACCATAGCTATACCTGCGTCCATCGTCAGCCCGCTGATGACAATTGCCTCAAAACTAGGCCACAGCTCCGCCTCGACGCCTGGATCGCTATGCCACTTACGGATTCCCAATAGGATGCCTAGAACTCCCTAGATCTGAGTTAGAAGGCTTAGGAATCAGAGAGAAGAGAGGGAAAGGTGCACTTTGAAAATGAAATCTCGGCCCCCTATTTATAGACGGAGTTCGGAGCCTCCGAACCCGGTTTGGAACGTCCGAACACAATCAGAACCTTCGATCCCACCTTCGGAGCGTCCGATCGCCCAATATTACGTCAGCCATGATGTCACCTTGCTGATGTAAGCGATGACGTGTGCCCTGGTCCCGATCGGAACGTCCGATCTTGCCGAAGGAGCTTCCGATCCACTTCGGAGCCTCCGATCCTGAGTTCGGAGCTTCCATACCCTCCGGACCTTCGGGACCTTTTCGGCTACTTTCGAGTGTCCTGAATCCATTTCTGGATTCCGTTTAACCCATTTGGAATTTCCTTAATCATGTTTTACTTAATTTAAACATGATTACACGATTAATATACTCATTAATCGCTAATTCTGGATACGGGTCACTACATTCTCCCCCCCTTAAAAGATTTCATCCTCGAAATCTAAGGTAATACCTCGAGAACGTACCAGAAACCCTTGCTCGAGTGTCTGGTCGAAATATCCTCCGACACACTCAGACTCCCGTCAAATTCTCTGCAAGCTTCATTAATGCTGAACTGCATTAACATTTTCCCAGCTGAAAATTACTGCGCTACTGGTCGAAAATCGAATTTCCCTTGCGCTAGCATATCGTAACACTGATACATCTTTCACTCAGACCATGATCTTCCTGACCACGAAGGATACAATACCCACTTGATCAAGGTCATCGTCTCAAAGGAAATCTTATACTGACGAAGATCAAGTCATAACCTGACCGGTTTTATTGCATTCGTCGAATCACTAATCAAAACTAACCATCTAATGGTTCCAAATGTTCCGGATGCTCAACACCTCTGGTTAGGAAAACACTAATCCCCAACGTTGTGCTGACACCTTCTAACATGAATCTCGCTTTAGATAATCTAGTGGACTCAAGTCTATACTTCAACGTAACTGCTCACAATGTTCCCTAGACTGGTTACCTTCCCCACTCTCCCTGAAGCACAACCAGCTTCCCAAGGAATACTGGGAACTTAAACCATCATGTCTAGTACATTCTGCTGTCCATGTTTCTTAGTATAATCTCAACACTGTGCTCTGATGAAACTATCATCGATCACTAATAATGACACTAAGTCATCTTTTAGCCATTGGCCGGCAAAATCACGCATACATTGCAATAGGAGTTATTACACCTCTGATGATCTACATCATCTCGATCATAGGTTATTCACCTCACGAATTCCAATCGTTGGACATCCTCCTGACAGTTATACATACTCGCAATCATTGTACGCTTATCAAGACTAATGCAAGCTCTCACCAATATGCTCGACTGGGACATTCCACAGTGCATAGACATATGAAAACGCTTCCTATTCCGTCTCAAAACTCGACAGTCATTGCACCTGGTATAACTCAACTCAGAGTCTCTGATAATACCATCAGCTCATACCAACCTCCCAAAGTTGAACATACTGATCTTGGAACTAAATCCCAACGGATTCTCAATAGTCAAACCGCTCCCTTGCCGAACGCATCAGTCTCAGCACTGAACGATCTAATTCGTCGATTCCATAGTCAATCCTGGGAAATACTTGTGCTCGAAGTAAATTGTCACACAATGCGTCTCTGATTGTCGTTTATTGACACAACGCAATATTCTTTGACCAACAGTCTGTATAGATGTGACTCACTAACTCGAAAGACAATTTCGATCCGTCACGATCTTGCGAAATCTTCGACCCCAAAGGCAAACCTAGTTGGCTACTAAGTCGATCCTTAACTATCCCAGTCACACATCGCACATCAATAGCTAGAAGATTAGTGACACAACCTGCTGGATCTCGAGAATTAGATCCCAGCTAATGTCATACCACACGATTAGACAACTAACGTTCCTTGCTAATGTCCATTAGCATTTCTAACTACTCGTCGGATCCAAACACAACGGTATACATAGATGTCCTCACAGGAACACTTCATCGAAATGTCCGGTTGACGCTCTTCACTATTTTTGTTCAATGGAAAACTCTCACATGAAACAACAACATGATCCTTTCCTGACCTATTGCTATCACTAAGCAATTGATTGAATCCATATCAGCTTCCTTCTTAACAAGAATGCACTATACTGGAAACTACCAACTCCATTGCTTGTCTCCACTGTTAAGTTAGCACCTAACTTGATCATACAAGTCCAATTGCAATCGTTCTCGATTACAGCAATCCCAGAAGATTCATCTCTGGCGATCATTGAGACTAAATAACTCAAATCTCCGATTTCTCTGAGATGGTATTCAGTACTCATCCCATAAGCATTACTTGACAAAATATTATTCCAAGTATTTCTTAATTGCTACATCCTGATCAACCCTGATTGGCTCAACCAATCGAATTCGTCGATCTACTTAAGCTCGCACTTATCAGATCAGACCACCACTGATCATCCAACCTACATGGCTAGGTCAATAACTATGACTCAGCTGCCACAAAGAACCATTTCCAAATGGTGTCAGATCACGGTACATAAGTAGTTTTCTTGGCACAAGTCCTGCGCCTTTTCAGCACTACTAACCGCTGCTTCGTATTCTGAACTTAATCATCCTAACTCTGTCAGAGTTAGCCAATAACCACCAGTAGTCACCAGCACAGATCCCGTGCCACCTTAGCACTACTAATCGTTATCTTGTTTCACCCAAGGTAAACATCAAGATGAACTAAGCCCATTTCCATCCCATGGAAAAACCTACGCTCAATCTCTGAAAATATCAGACAGTACTTAGTGCAACTATTGGACTCACTATCCTTACCTCGTTCATTCAGAATGAACACCACGGCTCGTCAAGTCCAAGAAGAATAACTAAAGAATCCCAAAGATTTCCACAATCTTCGAACACTCTCCTGATCATATCCCTCGCTTAAGATTGTGCAACAATTTAAGACTAAGGTAGCTTACCATGCACGCTTCCCTCATATCTTAAATAGTCATATACAATCCTTAGCGTCTGATACAACCCCATTACTGATGAAATACTAACATCGTTGGAAATACTCACCTCCGAGTCATCGTCTCAGATAGCCTTCACTCTCCCCTCCTGAATAAGTCACATATCAGGAGAATCCAATCATATTTCTAATATGATACTAGTCAGATGATATCCCGAATCATCATGGTGTAGTCCGCATATTCGAGTCAAAGTATCGTAACAACATCCCATCCAATATCTCGGATGACTTCTATCATAAGGAAATTCTAACCATAACTCTGGTGAAAACCTCTAGTTATCGCTGGTAGAAGTCCGTCCACCTAATAGATCCACACGTCTAGCAGTAACCCAAAGGTTAAAATCTATCTGCTCAGAGTATGCACTTGTCAAAAAAATACCTCCATGACTGGTTCCCATAGTAGAACACTCAAACTATATCTCTGGCTCACCAGACGATATCGAACCATCGATATCAAACCTTGATATCTAATCCAAGGTCATACCTCGTCGTGACTGTCACCAAATCCCTAGACTGAGTAGCCTTCCCACCGCCAATCCTGAAGCACCAAGGCTTCCAGATAACCTCTGAAGTACAAGGACTCCCAGAGTAACACTGGCATAGGGTCGCGCCCCATCACGTCTGGTCATGGTCATAGTCCACAACTCTCGGTATATACTGGACCTGGTATCCCGATGAAAACCCATCATCACAAGTCTCAACCTAACAAAGGTCAGACAGCCTACTGTTCTCAAGGAAACAACCTAGAACAAAGTTCAAATGTTCTAAACCGAACAATACCCTTAATGCCTCTAGATGAGTCCACTCATCGCTGGCACTAACATAGTCTACTGACTAACTAGGTCAATCCTAGGAAAACGCCTAGACTAACCACAAGTCAAACAGTCACAGTCGGCCCACTCAAATCCCATGAGCTACAACAGTTGAACACTAATCAACTAAAACCAATCCAATCCTAGCAAAATCACTCGCAATCATTCACGGATTGCTGGATAAATAAAACATGTATCATTGCTTCCATTTATGTACAATTTCTCAATTACAATCCCATGTAATACATACAGTATTCAAAATACAATGAAATGTACAATCGAACTCGAAATGATACAACCAAAGTATGATGATTCATTACAACTGAAATACTATTTACAACTACAACGATACAGTATTTAAATCATCGTACTAGTCTTCGTTTCTTGAGCATGAAGCTTCTAATCGACACATGCATCGATACAAGCATACTCCCGACCAAGTCTCTCTACATGTCCTCTTACGAAGAACTCCGGAGAAATGGCTCGTGATAGCTAATCAACTATGCTCTGCGTCAGTGCATGTCAGTCAACCCCTCCTGCTCACGATCTACCATCAGCGTTCTTCTTGTATTCATTTTATGCTTTTGAACATGAAGTTTCCCGTGTGCCTATCGAACGCATCGATACCAGCATACCGGCAAAACCATGTACTGCATGAGGTTAAAGACCTCACTCTCGAAACCTATCATGCTTTAGGCACTCGAGACATTCTTTGGTGAAGGTCTATCTGACAATCTCTCCAACTACTAGTGGAGAATCTTCAGAGTAGTGTCTTCATGGTATGGACTGTACAGATGCAAGCATCAAGTGCGTCCCATCCAATGCTCTACCACTGCCTCTGGCATCCGGTACTTGATCCAAAACTAGGATCCATATGAGTAAAAATCTTGAAAACTCGAACACGATTCATCACTCCTGTCCGCACTTGCCGGAATCCCGTAAGTCAAATCTTCAGAAATCCTGCCGATGATGGTAATATCTGGGCAAACTAATTGCCGCATCATCACTTCTTCCAAGGTCTCATCCATCCTATAAGGATAACCCAAAGTCTTATTACTATATCCCAAGTCTCTTGCATGCATATTCTCTGATACCAATAAATGTAGCGACCCTACCCGGATCCGCTACCTAATCAGAGTTAAGAGGATAATTAAACATGCATTAAATAAATCGCTGCGGAAGACTTAAATAAAAATAGACCGGCAGAATACAACCGGTTAAACCAATTCGATTTATACAACCACATCGAATAAATAGCCTAAAGGCAAAACCCTACAGCTAATCCTGCTGTCTTCACTGGTCACTGGCTACTCCAAGCTCCTGGTGCTCAATCTTGCACCTACACCTGTTCCGTCGAATGGGGTGTCCAAATACACAGAAAAGACTGGACGTGATCTCTAAGCTCAATACGAAATCACTGGGTAAAACATACAAATATGATGCATGCAAATGATAGGGTATCCATATCTGGGATAACTGTATACAAATGCTCAGTAATGGCACCTAGGACATGAGTGGTACAACCCGGGGAGCAAACCTTGCGTACACTGCTCATTCCTACAGGACGTGGACTGTGTCCCCCGATGCTAGCCACCCATGAACCGTCAGTCAATAGGCCCTAGACATCAACCGTCCAGACAGGGCTGAGCGGTCCTACGTGGCTCATCTCACAAGATGGACAGGCACAATATGATATGCATATGTTGCATAATAAATGACATACAAAATGCAACATATAAGCTTGCAAAACCCGCTGGCAATCTCAGTCTGTACTTGCGTACCTTACTACAGGCAGTTCCTAGCAGTCCCACTCTAGGTTCCAAGCCAATCATCAACTCTACAATGCAAATATCCATGCATCATTATTTAAGCTCTAAAAGCCTTAACTAAGCTATTGCATACTCCTAAATAATTTAAGAAGACCATAGCTATACCTGCGTCCGTCGTCAGCCCACTGATGACAATTGCCTCAAAACTAGGCCACAGCTCCGCCTCGACGCCTGGATCGCTATGCCACTTCCGGATTCCCAATAGGATGCCTAGAACTCCCTAGATCTGAGTTAGAAGGCTTAGGAATCAGAGAGAAGAGAGGGAAAGGTGCACTTTGAAAATGAAATCTCGGCCCCCTATTTATAGACAGAGTTCGGAGCCTCCGAACCCGGTTCGGAACGTCCGAACACGATTGGAACCTCCGATCCCACCTTCGGAGCGTCCGATCGCCCAATATTACGTCAGCCATGATGTCACCTTGCTGATGTAAGTGATGAAATGTGCCCTGGTCCCGATCGGAACGTCCGATCTTGCCGACGGAGCTTCCGATCCACTTGGGAGCCTTCGATCCTGAGTTCGGAGCTTCCGAACCCTCCGGACCTTCGGGACCTTTCCGGCTACTTTCGAGTGTCCTGAATCCATTTCTGGATTCTGTTTAACCCATTTGGAATTTCCTTAATCATGTTTTACTTAATTTAAACATGATTACACGATTAATATACTCATTAATCGCTAATTCTGGATACGGGTCACTACAGATTTCTTTTTGCCTTTGTCAATCTTCTTATTGAGAGAACACTCATTTGCATAGTGGCCTTGTTGTTGATAGTTTTAGCACGTCACTTCTTTCTCCGGCTTCTTTCCCTTCTTGAATTTGTTTCCTTGCATAAATCTTTTGAATTTTCTTGCGAAGAGTGTCATGTCATCATCATCTTTTTCTATTTCAACTTTACTGGATAAGGCAATCCCCTTTGCCTTGATCTTCTCATCCTCTTTCTTTACTTCCTTCCTTGTAGACAATTGTAACTCATGAGTTTCTAGGGTCCCATGTAGTTGATCAAGATTGTAGGAAGCAGTGTCGCCTTTGTTAGACTCAGTGATGGTCGTTCTCTTTGAATCTCACTCTTTGGGTAGGGCGCGTAGAGCTCTCCTCCATACTTGCTAGGTTGGATAATTTTCTCCAGTTTGGGCTAACTCATTGATGATTTGGGTGAGCCACCGGAACATAGCATCAATATATTCTTTGGCATCCATCTCGAAAGTCACATATTTGAGTTGCAGAACATCAATCTTTGTTTCTTTGACTTGATTGGTTCCCTCGTGGCATATTTCAAATTTGTCCCATATTTCTTTTGCCGAGGAGAACTTCGAGATCCGGTTGTACTCGTTTATATCTAAAGAACAGTGCAAAATATACATAGCTTTAGACTTTTGAGAAATTAATTTCATGTCCACTTTTGAAATGTCATACATTCCCTTAGGAACTTCAATCCCATCAACTATTTTCATAGGTGTATAGGGACATTTCACCGTCATATTCCAAAGATCATAATCTACGGATTGGATATATAGGTACATTCAATTTTTCTGTAGTTTATGTCGTTGAAAAGAGGAGGACGATTGGTTGATTTAACTTGAGCATAATCACTCGCTAGATTTTCCATTAGAACCTTTTGAAAAATTTTCAAAAGTGTGGCTCTGATACCACTTGTTAGAACCTAATGTGCGCGGGGGGGGGGGGGGATTTAGGTTCTATTGGCAACTTTAGAAATTTAAAGTGATTATGCAAGTGCTCAAGAGGAAGACTTAAAGCAATCAAGATAAATGCGGTAAATAAATGCGTAAAGTAAATAAAGCAGTAAAAGAGATAGGATATGTTTATGGAAGTTCGACGATAAATCGTCTACGTCTCCCCTTCTTTGTTAAGGTTGATTAACCAAAATCCACTAGCACTTCAAACATCTTGGTCTTGATGGCTCCAAGGATAGTCGTACAACAACACGATCACCGTGCCGATAGCTTTACAACTCGATACAACATATCCTTAAGGGATCCAAGGATAACCTCAACAATATCGCAACAAATGCGGCTTCACACTCGAGTTTTTACAACAAAAGTACAACCAACTCACAAATGAAGATAAATGCGGTAAATAAATGCGTAAAGTAAATAAAGCAGTAAAAGAGATAGGATATGTTTATGGAAGTTCGACGATAAATCGTCTACGTCTCCCCTTCTTGGTTAAGGTTGATTAACCAAGGATCCACTAGCACTTCAAACATCTTGGTCTTGATGGCTCCAAGGATAGTCGTACAACAACACGTTCACCGCGCCGATAGCTTTACAACTAGATACAACATGTCCTTAAGGGATCCAAGGATAGCCTCAACAATATCGCAACAAACGCGGCTTCACACTCGAGTTTTTACAACAAAAGTACAACCAACTCACAAATGATTTTTACAAAAAACTCTCGATTTTTTAATGAATATATTGAATAACTCTTGATAGCACACTTTAAGGAGAGAAGATTGCTTGCAATGAGATGTGGAGTGAATTGGATTATTTTGAATGGCCTTGGAATGCCTCTATTTATAGTTGCTGATTCGGGTGAGTTCGAATCGTCCGAACTGGCTTCGGAGCCTCCGAACGTAGCTGATTCAAATTCAAATAACTGCGGCTGTGTTCAGATAGTCCGAACCAATCTTCGGATCGTCCGATCGGCTGCATTAAATTCATTTTGGCAAATTTCTTCTGACAAAATCTTTCAATCTCCGTAAAGCAATTCGTATCATCTGATCTGTACTTCGGATCATCTAAACTGTATATTCATGCCCTCCGAACGTGCCTCTGAGCATTTTTTTAATTCCTAGAAAATCTTCAGACATTCCGAACTAACTTTGGATCGTTCGAACTCAACTTCATGGCCTCCGAAATGTGCATCCAAAGAAATAATAAATCCTTGAAAATCATTGGATGGTCCGAACCTGACTTCGGACCATCCGAACTCTGGCAGTTTCGACACTTCAAACTTTTTCTTCAATATTATTTTCTTGGACAAGAAATTATATTATCTGCAGATTTCTCACTTTAAACTATTAGTATCAATTAACCAAGTTTTGTAATCATCAAAATATAATATTTTGAGACTTGTTAATGCATTAAAAACATTAATCTCATAACACGAGATTTGTATGTGTTTAAGGCGTAACACTTTGTCCGAGCAGACCCACCTTCATCACCAGGATTCAGCGAGCAAATACTTTGAGGGTACAAACCGGGTCTTGTCGGTGAGTTTTCCTTCTTATAACCCTCCTTCATTTTTATATTTTCTTTCCTCCTAATGCTCTAAAGTTCAAGGGCTACAAATGATGTCTGATACATACGAGGAGGTATCCCGCTTTGTCGGATAAAGACTGATCTGGCTCGGGTATCTGAGGAACTGCATTAGCGACTTGAGCTGAAAATGGAGCATGCGAGGCAGACCCATGAGAAAGCCATGGCGGGCTTGCGTTCTACGACTGAGTTATCCTACCAACAATTACAATCTGCCCAAGATGCTCTCTCTCAAGCTCAAGCAGAGGCGGATGATGCCCGAGCCACCGTTTCCTCTAATGCTACTGAACTGCAATTGGTTTGGGCACAAGCTGCTGAAGTAGTGGCTGAAGCTAACACTGCCAAGGTGTTGGCAGAGAAAGCAGTGGCGGCCCTGGAGCTCCGACTAAAGACTGAGGAAGAGTTGAAGGACGCCTGTCTCCGATCTGTTGAATTCCATAGGGATATAGAAAACAAGGCATAATCTTACTTACAGATCGGCTTCGATAAGTGTCGTGACCAATTTGAAGAGGCCGGTCTTCTGCCTATGGATAAGAAGAGGTTCCCTGATATTGACAAATCTATTGACTCCCTCCCAGCTTCGTTAGGCAAGACAAAAGATCTAGAGACCTCTGAAGCTCCGGGACCCCCAGAAGCTGAAGTCGAGCCTAAAGACGAGACTGAACTGTGTTTAGAATAAGATATCCTTGTATCTTGGCCTTTCAAGCCCCAACTTTTGTACTTGTTTTGTTTTTAAGAAATGAACTCTACTTTCATCATTTCTTTTGCGAGTATAATTATATGTGTTTTGAAGAACCAAACATGGATCTAGCCCGAGCATTATGTTGTTAAGTATCCTACTAAAAATATCAGGGCCTCATATCTCCCGAACTTTAACTAAAGATGACAGGGCCTCTTATCTCCCGAGCTTTTAGATTGTGTCAGGACTCATGCCTTTTGGACTTTAAGAGATGCCGAGGCCTCATACCTCCCGGGCTTTAAGATTGTGCCAGGGCCTCATGACTAATGGACTTTAAGAATTGTGCCAGGGCATCATGCCTCCTGGGCTTTAAGAGGTTCCAGGGCCTCGTATCTCCCGGGATTTTAAAATTGTGCCAGGGTCTCGTGCCTCCTACGATTTTAATATTGTGCCAGGGCCCCATGACTCCTGGACTTTAAGAATTGTTCCACGGCATCATGCCTCCTGAGACTTAAGAGATGCCGGGGTCATAGAACCTAAAAATGCGCATGAAAAAGAAGTCAAAATTAGTCTTTATTATGCATTAGAATTTTGAGTATTCCGTATTTTCGTCTAAAATTCGAGTTTTTGAGCTTTATGATATCTACTTATGTATTTAAGATTTTTGGCAGGGAAAATACGAAAATTGAAGCTCGGTAATGACCATTTTTGAGTCTAGAGTCGTACCATTTGCGCCTAGGCGGGTAAATTTTACCGCCTAGGCGGAAGAAAAGATGAAGGAAAGTGGAAAAGGAGTCGCGCCTAGGCGGGTACGTTTTACCGCCTAGGAGGGACACGAATAAATGAAGAATTTGGAATCAGAAGAAATCGCGCCTAAGCGGAAATGTTTTACCTCCTAGGCGCGATACGTTGTTCAAGAAAGAAATTTTTTTTTTGGATTTTAAAAAAGGAAGGATGAAAGTTGATTACTCTTGGCACATAAAGGAAGGACTCTGAATTTTTTATGTTTATTATGGATTTGATGCGTAGCTAAACTCTTTTTGTTGGGATTTAGAGGATCGGACCCCGACTTTTGACTATTGAATATTGATGTCCAACTTTTGATGAATGTTTAATTATGTTATTGTTTTAATTCGCATTGTTGAAGTTTAGCTAACTTCTACAATATTTTACATTGTGAATTGTTTTGAAAAAAAAATTCATGATACAAAAAAAGATAACATAGTTCATAGATCTACAATTTTCATAGACATATGAAATTGGATACATGTTGACAGTGATAGTTCAATAGGATGAAAGCTAAGGGATTCCAAGAATCATTCATGCAATTTATCTATGATAAATGATTGAAGACATTTAATTATTTCACAGTATTGAATTAGTTTAACATAGCTTGAAAGAGTGTGTTAATAAATTAAGGAATCCTGTCAAAATGAGTTGATTGTTGGAATTGATCATCAGAGTCAAATAGGGGAAGGTGAACTGAATTCTCAACATTTTCATCAACACTTGAATTTAATCCTTAGAAAAAGTATTTTAGATTTTTATTGATCTTGCCTTTATTTATTTATTTGTTAATAGTAGTGGAATAGAATCAATCCTAAATTTTCGTTTGAATTTCTAGAGAAAAATATTTAAGTGGAAATTGTTTAACACAGTCTCTGAGGACGATACTCTTATTCATTTACGATATTATAATTTGATTCATGCACTTGAGATAATTTTGAGCGTAGAGATTTATTGATTAAGTTGTTTCACTGTGCAAGAAAAGCTTCATCAGCCTCGTATCTCCCGGGCTTTTAAGACTGTGTCAGGGCCTCATGCCTCTTGCACTTTTATGATTGTGTCAGGGCCACATGCTTCCTGGGCTTTAAGAGATGTCGGGACCTTGTATCTCTCGGGCTTTTAAGATTGTGACAGGGCCTCATGACTCCTGAACTTTAATAATTGTGACATGTCCTTATGTCTCCTGGGCTTTAAGAGATGTCGGGGTCTCATGCCTCCTGGGCTTTTAAGATTGTGCCAAGGCCTCATGCCTCCTGAGCTTTAAGAGATGTCGAGGCCTCATGCCTCCAGGACTTTAAGAATTGTGTCAGTGCTTCATGCCTCCTGGGCTTTAAGAGGTGATGGTGCCTCATATCTCCCAGACTTTTAAAATTGTGCATGGTCCTCATGCCTTTTGGGATTTTAAGATTGTGTCAGGGCCTCATGCCTCATAGAATTTAAGAATTGTGTCAGGGCATCATGCCTCCTAGGCTTTAAGAGATGTCGGGACCTTGTATCTCTCGGGCTTTTAAGATTGTGTCAGGGTCTCATGCCTTCTGGGCTTTTAAGATTGTGTCAGGGCCTCATGCCTCCTAGTCTTTAAGAGATGTTGGGGCCTCGTATCTTCCGGGCTTTTAAGATTGTGTCAGGGCCTCATGACACCTGTACTTTTAAGATTGTGCCAGGGCCTCATGCCTCCTGGGCTTTAAGAGATGCCAGGGCCTCGTATCTCCTGGGTTTTTCAGATTGTGTCAGTGCCTCATGGCTCCTGGATTTAAGAGATGTCGAGGCCTCATGCCTCCTAGAATTTAATAATTGTGTTAAGGCCTCATTCCTCCTAAGCTTTAAGAGGTGTCGGGGCCTGGTATCTCCCAGACTTTTAAGATTGTGCCAGGTCCTCATGCCTCTTGGGATTTTAAGATTGTGTCAGGCCTCATGCTCCTGGAATTTAATAATTGTGTCAGGGCCTCAAGCCTCCTGGGCTTTAAGATATGTCGAAGCCTCGTATCTCTTGGGATTTTAAGATTGTATCAAGGCCTCATGCCTTCTGGGCTTTTAAGATTGTGTCAGGGCCTCATGCCTCTTGGGCTTTAAAAGATGTCAGGGCCTCGTATCTCCCGGGATTTTAAGATTATGCCAGGGCCTCATGCCTCCTAGACTTTTAGAGATGTCGGGGCCTCGTATCTCATGGGCTTTAAGATTGTGCTAGAACCTCATGTCTCCTGAACTTTAAGAGATGTCTGGGCCTCTTACCTCCCGGGCTTTAAGATTGTGTCAGGGCCTCATGCTCCTCGAATTTAGGATTTTTCCAGGAATTCATGCCTTCTGGGCTTTTAAATATTGTGCTAGGACCTGATGCCTCCTGGACTTTAAGAGATGTCGGGGCTTCGTATATCCCAGACTTTAAGATTGTTCCAGGGCCTCATGACTCCTGGACTTTAAGAGATGTCGGGGCCTCGTATCTCTCGTGCTTTAAGTAATATGCCAGGGGCTTATGCCTCCAGGACTTTGAGCATAACATTCTTTTAAGAATAACTAAATTTCATTAAAAATACTGAAATGCATTACAAGCAATATATTAAGCATAGTACTTCTTGATATGAAACGTGTTCCAAGGCCTTTTGAGATTTCGCCACTAGCTGTCTTCTAGGTACCATGTACTTGTGCCCACTTTATGGGCTATCTTGTAATTCCCCTCACATCGAGCCTCTAACTTCATCACCCCACATGTTGGATTGGCTTTCTTCAAAACTAACTCTCCCACCTAGAACTCTTGATGTCTGACCCTCTGATTATAAGCCCTCATGACCCGACTTCGATAAGCCTTCATCCTTAGTGCGGCCTGGCCTCGTTTCTCCTTAATTAGATCTAGTTCATGTGCCCGAGCGTCTGACCCACCTACTTGATAAGCTTTTACTCTGGGTGAAGTCTGTCTTATCTCGACTGGCAAGAATGCTTCAGAACCATACACCAATCTGAAGGGTGTTTCCTTAGTTTTTGTTCGATGAGTAGTATGGTAGGCCCATAACATGCTAGGGATCTCTTCAACCCAATCTATTCCTACTCTAGTATGGCCTGGAGGGATCGAACGATGGTCTGATTGGTAACCTTTGTTTGCCTATTGCTCATGGGTAAGCTAGTGAGGTGAAAGCCTGCTTGATATCCATCTTCGCGCACCTGTCTGTCATCTTTCGTCCCTGGAATTGTCTGCCATTTTCAGAGACTAGTTTCCTGGGAAGCCCGAAGCGACACACAATGTTCTTCCATACAAACTTCAACACCTCTTCCTCAGTGATTTTTTCTAAAGGCTTGGCCTCCACCCACTTAAAAAAATAATTCACCGCCACCAGTAGGAACTTCTTTTGGGCTCGGGCTATAGGGAAAGTTCCCACTATATCCAAGCCCCAATGATCAAAAGGACGGGATGCCCAAATCGGTAGCATGTCCGTGGCTGGGCTGTGATGAAAATTCTCGTATCGCTGGCATCCTTCACATGAATGGATTATTTGTTTGGATTCTGCCGATATGGTAGGCCACCAATATCCAGCCAACAGAACTCTGCAAGCTGAACTCATGGCTCCTCCATGATCTCCACAGCATCCCTCATGGATCTCCCAGAGTACATACTTTGTTTCTTCCTCCATCAAGCATTTGAGCATCGGGCCCTGATAAGAGCGGCAATATAATGATCCGTTTAGTATATTGAATCGAGATATCTATCTATTGATCCTTCTTTCTTTCTCTAGCTCCTCGGGAAGAGCTCTTGTCAAAATATAGCTTATCAACGGAGCCATCCAGGTACCTCTATTGGGATCAGGGGTCCCGGTCTCTATTGCTGCCACCAGCTTTGTTTGTCGGATGACTTCCCAATCACTCGAATTAGCCATATATGTCGCCATCTTAGCCAGGGCATCGGCTTCAATATTCTCCTCTCTAGGTATCTGTTCTATTCTCCAACTTGTGAAATCTTCCCTGATTTATTGATGAGCTCGAGATACTTTAGTATCCTTTCCTCTCGAGTGTTGAAGGTAACCTTTATCTGTTGAACTACCAACTGAGATTCGGAATACACCATGACCTGGTTAGCACCCCTTTCCTGGTCTATCCTCAACCCTGTCAATAGAGCCTCATACTTTGCTTCATTATTAGACACCTAGAAATCCAATCTCATTGCTACCTTGATCTTCTCCTAAGTAGGAGAAATCAAAACAATACAAACTCCACTTCCCTCTACATTGCTGGCCCCATCTACAAAGACTTTCCATACTTTTTCTTGCCCAAAAGAGACCACTTTGGTAGGAAATCCGATAAATCCTGATCTTTTATTGAAACGACCTTAACCTCTACATTAAAATAAAACTAGATAAAAAAATACGAATTTTTCAAAAATTTCAGCATGACCTTTCTATAACTGTTAAAATCCACCTGTCTCAATCAACACGCTAAAGATGCAACCAACAAGACAGAAAATTCAAAACGAGAAACGAACAGGAACCTAATGAAAGAGATTCAAAATCACAAACTTCCAAAGTTTAAAAGTTAAATAGTTCACATGCCAACAAAACAAATCTAACATTTCTTAAAATTTAAATCTAACCATTATACAAAATAAAAGACATCAAAACGTTTAAAAATTACAAATTTATTCATTCCATAAAAATATTAAACAACAAATAAACAATTTCTATAACTTTCCAAATATACTCATGACATAAAATTTACATCATTATAACATTGCGTGGAAGACGAGCATAGGTCGGAGGAATGTGTTGATAGCGCTTAGTCGTGTCGCGCCCAAATTACCCGACTCATTCAGATAAATAATAATATGCAGTAGTGTGAGTAGGGATCGTTCCCACGAGGAAAGGGAAATTTAACAGTGTTTTTTTAAAAAATACTAAAATAGTAAAAAGGGGATTTTGGTTGGAGATTAACCGCTATCAATTCAAAACTAATTTATAATAAATTTCTATAACTATCATACAAGATTGACAATTTAACTGAGGAAATCAATAAAAAATAAGACTTGGTATCGGTCGACTACACCCTTGATATTATTCATTCAATCATTGATCATCTAAAAATAATTAATCCTATCAAATATTCATCATCAGAAATTTAATTCCTGTTTCACCTTAATTTTAGTTAACTAGACAACAGTAGTCTAAGTTAACCCTTACCCCATAAACTAACCCAATACCAGCGATCAAATTTAAATCCACGATAGCATTCAAACTAGTAAAATTGATAAAGTTAGACAACCCATACACAAGCGGATAAATTTAGCCTAGTCAATTATTATTCCTACGATATAACAAATTCAACAGCAGAAAATATTAATCATAGTTGCTTCGCAAATCAGAGGTTTCAAACAATTACGGATTTGAATTCTAATTTAGCATTCGACTGTATAATGAAATCCTAAGATGGCCAATCTAAAAATCTCATACACAAGCATATCAATCAATTCAGAATAATTCTTGATACTTGATAAACATAAAACATTGAAAATCAAAATCTCATGAATAAGTAAAATCAAGGGCTTTGTCTACGTCAACCAAGTATTAAAGTTTAGCCAACAATACTCATGAATTCTCTACAAAAATTCATGAGAGAAAATAAAATTAAGAAAAAGATAGATGAAAACCTAGCCGTCCAGAGAGAGTTCTTCGCGTTCTAAGCGTGTAGAATCATCTCATAATCCCTCTAAAACGGAACTAAAAGTCTAATAAAAGTCTAAATCCTTAATTAAAAGAGTTTCCGAAATTGTAGAATATTCCCGCAACAGACCCGCGCGCTCGATCCTAACAATTCCCAGGATCGAGCGCGCGCAAAATAGCATACTTTCTGCCTTCAGACTTCTTAGCCGCGCTCGATCCTGTGAAAGTCCCGGATCGAGCGCATACAAAATATCGAGCTTTCTGTCTTGCAAATCTCATGACCGCGCTCGATCTGGGAAAATGCCAGGATCGAGCGCATGCTTCCATGATGAAAAATCTGCTTCGCTGCTTTCTTTGGACGCATGGACGCACTTCGATTTCTTTAATCCAAACATGAAAATACCTACACAATAAATCAAAACTAAGTTAAGAAGCTCAATGCATGACATAAAATAAAACAAGAATAAAACACGAACAATGACACAAAATGCATGCAAAACACTTAACAAAGCGACACTAAAAATGCAAACAAAACACTACTATCAAATACCCCCACACTTAAACCTTGCTCGCCCTCGAGCAAGTTATGCAAAAACAAAATGAACCAGAACAAAAACATAAGCAAGGATGAATCACGCAAATCATAGCCTCAAAGAAAACCATTTTCACCTAAAAAAAAAAAGCTCATAGAAAATCTCAATTATCAATGATACACCTTCAGTCGAATGTGAACGTGTGTGTGTGCCATGTTACCCCAGTTACATGCAACTTCAAAAGAACAAAGTTTCAAGACTGTTCGCCGACCTATAACAATTCAGTGCAAGCTACACCATCAAGAACTCTCCTCCCAACAATCCTTCAACACAACAAAACTTTCTTGAGAATAATTACGCACCTCCGGATTTTGCACCCGGTATTGCTTTAGTCCCAATAATTATCCGCAAACTTAGCTACAACTAAGATAGGATTAGAATTTCAATCCCCTCATCTATAGCCCGGATGGAGCATCAATCCCATTTTATCCGCATACTTAGCCTTGATCTTGCTCTTTTAGGATTTCAATCCTGTCAAGGCTCGGATGGAGTTGTAACATTTATTATTATTATATTATTTTTTTTCTAGGTGCGCCCAAGATCATTTATGTCATATCAAAGAAATCATCAATATTCAAACACTATCAAGTTTCACAAACACCTATTGTCGTGCAATGGTCCAACAGACATCCACGATATCTAATACATCGCTACACTTCACTGTTTAAACATGCGTGCTTAAGAATATTCAACAAACAACCTACGGTTTCTCATATCCAATCAAGAGTTAAATTTTTTCAAAAATCCATTTTTCAACTATCTCGTCATAGGCTAACAATTTCATCCTCAACTCATGCACACAAAACACTCATGAAACAATTTACGAACTATATGCAAGTACGAAACAAACACAATGCAAAACAAACAACAAAACACTGAATGCACCCCCCACACTTAAACGAAGCATTGCCCTCAATGCTCGAGAACTAAACTAAACAACTAACAACACAAAAGAAAGTGAATGCAATGCAATGAAAAGATAAAAAGAAAACTTCCTAGGCTTATGGATTGGCGTCCGCCCCGTCCTCATCATGCTCTGGCGGTGGCACTGCGTTGACCCATGGAAACTCAAAAGGTGGCGGGAAAGGAACAGCTGGTGGGAGGGTGGTGGGATCAATCCCTAGTCTCTCGGAGATGCCACGAGAAATGTAATCTATCACCTAAAAATTTGCAGTTGTGGCCGCATTGAACATGTTCTGGTGCTGGCCATCTCTTGAACAGTAACTGCAGTAGGGCGGCGTGGAGGTGGATTAGGACGCACCGGCTCGTGCACTGCCACAAATTGTTCATCCACCAGAAATAGGCTCCGCCTATAAGCCCTTTTGGCATCAACAGTTGCTTGGTCAATGGGTCGCATCGGCTGCAACCATTCCTCGTCTGCTCTAGCTTGCACACCAGCTTGCATGCATAACTGTGTAATGATCATGGGAAAGAAAAGACCGGATGTCTTAGAAGTGATCGAATGCCGTATCTGATCATGAATAACTCGACCCACATTGACCGGGAATCCGACATCAAGAGCGTATAGCAACACAGCACGCTCAACATCAACTTCACTCTTGTGTGAGATTGGCATTAGACGGCGACAGAGGAATGCGTACCAGGTGGCCGGATTCACAAAAATATATTTCTCTTTGAAGCACTTGTAAGTAACCGGATCCAACCAAGCAGCCCCGGTAAAGCACAGCTGAGTAATGATCTCGTGGACATCCGGGGCAAGCATTGCGCTTTGGAATATGCTGTCATCGATATCTGGTGTCTCTAGCATGGCATTCAACTCAGAAGCTGCATAGGAAACCAAAGTGCCCCGGACAAAGGCCTTGCCATCCGTTCGTTCCGCAGCATTGGCGTAGAACTCCCTAACAAGAGGGACTATGGTTGGAGCGGGTTGCTTACAGAACGTTCCCCACCCACGTGCCAAGACTTGAACCGCACTTCATTTACATTCGCGTCTAGATCAAAACCCCTCTCAGTAATAGGGGAGCGATGGGTCTTGGCGTGGTCATAGCGATCCCGGGCTGCTTGATTGACAAAATGGCCGGCTAAGTTTAAGGATGCGGTTGTAGCTCGTGTACCTTGGCGAGAAGATTCTCCTCTCTCTGTAGTGCGTTTTGGAGCCATGAGCACCCAAAATTTTTTGCAAGATTTAGTAATATTGGCAATTCGTCGAACACCTTGTGTGCACTTCAAAATATGGTGTTCCTTGTGGATTGTGATGATATATAGGCGTAGAGGAGATTGAGATGATGATCCTATGCCTTTCAATAATTCCTGCCAAAGATTGATAACAATTTTTGATGATTTTTGAATTTTCAAAATTTAAGGGAGAAAGGGTTCTAAGGGGGCCGAGCAAATTTGAAGGGGAAGTGGGGGAAAAATAAGAAAAAATGCACAGCTATAAAGTATAAATGGCGCGCGCTCGATCCGGGAAAAATACTCGATCGAGCGCGCCTAAATAAAATGCGAGGCAGTGAGTTTGTGAAATCTGCGTGCTCGATCCTGTGATTTTTCCGGATCGAGCGCGCCTTAAAAAAAACTTTGGGCAGAAAACTCACGATTTCTGAGTGCTCGATCCGATAAAATGCTAGAATCGAGCGCTCCGTACTTCAGAAGTTACTGTTTTAATTTTCCAAACATTTTCCGAGAAACAAAATTCAACAAAGCAAAAATAAACACAAAATTCAACAAAACAAAACAAAACAAAAGAAGCAAAACAAACACTAAAAAGGAAGTCAGCGCCTTTGTTTACGGTCGTTGGCTCGACTAAATGTTGCAGTTCCTCAGGGTGGTTTAAATCTGGTTCCTTTGTCCACCTTCACCCATTTAAAAAATTTTCCAGAAAATTTGGTCCCAAGCATTTGCTGCGTCAATTTCTTGGAGATGCTAGCTCCTTGACCCCGTTTCTCTTTTCTCATGGGCATCCTTTTCACGTTATCAGGAGGATATTTTGTCGCGGCTTTAGGTACCTGCATATCAGAGACAAAAATTTTAGCAGTGGAGATTTCAGCATGCGTTACAAGAATATTAACAACACTTTCACGGGCAGGAATTTTCAGGGTATCAAAAATATCAAATTTAGCAATTTTTCCATCGAATTTGAAACGACCCTAACTCTATAATAAATAAATATGCGGAAATTTTTTCTTTTCTTTTTTTTTTTTTTTTACTTACTAAATAAAATATGTACATATATGCCCATACATATATGCACAGAGTAAAAATATTTAAAATGAATAACCAATTAAATACTTAAATAAAAATTGCATTCTTAAAAATATAATAATAAATATCTGAGTCAAACATTAATTAAAATATACTGCATAAATAAATAAAAGTTTGCATGCACTGAAAATAATAAAAATATGTATCATGCTGACAACACAAAAACATGCATAGCGACTCAGAATATTTCACGGTCACGGGGCCACTGCGTGCATGCTCATACGTCCTCGCCTCCGGTGGGTACAACGTCATCCTCAACGTACTCACCTGCACCATACCAGTGTAGTGAGCCTAGAGGCCCAACATGCTAACATAACAAGGGTTTAAAATAATTTAAACCAATTTAATACTAATACATACATATACATGAATGAGCATGCTTAAAAATTACATAACATAACTTACTTAAATAAACATATTACATAACATAATACATAACATTATTGAGCAATTTATTTTCTAACATAGCATGGTTGTATCCGTAGTGTAACCTTAAATCATACATTAAATACTGATCAGCGTGGAAACCTACGTACGTGGCCGGTGACGAATCACCTCTTAAATTGGCAGTAAACTGCCCTTCAATCATATGGGGACGAATCCCCCTTAAATTGTCACACTACTTCAACTTCCAACATAAAATATTTTTATTGCTCAACTTAAACATTAAATCATGCATAAAATATTATTTCATGAATGCATGTACTTGAATAAAATGTGTGTCCATCATATATATTTAATTTAAATTTCTTATTAACATATAAATATTAAAATAACTCAAATGCATAAAAATAATTAAATATATAATCAGGACACATGCAAATTTTCTCATGGATGGTCCTGGACTGCTGGCCCTACACTCAAGCCCATTAACTTAAAACTGGCCCATTAACATACTTAAGCCCATTAACTTAACTTTAAGCCCAAATAATTAGTCTCAGCCCAATTAAATTAAATAAGCCCATTAAAATTACACTAAGCCCAATAACACTTAAACTGGCCCAATGGGCCCAAAAACCCAAAGACTGGCCCAATAACTTTTATGGGCTCAAAAGCCCACAAAATTAATGGACTAACTTAATTAAAATTTTAAAAGTCCAAATAAAATTATTTGGGAGTCCAAATAATTTTATTTCAATTTATTAGTCTCAAAAACACATAATTTTGTAAAATACTTAAAAAATAAAATACTCGAGCCCGGCCCACCAAACTCGGACCCGAACTCACTGACCCGACCCACTACCTAACCGACCCGACCCGGACCACTCAGACCCGACCCGGACACCTAAACTAGCCCAGCCCGATCCCCCTCCCCCCCTTGCCTCTCGGCCGTGAGCAGCAGGCCCTCTTGGCCTGCTGCCGGCCGGCTCCGGCCGCCCCTGGCCGGAGCGCCGCCGCCCGGACGTAGCCCACGTTCGGGCGGACCTAACCCAGTCGGGCCCCAGTCCCCATGCAGCCAGGAACCCTGAACCCGAAGCCCCTGAACCCGTAACCCTAAACTGTGACCATCTTGGGGCCGATTGATGTAGCTCGGTCATGGCTCCATTCCAGCCTGAACCGTCCGACTCCAACCGACCCTAAGGCTCCTTAGGACCCTCCTGAACCCTAGCCAACAGCCCTTGACCGATCTATATCAACAAAACGTGAACATGAAGCAAGGCCAGAAAAAAAAATCGAACCCTTCAACTCTTTTCTAAAAAAATTTCGAAAGATTTAATGCATAAACCATCAACACAATATAGATATCTGATTGGCACGAAAAGTTGAAAGAAAATCATGTCTTTCACCGATTTGTAGCGTTAGAAACGTGTACGACGGACTTCGGGACGACGGGACGACAACGGGGTACCTTGGCCTTGCTTGGAACCTTCGAATTAATTGGCTATGGGGTCTTGGAGGTTGCTGGAGCGTTGGAGGGGATGATGAATAGTAGGGGTAGGCGGCTAGGTGTGTGATCGGTAGGTTGAGGGATGGGTTTGGGTAGATTAGGTTTTAATATATAAGGAAATAGGTTTTTAGGTTAATTAATAATACTAGAAAAATATCATATAAATTTAAGCATCCTAAATACACGTTCAAATCATAAAATTAGATTAAAATTTATAAAATCCCGAAATTAAAAATTAGGGGAATTTTAAAGATAAGAAAAAGTCATTAAAATGGCTTAACTTTGAATAAAAAGGACTCCTAAAATTATATAAAGTCAAATACTTAAAATTTTGAGATAATAAAACTCAAAATAATATTTTAAGGCTCTAAAAAGGCTCATAAAATAATTTGGATGGAAAGTTGTCATCTCGTCCGTCCACGGTCCCGTCTACGCGATCAAATAATTAAAATACTAAAAATCATAAAAATCACTAATTATGGGTTAAATGCTTAAAAATAACTTAAATCATGCATAAATAATTCACATAATTATTTAACCCATAAATCATAAATTTAAATAATTAAATATCCTAATTATGCAGGCGGATTTATGTAATTAAAAATACCGGGTGTTACAGAATTCCATCGTGAGAGTACCGTTATCAACATCTATTATAGATTTAGAAGTTTTCAAAAATGGTCTTCCTAACAAAATAGGACTATTCAATTCATTACTTTTCATGTCAAAAACATAGAAATCAGCAGGAAAAACCAAATCACCAACTTCTACTAAAACATCTTCTAACAAACCTCTAGGAACAATAGTAGATCGATCAGCCATCTGTATAACAATAGCAGTTTCATTCAAAGGTCCTAGTTTTAAGGAAGCATAAACAGAGTATGGCATGTCGTTAATAGATGCTCCTAAATCTAGCATGGCTGTATCAAGCCGAACACCTCCTATTTTACATGGAATCAAGAACATACCTTGGTCCTTGCATTTTGTAGGTACCTTTCTTTGAATAACGGCAGAGACTTGTTCTCCCAATTCAATTTTCTTACAACCCTTCAATTTTTGTTTTCTTTTCGCAGTACATAATTCTTTTAAAAATTTAGCATAACGAGGTACTTGCTTAATAGCATCGAATAGTGGAATGTTTACCTCGCATCTACGAAAAGTTTTATAGAGCTCCTTAATCCCCTCATTTTTCCTAGAGTCCTTTAAAGCTAAGGGAAAAGGGGCAACAGGTTTATACTCAGAAAAAGGAGGGAACTTACCTCTCGGTGCTTCTTTAGGAATGGGCTCACTCTCCTCCACCTTGTCTTCTTTGTCCCCTTCAATCTCTACCGGTTCTTTGACCAATCCATCTTGAATCTGCAGCTCCTTTCCACTCCTCAATGTAATAGCACTCAAGTTCTCCTTCGGATTCACCACTGTTTGTGAAGGCAAACGGCTGGAATTTTGTGCTTCCAACTTGCTAATTGCTGCAGCGAGCTGCCCCATTTGGGTATTTAAGTTTTGGATGCTCGTCCAGGTGTCCTGTTGAAAAGCCAAAGTATTAGTGGCAAGATTCTGAACTATGTTTTCAAGAGACTCACCTGGCGTAGGAATCTGGGGGCGCTGTGGTGGAGGGTACGGCGGCCTATAAGATTGATTGTGCTGTGGTGCTTGAGGTCCAGGTGGATTCGCTTGTGGATTTCCGTATCTGAGGTTCGGATGATCCCTCCAACCTTGATTGTACGTGTTGGAGTAAGGATCATACTTCTGTTGAGGTGGTCCTGGAAATCCTCCAGCTGCATTGACTTGTTCCGCATATCCCTCTTGAAGAGTGGGACACATGTCAGTTGCATGTCCCACTTGAGTACAAATTCCACATACCTTAGAAATTTGTCCATTCCCTACAGCCATATGACGCACAAGAGACGTCAGTTCGCTCAATTGTTGTTCAAGAGAAGAAACATTTACCTCGTTACTCTTCCTTGGTGCAGGATCACTTCTGCTGGTGCCAAATTGCTGAGAATTGGCAGCCATATTTTCTATTAAGTTCCTTGCTTGCACCGGAGTTTTGTCAACAAAAACTCCTCCACTAGCCGCATCCAGCATATTCCTGTCATGAGACAACAACCCTTCATAACAGTATTGAATTAGTAAATTTTCACTTATCTGGTGCTGCGGACAGCTGGCGCAAAGTTTCTTGAAGCGCTCCCAATACTCGTGCAGTGACTCTCCCATCAGCTGTTTGCACCCATAAATTTCTTTCCGGTTGTTTGCTGCTCTAGAAGCTGGAAAGTACTTCTCTAAAAATATCCTTTTCATCTCAGTCCAGGTTGTGATAGATCTAGAAGGTAGGTAGTACAGCCAATCCTTAGCAGAACTTTTAAAGAGAACGAAAAGGCTCTGAGCTAAATCTGCTCCTCTGTAACTCCATGCGGTTTCATGCTTGAACACACAACGTGGAATTCCATCAGATGCTTGTGCGGATCCTCACCTGCAAGAACATGAAAAGCAGGCAGTAAGTGTATCAATCCAGATTTCAATTCAAAATTAGCATTATTTTCTAGAGTTGGAAAAGTAATGCACAAGGGCTGTTGATTTGGATCAGGAGTGCCCAATTTTCTCAAACTCAGGTTTGCGTTGGCAGCCATCTCTTCCTCAAAAATTTCAATTTCGTCCTCTGCTTGCCTCCTACGAGCTTCTCTCCGTCGCATAAGCAAGGTTCTTTCTATCTCTGGGTCGTATGAAAATTCTTCTTCTTCCGAAGATTCACCTGAAAGCATGAACAAACCAGAATAGCACTATGAGGAATAATAAAAAAAACTTAAAATTAAAAATAAAATAAGAAGAACACAATATATTAACACCGTTCCCCGGCAACGACGCCAAAATTTGATAGCGCTTGTCGTGTCGCGCCCAAATTACCCGACTCATTCAGATAAATAATAATATGCAGTAGTGTGAGTAGGGATCGTTCCCACGAGGAAAGGGAAATTTAATAGTGTTCTTTTAAAAATACTAAAATAGTAAAAAGGGGATTTTGGTTTGAGATTAACCACTATCAATTCAAAACTAATTTATAATAAATTTCTATAACTATCATGCAAGATTGACAATTTAACTGAGGAAATCAATAAGAAATAAGACTTGGTATCGGTCGACTACACCTTTGATATTATTCATTCAATCATTAATCATCTAAAAATAATTAATCCTATCAAATATTCATCATCAGAAATTTAATTCCGGTTTCACCTTAATTTTAGTTAACTAAACAACAGCAACTTCTAAAGTAGGGAGCGCTCGATTCTAGCATTTTATCGGATCGAGCGCTCAGAAATCGTTAGTTTTCTGCCCAAAGTTTTTTTTAAGGCGCGCTCGATCCGGAAAAATCACAGGATCGAGCGCGCAGATTTCACAAACTCACTGCCTCGCATTTTATTTAGGCGCGCTCGATCAGGTATTTTTCCCGGATCGAGCGCGCGCAACTTAGCTGGCCTTTTTGTCAATCAAGCAGCCCGGGATCGCTACAACCACGCCAAGACCCATCGCTCCCATATTACTGAGAGGGGTTTTGATCTAGACGCGAATGTAAACGAAGTGGTGATTCAAGTCTTGGCACGTGGGTGGGGAACGTTCTGTAAGCAACCCGCTCCAACCATAGTCCCTCTTGTTAGGGAGTTCTACGCCAATGCTGCGGAGCGGACGGATGGCAAGGCCTTTGTCCGGGGCACTTTGGTTTCCTATGCTGCTTCTGAGTTGAATGCCATGCTAGAGACACCAGATATCGATGACAGCATATTCCAAAGCGCAATGCTTGCCCCGGTTGTCCACGAGATCCTTACTCAACTGTGCTTTACCGGGGCTGCTTGGTTGGATCCGGTTACTTACAAGTGCTTCAAAGAGAAATATCTTTTTGTGAATCCGGCCACCTGGTACGCATTCCTCTGCCGCCGTCTAATGCCAATCTCACACAAGAGTGAAGTTCATGTTGAGCATGCTGTGTTTCTATACGCTCTTGATGTCGGATTCCCGGTCAATGTGGGTCGAGTTATTCATGATCAGATACGGCAGTCGATCACTTCTAAGACATCCGGTTTTTTCTTTCCCATGATCATTACACAGTTATGCATGCGAGCTGGTGTGCAAGCTAGAGCAGACGAGGAATGGTTGCAGCCGATGCGACCCATTGACCAAGCAACTGTTGATGCCAAAAGGGCTTATAGGCGGAGCCTATTTCTGGTGGATGAGAAATTTGTGGCGGTGCACGAGCCGGTGCGTCCTATTCCACATCCACGCCGCCCTACTGCAATTACTGTTCAAGAGATGGCCGCTTTCACTCAGCACCAGAACATGTTCAATGCGGCCACAGCTGCAAATTTTAAGGTGATAGATTACATTTCTCGTGGCATCTCCGAGAGACTAGGGATTGATCCCACCACGCTCCCATCAGCTATTCCTTTCCCGCCACCTTTTGAGTTTCCATGGGTCGACCCAGTGCCACCGCCAGAGCATGATGAGGACAGGGCGGAAGCCAATCCATAAGCCTGGGGAGTATTCTTTTTATCTTTTCATTGCATTGCATTCACTTTCTTTTGTGTTGTTAGTTGTTTAGTTTAGTTCTCGAGCATTGAGGGCAATGCTTCGTTTAAGTGTGGGGGGTGCATTCAGTGTTTTGTTGTTTGTTTTGCATTGTGTTTGTTGCGTACTTGCATATAGTTCATAAATTGTTTCATGAGTGTTTTGTGTGCATGAGTTGAGGATGAAATTGTTAGCCTATGACGAGATAGTTGAAAAATGGATTTTTGAAAAAATTTAACTCTTGGTTGGATATGAGAAACCGTAGGTTGTTTGTTGAATATTCTTAAGAACGCATGTTTAACCAGTAAAGTGTAGCGATGTATTAGATATCGTGGATGTCTGTTGGACCATTGCACGACAATAGGTGTTTGTGAAACTTGATAGTGTTTGAATCTTGATGATTTCTTTGATATGACATAAATGATCTTGGGCGCACCTAAAAAAAAATAATAATATAATAATAATAATAATAAATGTTACAACTCCATCCGGGCCTTGACAGGATTGAAATCCTAAAAGAGCAAGATCAAGGATAAGTATGCGGATAAAATGGGGTTGATGCTCCATCCGGTCTATAGACGAGGGGATTGAAATTCTAATCCTATCTTAGTTGTAGCTAAGTTTGCGGATAATTATTGGGGCTAAAGCAATACCGGGTGCAAAATCTAGAGGTGCGTAATTATTCTCAAGAAAGTTGTGTTGTGTTGAAGGATTGTTGGGAGGAGAGTTCTTGATGGTGTAGCTTGCACTAAATTGTTATAGGTCGACGAACAGTCTTGAAACTTTGTTCTTTTGAAGTTGCATGTAACTAGGGTAACATGGCACACACACACGTTCACATTCGACTGAAGGTGTATCATTGATAATTGAGATTTGCTATGAGCTTATTTTTTTTAGGTGAAAATGGTTTTCTCTGAGGCTATGATTTGCGTGATTCATCCTTGCTTATGTTTTTGTTCTGTTTCATTTTATTTTTGCATAACTTGCTCGAGGGCGAGCCCCATTCCTCTGATTTGGTATGGGTTCCGAGATTTCTCCTGCCGCACACTACCCGTCTAATTAGGCAAGTAAGCCGAGACATCCCGCAACCAACACTGTTCGTCTCGTCACAATCAACTTCCTTCATTCAAAAGCTTTTACTTTCATTGACTTCAAACTTTTAACTTCACTCAAACTTCAACTTAAACTTTTGCTTGACTTGCAAACGCAAAGACCAAGTCCTCAACTTTTGCAAAACTTTACTCAACTCGTAAGATGGAACATCACCTGAATATACATAATTTAAGGAAGAAAGCATGATTTAAAACAAGAAAATCATGATGTTAAGTGGATGTCCCTAAGCTAGACTTAACCAAACAAAACACACCTAGAGCGTTCGAACCGTAAAATCTATAACTTGACCATTACTTAACCAATTTGAATTTTCTTTGAACCGACATCCTACACACATCCTAAAACCCAAGGACCAGGTTATATCCTCCAAAGGTAACTCGGGCAGCCCAAACAAAATGGATATCTGGGCAGCCCCTAAACCCGCCAAATATCTGCTCTAACCACTTCAACTTGTCTTGCCCTTAACTCGACCATAACTAACCCGAATTGCTTCCAATTTGAACCGACCCGACCACAACATCCTAAAATTGACCTAGGATCACACCATACCCTGACCAGACCTCTCTCCACCACAAAAAAACTCTGACTTTAGCCATGGCAAAAACCGTGGTTAAAACCGTGGCTAATACACGGTTTTTCAAACCGTGGTTAAACTCGCTGTTGTTAAAGGTAGCCACTGATTTAAACCGTGGCTAAAATTTAACCACGATTTAATAAAAAACCGTGGTTAGATTAACCACGTTTTTTTAAAAAACCGTGGCTAATATAACCAAGGATTTTTAAAAAACCGTGGGTAAATTAACCACGGTTTTAAAAATACCGTGGTTAATTTACCCAAGGTTTAATAAATAACCATTGTTAGATTAACCATGGTTTTAAAATAACCGTGGATAATTTACCCACGATTTAATAAAAAACCGTGGTTAGATTAACCACGGTTTATTGAAAAAACCGTGGTTAAAATAGCCACAGTATTTTTAAAACCATGGCTAAATTAACCGTGGCTGAAGATCATGTATTTGTTTGATATGTTGCACCCTTTCAGCCTCGAAATTATCTCTCTCCCTCCTGGAAAATGATGCATGTTATTGTGTGATAGTCATAAAAACCCAAAGACAAGGTCAGAAATGCAGGAGAAAGAAATAGGAACAAATAAAAATTTTTAGAAACAAATAAAACTTTTCTAACTAGTTTATTTACTTTACAGTAAAGACATGCTTAAATGAAAATAAAAAATAACATTTCAAGAATGTGATAAAATTGCAAAAGCATATGCTGCAACAACTCAATAAAATACCAAAAATAGCAATCATCGTCTTAATAAACTAATTCAACAAATATATGAAGGCATGCCTGTAGCTCTAGAGATCTTTACTTTGTTCTCTAATAAGATCTTCTTTGGCCAAGGCATGCAAGAAGATATAGAGAACTTAATCTAAACAAAACAAACATCGGGCATCAGCAGCATAAAAGACAATCAAAGTTTAGAAATATATATAAAACTAGCAAACTAACCGCTTCATTATCCAATCTCATATCATGCAGCTCTCTTTCCTTTTCTTCTATCTTTCTCTCCAGCTCACGTATCTTCTGTTCCATCTCATGCAATTGTTCCTAAAAATGCAAACACAATACAAAAGTTCAGCAAGAAAGAAAATAATAGATCGACATATTTATCTAACATGCATCGAGACTTTAATGAAAATGCATACTTAAAAATGAAGGGAAAACCTGTAGTTTGATATTTGTATTCACATTCTCGTGTATCGAAATATGTTTACTATAAACATAACTTACCAACTTACAAAAAAGGAAGCCCTTTTGACCATAAGGCGCCTTCTTTGTTAAAGAAAAGCAGCTCCCATTTTGTCTGCTTTTGCTGAATAAAGTTTACTGTGAATGTCAAAGTGTTGAGAGAGAGCAGTAGTGCACAGAAAGTGTGTCCACGTCCTAAATAAAAGACTGGAATTGGCATAAACAAAACAGCAAACACTTGAAAATAATAGATATGCATTTGGTTCAAGACGCAAAAAATTTTGCAATAGTTTGCGAATATATTCCAGTGATACAAATTTTTTTGCACTTTAACGAAATTGTTTATAAATTGTAATATTATCGATCTTCCAACATGTTCGATGTCTACTTAAATTGCATATTATACCTCGAACTTCTTCAAATATTGAACCTCCAACATTATCGCGTTTGTATATCAATAATAGTGCGAAATAGTCAACAACAATGTTTTTAAATTGCAAGGTTAAAATCTTACTTGCACGACTGCAGCATGCCGGAAAAATTCCAAATCACGTCTTATATTTGAACTTGGATTAAATACTGCTTTAAATCAAACAACTCAAATCATTAACTGCTCTTTCAACAGTGAACGTTGTTGCTGATATCAAATATTGTTGCGAGTAGATTAAGATTCAACGACAAGCTGAAAAGCTAGTAACTGGATAGAAACAGTGGTTAATTGCAAATCAAAATAACCCCTAGGAAGTCGACAGTGAAGCTTGGGCAGTAGATTCCTCATGATTATTGGTACTAAATATTTGAAGCCAAAAAACGAGATATTACCTTTGTGTAGCTTGAGTCGGCAGATATCCGGCGTCTAGGGCGGCGATTCGACTTCTTCGAGCGGCGGCCAGGGCTAGGGTAGAAAGGGGATCAATGGCGGGAAAGAGGGACAAGCTGGAAAACAAAGAGACGACTAGAAATCAACCCAAATCGCAAAGAAAAATTCACCCACCGAAGATACGTGGAGAAGTAAGTCGATGGGTGAAGCCTGGGTCGAGATTACTCAAGATTTAGGTATTAAATTGAAGCTAAGAACGAGATATTACCTTTGTGTAGCTTCAGTCCGGAGATTTCCGGCTTCTAGGGCGGCGATTCATCGTTCTCGAGCGGCTGCTAGGGCTAGGGGAGAAAGAGGATCCATCGCGGGGAAGGGTTTGGAAAAGGGGAGAGAATGAGAGAGAAATAGACTATTTTCTTATGTATATATGTAGTTGTGTGTAATGTTTATCTTTGGATCAAAACTAAAATATTAAATATTTAATGAATCAAACTCAAAATCTCAAATATGAAATTAATTTGGAAACCCTTGATTTTTTAGCCACTAAAAAATTAATTAAGATATGTGAGACTCCGGATGCAAGATTTGTTTACAGTTTAATACATGCATTATCATTAAATAAATTATTAATAATAATAATAATTTAATTTTTGTAATAACAATTTTTTATATAAAAACATCTTAGAATATGTCAAATAGCTTATCTCAACGACTCTACAGTTTAAAACTGTTTTCTAATAGTTTTCCAAAGAAATTTATAAAATTTATAGAAGATGTCGTCAAATAGCTTATAAATTTATAATCCAATTAAACCTTAATTTATTTGTATTTGTATTTTAATTATTTATTCAAACAATCATATTTACTAATTTTGACAAAAATTACATAAAAATAACACTCTGTGCATCGCACAGGTGAAATACTAATACTAATTACTAATATATATAAAAACAAAAAAGTCACCTAAATGGCAGGAAAAAAAGAGAAAGAAGAGAGAATAAATGATAGAAAAAGATAGAGTTCAAGAAATAAATGAGATGTATATCATGTTAATTTAACCACGGTTTTAATATGAATAATAATAAATTAAAATATTAGTAATAATGAGAATTTATTAAAATCATTATGTTAATGATAAACATAAAAATTATACTAATAATTATAATAATTGTAATAAATATAATACAAAATGATAAGAAATGATTTGATATGGATAATATTCATAAACGAGTAACAAAATTAAATACCTAATTCGATAAGAATATATAACCAAGAATAATATAAAATCTTCTTATATATAAATAATCTCCCCCTTAGACAACATCTTTTCATTTGTCAAAATTATGTGATATAAATATTACAATTTTATTTTTATTTTTTTTTACATTTCAATATTTCAAATTTCCATTATTTTCTCAACTAAACATTATAGATAAGATAAATTGATAAATAAATTTTAAATTTATATTTATATTATTTTATTAATGAAAAAAATTAATTTAAATATTATCGAAAAAATAATATTTATACATAAAATATAATATTTAATATAATAATGAAAAATTATTTTAATTATGCCAAATTATCGAATAATTAACATCAGAATCTTACAGTAACACAACTATACCAACTCACAATGATAGAAACGATCAACTTACCAAATAATTCTTACATAACGCTTGAGGACATAACTCAAACCTCTAGTTCAACTCGACAGTAGGTCTGAAAATCTAAAATCCCCAACTTGCTATGTGGTACAACCTGAATTCATATTTCAAGAACATAGTGTACAATTGGACACCTCGAAGAGTTTGTAACCCAATCGATTATGCTTTTTCATTGTACCTCTAGTACAATAGTATTTCATCGATACATAAATCTACAGCTTATCAAAAAAAACTTCCTGAATATTCATTTCACCATTCTGTACACACAGTTGATGCCTAAGTCATACCGGATGACATTCACAAAATCTTGGAATGCAAACGTAAAATACCCAAAGTGCTCTAGAGACAACTGAATTTCCCTATCTCGCGACTGATCACCCAAATTATCGATTCTAAATGGGGAATATTCACTCCCTAATATTTTCCAAATCTTAATCAGGTCATTAACACAACTATTCAGCTTACCAAAACCGTCTGTTTACTCTTGACAATCCTATTTACAATGAAACAACACATTCAAACAATTCACTCACTATCAGTCTCTCGCTAGAACCTGATATAATTGATAGTCATCATTCCTCGGAACACAACGATAACTTAGGATTTTATATAGGATTAATACTAAATCTCAACGGTCTAAACACTTACTATGCGGTTACGAGGCAATTCTCTACACAAAAAATCGAAATGATAATTGAAACTATAACCCACCTGAATCTTCATCATGATGGATCATGAAAAGAAACAAACATACAAGTAATGTAGTGACCCTGCATGGAATCACCTACTAACTGGCAACTAATAGCATGCATTAAACTTAATACAGCAATATACTTAACAGAGTAAAAACGTGCGGAAACTTAATCATAAATTACATATCAGCTTAGTAATATAATTCAGGCTTAAATCTGTAATGATACAACCATATCAAAATTCTTAAAATAAACATCATACAGCTAACAAATCACGTTGTATAATAAACTCCTCAAGGCTTCTGCTCCCTAGTCCTGCCTTGAACTACCAGCTCCGTCCATCCTGCGACCTGCCCCATGAAATAGGGTGTCCAAGATAACAACTAGGACGTGAGCGCTACGCCCAGTACATAGACATGAGTAAACATATGTATATAATGCATGCTACATGATGACTGGTAAAAGATCATCTGAAAAGTCATGCTCAGAACCGGCGCCATATGAGTGCTGCCACCGCACGGATCAACCTCTGGGAGCAACCACACTCGTCTAGTACACCAGAGTAGACAGACATAAATGCCCCCGCCGTCGCGGTACTCTCAGTGACAGACTATCGAGTATAGAGCTGAGCGGCTCTATAATCAGGTATAACAAGGTATAGGCTCAACGTGTATATGCACATGACATATGAGTATAGAAAACGGTAAATCATACATCATGCCATATAATAATGCCAAATAAATGCAACATATAAACATATATACTCGCTGGCAATCTCAGTCAATGTGTACGTACCTCTAGGCTAGTTCAAGTAAAGTAGATCCTAGGTTCCAAGCCTATATTCAAAAGTTCACCGTTTCACTACACAAGTTCTATAAGCCTTAACTAAGCTAATAAGTACTCCCAAAACTTAAATCGATTCCCGGACCATACCTTCGTCCGAAGTAAGCCCTTTGAAGACGCTAGTCCCGAATGACTATAACCACAACTTGGTTATTCCAGAACTTCGATTATAACCGATAGGGCCCTCAAGTGTATATCTCACACTATATAACTGAAGAAGGAAACTCGGGAATTCATAATTGAAAATGAACTCTGAACGGCCCTATTTATAGCCAAATTTCTCGGCCAGGATCGGAACTTCCGATTTCGGAATCGGAGCTTCCGATCCAGCTCATTGTGTGCATGTCTGCCACGCCAAGATCGGAACTTCCGATCTACGATCGGAGCTTCCGATCTGCTCTATGATCGACACTTGTCAAAACTCGCGACTGAGTCATCGATCATTTCTGGCAAATGGGGATCGGAACTTCCGTTCCAGGATCGGAGCTTCCGTTCCGATCGGAGCTTACTATCTAGGATCGGAGCTTACTATCCTGCCCAAAATTAAAAAGCCCAAATTTTACTTCTGAAGTCCAATAACACTCCGAAATTGGTTAAATACCAACCCTTAATCATGTTTAACATATTATTATCTTAAAATGGTTTCTGGGTTACTACATTCTCCCCACCTTAAGATATTTCGTCCGCGAAATAACATCTAAAGACAAATCAAGATAACAATATAAAACATCAAACCATGTCTTATTACAACAACGGTAATTACATCTTACATGGTAATCAAAAATACAAAGCAAACAACTCAGGATATTCTTCTCGCATACGACTCTCAGTTTTCCAAGTTGCTTCTTCAACGCCTCGGCGCTGCCACTGTACCATCACAAGTGGTATAGTCTTGTTCCGAAGAACTTTCTCCTTCCTGTCTAGGATACAGATTGGTCGTTCGACAAAAGACAGATCTGGCTCTAGCTGAATATCAGTAGACTGAATCACATGAGATTCATCAGCTATGTACTGTCGAAGCAATGACACATGAAAAACATTGTGTATACTGGAAAGAGATGGTGGTAAAGCCAAACGATAAGCAACATCTCCGATCTTCTCCAATATCTGGAAAGGCCCAATGTAATGAGAAGACAACTTGCCTTTCACACCGAATCTCATCACCTTCCTGAAAGGTGATACTCGCAAAAAAACATATTCACCAGGCTCAAACTGAAGTGGCCTGCGGCGAATATTCGCATAAGTGGCTTGTCTATCTTGAGAAACTTTGATCCTATGCTTGATCAAATCTACCTTGTCTACAATCTGCTGCACCAATTCAGGACCCTCGACTTGCCGTTCCCCGGAATCATCCCAAAATAACGGAGTACGACACCGTCGACCATACAATGCCTCGAAAGGTGCCATATCAATACTACGATGATAACTGTTATTGTAGGCAAATTCAATCAAAGGTAACTTATCCTGCCAAGATAAACCAAAGTCCATGACAGAAGAACGTAGCATATCCTCCAGCGTACGAATAGTGCGCTCTGACTGCCCATCAGTATCCGGATGATACGCATTGCTCAAACTCGGAGTGGTACCCAACGCCTGCTGAAAAATACCCCAAAAATGTGAATTAAATCGCGTATCTCTATCACTGACAATACTCACTGGAATCCCATGTAATCGCACAATCTCCTGGATATATAAGCGTGCCATGCGATCATAAGAATACTCCCGGTTATAAGGAATGAAATGTGCTGATTTTTGTCAAACGGTCAACGACAACCCAGATAGCATCACACTGACGTGAAGTCATAGGCAAGTGGGTAACAAAATCCATAGTCACGTGCTCCCACTTCCATTCGGGAATCTCAAGATTCTGCAGTAATCCACCTGGTCGTCGATGTTCAGCCTTGACCTGTTGACAAACCAAACATCTCGAAACAAATTGATACACACTTCGCTTCATCCCCTTCCACCAGAATCTAGTTCGCAAGTCCTTATACATTTTCATACTTCCAGGATGAACTGATAATCGACTCAGATAGAATAGTATACAAACGAATCCCATTTCTCCCTTTCTTGTGCTTGAGCGTAAAACTCAATGAACAACACTCTTGAATCATATGAGATATTTCATTAGTCTGAAGTGCAGACAGTCTCACCTGCCGACTCAAGGCATCAGCAGTAAGATTAGCAGAACCTGGATGATATTTGATTTCACAATCATAATCCTTCAGGAGATCTATCCAGCGTCTTTGTCGCATATTCAACTCTGCCTGAGTGAATAAATACTTCAAACTCTTGTGATCCGTAAATATCTCAAATTTCTCGCCATAAAATGTCTCCAAATCTTGAGCGCAAATACAATGGCGGCTAACTCGAGATCATGCACTGGATAGTTATTCTCATGCGTCTTCAACTGTTGAGAAGCATAGGCAATAACATGTCCATGCTGTGTCAACACACATCCCAACCCCTGACCAGAGGCATCAGTATAAACAACATAACCTCCTGATCCAGAAGGTAGAGCTAGCACAGGTGCAGTAGTAAGACGTCTACGCAGCTCGTGAAACGACTTCTCACAATCCGAGGACCAAATGAAGGTAACATCTTTCCGAGTAAGCTGAGTCAAAGGCCTGGCCAACTGTGAAAAATTCTCGATGAACCGACGGTAATATCCCGCTAGACCCAAGAAACTACGAATCTCAGCAACCGTTGTCGGACGAGACCAGTTCAGCACTGCCTCTATCTTACTAGGATCAACAGATATCCCTTCACTCGAAATCACATGACCGAGAAATACTACCCGATCAAGCCAGAATTCACACTTGCTCAATTTCGCATATAGCTGCTTATCTCGTAACGTCTGTAGAACAATCCTCAAATGTTGTGCATGCTCATCCTTGTTATGAGAATAAACAAGAATATCATCTATGAAGACGATGACAAATCTATCCAGATAATCTCGAAATACCTGATTCATCAGATTCATAAAGACTGCCGGTGCATTCGTCAAACCGAATGGCATCACCAGAAACTCATAATGCCTGTATCTGGTCCTGAAAGCAGTCGTAGATATATCTGAGTCTCGTACCCGCATCTGATGGTATCCAGATCTCAGATCTATCTTCGAATAAACAGAAGTACCCTGTAGTTGATCGAACAGATCATCAATCCGCGGCAAAGGATACTTATTCTTGATGGTGACATGATTCAACTGTCTGTAATCAATACATAATCACATCGATCCATCCTTTTTCTTGACAAAAAAACAGGTGCTCCCCACGGAGAAACACTCGGACGAATATATCCCTTATCAAGCAGATCTTGCAACTGCTGTTTCAATTCCCTCATCTCTGACGGTGCCAGACGATAAGGTGCTCGGGATATAGGCGTAGTTTCTGGTACTAGATCAATACCAAATTCAACCTCTCGAACCGGAGGAAAACCAGGAATCTCATCAGGGAATACGTCAGGAAACTCGCTGACAATCGGTAGCTGATCAATACCCGGACTACTCGCAGACATATCAACCGCATAGATGAGGTAACCCTCCCCACCTGACTCCAAGACATGACATGCCTTCAGAGCCGAAACAAGTGGCATCGGAGATCGCGCACCCTCACCATAAAAGTACCAGCTATCACCCTCAACGGGATGAAACTGTACCAGACGCTGATAACAATCCACAGTAGCATGATACAAAGTCAGCATATCTATTCCCAAAATACAATCAAAATACGTCATCGCTAATATCATCAAATTAGCCGATAACACATTACCCTCAAATTCCAGAAGGCAACCCATCACTAGACGCTTAGTTACTACCTCCTGCTCTAACGGAGTAGATACAACTAAATCCATATCTAATGATACGTAAGGTAATCTATGTCTCTTAACGAAGCGACTAGAAATAAAGGAATGCGATGCTCCAGTGCAGGAATACCACATAACAAGAAGTTACCTGCCAACATGCGATCGCTTCCCTCAGTAGCCTGCTCCTGAGACAGAGCAAACACCTGCCCTTGAGTCTGGGGACGAAAACCAGAAGAACTCTGTGGTGCTGGCTGCTGACGTGGAAAAGTAGAAGCCTGAGATCCAACCTGGGATCCCGATCCACTAGCAGAACCCATACGCTGAGGACAATCTCTCCGCAGATGTCCCTGCTGACCACAAATATAACACGCCCCAGTAGCTCTCCGACATGAAGCTGCAGGATGCTTCCCACCACAGTGGCTACAAAACTCCTCCTTCTTCTTCTTCTTCCCAAAGCGGAAAGTACCTCGTGAACCACAAGAACCAGACGAAGTAGTAGGAGTAGAAGAAGACGTAGGTACAGATGGCACAATAGATTGAGCTCGAGGCTCAACAAATCCACTAGGCTGTGCTGGCATCATCAACTGTCCACGCCTGTTGCTGGTCTCCACAAGACGGCAACAGTTCACCAAAGTCTCATAAGACACCGGGTCATCACAGACGACAACCTGCGCGTAGATATCTTGGTTCAGGCGTTGCAGAAAGATATCATACTTCGACGCATCACTCGCATTAATATGAGGACTGAAAGGTAGCAGATCAAGAAATCGCTACTGATACTGATCAATAGTCATTGATCCTTGCCTCAAAGTAAGCAACTCCATAGATCGTGCTTGGCGAACAGCCGGAGGAAAATATAATTTCTGAAACTCCCGACAGAAATCCCCCCAAGTCACCTGTCCTCTCTCAGTACGTGCCTGAGCAACCTTGGCATCCCACCAAAAACGTGCTCTATCCTCTAGAACGAATTCTAGAACTTCCAGTTTCTGCTCCTCAGTACACTCGAAAGCTCGAAACGTGCTCTCAAGTTTAGACATCCAGCTTCTAGCTTGTTCAGGATTCTCGCCTCCCAATAAGGGTTTCGGTCCTACCTGCATGAACTTATTAATAGTATAGCGACGTCGACCCTCATAAGGACGATGTTGATCATCCTGATGATGATGGCGACGATGATGATGACCACCTCCCTGGCCAACACTACCGTGACTCTCGTCAGCCATATCCTGAAAAGAATTGCACATTAAAATCCCAAATGCGCAAGAATTACTCAAGACTAAACTAAATCCCAAGTACTAATCCCAAAATCTATGCATGCTCTGATACCAAAAATGTAGTGACCCTGCATGGAATCACCTACTAACTGGAAACTAATAGCATGTATTAAACTTAATACAGCAATATACTTAACAGAGTAAAAACGTGCGGAAACTTAATCATAAATTACATATCAGCTTAGTAATATAATTCAGGCTTAAATCTGTAATGATACAACCATATCGAAATTCTTAAAATAAATATCATACAGCTAACAAATCACGTTGTATAATAAACTCCTCAAGGCTCCTGCTCCCTAGTCCTGCCTTGAACTACCAGCTCCGTCCATCCTGCGACCTGCCCCATGGAATAGGGTGTCCAAGATAACAACTAGGACGTGAGCGCTACGCCCAGTACATAGACATGAGTAAACATATGTATATAATGCATGCTACATGATGACTGGTAAAAGATCATCTGAAAAGTCATGCTCAGAACCGGCGCCATATGAGTGCTGCCACCGCACGGATCAACCTCTGGGTGCAACCACACTCATCTAGTACACCAGAGTAGACAGACATAAATGCCCCCACCGTCGCGGTACTCAGTGACAGACTATCGATTATAGAGCTGAGCGGCTCTATAATCAGGTATAACAAGGTATAGGCTCAACGTGTATATGCACATGACATATGAGTATAGAAAACGGTAAATCATACATCATGCCATATAATAATGCCAAATAAATGCAACATATAAACATGTATACTCGCTGGCAATCTCAGTCAATGTGTACGTACCTCTAGGCTAGTTCAAGTAAAGTAGATCCTAGGTTCCAAGCCTATATTCAAAAGTTCACCGTATCACTACACAAGTTCTATAAGCCTTAACTAAGCTAATAAGTACTCCCAAAACTTAAATCGATTCCCGGACCATACCTTCGTCCGAAGTAAGCCCTTTGAAGACGCTAGTTCCGGATGACTATAACCACAACTTGGTTATTCCAGAACTTCGATTATAACCGATAGGGCCCTCAAGTGTATATCTCACACTATATAACTGAAGAAGGAAACTCGGGAATTCGTAATTGAAAATGAACTCTGAACGGCCCTATTTATAGCCAAATTTCTCGGTCAGGATCGGAACTTCCGATTTTGGAATCGGAGCTTCCGATCCAGCTCATTGCGTGCATGTCTGCCACGCCAGGATCGGAACTTCTGATCTACGATCGGAGCTTCCGATCTGCTCTATGATCGACACTTGTCAAAACTCGCGACTGAGTCATTGATCATTTCTGGCAACTGGGGATCGGAACTTCCGTTCCAGGATCGGAGCTTCCGTTCCGATCGAAGCTTACTATCTAGGATCGGAGCTTACTATCTGGGATCGGAGCTTACTATCCGGCCCAAAATTAAAAAGCCCAAAGTTTACTTCTGAAGTCCAATAACACTCCGAAATTGGTTAAATACCAACCCTTAATCATGTTTAACATATTATTATCTTAAAATGGTTTCTGGGTTACTACAAGTAATGCTGCTCAATACGAAATGAAAAAGTGCAAGCATTACAAACAAACGATTCGGAGATAAAAATCTAGATAAGTGAAAACAACTCACTCATAATTCAAGGGTGAGTGAATAGTAATGGAGGCTCCAAGAACAATGAATATGAGTCAACAAGATAACAAATCTCGTGATCACTCATCCACTGGTAATGACATCATGCCCAAACAATCAAAGCACAATCAAGGGCAATCAGTATGACTTCAGTCGTGAGAAATCCACACAAGTCAATAATTAGGGAACAACGATCTCAAGACAAAATCGGATTTCAACCACACAAAATAAGTAGATCGCCATTAAAATACAAAGTGAAACTCAACCACATCAACATGTGGCTCTAGAACCAGAGAAAAATTTCAAAAGATGTGAAATACGAACAAGATCTTATTAAAAAGTTTAACCAATGTCAAAGTAGCATAATTCAACGTTGATCAATGTCATATGAATTCATAAATGCACAAAGGACATGCAAAGAGATTTCGGATATTCAAAAGTATATGTTGCAATAGATATGAGCACAAAATAGGAAAAAAATAATGATAGGAATAATAGTTCATATTTGTCACTGAAACAAGAGAAAAACTCAGGCTATCCATAATATAATACAAAGTATGTATCCCAAGTCTGCGCACGAGTTTCGATTCATTAACTTAACTATCAAAACATACATCTATCAATTTCTAAACAAACTATTCACTTACTTGAATCCGACTAAAATCCATTATAAGAAAATAACTTAAAATAGTAACACCACAATTAATATCTCGTAATGCAAAAGTTTAACATTCTTTGACAAAGCTCCAACAATCTTATCAAAATTTTTAAGGACACTTAGTATCTCGAATAAATTTCACGTACTGTCTAAAATTGGAAGGAATATTGGTACACCAACTCCGCTTAACATGAAGTCGCATGATTTTTAAAGACATACAAATGGTACACTATAAACTACTTAAAATTTTTAAACAAAAACAAAAACTAAAATACACATTTAAACAATTTAAACATTTAAATTTGAAAATATTTTAAAATGGATGACATCAAAACATTTAAAGTAGTAATTCAAATATGACTAACATATAAAATTAATTAAAACTTACAGACTTTGAGGCGAGACTTCTCGAGTGTTTTGCAATCGGCAGTAGGCACAAACCCAAACCAAGACCTTGCTCTGATACCAACTGAAACGAACCTAACCTATACTTTAAAATAAAACTAGATTAAAAAAATGCGGATTTTTCAAAAATTTAGGCATGATCTTTCTATAACTGTTAAAATCCACATGTCTCAATCAACACGCTAAATATGCAATTAACAAGACAAAAATTTAAAAACGAGAAAACAACAGCAACCTAATGAAAAAGATTCAAAATCACAAACGTTCAAAGTTTAACAGTTAAATAGTTCACATGCCAACCAAACAAATCTAGAAGTTCTCAAAATTTACCTATAACCATTATACAAAATAAAAGACATCAAAACATTTAAAACTTACCAATTTATTCATTCCATAAAAATATTAAACAACAAACTAAACAATTTCTATAACTTTCTAAATATACTCATGACATCCAATTTACATCATTATAACATTGTGCGAAAGACGAGCATAGGTTAGAGGGATGTGCCTTGCCCGCATCGCAGTCCACTCGAGAGTCATGCCCCTCAATCTCAACGAAATACTAACTTGCACCAAGCAAAGTAATGTACCTAAAGGCTCAACGAGTATAAACCATGTAGTAGAGAAGGATTCAAAATACATGCACTGTAGTGACCCAACCCGGATTCACTAACTAATCAGAGTTATAGAAAAAGCGCACGCAATAAAAGCCTAAAGCGTAAAGATCGGATAATTAAAATAAAACAAATCCAATCGGTAGAATACAACCGACGTTATCACAATTGTATAAATACTGTTATACAACCAAATCGAAGGTTGAGGGTAAATAAATCCCTACCCTCTACAACCTCGCACTCCCCAAGCTCAATCCTGCTGAGAGCCGCCTGGACCGTCCAGCCTCAAACCTGCCCCGTCACAAGGTACACAATACCCAAACACAGGGGCGTGAGCTAGAATGCTCAATACAAAGCAATGATATAAATACAAATATGCACACACAGATGATTTAAAACTCAAGTGAAAACACTTGCTCATGGTGCCGGGAATATACAGCACCGGCTAGAGAGCTACTCCGCGGGGTACTCGTATATTCCATATCAGGGCTGAGCCAACCCCATCCTGACCCGAATCCAAAACAGGATACGAGTCCCATATGGAAACTGTCATACCTGACTCGAGTCCAAAATGAGATCATCGTTACCTATGTAGACTGTCAATGACTCACATCTCTCCGGATGCAGTCATACGTAAAATCATGTATGTGCTAAGGCGGCAAAACATGCTAAAACATGATAAAACATATAGCACATACTCATGCAATATATAAGCAAATATATCATGTCGGCTATCTCGGTCAGTACTTACATACCTCTAATACTGCTGGTCAAACCTAGCTTCACTGGTCTAGACTCCAAGCCTACTAGTCCAGTCTACTAGCTACTACAATGCAAATATCCATGCATAAAAAATTAAGCTCTAAAAGCCTTAACTAAGCTATTGCATACTCCTAAATATTTTTAGGATGCCAAAGCTATACCTGCGCCCGTCGTTAGCCCTCTGATGACAATTGCCTCAAAACTAGGCCACAGCTCCGCCTCGACGCCTGGATCGCTATGCCACTTCCGGATTCCCAATAGGATGTCAAGAACTCCCTAGATCTGAGTTAGAAGGCCTAGAAATTGAGAGAGAAGAGAGGAAATTGGTGTGAGAAAATTAATTCTCGGACCCTCTATTTATAGGCAACGTTCGGGCCGTCCGAACTCGGCTTCGAGCCCTCCGAACTGGTTCGGATCCTCCGATCATGACTTCGGATCGTCCGAACACGATCGGACCGTCCGATCCTTACTTCGGGTCTTCCGAAGTCACATCAATGATGTCATCCATGATGTCACCTTGCTGACGTAGTTGATGACGCAAGCCCTAACCCTGTTCGGATCCTCCGATCCCATTGACGGAGCCTTCGATCCTCTTCGGATCTTCCGAACTCCAGTTCGGAGCGTCCGAACCTCCCGAACCATGCCCACCATGTTCGAGTATCATGGATCTGTTTCTGAAGTCCGTTATCCCATCAGAAACTTACATAATAATGTTTTACTTAATCTAACCATGATCACGTGATTAATTACTCATTAATCACTAATTAGAAATGCGGGTTACTACATTCTCCCCCACTTAAGAAATTTCTTCCTCGAAATTTAAGTCTTAAAGGAAAACATAAATAGTCAACCAAACGTTCTTTATTACAACTGAACAAGTATAACTCGATATAAAGAAGTACAAAATCTCAAAATAACTCGGGGTGCTCGGCTAACATCCGATTCTCCAACTCCCAAGTAGCTTCCTCTGTACCTCTGCGCTGCCATTGCACCATAACCAATGGTATTCGCTTGTTACAAAGTACTTTGTCCTTCCTGTCAAGAATCCGTAGGGGTTTCTCCACATAAGATAGATCTCGATCTACCTTTACCTCGGTCGGATGCAAAATATGCAACACATCCGCCACATACTGCCTTAACAAGGACACGTAGAACACATCGTGGATCTCCGAAAGATCGGGTGGTAAGGCCAGACGATAAGCAACATCCCCAACCTTCTCGAGAATCTCAAAAGGACCAATAAATCTAGGTGTCAGCTTACCCTTGCGACCAAAACTCATCACCTTCCGGAAAGGTGACACACGCAAGAAAACGTATTCCCCTACCTCAAAATGAAATGGCCTGCGGTGAGTGTTCGCGTAGCTAGCCTGTCGATCCTGGGCTGCCTTAACCCTGCGTCAGATCAACTCTACTGCATCAATCATCTGCTGAATCATCTGAGGACCCTCTACCTGACGCTCGCCAACCTCGTCCCAAAACAAAGGTGTACGACAATGACGTCCATAAAGAGCCTCAAATGGTGCCATGCCAATGCTGCGATGGAAACTATTGTTGTAGGCGAACTCCACCAAGGGTAAATGATCATGCCATGCTAGACCAAAATCCATCACCGCTGCGCGAAGCATATCCTCTAGAGTGCGAATAGTACGCTCCGACTGTCCGTCCGTCTCTGGATGATAAGCCGTACTCAAGCTCAAAGTAGTACCAAGGGCTCGCTGGAAACTACCCCAAAATCTCGAGGTGAATCTCGGATCTCTATCCTGACAATGCTCAACGGAATCCCATGCAATCTAACAATCTCCCGCACATACAATTGCGCCATCCTATCAAAGGTGTAATCGCGGTTATAGGGAAGAAAATGCGCTGACTTCGACAACCGATCCATGACAACCCAAATAGCATCACAATTCCTGGAAGACATAGGCAAGTGGGTGAAAAAGTCCATCGTCACATTCTCCCACTTCCATTCAGGAATCTCTAAGCTGTGAAGTAACCCTCCGGGTCATCTAAACTCTGCCTTGACTTGTTGACACACAAGGCATCGGGATACAAACTGATAAACGCTGCGCTTCATCCCTTTCCACCAAAATCGAGTGCGAAGATCCTTGTACATCTTCATGCTGCCTGGATGTACAGAGAATCGACTACGGTGAGCTTGCGATAAGATCTCATCCCTCAAAGTAGAGTCCTCGGATACCACAACTCGACCAGAAAGACACAACATACCGTCTCCTTGCAGATGAAAACCAGAAGTGTTATCACCTTCAGCCAGCCGGGCTAACTTCTGAGTCTTCAGATCAGAATTCTGAGCTTCCCGGATTCGTCTGTATAGCGCTGGCTCTGCAAGCACAGAAGAGACACGAATCCATTGTTGTTCTTTCTTATGACGGAACGTGAATCCCAAAGAACAACACTCCTCCACTGCCTTCGAAACCGAACTGGTACGAATGGAACTCATATAAACTTTGCGACTAAGCGCATCAGCAACAGGATTTGAAGAACCTGGATGGTACTTGATCTCACAATCATAATCCTTCAACAGATCCATCCAACGACGCTGCCGCATGTTCAACTCAGCCTGAGTGAACAGATACTTCAAACTCTTATGATCGGTGAAAATCTCAAATCGTTCTCCGTACAAATAGTGACGCCATATCTTAAGAGCAAAGACAATGGCTGCAAGCTCTAAATCATGTACGGGATAGTTCTCCTCGTGAGTCTTCAGCTGTCTGGAAGCATAAGCAATCACGTGGCCATTCTGAGTCAACACACACCCCAAACCCTGGAGAGAAGCATCAGTGAAGACTACAAAACCACCTGATCCAGACGGTAAAGCAAGAACTGGAGCTGTCGTCAGACGAAGTCTCAACTCACAAAAACTGTCTTCACAAGCATCAGACCAAACGAAATAAACGTCTTTCTTTGTTAACTAAGTCAAAGGCTTAGCTATCTGAGAGAAATTCTCCACAAAACGACGATAGTATCCTGCTAAACCAAGGAAACTACGAATCTCAGAAGCTGTAGTCGGACGCGACCAATTCAAAATAGCTTCTGTCTTGCTAGGATCAACAGATACGCCATCTTGAGAAATGACATGACCAAGGAACACAACTCGATCAATCCAGAAGTCACACTTACTCAGCTTCGCGTACAACTGTCTCTCCCTCAAGACCTGAAGTACAGTATAGAGATGGTAGGCATGCTCATCCATGCTGCGAGAATACACCAAAATGTCATCGATGAACACCACCACGAACTTATCCAAAAATTCGCAGAAAACTCTGTTCATCAGATCCATAAAAATAGCTGGAGCATTCGTCAACCCAAACGGCATCACTAGAAACTCATAGTGTCCATACCGCTTACGAAATGCTGTCTTAGGAACATCCTCCTGTCGAACTCGCAATTGATGATACCCAGACCGAAGATCAATCTTCGAATAGACAGAAGTACCCTGCAACTGATCAAAGAGATCATCTATCCGCGGAAGAGGATACTTATTCTTCACTGTCACCTGATTCAACTGACGGTAGTCAATACACAACCGCATCAAACCATCCTTCTTCTTGACAAATAGTACTGGGGCTCCCCATGGCGAAACACTAGGTCTAATATAACCCTTATCAAGAAGATCTTGCAATTGCTTCTGCAGCTCTTTCATTTCTGACGGTGCCAATCGGTAAGGAGTTCTGGAAATCAGTGCAGTCCCTGGCACTAACTCAATGCCAAACTCAATATCCCTTACTGGTGGCAAACCTGGAATCTCTTCCGGAAACACATCAGGAAAGTCACGAACCACTGGTATCTCTTGGATATCTGTCTCTCCTAAGGATGCGTCAATGGCGTAGATAAGGTAGCCTTCCCCGCCAGACTCTAAAGCACGTCGGGCCTTCAGAGCTGAAACCACTGGCATCGGGGGTCGCGCTCCCTCACCATAGAAATACCATGACTCGTCATCCTCTGGATGAAATTGGACAAACCTCTGATAGCAATCCACTATCGCTCGGTAGGTAGTCAATAGATCAATCCCAATGATGCAATCGAAATCCTCCATCGCTAGAATCATTAGGTTAGCACTAAGCTGATGTCCTCAAAATCCAAAACACAACCCCCAACTAGACGCTTGGATAAAACCTCGCTCCCCATAGGAGTAGAAACCACTAGCAACACGTCTAAAGGAATAAATGGCAATCTATACTTCTTAGCGAAACGTGCAGAGAAAAAAAAAGAATGCGATGCACCGGTATCAATTAAAACATATGCAGGAAAACCACATAAACTACAGATACATGCTATCATCCGATCACTGTCAGCCTCTGCCTGCTCCTGGTTAAGCGCAAAAACCTGACCCTGTGGGCACGTGGCCTCAAAGAAGAATGACCCCGAGAAGGAGTCTGAGTAGGCTGTCTCTAAGACTGCTGCGAATGCTGGCGCTGCTGCGAAAACTGCTGCTGGAAAGGTGGCTGCTGGTACTGAGGTAGCTGAACGGATTCCTGAGAACCTCCAGAACCACTCGCTGCCCCAATCAGCATAGGACAATCTCTCTTCATGTGACCCTCCTGGCCACACTGGAAACATGCAGTGGTCGATCGACCACACTGTCCTGGCGGATGCCTGCGTCGGCACTGAGTACACCGGTTCGGTCTTTGTCCACCAAAACGATGCACTCCACCAGATCCAGAGGAAGAAGAAGAAGTACCTCCTGGCTTCTTGAAGGACTGTCCTCTCGGACCCAAAGGACTAGAGCTCGCTGGCTTGGAAGAAGAAGAGTAAAGTCCCCTGTTCCTCCGAATACTGTCCTCGGCCTGGCGACAACGGTCCACCAAATCCTCGTAAGTCCCATCGCCGCCCACAGCAACCATACGATGAATGTCAGGATTCAAACCCTGAAGAAAATGATCAAACTTCGCCATAGAACTATCAGCAATATGAGGACAAAAGGGTAGCAGATCAAAGAATTTCTGCTGGTACTCCTTGATCGTCATCGTCCCCTGTCGCAAACTCAACAACTCGCTGGCTTTCGCCTGACGAAGAGCTGGAGGAAAATAAAATCTCTGATAGGCAGTACGAAACTCAACCCAAGTAGCTGCACCTCTAGCTGCTATGAACGGTGCGGAAGTAGATCTCCACCAGTACCTTGCTCTGCCCTCAAGCATAAAGGCAAGAATTTTCATCCTATCCTCAGCCGTGCAACGGAACTCCTGGAAGCACTGCTCCATCCTTTCCATCCAATCCTCCGCCTCTTCGGCTGTCTCACCACCCGTCAAAGGCTTTGGGATAACTTCTTTGAATCTACGCATGCTCACTCGCCTGCGCTCCTCGGGCTGTCCCCGACGTCACTACAAGAAAAATGGCCAAAGACAACGCTTTTTCTGCGTTGTTAATGTCCCCAAAAAAGCGTTGTCCTAGCCAGTGTTGTAAAAGACAACGCGGAAAAAGCGTTGTTGTTTCTGGAAAAGACAACGCTTTAAAAAGCGTTGTCTTTTCCAGAAACAACAACGCTTTTTCTGCGTTGTCTTTGTCACAAAAAAGCGTTGTCGTAGTTCAAAAGCTTTTTAAGCGTTGTATTTTTTAGTAACGACAACGCTTTTTCCACCTACGACAACGTTTAAAAAGCGTTGTCTTTTCTCAAATAAAAAACAAAAAAATATATAATTCACAAATTTTCAATATTATCACTCAATATTCAAATTTTTTGAAAATTAAATCTAATATACAATATTTCAATATTATAAATCATTCAAATATAATAAAAATCATTCAAATATAACAAATAATCAAATTTTTCATGTTCATCTCGGCCATTTGCGCTATGCTTTCTGCCTCAAACCGGAGTCGGCGATCATACCAACTCTCAGAATGCTAAATCCATTTGGAGGACTGGAAATGTGCTGAACAACTTCGTAATTTGCTTTCTTTAATATAAAGGTAGGATTCATCATAAGCCCCCTATTATCTTATGGGCATTCTCTAGAAATACACGCATGATAGAATACTGGATGAGAAGATGGTAACAACCACCATAAATCAAAACAAATGCACACACGACTAAAACCCAAGAGCTAGTAGTGATTCACAATGTATGTCCCAAAAAAGTATGTGAAAGTCACCTGTATAAAGTAAATTGCGCAATTACTCGAAATATAGAAAACTCTCAGTTTATCTGTTGACAAACTTCTAGCCTCACCAAGAACAACAATTGAATTGTTAGTCAATTCTTCATGTAAAATCAAGCTAAAAAATATTTGACACACCATGGTGATGATGCTATTTGTGACAAAAGTGGCCCAATGCTTTGAGCCATTGGAACAAGAACAGGTGAAAGCAAAGGAATGGCCAGGCTTGCGTCCTGAAAGTAGAATAAACATGTAAAGCACCTAAACTTTAAACATATATTAGTATGCAGATTATGAACTCAAAAAACACATGCCAAAAAGGGACAACCAATAGATTTAAGTCAAACTTGAGGAACTTATGTGCACTACCATTAGATGATTATTGTTCCGAAATATGAAAAATACCATGTATTTGATATCTGTAAAGTAAGAGAAATTGTGTTGTTTTCATACTTGTATAAATGCGCTCTAGTCAAACAAGAACAGGTATCCAATTCAAGCTCGCTAAGCAAGCAACAATGTTTGTCATTTAAATTGATGATTATTTTTCTGTTCAAGGCAAAATGTTTCCAGGGTGGCATTTGTGTTAGGCTGAGCCACTATCCATTATATGGATAACGTCTAACTTATGTTGCTACTGGTGAAAGCAATATAAGTGGAAAAGCATAAGAAAATTGTCATGTTCCTCGCTATCAAGAAATTTATGCATGAAAATGTGCAACTGTTTGCACAAAACACACGAATGTGCACCTTATTAAATGGGATTTCTCACTTTTCCATTCATCCTAATTCTTCCTTCATAAACAACTTTAGGAATATCACAAGACACCTAATGAAGGTGCATCCTAATAAGTAAACGAAGAACTGTATTTCAATAAAAAAATTTAGAGGTGTACTTCTAGTACTAATAAAAAAAACAACCTCAAATTTATTTAAGATCATAAATTTAGAGGTCCTAATTCTTTCTTTCGTTTATGTCCAATAAAAAATTAGTTTTTTTAAAGAGAGTTTATGTCCAAATAAATAAAATGATAGTAACTGGGATCCATTAATTCCATATATATATCAAGAGTTAAAAACTTAAAATGAACACAAGAAGGCGCTAGCTGCGGGTCTCCATCCCTGTCCTTTTCACTCTCATGTTCAAAAACACTACAAAATTTAAAAGACCAATGTGTGTGTGTACACATTCATGCTAACTTATTTTTGCCGACTCAAGGTTACTTTCCAATTACTCAAGGTTATTGCAACTGTATGGAATGGAGGAAACTTCTTAATAGAAGTTATGTCAAGGCAAGTGTTGAAGGAGAAGAAGAAAACAGAGATTAAGCCCATTGAGGCTCAGTTTGACCAATCTGCCGAGAAGGAGAATTTAATGAAAGCCAATAATTCTACTGATGCAATGAAGTCTTAGTAGCATTTTATTGCTTGTACTTTACTTTTGTTGATTTGTAGAAATGCTGTCGTTTATAATGAATTGATGTTTTTATATTTGGTGAAAGGCTGTGTAATTGTTCTGTGTTTTTTGGTGTCTTGTGTGTAGCATTTTATTGCTTGTACTTTACTTGAGAGCACACTTAAACACTCAAACTATAACATTAAATTAGAGTGCAAAAATATTTAACTCGAATTTATAAAACTGACAGGACAAGGAGCTGGAATATGAATCACAAAATAGATGTTTTCAAACTATTTGCATCAATTAAGTAATACTATATAATGCACTTCAGTCCTCACATACTTGACCACTCAAACTACTTAAGTTTAGGAACAGAAAATGGAAACTGGTGCACAGTATTATTCTCAGAAGGAACATAATTGCCATAAATAACTAAATATGCTACCTGCATACGAGTCACAAGAACCCATTTAGTGACCTGTGGCATAAAATGGCAATCATGTTAGGTGAAAAATAAGAGTAATCCTGAATGAGATTATATAGGACGTGAACACAGATAAATAAACCAAATAATTTCTGAAAAACAATTCAAGTACCCATCAAGGACCACAACAATAAGCCACGAAAGCATTCCTAGAGTGCCAACTAAGTCAAAGGCTTAGCTATCTGAGAGAAATTCTCCACAAAACGACGATAGTATCCTGCTAAACCAAGGAAACTACGAATCTCAGAAGCTGTAGTCGGACGCGACCAATTCAAAATAGCTTCTGTATTGCTAGGATCAACAGATACGCCATCTTGAGAAATGACATGACCAAGGAACACAACTCGATCAATCCAGAAGTCACACTTACTCAGCTTCGCGTACAACTGTCTCTCCCTCAAGACCTGAAGTACAGTATAGAGATGGTAGGCATGCTCATCCATGCTGCGAGAATACACCAAAATGTCATCGATGAACACCACCACGAACTTATCCAAAAATTCGAAGAAAACTCTGTTCATCAGATCCATAAAAATAGCTGGAGCATTCGTCAACCCAAACGGCATCACTAGAAACTCATAGTGTCCATACCACGTACGAAATGCTGTCTTAGGAACATCCTCCTGTTGAACTCGCAATTGATGATACCCAGACCGAAGATCAATCTTCGAATAGACAGAAGTACCCTTCAACTGATCAAAGAGATCATCTATCCGCGGAAGAGGATACTTATTCTTCACTGTCACCTGATTCAACTGACGGTAGTCAATACACAACCACATCAAACCATCCTTCTTCTTGACAAATAGTACTGGGGCTCCCCATGGCGAAACACTAGGTCTAATATAACCCTTATCAAGAAGATCTTGCAATTGCTTCTGCATCTCTTTCATTTCTGACGGTGCCAATCGGTAAGGAGTTCTGGAAATCGGTGCAGTCCCTGGCACTAACTCAATGCCAAACTCAATATCCCTTACTGGTGGCAAACCTGGAATCTCTTCCGGAAACACATCAGGAAAGTCACGAACCACTGGTATCTCTTGGATATCTGGCTCTCCTAAGGATGCGTCAATGGCGTAGATAAGGTAGCCTTCCCCGCCAGACTCTAAAGCACGTCGGGTCTTCAGAGCTGAAACCACTGGCATCGGGGGTCGCGCTCCCTCACCATAGAAATACCATGACTCGTCATCCTCTGGATGAAATTGGACAAACCTCTGATAGCAATCCACTAAAGCTCGGTAGGTAGTCAATAGATCAATCCCAATGATGCAATCGAAATCCTCCATCGCTAGAATCATTTGGTTAGCACTAAGCTGATGTCCCTCAAAATCCAAAACACAACCCCCAACTAGACGCTTGGCTAAAACCTCGCTCCCCATAGGAGTATAAACCACTAGCAACACGTCTAAAGGAATAAATGGCAATCTATACTTCTTAGCGAAACGTGCAAAGAAAAAAAAAAGAATGCGATGCACCGGTATCAATTAAAACATATGCAGGAAAACCACATAAACTACAGATACCTGCTATCATCCGATCACTGTCAGCCTCTGCCTGCTCCTGGTTAAGCGCAAAAACCTGACCCTGTGGGCACGTGGCCTCAAAGAAGAATGACCCCGAGAAGGAGTCTGAGTAGGCTGTCTCTGAGACTGCTGCGAATGCTGGCGCTGCTGCGAAAACTGCTGCTGGAAAGGTGGCTGCTGGTACTGAGGTAGCTGAACGGATGCCTGAGAACCTCCAGAACCACTTGCTGCCCCAATCAGCATAGGACAATCTCTCTTCATTTGACCCTCCTGGCCACACTGGAAACATGCAGTGGTCGATCGACCACACTGTCCTGGCGGATGCCTGCGTCGGCACTGAGTACACCGGTTCGGTCTTTGTCCACCAAAACGATGCACTCCACCAGATCCAGAGGAAGAAGAAGAAGTACCTCCTGGCTTCTTGAAGGACTGTCCTCTCGGACCCAAAGGACTAGAGCTCGCTGGCTTGGAAGAAGAAGAGTAAAGTCCCCTGTTCCTCCGAATACTGTCCTCGGCCTGGCGACAACGGTCCACCAAATCCTCGTAAGTCCCATCGCCACCCACAGCAACCATACGATGAATGTCAGGATTCAAACCCTGAAGGAAATGATCAAACTTCGCCATAGAACTATCAGCAATATGAGGACAAAAGGGTAGCAGATCAAAGAACTTCTGCTGGTACTCCTCGATCGTCATCGTCCCCTGTCGCAAACTCAACAACTCGCTGGCTTTCACCTGACGAAGAGCTGGAGGAAAATAAAATCTCTGATAGGCAGTACGAAACTCAACCCAAGTAGCTGCACCTCTAGCTGCTATGAATGGTGCGGAAGTAGATCTCCACCAGTACCTTGCTCTGCCCTCAAGCATAAAGGCAAGAATTTTCATCCTATCCTCAGCCGTGCAACGGAACTCCTGGAAGCACTGCTCCATCCTTTCCATCCAATCCTCCGCCTCTTCGGCTGTCTCACCACCCGTCAAAGGCTTTGGGCTAACTTCTTTGAATCTACGCGTGCTCACTCGCCTGCGCTCCTCGGGCTGTCCCCGACGTCACTACAAGAAAAATGGCCAAAGACAATGCTTTTTTTGCGTTGTTAATGTCCCCAAAAAAGCGTTGTCCTAGCCAGTGTTGTAAAAGACAACGCGGAAAAAGCGTTGTCGTTTCTGGAAAAGACAACGCTTTAAAAAGCGTTGTCTTTTCCAGAAACAACAACGCTTTTTCTGCGTTGTCTTTGTCACAAAAAAGCGTTGTCGTAGTTCAAAAGCTTTTTAAGCGTTGTATTTTTTAGTAACGACAACGCTTTTTCCACCTACTACAACGTTTAAAAAGCGTTGTCTTTTCTCAAATAAAAAACAAAAAAATATATAATTCACAAATTTTCAATATTATCACTCAATATTCAAATTTTTTGAAAATTAAATCTAATATACAATATTTCAATATTATAAATCATTCAAATATAATAAAAATCATTCAAATATAACAAATAATCAAATTTTTCATGTTCATCTCGGCCATTTGCGCTATGCTTTCTGCCTCAAACCGGAGTCGGCGATCATACCAACTCTCAGAATGCTAAATCCATTTGGAGGACTGGAAATGTGCTGAACAACTTCGTAATTTGCTTTCTTTAATATAAAGGTAGGATTCATCATAAGCCCCCTATTATCTTATGGGCATTCTCTAGAAATACACGCATGATAGAATACTGGATGAGAAGATGGTAACAACCACCATAAATCAAAACAAATGCACACACGACTAAAACCCAAGAGCTAGTAGTGATTCACAATGTATGTCCCAAAAAAGTATGTGAAAGTCACCTGTATAAAGTAAATTGCGCAATTACTCGAAATATAGAAAACTCTCAGTTTATCTGTTGGCAAACTTCTAGCCTCACCAAGAACAACAATTGAATTGTTAGTCAATTCTTCATGTAAAATCAAGCTAAAAAATATTTGACACACCATGGTGATGATGCTATTTGTGACAAAAGTGGCCCAATGCTTTGAGCCATTGGAACAAGAACAGGTGAAAGCAAAGGAATGGCCAGGCTTGCGTCCTGAAAGTAGAATAAACATGTAAAGCACCTAAACTTTAAACATATATTAGCATGCAGATTATGAACTCAAAAAACACATGCCAAAAAGGGACAACCAATAGATTTAAGTCAAACTTGAGGAACTTATGTGCACTACCATTAGATGATTATTGTTCCGAAATATGAAAAATACCATGTATTTGATATCTGTAAAGTAAGAGAAATTGTGTTGTTTTCATACTTGTATAAATGCGCTCTAGTCAAACAAGAACAGGTATCCAATTCAAGCCCGCTAAGCAAGCAACAATGTTTGTCATTTAAATTGATGATTATTTTTCTGTTCAAGGCAAAATGTTTCCAGGGTGGCATTTGTGTTAGGCTGAGCCACTATCCATTATATGGATAACGTCTAACTTATGTTGCTACTGGTGAAAGCAATATAAGTGGAAAAGCATAAGAAAATTGTCATGTTCCTCGCTATCAAGAAATTTATGCATGAAAATGTGCAACTGTTTGCACAAAACACACGAATGTGCACCTTATTAAATGGGATTTCTCACTTTTCCATTCATCCTAATTCTTCCTTCATAAACAACTTTAGGAATATCACAAGACACCTAATGAAGGTGCATCCTAATAAGTAAACGAAGAACTGTATTTCAATAAAAAAATTTAGAGGTGTACTTCTAGTACTAATAAAAAAAACAACCTCAAATTTATTTAAGATCATAAATTTAGAGGTCCTAATTCTTTCTTTCGTTTATGTCCAATAAAAAATTAGTTTTTTTAAAGAGAGTTTATGTCCAAATAAATAAAATGATAGTAACTGGGATCCATTAATTCCATATATATATCAAGAGTTAAAAATTTAAAATGAACACAAGAAGGCGCTAGCTGCGGGTCTCCATCCCTGTCCTTTTCACTCTCATGTTCAAAAACACTACAAAATTTAAAAGACCAATGTGTGTGTGTACACATTCATGCTAACTTATTTTTGCCGACTCAAGGTTACTTTCCAATTACTCAAGGTTATTGCAACTGTATGGAATGGAGGAAACTTCTTAATAGAAGTTATGTCAAGGCAAGTGTTGAAGGAGAAGAAGAAAACAGAGATTAAGCCCATTGAGGCTCAGTTTGACCAATCTGCCGAGAAGGAGAATTTAATGAAAGCCAATAATTCTACTGATGCAATGAAGTCTTAGTAGCATTTTATTGCTTGTACTTTACTTTTGTTGATTTGTAGAAATGCTGTCGTTTATAATGAATTGATGTTTTTATATTTGGTGAAAGGCTGTGTAATTGTTCTGTGTTTTTTGGTGTCTTGTGTGTAGCATTTTATTGCTTGTACTTTACTTGAGAGTACACTTAAACACTCAAACTATAACATTAAATTAGAGTGCAAAAATATTTAACTCGAATTTATAAAACTGACAGGACAAGGAGCTGGAATATGAATCACAAAATAGATGTTTTCAAACTATTTGCATCAATTAAGTAATACTATATAATGCACTTCAGTCCTCACATACTTGACCACTCAAACTACTTAAGTTTAGGAACAGAAAATGGAAACTGGTGCACAGTATTATTCTCAGAAGGAACATAATTGCCATAAATAACTAAATATGCTACCTGCATACGAGTCACAAGAACCCATTTAGTGACCTGTGGCATAAAATGGCAATCATGTTAGGTGAAAAATAAGAGTAATCCTGAATGAGATTATATAGGACGTGAACACAGATAAATAAACCAAATAATTTCTGAAAAACAATTCAAGTACCCATCAAGGACCGCAACAATAAGCCACGAAAGCATTCCTAGAGTGCCATCCCCGTGTCCTTTTCTTTTATTTTCAGCTACTATAGCCTTGGCTTTATTTTTGAAAACTGGTAAAACGAATAATAAACACCCTAGCAGCTTCACAAAGGAGATCATTAGTTAAAATGCAGGATATATGGAATTTAATGAAATCCCGGGAAAGTATTTCATCTCAGAATGGAAAATCAGAATAAACACACTGGAATTGGCTAAATATTAGAGTCAAGGATTATATACCTCTTGTGCTGAAATCTGCGCCACGCTTTCTGCCCAGCCCATGACCCCGAGCTCGAAGCTGGAATTAACTCATGTGAGATGTGAGTAAACAACAAGCATCAAGAGTAAGATGAATTTTTAAGAGAAATATTTAATAATATTAAATATAACACAGTAAAAAAATGCAAATGAAATGGAATAACATATTTGTGCCTATCGATTGAACAAAACGCTCAATTTGTCATTAACCAAATTTAAAAAAAAAACCATACATTTAAATTAAATTAAAGTTGAACACGCGCACGTGCACATTTTATAGAAAGCGATTCAATCCACTAACGAACCACTGGTGCATATTACAATACAATCAAGAATTGTAAATTGTAAAATTAAAACAATATAGAATGCAAATTATTAGGTAGGAAAATGTGAGATTTGTAATTTGTAAGGGGTATGGGTGACCAGTTTAGTTACACTATATATAGACATTTACACTATAACAAAGATAAGATCGATGTCCACGGAATAGAGGCAAAAAAGATGATAAATCTTCTGACATATTACATGCAAAATATATATATATTTTCCTGTCTGAGATCAACCACTTCAGCAGCAAAAACATGAGCCAATCATGTATGTTCACCAAATTCCCACCTTTTTCACCAACAAACTTCTACTTTAAAAGGACCCAAAATATATATCATATTATTATTCTTTCATAATATATTAATCACTCTTTTTCTACTTCGTACACCACATGTTTCTCTTCCAACTTCACAGCCACCAGAAACCTTATTGTGACCTATCAAATGGGCAAAAAATTGAGATTTGAGACGTTCCAATCCAATGGAGAAAAAAGAGTATGATGGCATATGTTTGTTCGCACCTTTTGGGGATCGTAGATTGCATATTCATTGTACTCGAGAGGACTATTCTTGTGCTCAGACGACTCAGACGGGATCAGTCGGCCGCATGGCACTTTTACGTCATCTTTCCACATGAAATGCTCCGACTCATCGGTTTTCTTCCGGCCACGGCCTACTACTCCATGTTTATTCTTCTCAAGAGATGACGAATCCTAACATGAACGCATGAGAAGTTGCAACTTGCAAAGTAAAGTATGACGACGAAGGCAAAAAGAACGAGTTGCAAATCAATACCTCTGGAGTTGATGTCAATTCTGTACCGGGCTGCTTCTGATGCAACATCTAAACAAACTATAGCCTTGCCAAACTGTACATAAGAAAAACATACCATATGATCGATGAAACAATAAAAAAAGCATGTAACAAAAGGTGCAAGCATGATAGATGATTAATCGCTCTTGCCATGTAACCGGGGATGGGTAGAGAGCATGGAGCTAGCAAGAATCCTTTCTGAAGGTGACGCAGCATATTAGAACTTCGAGTACCTGATATATGAATGATTAAAAACCCGGGAGGAGTTTGAAAAAGGATACGCAAGGAAGGTGTCCTGTTCCGGTCATACCACACCACAGGAGGACTTTGTTCGGTAGCTTCTTGATTTCCTCGAGCGAGGGGCAAGCACTAAATTCCACAGAATAAACATTCTCAATTGATACTCCATAACTCTAGGGGAAATGTCAGAAGAAACAATGTCAAATATGCAAACAATTTGGACTCGATGTTATAAGATAAACAGACGACAAAGGACGAGACTTATCAGTCTTACAATTTCGCCGACTTTGACCGGTTCATAAGTTTTCTCCAGATATTTTGCTATCATCTTGTAATCATGGGCTTCTTTCTCTAGTGGAGATATGGAACATCTCAATTTCTTATATACTTCAAAGAGAGGGTCATCAAGAGTTGAACCGGAAATATCTCCTATGATCCGTGAAGCCGAGTTTATATCTCTTAAAGTCTCGAATGCAGACACAACCTGCACGTCTCATTCAAAATTAGCATTCAATGAATCCATAGCAACGCTCACAACATAATTTCAAAGTATTTGGATACAGTGTTTAATTTCCAGTATTTCAGAGTTTTTGGAACACTCACGTGATCAGCAAGATCATTAGAATCTCGGAAAATAAACGGTCTTGTCGAAAGCATAAGAGTAAACATTCTTTGGCTAAAATCAGACCACGTCGCTTCGCCCTTCATCCCTGTTTCTTTCTGCCGCTTGAGCTTCTTCACAAATTCCAATAGGGCATCTTCACCTGCATTATTCCCATTCATGAGAGAGTGTAGTTGAAACACTTAATAAAGATCAAGACTGGGCTTACATCTTTTCAAATGGTGATCCGTCAACATACCGAACGGTATATCCGGAACATCTAGCCCTGTCTCCATCAAAGCATACCTACAAACAAAACATAGTATTTTGCCTACCCACAACCTAGAAAAAAATACAAGTAAATTTAATTAATCCATGGACTACCCACCTATAAATCTCCTGGCCACACAGAATTTTCATGATATGCGCCACCTTGGGCACAGGCTTAGGATGAGCTCTAACCGAATTCTAGCTCCAATAACAAATTTCCGATGCCCATGGCAGCGAATCGACGACAAGAAATGGGTGGCTAGGGTTGGGTCTTGGTGGAATCGTGAGAGCACGAGAGACTCGTGAATGATTTTTCTTATCTTAAGATGGGCTTCTCAGAGCTCACTTGAAAAATCGTTGATGAATCGAGCAAGACCAGCAAAAATCGACATGGGAAAGCAGATTTTGATTTGAAAGAGAGAAAAAGGCAAAAGGGATCGGAGAAGGTGATCGAGAAGGGGTTTGGGGATTTTGGTGTGTTAAGGAAGTGTAATAATATTTATTTTAAGTTTTATTTTAAATAAAAATAATAATTTTTTTACAACATTTTTTTAAAAAGTGTTGTTGTACATAGGAAAAAAAGCGCTCATAGACAACACTTTTAAAAGCGTTGTCTTTGACCTAAAAAACGCTAATAGACAACGCGTTTTTAAAAAAACGTTGTCTTTGATGAATAAAATATATATAACGACAACGCTTTTCACTAAAAGCGTTGTCTTTTAAAAAAAGACAACCCTTTTCACTAAAAGCATTGTCTTTTAAGTGTTGTGTTTGTGCATTTTTGTTGTAGTGCGTCTACGATCGTCCGGATCGCCCCAACGACCGCCGTCTATGCTACCATGACTCTCGTCATAATCTGCCATCTGTTACATAAGAGCAGATAATTACTTAATCCGCTTTACGATATTCCCAGTGCAATGCGTCGCTCTGATACAAAAAATGTAGTGACCCAACCCGGATCCACTAACTAATCAGAGTTATAGAAAAAGCACACGCAATAAAAGCCTAAAGCGTAAAGAGCGGATAATTAAAATACAACAAATCCAATCGACATAATACAATCGACGTTATCACAATTGTATAAATACTGTTATACAACCAAATCGAAGGTTCAGGGTAAATAAATCCCTACCCTCTACAACCTCGCACTCCCCAAGCTCAATCCTGTTAAGAGCCGCCTAGACCGTCCAGCCTCAAACCTGCCCCGTCACAAGGTACACAATACCCAAACACAGGGGCGTGAACTAGAACGCTCAATACGAAGCAATGATATAAATACAAATATGCGAACACAGATGATTTAAAACTCAAGTGAAAACACTTGCTCATGGCGCCGGGAAAATACTCCGCGGGGTACTCGTATATTCCATATCAGGGCTGAGCCAACCCCATCCTGACCCGAATCCAAAACAGGATACGAGTCCCATATGGAAACTGTCATACCTGACTCGAGTCCAAAATGAGATCATCGTTCCCTATGGAGACTGTCAATGACGCACATCTCTCCGGATGCAGTCACACGTAAAATCATGTATGTGCTAAGGCGGTAAAACATGCTAAAACATATAGCACATACTCATGCAACATATAAGAAAATATATCATGCCGGCTATCTCGGTCAGTACTTACGTACCTCTAATACTGTTGGTCAAACCTAGCTCCACTGGTCTAGACTCCAAGCCTACTAGTCTAGTCTACTAGCTACTACAATGCAAATATCCATGCATCAACAATTAAGCTCTAAAAGCCTTAACTAAGCTATTGCATACTCCTAAATATTTCTAGGATTCCAAAGCTATACCTGCGTCCGTCGTTAGCCCTCTGATGACAATTGCCTCAAAACTAGGCCACAGCTCCGCCTCGACGCCTGGATCGCTATGCCACTTCCGGATTCCCAATAGGATGCCTAAAACTCCCTAGATTTGAGTTAGAAGGACTAGAAATTGAGAGAGAAGAGAGGAAATTGGTGTGAGAAAATGAATTCTCGGACCCTCTATTTATAGGCAACGTTCGGGCCGTCCAAACTCAGCTTCGGGCCCTCCAAACTAGTTCGGATCGTCCGAACACGATCGGACCGTCCGATCCTTACTTTGGGTCTTCCGAAGTCACATCAGTGATGTCATCCATGATGTCACCTTGCTGACGTAGTTGATGACGTAAGCCCTAACCCTGTTCGGATCCTTCTATCCCACCGACGGAGCCTCCGATCCTCTTCGGATCCTCCAAACTCTAGTTCGGAGCGTCTGAACCTCCCGAGCCATGCCCACCATGTTCGAGTATCCTGGATCTATTTCTGAAGTCCGTTATCCCATCAGGAACTTACATAATCATGTTTTACTTAATCTAACCATGATCACGTGATTAATTACTCATTAATCACTAATTAGAAATGCGGGTTACTACATGCACGATACTTCAAATACTAGTACTTAAAATACCTTGAAACTTTCTCGGAAAAGTCTTAAAAATAAAAAGAAATGAGACTTGAAACTATAAATAAAGTCGCATGAAATGAACTCACGCAAATCAATAAAACTCACGCTTTAAACTTCAACTTAACTCAAGCCTTTAAACATAACTTTCATAACTTTAACTTTAACGTTATCTTTACTCTGTGAATTTAGATCCTCGATTGTGACCCTATGTTTTGATCGATCAATGGCTATAGTACTATGTCGGAAAGTACGTCGAGATATCTCCCGATACCACATTGCCCCTTTCCTCTGATTTGGTAGGGGTTCCGAGATTTCTCCCGGCCGCACACTACCCATCTAATTCGGTTGGGGTTCCGAGATTTCTCACGGCCGCTCACTACCCGTCTATTTGGAAGGGTTCAGAGATGTCTCCCGGCCGCACACTGCCCATATAATTCGGCAAGTGAGCCAAGGCATCCCCCGACCGACATTGCACGTCTCGTCACAATCAACTCCCATCATTAAAAAGCTTTTAATTTCATTGACTTCAAACTTTTAACTTTACTCAAACTTCGACTTAAACTTTTTCTTGACTTGCAAATGCAAAGACCAAGCCCTCAAATTTTGCAAAACTTTACTCAACTCATAAGATGGAACATCACCTTAATATACACAATTCAAGGATGAAAGTTTGATTAAAAACAAGGAAAGTATGATGGTAAGTGGCTGCCCCAAATCTAGACTTAACTAAACAAAACACACCTCGAGCGTTCGAACCGTAAAATCTATAACTTGACAATTCCTTAACCAAATTGACTTTTGTTTGAACTGACACCATCTATACTTCCTAAACCATCCCAAGTACCAGGTTATAGCCTCCAAAGGTAAACCGGGCAGCCCAAACAAAACGGATATCCGGGCAGCCCTTAAACCCGCAAAAAATCTTCTCTAATCACTTCGACTTGTCTCGCCCTTAACTCGACCATAACTAACCCGAATCGCTCCTAATTTGAACCAACACGATCACAACATCCTAAAATTGCCATAGGATCACACCATAGCCTGCCCAGACCTCTTGAACCGATTCCCCTGAACAAAACACCATAAACCCCCGACAAAAAGACACCACTAGCACACCCAACCATGCCTCCAACTTCAAATCTATGATCCTCGTGACTCACCCTACCAAGTCCCAGCCCACTCACAACATCCTCACCACCTCTTAGACCTCAATGAACCCATGGACCAAGACCTACAACCGGAACATAACTAGACAAATCAACCGATTTCCCATTCACCCTCTTCCAAGCTCCAAAACCACAAGATCACATCACAACCCGGGCAGTCCACTTCCAAGACTTTTAACCACATTAAACACCTCCCATAACACCATACAAACTCCAATAACCAAACCTAGGCAGCCCCCTAACATCATAAATCCATAATTTTCAGAAACGGTCTCAATCGGCTCAAGAACCCATCCTAAAATTTTTAAATTGATCAAACATCATAAAGAATTAACCAATGCATGATACATTTCTCATTTTAACCACAAGAAATCATCTAATTTTCAAATTAAAACAAGGACCAAGGCAAAAACATTCTGAATTTTCGAAACAAGGCAAAAACACCCCAAGTTTCAACTCCAAACTAACACATATCACATTTTAACAATAATGTACAAGGAAATTTAGAAAATAACCTAGAATAGCTAATGATTTCTGTAGTGACCCTGCATGGAATCACCTACTAACTGGCAACTAATAGCATGCATTAAACTTAATACAGCAAAATACTTAACAGAGTAAAAACATGCGGAAACTTAACCATAATTTACATATCAGCTTAGTAATATAATCCAGGCTTAAATCTGTAGTGATACAACCATGACGAAATTCTAAAAATAAACATTATACAGCTAACAAATCATGTGGTATAATAAACTCCTCAAGGCTCCTGCTCCCTAGTCTTGCCTTGAACTACCAGCTCCGTCCATCCTGCGACCTGCCCCATGGAATAGGGTGTCCAAGATAACAACTAGGACGTGAGTGCTACGCCCAGTACATAGACATGAGTAAACATATGTATATAATGCATGCAACATGATGACTGGTACAGGGTCATCTGAAAAGTCATGCTCAGAACCGGCGCCACATGAGTGCTGCCACCGCACGGATCAACCTCTGGGTGCAACCACACTCGTCTAGTACACCAGAGTAGACAGACATAAATGCCCCTGCCGTCGCGGTACTCTCAGTGACAGACTATCGAGTATAGAGCTGAGCGGCTCTATAATCAGGTATAACAACGTATAGGCTCAACGTGTATATGGACATGACATATGAGTATAGAAGACGGTAAAGCATACATCATGCCATATAATAATGCCAAATAAATGCAACATATAAACATGTATACTCGCTATCAATCTCAGTCAATGTGTACGTACCTCTAGGCTAGTTCAAGTATAATAGGATCCTAGGTTCCAAGCCTATATTCAAAAGTTCACCGTATCACTACATAAATTCTATAAGCCTTAACTAAGCTAATAAGTACTCCCAAAACTTAAATAGTTTCCCGGACTATGCCTTCGTCCGTAGTTAGCCCTTTGGAGTCGCTTGTCCCGGATGAATATAACCACACCTTGGTTATTCCAGAACCTCTATTATAACTGATAGGGCCCTCAAGTGTATATCTCACACTATATAACTGAATAAAGAAACTCGAGAATTCGTAATTGAAAATGAACTCTGAACGGCCCTATTTATAGCCAAATTTCTCGGCCAGGATCGGAACTTCCGATTTCAGGATCAGAGCTTCCGATCCAGCTCATTGCATGCATGTCTGCCACGCCAGGATCGGAACTTCCGATCTACAATCGGAGCTTCCGATCTGCTCTATGATCGACACTTGTCAAAACTCGCGACTGAGTCATCGATCATTTCTGGCAGCCCAGGATCGGAACTTCCATTCCAGGATCGGAGCTTCCGTTCCGATCGGAGCTTACTATCTGGGATCGGAGCTTACTATCTGGGATCGGAGCTTACTATCCGGCCCAAAATTAAAAAGCCCAAATTTTACTTCTGAAGTCCAATAACACTCCGAAATTGGTTAAATACCAACCCTTAATCATGTTTAACATATTATTATCTTAAAATGGTTTCTGGGTTTCTACATTCTCCCCACCTTTAGATATTTCGTCCGCGAAATAACATCTAAAGACAAATCAAGATAACAATATGAAACATCAAACTATGTCTTATTACAACAACGGTAATTACATCTTACATGGTAATCAAAAATACAAAGCAAACAACTCAGGATATTCTGCTCGCATATGACTCTCAGTTTCCCAAGTTGCTTCTTCAACGCCTCGGCGCTGCCACTGTACCATCACAAGTGGTATAGTCTTGTTCCGAAGAACTTTCTCCTTCCTGTCTAGGATACAGATTGGTCGTTCAACAAAAGACAGATCTGGCTCTAGCTGAATATCAGTAGACTGAATCACATGAGATTCATCAGCTATGTACTGTCGATGCAACGACACATGAAAAACATTGTGTATACTGGAAAGAGATGGCGGTAAAGCCAAACGATAAGCAACATCTCCGATCTTCTCCAGTATCTAGAAAGGCCCAATGTAACGTGGAGACAACTTGCCTTTCACACTGAATCTCATCACCTTCCTGAAAGGTGATACTCGCAGAAAAACATATTCACCAGGCTCAAACTGAAGTGGCCTGCGGCGAATATTCGCATAACTGGTTTGTCTATCTTGAGCAACTTTGATCCTATGCTTGATCAAATCTACCTTGTCTACAATCTACTGCACCAATTCAGGACCCTCGACTTGCCGTTCCCCGACTTCATCCCAGAATAACGGAGTACGACACCGTCGACCATACAATGCCTCGAAAGGTGCCATATCAATACTACGATGATAACTGTTATTGTAGGCAAATTCAATCAAAGGTAACTGATCCTGCCAAGATAAGCCAAAATCCATGACAGAAGAACGTAGCATATCCTCCAGCGTACGAATAGTGCGCTCTGACTGCCCGTCAGTCTCCGGATGATACGCCGTGCTCAAACTCAGAGTGGTACCCAACGCTTGTTGAAAACTACCCCAAAAACGTGAAGTAAATCACGGATCTCTATCACTGACAATACTCACTGGAATCCCATGTAATCTCACAATCTCCTGGATATATAAGCGTGTCATGCGATCATAAGAATACTCCCGGTTATAAGGAATGAAATGTGCTGATTTTGTCAAACGGTCAACGACAATCCAGATAGCATCACACTGACGTGAAGTCATAGGCAAGTGGGTAACAAAATCCATAGTCACGTGCTCCCACTTCCATTCGGGAATCTCAAGATTCTGCAGTAATCCACCTGGTCGTCGATGTTCAGCCTTGACCTGTTGACAAACCAAACATCTCGAAACAAACTGATAAACACTTCGCTTCATTCCCTTCCACCAGAATCTAGTTCGCAAGTCCTTATACATTTTCATACTACCAGGATGAACTGATAATCAACTCCTGTGAGCTTGAGATAGAATATCATTCCTGAGCTCCGCAACATTAGGTACAACCACTCTATTGGATAGGCACAATAAACCATCTGCCTGAAAATGGAATCCAGATGTATTAACTCCATTGGCTAGACGTGCCAATCGCTGAGTCTTAACATCAGATATCTGAGCATCTCTGATCCGAGAATACAATGCTGGCTCAGATAGAATAGTATACAAACGAATCCCATTCATCCCTTTCTTGTGCTTGAGCGTAAAACTCAATGAACAACACTCTTGAATCATATGAGATATTTCATTAGTCTGAAGTGCAGACAGTCTCACCTGCCGACTCAAGGCATCAGCAGTAAGATTAACAGAACCTGGATGATATTTGATTTCACAATCATAATCCTTCAGGAGATCCATCCAGCGTCTATGTCGCATATTCAACTCTGCTTGAGTGAATAAATACTTCAAACTCTTGTGATCCGTAAATATCTCAATTTTCTCGCCATAAAGATAATGTCTCCAAATCTTGAGTGCAAATACAATGGCGGCTAACTCGAGATCATGCACTGGATAGTTAGTCTCATGCGTCTTCAACTGTCGAGAAGCATAGGCAATAACATGTCCATGCTGTGTCAGAACACATCCTAACCCCTGACCAGAGGCATCAGTATAAACAACATAACCTCCTGATCCAGAAGGTAGAGCTAGCATAGGTGCAGTAGTAAGACGTCTACGCAGCTCATGAAATGACTCCTCACAATCCGAGGACCAAATGAAGATAACATCTTTCCGAGTAAGCTGAGTCAAAGGCCTGGCCAACTGTGAAAAATTCTCGATGAACCGACGGTAATATCCCGCTAGACCCAAGAAACTACGAATCTCAGCAACCTTCGTCGGACGAGACCAGTTCAGCACTGCCTCTATCTTACTAGGATCAACAGATATCCCTTTACTTGAAATCACATGACCGAGAAATACTACCCGATCAAGCCAGAATTCACACTTACTCAATTTCGCATATAGCTGCTTATCTCGTAACGTCTGTAGAACAATCCTCAAATGTTGTGCATGCTCATCCTTGTCATGAGAATAGACAAGAATATCATCTATGAAGACGATGACAAATCTATCCAGATAATCTCGAAATACCTGATTCATCAGATTCATAAAGACTACCGGTGCATTCGTCAAACCGAATGGCATCACCAGAAACTCATAATGCCCGTATCTGGCACTGAAAGCAGTCGTAGATATATCTGAGTCTCGTACCCGCATCTGATGGTATCCAGATCTTAGATCTATCTTCCAATAAACAGAAGTACCCTGTAGTTGATCAAACAGATCATCAATCCACGGCAAAGGATACTTATTCTTGATGGTGACACGATTCAACTGCCTGTAATCAATACATAATCGCATCGATCCATCCTTTTTCTTGACAAACAAAACAGGTGCTCCCCACGAAGAAACACTCGGACGAATATATCCCTTATCAAGCAGATCTTGCAACTGCTGTTTCAATTCCCTCATCTCTGACGGTTCCAGACGATAAGGTGCTCGGGATATAGGCGTAGTTCCTGGTACTAGATCAATACCAAATTCAACCTCTCGAACCGGAGGAAAACCAGGAATCTCATCAGGAAATACGTCAGAAAACTCTCTGACAACCGGTAGCTGATCAATATCCGTACTACTCATGGACATATCAACTGCATAAATGAGGTAGCCCTCTCCACCTGACTCCAAGACATGACATGCCTTCAGAGCCGAAACAAGTGGCATCGGAGGTCGCGCACCCTCACCATAAAAATACCAGCTATCACTCTCAACGGGATGAAACTGTACCAGACGCTGATAACAATCCACAGTAGCGTGATACAAAGTCAACATATCTATTCCCAAAATACAATCAAAATCTGTCATCGCTAATATCATCAAATTAGCCGATAACACATTACCCTCAAACTCCAGAAGGCAACCCATCACTAGACGCTTAGTTACTACCTCCTGCTCCAACGATACAACTAAATCCATATCTAATGATACGTAAGGTAATATATGTCTCTTAACAAAGCGACTAGAAATAAAGGAATTCGATGCTCCAGTATCAATTAATACAAGTGCAGGAATACCACATAACAAGAAGTTACCTGCCAACATGCGATCGCTTCCCTCAGTAGCCTGCTCCTGAGACAGAGCAAACACCTGCCCTTGAGTCTGGGGACGAAAACCAAAAGAACTCTGTGGTGCTGGCTGCTGACGTGGAAAAGTAGAAGCCTGAGATCCAACCTGGGATCCCGATCCACTAGCAGAACTCATGCGCTGAGGAAAATCTCTCCGCAGATGTCCCTGCTGACCGCAAATATAACAAGCACCAGTAGCTCTCCGACATGAAGCTGCAGGATGCTTCCCACCACAGTGGCTACAAAACTCCTCCTTTTTCTTCTTCTTCCCAAAGCGGAAAGTACCTCGTGAACCACGAGAACCAGACGAAGTAGTAGGAGTAGAAGAAGACGTAGGTACAGATGACACAATAGATTGAGCTCGAGGCTCAACAAATCCACTAGGTTGTGCTGGCATCATCAACTGTCCACGCCTGTTGCTGGTCTCCACAAGACGGCAACGGTTCACCAAAGTCTCATAAGACACCGGGTCATCACAGATGACAACCTGAGAGTAGATATCTTGGTTCAAACCTTGTAAAAAGATATCATATTTCGACGCATCACTCTCATTGATATGGGGACTGAAAGGTAGCAGATCAAGAAATCGCTGCTGATACTGATCAATAGTCATTGATCCTTGCCTCAAAGTAAGCAACTCCATAGATCGTGCTTGGCGAACAGCCGGAGGAAAATACAATTTCTGAAATTCCCGACAGAAATCCCCCCAAGTCACCTGTCCTCTCTCAGTACGTGCCTGAGCAACCTTGGCATCCCACCAAAAACGTGCTCTATCCTCTAGAACGAATTCTAGAACTTCCAGTTTCTGCTCCTCAGTACACTCAAAAGCTCGGAACGTGCTCTCAAGTTTAGACATCCAGCTTCTAGCTTGTTCAGGATTCTCGCCTCCCACTAAGGGTTTCGGTCCTACCTGCATAAACTTATTAATAGTATAGCGACGTCGACCCTCATGAGGACGATGTTGATCATCGTGATGATGATGGCGACGATGATGATGACCACTTCCCTGGCCAACACTACCGTGACTCTCGTCAGCCATATCCTGAAAAGAATTGCACATTAAAATCCCAAATGCGCAAGAATTACTCAAGACTAAACTAAATCCCAATTACTAATCCCAAAATCTATGCATGCTCTGATATCAAAAATGTAGTGACCCTGCATGGAATCACCTACTAACTGACAACTAATAGCATGCATTAAACTTAATACAGCAAAATACTTAACAGAGTAAAAACATGCGGAAACTTAACCATAATTTACATATCAGCTTAGTAATATAATCCAGGCTTAAATCTGTAGTGATACAACCATGACGAAATTCTAAAAATAAACATTATACAGCTAACAAATCATGTGGTATAATAAACTCCTCAAGGCTCCTGCTCCCTAGTCTTTCCTTGAACTACCAGCTCCGTCCATCCTGCGACCTGCCCCATGGAATAGGGTGTCCATGATAACAAATAGGACATGAGCGCTACGCCCAGTACATAGACATGAGTAAACTTATGTATATAATGCATGCAACATGATGACTGGTACAGAGTCATCTGAAAAGTCATGCTCAGAACCGGCGCCACATGAGTGCTGCCACCGCACGGATCAACCTCTGGGTGCAACCACACTCGTCTAGTACACCAGAGTAGACAGACATAAATGCCCCCGCCGTCGCGGTACTCTCAGTGACAGACTATCGAGTATAGAGCTGAGCGGCTCTATAATCAGGTATAACAAGGTATAGGCTCAACGTGTATATGCACATGACATATGAGTATAGAAGACGGTAAAGCATACATCATGCCATATAATAATGCCAAATAAATGCAACATATAAACATGTATACTCGCTAGCAATCTCAGTCAATGTGTACGTACCTCTAGGCTAGTTCAAGTATAATAGGATCCTAGGTTCCAAGCCTATATTCAAAAGTTCACCGTATCACTACATAAATTCTATAAGCCTTAACTAAGCTAATAAGTACTCCCAAAACTTAAATAGATTCCCGGACTATACCTTCGTCCGTAGTTAGCCCTTTGGAGTCGCTAGTCCCGGATGACTATAACCACACCTTGGTTATTCCAGAACCTCTATTATAACTGATAGGGCCCTCAAGTGTATATCTCACACTATATAACTGAATAAAGAAACTCAGGAATTCGTAATTGAAAATGAACTCTGAACGGCCCTATTTATAGCCAAATTTCTCGGCCAGGATCGGAACTTTCGATTTTAGGATCGGAGCTTCCGATCCAGCTCATTGCGTGCATGTCTGCCATGCCAGGATCGGAACTTCCGATCTACGATCGGAGCTTCCGATCTGCTCTATGATCGACACTTTTCAAAACTCGCGACTGAGTCATCGATCATTTCTGGCAGCCCAGGATCGGAACTTCCGTTCCAGGATCGGAGCTTCCGTTCCAGTCGGAGCTTACTATCCAGGATCGGAGCTTACTATCTGGGATCGGAGCTTACTATCTGGGATCGGAGCTTACTATCCGGCCCAAAATTATAAAGCCCAAATTTTACTTCTGAAGTCCAATAACACTCCGAAATTGGTTAAATACCAACCCTTAATCATGTTTAACATATTATTATCTTAAAATGGTTTCTGGGTTACTACAATTTCTGATATAAAAAAACGTAACCCTAGCTCAAAAATTTTGGTAGAAACAAAATAAATTCAAGAACACATCAATAATCATAATAGCTTTGCTAGGTGGTAAAACAAATGACATATACTTGCCTTATACTTCAAAACTCAGGAACATTGGTTGGTAAGGGGGCTGAAATTCGACCCACACAGCTGCTACACTTCCTTGGGAATGAGCTCCGGCGGTGGTGGTTTTGGAGAGGCGGCGGCGCTAGTCAGAGATGGAGTAAGAGAAGAGAGCCGATGGTTGAGACTGCAAGGAGAAGAAGGGGCGGCGGCTCCATGGAGATTTGGGGGCAAGGGTTTTAAATATTGTTATGTTTTAGGTTTAGGGATAAATAAGTGTATATGTATATGTGTGTGAATGTATAATTATGTGTGTGTGTGTGAGGTTTGAAAATGCTACTCAAACTACTAATAAAAGTGTCACTTAAAGTTTTACAACTTTTAGCACTACACAACTTTACCTTTTAAAATCCCTATGCTTTAAAATTCAAGAATTGAAATATTTAATTGATTTCACTAGTCCAAGTTCGAAAATGATATTTTTTGGAAAATTCTAAAATAAGCTTTAAAATTCCTCAAAGGAGATTTTGGTCACCCGAGAAATCTAAAAAAAAAAACTTTGTTTATTCTCCTCAATTACTCACAAATCTCAAATCTAACAAAAATCTAAGAATTAACCCCCGAGATCCAACGTCACCACATGCCGAAACTGGAAGCCACAGAACCCAAGAATCTCCAGGATAATTAGCTTATGTATTTTGCACATATAAACTTTAAAGGAATTTAAAGCAATTAAATCTTTGAAATAACGAAAACTCAAGATTTCTTTTAAAATCAATACTTAAACATTTTGATGTCACAATGATAAATAACATATTTAAATAATAAACGCAGAGATTAGAATAATTTAAATAAACTAGATGAACATTTAAAAGTCATTTAAATAAATACACAAGCGGATTAAAAATCTTTAAAACAAATTGGGCAATCAAAAGCATTTAAATAAATAAGCTAGACATTCAAAATAATTTAAATAACTAACCGATAAACTCAATTCATTTTAAATAAATAAGTTGGATAATTAAAATCATTTAAATAAGCAATTGATTTAGATAAAAAAATAAATTTAAAAATAATAATCAAAATATTCATTTAATTTAATGCATGTTATTTTGTATATTGGATTTTAGGCGCTACATTTATAGCAGTTGTTGCGTATTTTTGTACCCGCAAGTGCACGGTGTCATGTTTTAATAAAGAGTAAGTAGAGTGTCGATCCCACGAGGAGTAGTATTGAAAATTAATTATTGCTTGTAATTAAAATAGCCCAAACTTTATCAAAAAAATTAAATAAGTTGAGAATTATTCAGAAAGTTAATTAAGCAAAAGAATTCAGCAAATTTAGCAAATCGAGCACTCAAATTCAGATATTAAATCAATGAGAGAAAATGGTCTAGAGATTTTGATTTTACCTGGTTTCGACAACAAATACTTATAATTAACTTATTTTCATGAATTCTATTCAATTAATAGATAACACTTAATTGTTTTATTTCCCTCTTTCAAACAACAAATAAAGTGTATCACTTCAATTTCGATTTCAATATCCCTATTAAAAATCTAAGCTTAATGATATATGAAAAGTCATGTTCTTCCTAAAGCTCCATTAACGTTATATACTCTCCCGAGCTATATAAACAATTAACAGTGTAATTTCTATTGTCTTATTCAAAATACCCTCTCCTGAGAAACGATTTCAAATAAATATAACAAATCAATTTATGACCAGTAAATTGAAAATACAATCAAAACTAGAAAAAAACAATTAATCTTGTATAATTCATTCCAATAAAAATTAAAATTCGTAGAAGTGTCTGTACCAGCTACGTCAATCTCTAGACTAATAAAATTTAGTTCATGATCAAAAATAAATAAACACAAATCATGTTTTCAATTCTAGGCATCAAATCAGAATTTAATAATGTTTGAATAGAAATAACAAAGCCGATGACGATCTTCCGTGTCCGGTCAATTGATCTTCATCTTCATTCCTTTGAAGATCTTCACATTTTTGTGAAGATTTTCTCTTTCAAAAGCTTCTCTCAAACTCATGTTTAAGCTCTCATAATTATTTGTGTAAAAGTTGCGGCTTCCTCCCCAATTTGATCTTAAAAAATCCTTTTTATATGTTGTTTGAAAGCCCATCGATGAAGCCCAAGAATCTAGAGTTTGAAATTTCCAAAAATCTGATTTTTTTCCTAATCTTCGCAGTGGCACAATTGATCTAAAATAAGCGCAGAAGCGCTTTTCAAGTTTCTTCAGTTAGCTCAGCAGCGCTTTGATTCAAGCGCAGAAGCGCTTTAACTTTCTCAACTTTTTGTCTTTTGGCGCAGCTGCTCCTCTTCCCAAGCGCATAAGCGCTTCAAATCTTCACGTACAGCCCAGAGCAAGCGCAGATGCACTCTATTCTTGCGCATATGCGCTTCAATTTCTTAATTCACATACATCATGTGCTTCTGCTCTTCATTGAAGCGCTTTTGCGCTACTGATCTTGTTCCAGTTGTGTGGCATTTTTCAAAAAATCATATCTCACAATATAACTGTCGGATCGAGCTTAAATTTGGACAGTAGCTTCAGAACATCTTAAAATTTATTCTAAATGGTGGATCGGTTTTAGATGTCTCTAAAATCCCCAGTAATTTTTTGAAGTTTGCTGCTCCGTAATTCATCTTTCTGCTTCTTCTCGGTATTTAACTCAATTTCTCGCACATCACAAAAACAACAACAAATGCGCATAAAATCCACTCGATACATCACAAAATTCAAGTAAAATCATATGTAATTAAGTGCATAAAATGAACTTATCAAATTTCCCCAAACTTAGACTTTTGCTAGTCCCGAGCAAAATAATAATGAGTAATATAGTCGACCTCCATATTTTATATTCCAAGATACAATCCACATATCCGCTAATTTTTTCAAGAGTTCTTGTGTGTGTGTGATTTACCAATCTCATCTACCCACCCAACATTCGATAAAATCATGCAATCCATAAGCTTCATAAAATCATTAACTCCGCCCTCAAGATTCAAAATGCAATCAACCAAGTTCAATCTTTATTTGCAAAGATCAAAAGGACTTTTTCGGTGAATTTTTAGGCACAAGCATATTAGTAGGAGATAAGTATCCAGATATGTACAAACGTTAATCAAAGACTCAGGATTCAGGCAAAGGGAATTGGATATTTTCAATTTTGAGCAATATTGAGTAGCTGAGTATATATTTGCATTGCATTTGCCAGATATTGATATTGGCTTCCTTCTACTCCATACATTCTACATATTTTTACCTTGTATTTGGATTAGAATTTCAATCCTTCTTTTTTTTAAGGCCTCCCCTCACCTTACTTTCTCCGTCATTACACTTTTTCTTTGAACTTTTGGTTTTGCAACTTTTTAGCTACTCATTTTTGGTTTTGAATGTTTCATATCAAGGCTAAGAAGGCTCAATTGATTCAAAAAAGCTTAAATCATTTCCGTGTTCACAAAAATCTACCTCAGTTTAAATTAAAAATCACAAGAGTTAAGAATCAATTCATCTAATCCACATTATAAATCCACATAATTTTTCTCTAATTTCTAAGAGTATCGAAAATCATGGAATTCGTGCGTATGTTTGAGAACTCAAGATTAAATATAGCTAACATAGACATTTTTAGCACAAAAATTATTTTCATCACAGGCCAACACAATTACTTATCACGCCTTTTAACCCAAACTAACTAATCAAATTTTTTTAAAATTTCACACATCCCCCCATACTTAAATATGTGCATTGTCCTCAATGTAGAAAAGTAAATAAAAACAAGTACACGTACCTCGATCACCGAGCATCAGTACTCGACACCTTCTTAATAATTCAAAGCTCTTCTTCAGGGGTGGCGTCTAAACTCTTTCAGCTTTGCATTGTTCACCTACACAATTCAAAATTAATATTAATGTCTAGTCTCTTCATGCACAAAAACAAAATAAAATAAAAACAAATAAAAAAATAAGAATAAATCAAATAAACAAAAAATAACTTGGATTTCCTCCCAAGAAGCGCTTAGTTTATAGTCTATAGCCCGACTGTCACCGATTCTAGCCTGTTTCCACTTTGTTGGAGGTATTTCTCTTCTCTTTCACCCTCCAGAAATATTCAGCCCTCTTGATCTTTGATTTCTTTTTCTTCTTCTTCTTTGTCACCGGTAGATCAGTCCCCCTTTGCAATTTTATAGCACTAAAAATTTCTGCACGACAGCTTTTCATATTTTCTGTCGGTTCGATCATGAACACCCTCTCCATGGATGGATTTCCAGACTCCTTGAACACATTAAAAATCACCTTCTCACCGTCTACAACCATCGTCAACTCACCTTTCTTGACATCTATCTTGGTGTCAGCAGTAGCCAAGAAAGGTCTCCCCAATATCAATGACATATTTCCATCCTCCTCCATATCTAGCACAACAAAATCCGCAGAAAAGATAAATTTATCTATTTTTGTCAACACGTCCTCGATGATTCCACGCGGATATGTGAGAGATCTATCAGCTAGCTGCAATACAATTGTCATAGGCTTCACCTCGCCAATTCCTAAGCTCCTGAAAACAGACAAAGACATCAAATTAATGCTAGCTCCTAAATCACAAAGTGCTTTATTAAAATTAGAAGAACCAATAGTGCAAAGAATAGTAAAACTCCCTGGATCTTTTAATTTCTATGGTATCTTATTTTGAAGTAACGCGCTGCACTTCTCAGTCAGGTTCACTGTCTCGAACTCCTCCAATTTCCGCTTCCTAGACATTACCTCATTCAAGAATTTGGCATAGTTCGGCATTTGCAGCAAAGCATTGGAGAATGGAATATTAATATGAAGTTTCTTGAAGATCTCAAGAAATTTATCAAACTGTTCATCCAACACATTCTTCTTTAATCTTTGATGGTATGGTAGTTTCGGCTTAAACATTGGTTTCGGCTCCGGTTCTCTTCTTTTCTTCGACTTTCTCCTCCTCAAATGCAAAATTTTCAACACCCTTTTTCTTCTCATTCTCAGACTTATTTTCTTCAGCCCCATTTTCTCTTCCACTCTGAAATTCTATGGCTTTGAAGTGTTCTATTGTATTCACCTCAGTATTATTCGGGAACTAACCTATGTTATTATCTTTCAATGCATTCGCCAGCTGCCCAATTTGTGTCTCCATAGATTTCATCATAGAGCCCATGTTTACCACATGCGTCTCCAAGCTATCGAGATGATTTTCAGTTCTCGCCATCTTTTTAGTGGATTTAGTGACAAAAGTACTTACCACATCTTCCAACGAAGGCTTTCACTCACCCTTATTTATATTAAACCCTGGGGGAGGATTCAACACATTCTTATCATTGGCATAAGAAATATTTTCATGATTACGCAAGCCAGGATGATAAGTATTAGGAACATAATTATGTTGATATCCTATGTAGCCATTAAGATTGATGTAGTTAACTTCTTTTGGAGGATGAGACTCCTCCATGGCAACTGATGCACCTGCTGAATCCGCTATGCTCACTTTGTTCAATGCAGCCACTTGTGTAGTCAATGCAGATAGTTGGGCAGAGATAGATGTGAGAGGGTCAACTGCATATACTCCAGAAGATTTCTTGACTCCTATACATTCAGACGGCCATTGAAAACTATTGATAGTCATCTCCTTCAGCATGTCATAGGCCTGTACTGGGTCCTTTGAAAAAATGGTACCTCCAGCAGCAGAGTCCACTGACATCCATGTAGGCATAATCAACCCATTATAGAACAACTAAATTTATTTCCAATCTGCAAAATTGTGATTAGGACACTGCCTCATCAAATCATTGTATCTCTCCCATGCTTCATATATCTGATCTGAATCATGCTGCCTGAAAGTACTAATATGGAACTTCAGTTAGGTGGACTTGGCAGGTGGAAAATACTTCGCTAAAAATTTGACAACCATGTCCTCCCAAGTGTTTATGCTTCCCAACGGCAGTGATTGCAGCCAACTCCTTGCCAGATCCCTGAGAGAAAACGGAAATAGACACAGTTTAATGATATCCTCGGAAAGTCAATTCATCTTTATCGTATCAGTGATCTCCAGGAATGTCCTTAGATGTAGATGAGTACCAGCAGTATCACTCCCATTAAACTGGTTTTGTTGAACCATGTTGATCAATGCCGGCTTCAACTCAAAATTATTGACATTTATGGTTCCTCGACCAATTCCTGAGTAGTGAGCTTGAACAGTAGGACAAAAGTGATCTCGAATTGGCACCAACGGAGGTGGATTTTCTTCAACTATAGTCCTATTTAGTTCTTCTCTTCTTATCATTCTCAAAGCTTATGCAGTTCGTTCGATCTTTGGATCAAATAATAGAGAATCAACGCCTTGAGATCTTCGCATAAACTACAATTCAGAAATAGTGAACTCAATCAGTAACTAAAAATAAAATAAAGAAAAACCCTAAATTAAAATCTAGACTAATTAGTAACAAGACTAGAATAACTTCAAAAACTTACTCCCCGACAACGGCGCCAAAAACTTGTTGGGTATTTTTGTGCACGCAAGTGCACGGAGCGATATAAACTTTAAAGGAATTTAAAGCAATTAAATCTTTGAAATAACGGAAACTCAAGAATTCTTTTAAAATCAATACTTAAACATTTTGATGTCACAATGATAAATAACATATTTAAATAATTAACGGAGCGATTAGAATAATTTAAATAAACTAGATGAACATTTAAAAGTCATTTAAATAAATACACAAGCGGAATAAAAATCTTTAAAAGAAATTTGGCAATCAAAAGCATTTAAATAAATAAGCTAAAAATTTAAAATAATTTAAATAACTAACCGATAAACTCAAGTCATTTTAAATAAATAAGCTGGATAATTAAAATCATTTAAATAAGCAAGCTTAAACCTTTAAAATCATTAAAACAAATAAGCTAAACAATAAAATTATTTAGATAAATAAATAAACATTTTAATAACACATAAATCAAATAAAGAATTTAAATCAATTAAACTTAAAAATAATAATAAAAATATTTAATTAATTTAATGCATGCGATTTAGTAGATTGAATTTTAGGCGCTACATTTTTGTGCCCGCAAGAGCACAGTGTCATGTTTTAATAAAGAGTAAGTACAGTGTCGATACCAAGAGGAGTAGTATTGAAAATTATTTAGTGATTGTAATTAAAATAGCCCAAACTTTATCTAGAAAATTAAATAAGATGAGAATTTTTCAGAAAGTTAATTAAGAAAAAGACTTCAGCAAATTTAGCAAACCGAGCACTCAAATTCAGATATTAAATCAATGAGAGAAAATGGTCTAGAGGTTTTGATTTCACCTGGTTTCGACAACAAATACTCATAATTAACTTATTTTCATGAATTTTATTCAATTAATAGCTAAGAACACTTAATTGTTTTATTTTCCTCTCCTGAGAAACAAATAAAGTGTATCAATTAAACTTCGATTCTAATATCCCTATTAAAAATCTAAACTTAATGATTTATGAAAAGCGATGTTCTTCCTAAAGCTCCGTTTACGTTATATACTCTCCCGAGCGATATAAATAATTAACAGTGTAATTTCTATTGTTCTATTCAAAATCCCCTCTCCCGAGCAACGATTTCAAATACATATAACAAATCAATTTATGGCCAGTAAATTGAAAAGATAATCAAAACTTGAAAAAATAACTAATCTAGTAGAATTCAATCCAATAAAAATAAAAATTCGTAGAAGTGTCTACACCATGCTACGTAAACCTCTAGACTAAGAAAATTTAGTTCATGATCAAAAATAAATAAACACAAATAATGTTTTCAATTCTAGACATCAAATCAAAATTTAATAAAGTTCGAATAGAAATAACAAATCCGATGACGATCTTCCGTGTTCGGACGATTGATCTTCGTCTTCGTTCCTTTGTAAGCTCTTCACGTTGTTGTGCAGATTTTCTCTCTTTCAAAAGCTTCTCTCAAACTCACGTTTAAGCTCTCAGAATTATTTGTGTAAAAGTGGCGGCTGCCTCCCTAATTGATCAAAAATCATTTTTATATGTTGCTTGAAAGCCCATCGATGAAGCCCAAAAATTTAGAGTTTAAATTTCAAAAAATCTGATTTTTTCCTAATCTTCGCAGTGGCGCAATTTCTCTTAAATAAGCGCAGAAGTGCTTTTCTTGTTTCTTCATTTAGCACAGTAGCGCTTTGATTCAAGCGTAGAAGCTCTTCAACTTTCTCAACTTTCTGTCTTTTGGTGCAGCTGCTCCTCTTCCCAAGCGCATATGCGCTTCAAATCTTTACGTACAGCCAAGAAAAAGCGCAGATGCGCTCTATTCTTGCGCAGATGCGCTTCAATTTCTTCATTCACGTACATCATGCGCTTCTACTCTTCATTGAGGCGCTTCTGCGCTACTGCTCTTGTTCCAGCTACGCTTCATTTTTCAAAAAATCATATATTACAATCTAACCATCGGATCAAGTTGAAATTTGGACATCAGCTTCAAATCATCTTGAAATTATTCTGAACGGTGCAGATCGGCTTTAGATGTCTCTAACATCCCCAGTAATGTTTTAAAGTTTGCTGCTCCGTAATTCATCTTTCCACTTCTTCTCGGTACTTTAACTCAATTCCTCGAACATCACAAAAACAACAACAAATGCGCATAAAATCCACTTGATACATCACAAAATTCAAGTCAAATCATATGTAAATTAAGTGCATAAAATGCACTTATCAGCAGTCCTAGGTTTGATACTCAATATCATATTCTCCTAGTTCAACCGTCCATTTGATTAATCTCCCCGAGGCTTCAAGCTGAGTCAATATTCTGCCCAAGGGATTGATAGTGTGAACAGTAATTGGGTAAGACAAAAACTATGGCCTTAGTTTCCTTCCAGTGGTTACTAAGGTCAGGGCCATCTTCTTCAGCTCTGTATACGTGACCTCGGGTCCCTTCAAAGCGTGACTTACATAATAGACCAGCCTCTGGTCTCTCTTCTCTTCTTTGACCAACATGGAACTCACATCATGTTCAGTTGCTAAAAGGTAGACCCACAACCTTTCCCCGGGCACGTGTTTAACCAAAATAGGCAAATTGGCCAAATGATCTTTCAGTTCCTGGAAATATTTCTCACACTCCTTCCCGCAACCAAAATTCTGAGATTTCCTGAGTACCTAAAAGAAAGCATAACTTTGTGAGCCGATAGAGATATAAATCGAGCCAGGGAAGTTATCCTCTCGATCAGGTGCTAAACATCTCTGAATGATCTCGAGGATGGCATTTCTCAAAGAATACTTACTTTCTCTGGATTCACATCTATTCCATTTTCAGCCACCATGAACGCGAGAAACTTGCCACTCCTGACCCTGAAAGTACATTTGGTCAGGTTTAGCTTCACCCCATACCGCTTCAACATAGAGAAAGTTTCCTCTAGGTCAGATATGAAACAATCCCGAGTCCGAGATTTCATAAGAATATCATCCACATATACCTCCACATTCCTTCCGATCCGATCTCTGAAGACTTTATCCATCATCCTCTGATATGTGGCCCCAACAATTTTCAAACCAAAAGGCATCACCATATAGCAGAAAGTTCCTCCCGAAGTGATAAAGATGATTGTGTCCTGATCCTCCCGGGCCAAAGGAATCTGATGGTACCTCTGGTATGCATCCATAAAGCAGAGTAGCTCACATCCCGAGGTGGAGTCCACCAACTGATTAATCCGGGGCAAAGGATAACAATCTTTCGGACATGCTTTGTTCAGGTCCCGAATGTCCACACACATTCTCAAATTCCCTATAGCCTTCGGAACCAACACTACATTAGGCAACCAGGTAGGGAATTGTAACTCCTTGATATGCCTTGCCCGAAGAAGCTTCTGGACGTGATCTGTTATGACTTTATATTTTTCTGCTCCAAAATGCCTTTTCTATTTCTTGAATGGTCGGGTTCCTGAGATGATATTTAATTTATGCTCCGCCACGTGAAATGGAATCCCAGTCAATTCAAAAGAGGACCTCGCAAATATGTCTGCATTCTTGGTTAGACAAGATTTCAACCTCTCCAAGAGGTCTGGCTCCAAGTCCCGAGCAATCTTAGTGGTCTTATCGGGTTGACCCTGCATCACCTCCACTTCTTCATGTTCTTATTTCATCTCTTCCATAGCGCATACTTCCCCTCTTACCCGACTCTCACCTTACCCCTCCTGCCTTGTCCGCTTGTTATCTACCCAGACCATTTATGCGTAACACTTTTGAGAGGAAGGCTGGTCTCCCCGAACTTCCTCTACCCTGTCTCCCACAGGGAGTTTTATTTTTTGATGATATGTTGAGGCCACGGCCATGAAATCATTCATAGCCGGCTTCTCCAAAATGACATTATAAAATGAGGCAACATTTACCACGGTGAACAACGTCATCACTCTCTTTCTCAGACTTCCTGTCCCCAGGGTCAGAGGAAGCAACATTTCCCCTCGTGGCTGGATAGTGTGACCAAAGAAGCCATAAATTCTTGTCTTCACAGGGTTCAAATTATATACTTTCAAAATCAACCTCCTTTTACTCTTCGATCTCGCCCACCTTCCCTCTTGGCTATCCCCACTTCTGTTTCTTGGCTTCCTCCATATTAATGTATTTTTCTGCCCGGGCAAGCAGATCCTTGAAATCCCGAGGAGTTTTCTTCACCAAGGACCGGAATAACTCCCCCTCCCAGAGACCTTGGGTAAAAGCCGTAGTTTTGGTCTCATGATCATAGCTAGGGACCTCCAGGGCAGCTTTGTTAAACTTTCTGTTGTATGCTCGCAGGGACTCTTCTCCCGACTGCCTCACTATGAACAGACTGAAAGCAGTTTTCTTACCTCTTACTGCTGTTGAAATGCTGCAAAAATACTTCTCTGAACTCCCCGAAGGAACGAATGCTTTGGGGGTCCAGCTTCTCAAATCACCTCTAGGAAGAGTCTACCGGGGTAGTCAAGAAAGCTTTTCATTTGATTCTATCCTCATAGAAATGCAACATGGACAAATTTTGGAATCGGTGAAAGAGTGGGTGCCCGGTTAGCCAACTTGTGGCTAAGAGCTTTTATGACTCTATGTAAAACAATCTTTTGTTTAATATAATTTACACTTTTATAATGGAATTGACTTTATCTTTCTTCATATTGTTATATTATGATATATTATTGTTGTTTTGATAAAGACCTTGAATATACTATAGTGTATGTAAGATGTGGTAGCACATGGGGATGGCTATCATGAAACACATCTTATAGTCACTGTATATTCTAAACTGTTCCTAGTCAATTGAGCCGTCCGCAAATAAGGATAAGGATCGCTCGAGATTGAGACTAGCATTTGCGATGCCGAGTACCACGTTTCATTGGTATGGAACATAGAGATGTTCAAAGCATGCAAATGGATATTCATATGATGAATGATCGAACTACCCTATTCGGACTTTCCAAGTGGTTATCACTTATCGAGTGGATAAAGTCCGCGGTTTTGGTTGTACACCATTAGTCCTTATTACTTGAAACATCATTGAGACTCTATATGCTAGTACTATACTTTGACTCGTTTACCGACTCTATTGGGGTCATCAGGTGTCGGGATTGGGTACAGTTACGACACATATAGGAGTCGATGCTTTGTTGTCAAGGATTCACCACATACTTGTGAGTGTGGATATCCTATGCGATCTGAGGAGATATTAGTGTGACGAATCTCTGGCCAGAGTACATGATGTGTTTTAGATTAATGGGTTTTCCTAGTAACACATGCGATGTCACTATTTGATCTCCGAGATTTAATGCATAGTTATCGAATCTCGAACGACTCTCGATATACCAATGGTTGTTGATTCGATCGGGATATATGGATGAAGGGACCGTACTGTACGCTAACCAAAATATACTAGTTCTTGTAGGCACTATCAGTAATACCTAGGGAATCATGGGGCGATGTTGCTAGGCGCTCTTACCATGATTCGATGGGTAAGTCGGAAATTGTTGTTCCGAGTCACAACGAGTTGTGAGCCCACGGCTAGCTGTATTCCTGAACCATTGAGGGTTACACAAGTAATGGATTACTAAAATCCCGTAGAGATAGTTAAATTTAAAGAGTTAAATTTAATGAAAGAGAAGTTGGACTTCTTAATTAAAAGGGAGTGGGATTTCCTAAAATGACATAGGGATGGGAATTTTTGGAAATCACTGAATTCGGATTCAGAAAAATTATCTTGACTCTAAAAGATGCAGAAATGGTTTTTGTGCACATTGGTGAAATCAGTTTATCAATCGGAGTCACGATGAATTTTATATTAATTTCTATAACAACAGGCTTGGCTTGTTGGGCTTAAGTTATGGATTGTGGGCTTTAAGGAGTTAGAGTCCTGATACAATTATAACTAGAAATTATCTATAAATATACTGCAGTGTTCGAAAATTCCATAAGATTTTCAGTCTTGCAATTTTCGAATTTCAGCCTATATTATTCAAGGGGATTTTCGAAATCCTCTGTCCCTTTTGGAGAAAATTCGGGTTGTGATTTTTGTGAAAAATTACAATCTGAATTAACAGATCATATCTGTTTATTCTCTACGCAAACTTCTGATTGATTTCTAGTGTAGTCAATCAGAGGGTTTTGTTTTCCATTCGTGGACCTGATTGAAGAAACGTTCATTCATCAGTTCCTGGGATATACAACAAGAGCAGATTAAATTCTGTTGGTGTCCATAATCTCGCTTCGAGATTTCAAGGTAAAATATTTAATAGTGATTATTTGTTTTACTTACACAAATTTAATCGTAAAGTTTTGATACCCAGATATGGAATCGTTCCATATTAATAAAATAAATTTTTAACCTTCCGCTGCACCGGGTATCAATTCTAATTGATCTGAACACCGTTTTTCAACAGTGGTATCAGAGCCAGGTTTCTTAGATCAAACGATTAAATTAATCGATTGTACAAAATTTTAAGCCTCGTTTTTGAAACAAAACGAAAATTTAAAATTGAATTTTAATGGGCTAATCGGGCAGCGATCGTCGCTGCCCGGGGCAGCGAGCGTCGCTGCCCAGGGCGCTTGGGCAGCGACGGGCTGCCCATCCCGGGCCTCTTTTTGGGGAGCGGGCTGCCCGGGATTGTCCCGGGCAGCCCGGAAAATTATTTTTTAATTTTTAATTAAAATTTTAATTTTTGAAATTCTAGTTTTTGATTCGATCGAAAATTGTTTTTGATTGGTTCACGAGGCATCGGATCGAATTGTTCGAGTCCGAAAATTTTAAAATTGATTTTTGGATAAATTTGAATTTTTGGAAAATTTATAAATTTTATCCGTTAAATTAAATTTTATAAAATTAATTATTTTGGTACAATTGATGATAAGATATGATCTTATGGATGGATAAGATAAAATATGATTTTATCTTTTAAATTATGATGCCTTTGCATGTTTATCCAATTATTTAATTATTGAATTAATTAATGGATAAAGGATGATCGATTGCCATGACCAATGTTTTAGGTGTATGTTAGGTGATTTACATTTGTCTTATTGTTGTTGGTGTTTATTAATGGGCTTGGTTTATAGCCCAATATGATTGTCATATGTAATAAAAGTGGGCCTGGTTTATGGCCCGTTCCCACCCCTAAAAATGTATCCCATATTTGTCATCGAAATTTATTGTAAATTTATTAGACTTAGTGAGAGACAAAGATTTGAAGAAATGGTGGGTCCAGCAGACAATGAAGACCGAAGAAATGTAAATTGGAAGCACAATGTAATAGGATTGCATTGCATACTTGCATATCACCTAGGATTGGACTTAGACTCGTGATTGGCAACCACGGGTCGATTAGTTAATGGGATCGATCATCCTTAAATAATATATGATATTATTAATGTATGCATGTTTAGACTAAATTGTATGAATCCCGCAAGCATACATAAATTGCATGATGAGGCAAATTTTCAAAATTAAAAATCTCTCATTTTAAATATGATTTAAAATTGATATCAAGATTAATAAAAAGGGAATTTAAATATTGTTTAAATATTCCTACCTTCCATGAACGATCAATGTATGAGATGCTACCCGCAGATACGGTCTGGCTCATATTATTGGGGGGGCCCGTTCGTCGAAAAGCTGTACATTGGATCGACACATGTTGTAAGTTGGGTGGAACTCCCATGGGATTGGCTCATATTATTGGAGATCCACATGGCGACCGTCCATCACAACTTAATATTGATGGGTTATCTTGACATGTCACAATAAACGGTGTCATATTATTGGGCCCTTATTGGACATGAGGTAAAAACATGGGGGTTACTTTTGAAGTAATTGGGCTCTACCTTTTGAAAATTATGGTTGACTGATATTATTCGGGATCATTATTTGTCAATTGAACTCCATGTTCTCACTAAGGAAAACAGTTTCCCGTTTTCACTAGAGGGCAGTGAAATCGTTAAAATAGTGGGAGTGTAATTCATAAAATTAAAATTCGCCCTATTTTATGTCTTAGTAAATTAATTAAACAATCATCGATTATTGTCTGTTTCATCTCAGTATATCATTATGATGAATCTCGCAATCCACTGTTTTCAATTCTCGAACAAAACAAATTGACTGGCGCAAACTATACGGAATGGTTCCGTAAGTTGAAAATTATTCTTACTTCGGAAAAAGCTTTCTACGTGTTAGAGAAGCCGCCTCCAAAGGAAGCCCCGGCTAATACAAGTCCGAAAGAGTTGGCCAAACTTGATTTATGGTGTGACCATAATATCAAGGCCAAATGCTACATGCAGGCTTCGATGTCTGATGAGCTTCAAAGGAGAGTCGAGGATGCCGTGAATGCTGCTGACATTCACAAGAACCTCAAGGAACTCTTTGGAGCTCAGTCAAGGTCGGAGAGGTATGCCACCGTCAGAGAGCTCATGACAAGCCGCATGCGAGATGGGACTTTGGTCCGTGAGCATGGGGTGCACATGATTGGACTCATTGAAAAGTTGGTAACACTCGACTTGACTTTGGGGCATGAACTTAGCGCGGACTTGTTGCTTCTATCACTTCCTTCATCGTTTGACGGTTTTGTGATGAACTTCAATATGAACAAGATAGAGGCCACCCTTGAAGAGATGGTCAATATTCTTGTCACATATGAAGCCACACTAAAGAAGGATAAACCGGTACTCTTGGTTGTCTTCTTTTCTAACTCTAAGAAAGGACCAAGTGGAAAGGGTAAGAAACGTTCTGCCCCGCCCAAGAAGATTGTACCAAATAAGAAGGGAAAGGCCAAGGCTTCAATTGGGATAAAAGATGAAAACGTTTGCCATTACTGCAAGAAACTCGATCATTGGAAACGTAATTGCAAGGAATACCTCGAATAGTTGCGAACTGCAAAGGGTATGTTTTACATTGAAATAAATGTTTCGCTTAATACTTCTTCTTGGGTATTGGATACCGGATGTGGATCTCACATTTGCAATGATTTGCAAGTGATGACAAGAAGTCGTAAGCTAAGGATGGGTGAGACCCAGCTAAGGCTCGGGAATGGTTCTAGAGTCGAAGCTAAAGCTATAGGAGACATTTATTTAGTTTTGCAGAACAATTTTAAGTTATTTTTGAGAGATGTTTTATATGTTCCGGATTTGGTCAAAAACATTATATCTATTTCTATGCTTGATAGAGATGGTTTTTCTTGAAATTTTGTGAATGAGATTTGCAATATTTACAAGAATGAATGTTTGATTGGAAATGGACAACTTGAAAACGATCTATATAGCTTAAAATTAAAATACGTTTCATTTAATTATGTTGATAAACCGATAACAACAATTAAAAGGAAGGACGATAGTCAAAACCCGGCAAACCTTTGGCATGCTAGGCTAGGTCATATTTCCTCAAGGAAGATGAACAAGCTAGTGGGAGAGGGCATGTTTAATATGTCTGATATTAACTCTCTACCTACTTGTGAGTCCTGCCTAAAGGGAAAAATGACTAAATCTCCTTTCAAAGGGAAACCTGAGCGTAGTCAAAATCTGTTGGATTTGATCCATACAGATGTTTGCGGTCCATTTAGGATTGGTACTAAATGTGGCAACACCTACTTCATTACCTTTACTGATGATCATTCTAGGTATGGGTATTTATATTTAATGAAATATAAGTCTGAAGCATTTGAAAGGTTCAAAGAATTCAAGGCTGAAGTAGAAAACAAACTAGGTAAAAGTATTAAGGCACTTCGATCGGATCGAGGTGGAGAATACTTAAGTACCGAGTTTTTGGACTATCTAAAAGAGAATGGGATTCTCTCTCAGTGGACTCCTCCTATGACACCTTAGCTTAATGGTGTTTCGGAGCGTCGCAATCGAACTTTGTTGGACATGGTTCGATCCATGATGAGCTTCACTTAGCTCCCACCTTCGTTTTGGGGCTACGCGCTTGAAACGGCGGTATTGTTGTTAAACAAAGTCCACACTAAAGCAGTAAATAAAACACCATACGAGTTATGGAATGGCAAAGCTCCTAAGTATTCGTACTTGAGAATTTGGGGATGTCCTGCTTACGTGAAGCAGACAGTGGGAGATAAGTTGGATAGTCGATCCACCTTATGTTATTTTGTAGGGTATCTAAAGAATTCAATCGGATATTATTTCTATCATCCTGTTGAAACAAAAGTGTTTGTTTCAAGGAATGCCACCTTCTTGGAGAAGGAGTTCTTATTGGATAAGAAAG